>NC_091070.1:79722500-80347500 GCF_032405125.1 Capricornis sumatraensis
AGACAAATGATTTTTTAAAGTTGGCATATTTGTCTTTTTATTATTGAGCTGTGAGAGGGTTTTTTAAAAAGATATTTATTTATTTGGTTACACCAGGTCTTAGTTCCAACACCTAGGATCTTCATTGTGGCATCAAACTCCTAGGTGCTGCATGTGGGATGTAGTTCCCTGACCAGGGATTGAACCAAGGTCCCCTGCATTAGGAGCTCGACATCTTAGCCACTCGACCACCAGGGAAGTCCTGAGACAAATAATTTTATTTCATATTCTTCCTATAGACCAAGGGAAGTAAACAGAAGAGGAGAGGTGACTTTGTATCATGTTATTTAAGTACTGTTAACTTTACATGATGGCTTTTAAGTTACAAGCTATCAAGGAGAAGAGTAAACACAACCCAAGGACTTTGTATCCCCTTCTGGGTAAAGGATTTGTGCATTTTCAGTTGATGCAGAATAGCTGCATCATGTTAGGTGGAAATATGACTTTGTCATTGTCTTCATATATTTAAAGATTAAGGAGATGTGTATGGATGCCAAGTTGAAAAAGGGAGGGCTTGTGATGGTTAGTTTTATGAGTCAGCTTGGCTGGGCCACAGTTCCCAGATATCTGGTCAAATATTATTCTGGATGTTTCTACAAAGGTGTTTTTTGGATGAGATTACAGTTAAATTGGTGAGCTTTGAGTAAAGCAGATTACCCTCCATAATATGGGTGGGACTTGGCCAGTCAGTTGAAAAGCCTTGATAGCAAAGACCTCCCTTAAGCAAGAAACAAGAAGGCCACCAACAAATGGCCTTTGCACATAAACTGCAACTCTTCCTTGGAGCCTGATAGCCTATCAGAGCAGATTTTGGATTGGCCAAGCTTCATGATCCTGTGAGTCAATTCCTTAAAATAAATCTCTCTGATGTACTTGGCAAGATGCATGAACAATTTCTGAAAGCTTCATACTTGTGTGAGCTGCCTTGCAGCCTGCACTGGGCTGTAGGTGCCCACCTGTCTTCATCAAAGGCTGTCTTCACCAAAGGAGACAGGACTGTAAGCCTGGAGTCTCATGGAAAGTGGATAGGATAGTTCAGTCTCCAATCCCATCTGATTGCTGCTTTGCTACAAAAAATCTTTCAAGTAAAGTCTCTTGCTTATCTATTACAATTCTATCATATTTTACCATTTGTTAAACCATTTCAGAATTTTTAAACAGGAATTAATAAAAACATGAAAATATTTTGGAAGACGTCGCCAACATAGAAATCCAACAAAAAGATCAACTCTCAATTTGCAGAAGTTTACAAAAAGAATAACTTAAGAACAAAAGGAGTAGAATTCTTTTTTTTAAGAGAAGGGAAAAACCAGAATTGTCCAAAAAAATGTCATACATTGCAAATCACATCAGCAGAGTCTCTGGAAAAGTAAGTATCAAAAGAAATTCTGAGACAAAGCTTCTTCAACATTTTCAACTACGGGGAAAGATAAACGGACACATTTCCAAACAAGAACCTTTGGGTAGTGTTCACAGGAACAAGCCCTCAGGCTGAGCTCTAGATTTCCAGCCTCTCATTAGCAATTAGTCAGAGGTGGGGGGCGCGGGGGAGAGGGGGGTTGCAGGTAGCATCTTCCCCTGAAGACTGAGTTGAAAGGTGTGACTTAAAAGTGACACATTATATCTGGTTTTCATTTTTGCAGGAAGGTAGCAGACTCTTTGTACTGTCTAAACTCAGCGCACAGCCTTATGCCAAGCGGACTCAAAGAAGCACCATAGAATACTAAAGGTTGTAATTAGATAACATACTTTGGTATCTAGTTATTTTTGTTGAAGAGAATGTGTAGTAACTTCAAATACCACCAGAAAAGTAACTGATTTTGCTTTAAATGTTTCAATCAGTGAGGCCTCAAAGCAAATAAAAGTGAAAGAAAGTGAAAGTGAAGTCGCTCAGTCATGTCCGACTCTTTGCGACCCCATGAACTGTAGTCTACCAGGCTCCTCTGTCCATAGGATTTTCCAGGCAATAGTACTGGAGTGGGTTGCCAAGGCCTCAGAGCAAATAAAGCAACCTAAAAGAGAAAAAATAACGGGAGATGGAGAGGAACTCAAATTCTTTTTTTTTTTAATTAATTAATTAATTAATTTGGCTGTGTCAGGTCTTAGTTGAGGGGTTGCAGCAGGGGCTTAGTAACCTTAGTTCCCCAACCAGGGATTGAACCTGCATCCTCTGCATTGCAAGGAAGATTCTTAGCCACTGGACCATTAGGGAAGCCCCTCAGATTCTTAAGAACAGGAAAATTTAAGGAAAGTGACAAGCTATGTAGACCCGAAAGTCAGTGTTGCTTATCTTCTTAAAACGAGGTGCCCCAAACTGCAATTAATGCAGTAGTTTTGAATTAAGAATGATTTATGTGGTACCCCTGCCACTGCACATGACTCTGCCTTCAGTAGACAAGAGACAGGACCAGATTTACATTTTAAAATGTCAAAAATGAAATGGATCCTTTTTGTTGCTTTATTTATGCTCCTGGTCTCTCACTTGAGCTAATATTGAGATCAGCATGCTTCCTGAATCAGAATAGAGTGTGTGCTGCCGTATATCTCTGGGAGAAGGTGCCCTCAGCAAGTGTGGGCCCAGTGCTGTCATTATCACAGAAGCTGTATCTGGTTATCACCTTTAACAACCATAGCCGTTAAGATCTGAGTCCAGGATTACCAAACAGCCTTGATTATAAGTAACCTCTCTTAGAGCTTTATCTCTAGCAAGATACTAAGCTGATCACAGAACCTTATTTTTTGTTGTAAATCAAGAACTTAGCATTATGCTTTTATTTTTCTTAAGTGTGTATTTCTATGAATTCCCAATCTGCTATCTTTCTTTATTATTTTGATATAAGCCTATAATCCCTTATCTGCTACTCTGAAATCCAAAAAGAGTGCTTTTTTTTCACTTGGCAGCAAAACTTGACATGAACAGATGGAAGTCTATTTATAGTCCATCCTCCTCAAGAAGAATACTCATATTTTGCTGCAGAAATGTAATGTGTTTGATTACAAGGTATACTTCATCTGTATATATTGAGATAAAGGTTTTGTCCTTTTTCTGCATGTATTGAGATAATAGAGTGTTTGTCCTTTATGATGCTTTATTGTGAATTATACTGATGATTTCTTAATGTTAAATCTAATTTACTTGTAACATATTATTTTTAATATCTTGCTGGATTTGGTTTCCTGATATTTCACTTAGGATTTTTACATCTATGTTCATGAGAGATTAGCCTGAAATCTACTCTTATAATATTTCTGTCAGATTTTGAAATTAAAGTTTATGCTGGCCTTATGAAGTGGATTGGAAAGTGTTCTCTAAGTTCTGGAAGAATCTGTGTAAAATTGGCATTATTTCTTCCCTAAATGTTTGGCAAAATTCAAGGGCCTGGAGTTTTCTTTGTGGGATTCATTTTTTTTTTTTTATTGTTATGGAGCTATCCATAGTTTTCTATTTCTTCTGACATAAATTTTGGTGAATTGTATTTTTATAGGATTTTTTCATTTCATCTAAATTTTTAATGCTATTGGCACAAAATTACTTATAGTACTTTTCTATTATTTGCAGGATCAATAGAAATGTGTCTTTACATCCCTAGTGTTGGTTATTTGCACCCTCGCTCTTCTGTCAGTCATGTATCAGTATTATTAGCCTTTTCAGAGAACCAAATTTTGGCTTTTTTGTTCCTCTCATTATGCTTGTTTTTTTATCTCATTAATTCCTTTGATTCATTCTTTTCTTTCATCTACTTCCTTTGAGTTTATTTTGCTGTTCTTATAATTTCTAAAAATGGATGCTTAGTTCATTTATTTTTCAGCTGTTCTTCTTTTTGAATAATTCATTTAAAACTAATAAATTTTCCTTTAAGAAGCTTCATTACACAAATTTTGATATGGACTATTTTATTACTATGCAATTCCAAATATTTTCAAAGGGCCATTATGATTTATTCTTTAACACGAGTTATGTGGAAATGTATGCCTTAAGTTCCAAGCATATATGGATTTCTAGTTTGTGTTGTTGGTGGTTGTTCATTGAGTTCTAGCATAACTAAACTGCAGAAAAAAATACGCTTGATATTATTTCAATCTTTTTGAGACTGTTTTATAGTCCTTCGTTACTGCCATATATTTTTGCCAGGCTGGGAATTCTTTTCTTTCAGCTCTTTGAAGATATCTGTTCATTGTCTTCTAGCTTCCATTTCTTCTGTTGAGAAAACCAACTCAATATTTGGCTGGTAAGGAAACTGATTACATTGGACCATTTCACTCAAAAATTCATCCTGAAAATAAGAGTATATATATAATTGAATTGGTTTGCTGTGCAGCAGAAATGAACACAATATTGTAATTCAATTATATTTCAATTTTTTTAAAAAAAGGAAAAAATGCATTGTGATGGTGACTGACACGTGTTCTGGGTAAGAGGTGTGTCTTTCCTGCTCACATGCTTGCACCAACCCCGTTAAGCAAAAACTCATGTTCTACATAACGTTATCCCAGGTCAAAAAACCCACTTTATGCCAAAGAGGGTGTGACAAGAGGCACATGGCCACAGGATCTATGGGATCTACCATATGCCATGTCACCCAGAAGCTGCTCATCTAAGAAAGCAGGGTAAGTGTTTTTTGAAGGCATGCTAAGGAGCCAGCATGGAGACAACGAGCTGTCTTTGAGGATGCAAGGTACATTTTAAATCAATGGTCATTAAACCAATGACGCTGGATCCTTACAGACAGAACAGCTACATCTAAGAACAGAGTGGGAGGAGTCTGGCATTCCATCAGTCCCAGCAGCTCCCTTGGGTAGTTTCTACTTCTTATCCCTCTGACTTTAATTTCTGCAAGTCTAGAGGTATTGGTTCCACCAAAAACTGGCTGCTCCCTGGTCACTGTGTTCTCCTCAGGCACACAGGTCAGCAGGCAAAGAAAGAAGTTGGGACACTTACAAGAACAATTGATCCTGACCCCCTTGAGGATATAGTTAACTGCTACTTTATAGGGGCAAAGAGAAGGATGTCTGGAACTCAGGGAACCATTGAGGCATCTCTTGGTGCTCCTGTGCCCAGACTTAACTGCAAATAGGCAATTAGTATTAACCATGCCTGACAAAGGTGTGACAACCCACCTAGGCCTGCCGAAATGCTAGCCAAGAATGAAGGGAATATAGGGTGTTGTAGGTGAATATCTTACGGCATCAGGACCAGCTGCAGTTGTGGGTACTCAGATTGCCCAATTAACTCTCCTCTTCCAAGTTTTCCACATGAATGGTGACTAACTGCTACCTTGAAATATGTGTTGGGATAGAGTGAACTTAAAAGAAAACTTGAGTGGATAGGAGGACAATAGGGGTGGACTATAAAAGACAACATTGGTGTCTTGCTCAACAAAGCATCTTTCCCCTTGGTTTTCTTTTCAAGCTTTCTGTGTGTGCCCTTGGGCTAACTGTGCTTTCATTTCCCATGGTCAGCACCTATGACATTCTTTTAAGGACTGTGCTCCATCCTCATTAAGAGCTAAAGGATCTGAGTTTATATCCTGCCTTACCCTCTCCCAACGTGAATGTGAAGTCGCTCAGTCATGTCCGACTCTTTGCAACCCCATGGACTGTAGCCTATCAGGCTCCTCTGTCCATGGGATTTTCCAGGCAATAGTACTGGAGTGGATTGCCATTTCCTTCTCCAAGGGATCTTCCCAACCCAGGGATCGAACCCAGGTCTCCCACATCATAGACAGACACTTTACCATCTGAGCCACCAGGGAAGTCCACCCTCTCCCAAAGGAAGTCCTTAATCAAAAACTGTAGGCGGCAGCTTTATGAAAGCCCAACACCATTTCTTAGGGGTGTGAATGACAATCTACACACAATCTTGAGCCATCGCAATTCTAGCACATTTGTATCTCTTACAATGAACTTTCTGGTTCTCTCTCTGTCCCCACCCCCTACTGATTACAGTTAAGTGTTTTTGAAGTGTTACATTTGTACTGCGAATTTAAGATGGTATTCTTGGCCTCTGTGGCATAAAAAAAGATCTAGGCATTTATAAAAGTTGATCAGCTCCTATTTATTCATCATTTAGCTGGAATGATTTTGGGAGCTAAGGCTGTCCAAATTCTCAGAGTTATGTGTTGTATGCGTTAGTCGCTCCGTTGTGTCCAGCTCATTCCAACCCCATGGACTGTAGCCTGCCAGGCTCTTCTATCCATGGATTTCTCCAGGCAAGAATACTGGAGTGGGTTGCCATTCCCTTCCCCAGGGGATCTTCCCCATTCAGGGATCCAACCTGGGTCTCCTGCATTGCTGGCAGATTCTTTACCATCTGAGCCCCAAGGAAGCCCTCTGAGAGTTAGAGAAGTCTGCAAAAATCATGAAAGCTTTTACTGATTCATTGATATATGGTTACCCTTCTCCTGTAAACCATCCATACCCTATAATATCATCAGTCTGCAACATTCACATCATACATGTTTAGCTATTTTGTATTGTCTGGATGGGCCTGAGCATCCCCATTTTCATAAGGCTCCATCAGCATTCTTAACCTGCTCCTCCAGTTGAGAGTTGCCCAAGAAAGAAGGAATCTGGGCATACATAGTAAAAGACCCATCCAGATATGGCTCCTATGCACAATTTATTACATTTCTACCATCATCTTCAATTCTTATGTTCATTTTCTTCTTATCAAGGTATTTCTTTCTTTGGAATTATTAATGCTTGATAGCACCCGTCACCCACTTCCTTTCCTCGCCTTCCTCATCCCTACAGTTTAACATTTGCACTAAATGTTCCTGATTAAAGGTACAAATGTACCTCTCTCAATCCTCAAATCAGATGCTAGACTCCTAGACTCCTGTGGTGGTGGTTTAGTCACTAAGTCGTGTCTGACTCTTTGCAGCCCCATGGACTATAACCCACCAGGCTTCTCTGTCCATGGGATTCTCCAGGCAAGAATACTGGATTGGGTTGCCATTCCCTTTTCCAGGGGATATTCCCAACCCAGGGATCAAACCTGAGTCTCCTGCATTGCAGGCAGATTCTTTACCTACTGAGCTACATAGGAAGCCAGATGGTGCTTCTGTCCAAATGTAGCCTTCCTCTATCAGGACTTGTGTCCTCAAGAAATAAGGTGTGGCTGGGATTCAGAAAGTCTAGGGTGGGGCCTGAGCATCCCCATCTTCATAAAGCTCTACAGGCATTCTTGACCTGCTCCTCCAGTTTAGAACCGCTGCCTGAGAGACTCTGCACCTGCTTCTCTCTGCTCCACTCCTCTCTTGCTACCAAATGGACACTCCTCACTCTGAGGAAGAGGACATTCCAGCTATGAGAGTGAGTAAAACACTCACCAACTCTGAGAACTTTCTTTGTTCTGGGATAAATTCCAGATTGGGTGAGAGTGTCCTTTTGCAATCAAAAGAGTTTAAGTAATACAACCAGTAAACTATGACAGCTAATTTTGTGTGTCAACTTGGTTGGGCCATGGTACTCAGATATTTGGTCAAACACCAGTCTGGATGTTGCTGGGAAGGTATTCTTTACACAAAATTAATATTTAAATCAGACTTTGAGTCAAACAGATTATCCTTCATAGTGTGGGTAGGTCACATCCATCAGTTGAAGGTCTTAAAAGAAAATAGCCTGAGGGGCCCCAAGGAGGAAAGAATTCTGCCTCCAGACTGTCTTGGAACTTGAGCTGTAACACAGTTCTTCCCTGGATCTACAGCACAGCAGATTTAAAACTTACCAACCTTCACAACCCTACAATCACATGAGCTGATTCCTTGAATTCTCTCCTCTCCTTCTGTTAATAGGTAGGTAGATAGATAAGTAGATTAGAGATAGAAGTTCTATTTCTCTGGAAAATCATAACACATGCAGTTCTTGGTTTTTCACCCACTGTTATCAGCTCCTGGAACAAATCTGACCTCTGGATGCACAGAATTGTGCCCTGCAAGAGGCTGCAGTTTCTGGCTGACAGGAGACAACTCATTGGAATGAAACCCAAGAACTGGACCAGCTGGTGGTGTTAACACTCTCATAACTGTTAGCGGACAGGTTTAACATGGTGTGCAATGAATAACTTTGAAGAAATGTGCATAAAATTTTAAAAGGTACTTTATCAATAAGCAAATGTCCTAGTTTTGTCTTTTTTTCTTTTTTCTGTCTCTCTTGTCCCAAGGAGCAAAGTCCCTCTGACATTCTGGCTCATGACTCTCAATGATGAATTTCTGATACAATTAGCTTCTTTCTAACTGGTTTTCTTCAGAGTTCACAGGAACAAAAATTCTTTACAGCCAAAACCTAGTACTGAAACAAGAAAGACACCTTTCCTTGCTTTTCCCTTAAGCTTCCATGAATCTTTTTGTAAGTTCCTTTAGTTACGTGACACAAAAATGTATCTGAAAATGTGGCAACCTATGAATCAAAGTGAGAAACTACTCACCTTCAAGCCAGACATTTATCTTTCCTAAGTGCTTTCCTAAGATGTATGCATCACTTCTGTGAGTTTGTGCTTTCACTCATCTTTCTATGATGAGTGCCTCAGTTTCCCTATCCTGTCCACACTCAACAAAACACAAAGGAATACAGACCAATCTGATAGTTTCTAATGGATTCTTGGGTGAGCCATCTTTTTCTAAACAAATAAACAAGTCAAATGACTGCACTTTAACTAACTAAAGTGTTCTTTATTGAAATCTTTTGATTCGTTAGCTAAGCTTGTCTGGTTTTTTCCTTCCTTTTTTTCTGACATCTTCTTTCACTCATCGAGAATCTTGGTGAAGCCGAGAATCATTCCATTAGTCCTGATTCTTTGGCTACAGGCACTAATGCATTTCCAGAATAAGTGTCCACGCTTCCTGCCTCCAACAGGCTGAAACCTGAGGCTGGTCCCAAGCTTCTCAGCCTGATGAGGAGTCCCCAGGGGAAAGGCTGTTAGAAGCAGAGAAAGAACTCTTTGTAGTCTCTTGTTTCTCACTGGTCTCCCTAAAGCACTCCCTTTAGGCAATAGACCTTCTCCCCTCCCCCAGTGATTGAGTCATCACAAATTCCTAATCTAACTACTTGAGAGACCTTGTTTGTCAGAAGTGCAAGGAAGACAAACACTCTACATTTTTAAATTTCTGCCTGAACAGGATCATAAACCTTCTAATTTCTAGCCTACCTGGTTGCGTATAGTAAATCAGTGTTGCAATGATCTGAGCAGAAGTGCCTTTGGACCGAGATCAAGTCAGTGGCTCACTTTTCAGCCCCTCACAAGAAGAACCTGCTATTCTAGGCACACGACTATTTTGATGGGGTAGTGAGGAGACTGTGGCTCATGCTAAAAAGGATCATTATGTAACATCAGCGTTGCTACTGGACACAGGAGCTTTGGGAGTTAAGCTGTGATGCTGTGATGTCCACTGCACAACCTATCTGCAAATTGAAAACAAAGCCCTTTAAATGGGGGGTTGGATGGGAATTTTGGAAATCTAGGGTTTCAGGGCAAACAGTAATTGTTTAAGGAAAATTGAGGTAAAGCATCTCCTTCCTCTTCCCAAGGTTTGAGGTGGGGGTGGGTATTAATAGCAAAGAAATCGCTTCACAAATCTCCTCAGAAGTGCAGTATGTCCTTCTCTGTACTCTGATTCCTCTTTTGTGTCCTTAAAATGGGTGAGAGATTTAAAAGTCATAGAACACATTTGCACTTTCTTTGAATATTTGCATATGATCACCCGGCTTTAGAGTTTCTCAATCTAGAGCATCTAGGTGGCTTGATCAAAATTTCAGTTTAACACTCTGCAGCTGCTGCTGCAGTCGTGTCCAACTCTGTGCGACCCCATAGATGGCAGCCCATCAGGCTCCCCCGTCCCTGGGATTCTCCAGGCAAGAACATTGGAGTGGATTGCCATTTCCTTCTCCAGTGCATGAAAGTGAAAAGTGAAGTCGCTCAGTTGTGTCTGACTCTGTGCGACCCCATGGACTGCAGCCTACCAGACTCCTCTGTCCATGGGATTTTCCAGGCAAGAGTACTGGAGTGGGTGCCATTGCCTTCTCCGAACACTCTGCTACATATACAAAATAAAAATAGGATTATAAGGAGGTAAAATGAAAGTCGCTCAGTTGTGTCCGACTCTTTGTGACCCCATGGATTTTACATTCCATGGAATTCTCTAGGCCAGAATACTGGAGTGAGTAGCCTTTTCCTTCTCTAGGGGATCTTCCCAACCCAGAGATCAAACTCAGGTCTCCTGCATTGCACGTGGATTCTTTACAAGCTGAGCCACAAGGGAAGCCCATAAAGAGGTAAGTTCAGTTCAGTCACTCAGTCATGTCCGACTATTTGAGACCCATGAACCGCAGCACGCCAGGCCTCCTTGTCCATCACGAACTCCTGGAGTTTATCAAATCCATGTCCATTGAGTCGGTGATGCCATCCAACCATCTCATCCTCTATTGTTCCCTTCTCCTCCTGCCTTCAATCTTTCCCAGCATCAGGATCTTTCCCAATGAGTCAGCTCTTCACATCAGGTGGCCAAAGTACTGGAGTTTCAGCTTCAATGTCAGTCCTTCCAATGAACACCCAGGACTGATCTCCTTTAGGATGGACAGGTTGGATCTCCTTGAAGTCCAAGGGACTCTCAAGAGTCTTCTCCAATACCACAGTTCAAAAGCATCATTTCTTCTGTGCTCAGCTTTCTTTATAGTCCAACTCTCACATCCATACATGACCACTGGAAAAACCATAGCCTTGACTAGATGGACCTTTGTTGGCAAAGTCATGTCTCTGCTTTTTAATATGCTGTCTCAGTCAGTCAGTTCAGTTGCTCAGTCGTGTCTGACTCTTTGCGACCCCATGAATCGCAGCACTCCAGGCCTCCCTGTCCATCACCAACTCCCAGAGTTCACTCAGACTCACGTCCATCAAGTCAGTGATGCCATCCAGCCATCTCATCTGCTGTCGTCCCCTTCTCCTGCCCCCAGTCTCTCCCAGCTGTCTAGGTTGGTCATAACTTTCCTTCCAAGAAGTAAGCATCTTTTAATTTCATGGCTGCAATCACCATAAAGGCAAGTCTAAAAACATAAGTGGAGATACTAAGATATTTTTAGGAAACTGAAATCAAGTAGACAGTATCAATACATAAAAAATATTTAGAAATAAATTTAACAAAACATGCACAAAAATGTTTATAGGAAAAATTTAAACTTGATTGAAAGACATAGAACAAAAGGTGAATATAAACAGATGTTATGTTTCTGGATGAGAAATTTTAAATTATAAGGATGTCAATTATTCCTCAAACTAATCTATGAATTCAATGGAATCTCAAATGAAATCCTGGCAGCATTTTCAGGGAACTTGACTAAACTGTTCTGGAAGGCCAGTGGGAGAGTAAATGTGCACTAATAATTTAGACAGTTTTGAAAGATAACACAGGCATGTGTGTATGTGAGCAAGGGCCCTTGCCCCATTAGATAAGACATAACGAAGACTCTAGAGTTTAAAACAGTGTAGTATCTGGGGATGGCAGGAAGGATAAATTAGGAAATTGAGATGAACAGAGATACACTACTATATATAAAATAAATAATGAGGACCCACTGTATAGCACAGGGAACTATATTCAATATCTTGTAATAACCTATGTGGGTTTCCCAGGTGGCACAATGGTAAAGAATCTGCCTGCCAATGAAGGAGGTATAGGAGAAGTGGGTTCCATCCCTGGGTCGGGAAGATTTCTTGGAGTGGGAAATGGCTACCCACTCCAGTATTCTTGCCTGGGAAATCCCAAGGACAGAGGAGCCTGGCAGGCCACAGTCCATGGGGTCACAAAGAATCAGACATGACTGAGTGGCTGAGGAGACACATACAGTAACCTATAATGAAAAATAATCAGAAGAATATATGTGTGTGTGTGTGTGTGTGTAGCTGAATTACTTTATTGTATACCTGAAACATTTTGAATCAATGATACTACAAAATGAAATAAAATAGTGTAGTATCATCACAGGAGAAGAGAAATAAATCAGTGGAATAGAATTGAGAACCCAGACATAGATCCATGCACACATGGGTGAACAGTAGAGAAGGCATCAAGACTCACCAAGGAAAGGATAAACTGTTCAGAAAAGGGGCTTGGAAAACTGATTCACCTTTTGGAATGAAATAAGTTTGGATCACAATCTTATAAGTCACATATATGGCTCACAATCTATTTCTATTTCTCTCATTGGTTAAAGATTGCTCTACTGGGCATTAATTTCCCCACATGAACACCTAGCAATCTGTCTCTTGACCCCTCAGGGCAGTGGAGGAGCAGGACAGTCCTTTATCTGGGTCCAAAAGTGGTAAGCAAGGCCAGCGTCATGTTTGGCCAAAACCCAAATGGTTTCTTGGCACAAGCAGAGCATCAGAAGGCAGAAATGAGCTGGAAGTGAGGTTCAACTTGGAGAATCTTCTGGCCACAGAATTGAGCACAGGCAGAGCTGAGGACCCTGGTGCAGGATACATTGCACCCTATTCATCAGACAGAGTGGAGGAGGTATAATGCCAATGCCTAAGCTTGCTATCCACCAGCCACTGGAGAAGCCACCATTCTGTAGCACTCATGCTCTGGTACACACCCTCCATGCAGCTGATGGGTACCTACGCAGTCTGGTGTGGGATAAGGTGAGGAGAAGCATTCCCCATGAGCAAAGGCCTAGGCCTGGACACAGTGAGACTGATCAAGTCCAGGAAGGGGATGCATAACTGGGTATAGAATGTCTTGTGACCCATCAGTTCCATTTAGAGGTACACGTGCTAAACAAATCTTCACACATGTGTATGAAGAAACATGTTCATTACAGTATTTTTTGTAATAAAGAGAAGTTGGAAACGTTTGTGCACCAATGGATGAATTTATGGGCTTCCCAGGTAGCACTAGTGATAAAGAACCCAACTGCCAATGCAGCAGACATGAGATGAAGGTTCTATCCCTGGGTCAGGAAGATCCCCTAGAGAGGAAATGGCAACCCACTCCAGTATTCTTGCCTGGAGAATTCCATGGACAGAGGAGCCTGGCGGGCTACCATAGGGTCGCAAAGAGCTGGGCGTGACTGAGCAACTAAGACACACACATGCAACAGGTCTAATAAACAAATTAACCAGATGGAAATTCTAGAACTAAAAAATCAATAACTGAACTTAAAAACAAAAAAACAAAAAAACTCCCAGGAAGGACTCAATAGCTGAATGGTGATGACTGTCAACTGAGAATTCTATTTTTAGCGAAAAATATCCTTCAAGAATGAAGATGAAATGAAGACATATTCAGATGAAGGAAAACCAAGAGAATTCACAACCAGGAGATCTGCTCTGAGAGAATCCTTTTAGAGAACTTCTCTGAAGGAATTGCTTCAGAGAGAAAAGAAGTGATACAAGAAGGAATCTTGGAACATCAGGAATGAAGTGAGGGAACAGAAATGATAAATACTGAGTAAATGTAATACAGTGTTCTTCGCTTAAGTTCCTCAAAATATGTTTGATGGTCAAAAGCATAAATTATAGTCATACATAATATATAAAGCACATATATTATCTGATAGGATTTTAAAGTATGTACAAATAATATATAAGATAGCTCTAACAAAAAGAAGGGAGGATAGTGGTACTATACCGTGATAACTTTTCTACATCCCAATTAAGGTGGTAAATAATGATTCTAAGTATAAAAAAAGAGTGGTGCATTTTATAATCCCCAGAGCAACCACTTAAAAAACTGCAAAAAGAGGTGTAATGAAAATCACAATATATACATTGAAATGGAATATTTAAAAAATATTCAAATAACTCAAAAAAAGGCAGATGTGAGAAAACTAGTTTCTTCTACACACAGAACACTCTGACATAAACTGTGTACATTTTCAACACAAAGTAATTTTCCAGTTCTCTGTGTCTACCAAATGAGTATTCTATAATTTAATTCATTTTTGACACTAAACTACCTGAAGTAAGTGCAGACCCCACAGGTTAAGGCTCAGTCCCACAAACTGCCTCCCACTTCAGTTGCCCATAGCAAGTCTGGGCTTCCCATACTTCTGACCAGCCAGCTATAAATCAGGGGTTCCTACTACTCCCTCTTCAGTTTCAATAACTTTCTGCGATAGCTCATACAACTCAGGAACAGTCAAAAGGAAGAGATGTACCAGGTAAGGTGTGTGGGAAGAAATGTGGAGCTTCTGAGCCCTCTTGGAGCACACCACCCTTCCATTGACTCCACGTGGTCACTGACCTGGAAGGGCTCTCTGAACCCCTTAGAGTTTTTAATGGAAATCACGTGGTGTAGGCATGCGTGATTAAATCATTGGACATTGGTGACCAAGTTGTGCTGCGTGCTAAGTCACTTCAATCATGTCTGACTCCGCAACCCTGTGGACTGTAGCCCACCAGAATCTTCTGTCCATGGGATTCCCTAGGCAAGAATACTGGAGTGGATTGCCATGCCCTCCTCCAGATCTCCCCACCCAGGGATTGAACTTGCATCTCTTATGTCTCTTGCATTGGCAGGCGGGTTCTTTACCACTAGTGCCACCTGAATCAGATGGGGTTAAAAGTTTTAACCCTCTAGTTCTGTGGCTGTTCCTCTAGCAATCATCCCCAGCCTCCCAGAGTCACCTCATTAGCATAAAAACAGATTTATCATGTTGGAGATTCGAAGAATTTTAGGAGCTCTGTGCCAGGAACTGGGGAAGATGACTGACTATATATTTCTTATTATACCACAATGTCACAATAATTAAGGGAAAACAGGAGCAAAACACAGAGGGAACAATCAAAAACAAAATTTTTAAATGGTATCTTGCTGTTCAGTTGCTAAATTGTGTTCAACTTTGAGACCCCACGGACTGTACCTAAACCCAAACCTGCCAATAATTACATTTAAAAGAATGAGCTACATCTCTATGCTCTAATGCAGAAAAACTTCTAGGATGTATTGTTCCATAAAAAACAAGCTACAGAACAAAGCATTCATATAAACCAGTTATGCTTTTTTATATGTTCCTGTATGGTCATGTACATTTGCCTTTCTAGCCCAACATAAAGGCATTCGAAAGACCTGGAAGTATATTCAAATTGAAAACAGTTCTTGAAAGTCTCTGAGACTAGAAAGAAGAAACAGTGTCAAGAATATTTTTCTATATAATTTTAATTTTTATGACAAGGTATTTATGTATTACTTTGTCATTAAAAATAAATGAATGGAATTAATTTTAAAAGAACATATCGTTTCACAGTGTGCTGGTGATACCATCTGGGAATTAAACATTTATAGGTCCCCTGACTCAGGAGTGTGGCCAACTGTTTTCAGCAGAGTTTGTCCAATGAAGTTATTAGTATTTCAATCTTTTTCCTATCTATGCTATTTATCTTCTGTTTCCATTTTTCTTCCCTTTCCCAAATTTAAACCTTTAAGTGTGGAGCCCTGAAACCCTAAGAGTTATGGATCCAATCTCCCTTTTATTCACCCACTCCAATATCATTCTACTCTCCTAGAATTTAACACTTCCAAAATTTTAGATATTCCTAGGAATGGCTTTTATATAAAATATATTAAGCAGCTTTTCATTATTATTTTTAAAGTAGCTTTAAGAGAAATGTTTTTCAAATGGTAGGTCTCAGTTAGTAATGGATCATAAAACTGATATAAGCATCTTAATTCATATTTATTTTTTAAAGAATGAAATAGAAAATATCAGAGTACACTGAAGCTATAGTGTGGGTGAGATTTGTGAAATTTTTTTTTGTGTGTAGAGGGTTGTGATGGAAAATGTACTTTCCGTGGGTTGAGGTAAGGAAGAAGGAGTAGGAAAAGAAAGATTTAAAAACACTGCTGTTGCAAAAACATTTAAAAGAAACGATGCAATATGCCTTCTTTCCTTCTTATACTTAACACACGTAAGTAATGTATAAGCAAATGCTTGTTTAATGACTAGTTCACCGATTCTTAGCTATGTAGGCCTAGAAATGTGAAGTAACAAGAATTATAACAAATAATGCCATTCGGTCATTCATTCAATCACTATTTATCTAGGATCTATTATGTGCCAGGCCTCAGTGAAAGAATCTTCAGGAATAGCAGGGAAAAATAAAATTAACCCCTTGAATGGAATAAAGAACAAAAATGAATAAGATGTTTGCACAGGGATTTAGGCTGGTTTTGTAATACGCATATAACTCCCTGAACGATAGCTCCCAGAGAGGACAGGGAACAACCAGCCACGCACACCCAGACCCTCTGTCTCTGGTGGGGCAAGTGGGAGGCCAGAAAGGAGTTCTGGAGCAGAGCAGGCGGCCATGGTGGTACCAAAGTTCCACCTCAGTATAGAATCCCCTTGGGTGGAGATGCAAAATTTGGGGGAACCAAAAAAATGTTCTCCTCACCAGGAAAGGCTTGGCTCTTGCTTACAAAACTGACTCAAAGTGTGTTAATTATAAAGGGGCTGTAAACAGTGATGATTGTGATTACAACTTTTAAGTACCAAGATTTTTGTTTTGTTTTTTTTTTTTTTTGCTGGGCCAAGTCTACGTTGTGACATGCAGGATCTTTTGTTTCAGCCTGAGGACTAAGCTGGACTCAGTAGTTGCTGCACACGTGTGGGCTAAGTTGCCCCACAGCATGTGGATCTTAGTCCCCCGACCAGGGATCAAACCTGCGTCCTCTGCATTGGAAGGCAGATTCTTAACCACTGGACCACGAGGGGAGACCCAAGAAGTTTTTTTATTACTTAAGTTTTAATGACCACTATACAGCACAGGATTGGCTGCAGTGACTCTGATTATAATGCATCTGAAAGCATTGTTCTCCCACATTTTGATTGCTTCACCTAATGAACATACTAATATAAAATTTTGTCTTCTGATAATTCGCAATAGAGACAGTTTCAAACATTTCCTTGAAAGTCTTTGTTCACCTGCCTCTAGACTGGAGTGTGTGACTTGCCGTTGTGGTTTCGATGGTGTGTTCAATTACATATGTCAAGTTACTGATGCTGCTGATGGACTTACATTTAACCCTGCTCCTTAAATCTGGGATGACAGCAATTATTTCCTGAAAACTTAAAGAGCAAACAGGATTATGACTTGTTGTCCATTTGTTTTAAGGCCTTAGTACTTAAGTTGATGTTTCTTGGTAGTAGACATATACATTTTCTTTATGATAGGAGGATATGTTTCTTCTGTCTACTATTGATGTAATTTCTGTGACTATAATTTTAGAAGAGAAAAGATGAGTGGAGGAAGTGAGAGGGGAAGGAAAGTGGGAGGGAAACTCACACCAGAGGTGACATTGGTAAGGATGCGGATGGTCCATGCCACACCATGGTTGTTTTTCCACGATGGCCTGAGATGAACCAATGGGAAGTTGGCAAAATATGCCAATTTAGGGACTTCCCTGGTGGTCCAGTTGCTAAGACCCCACTCTCCCAAAGCAGGGGGCCCAAGTTCCATCCCTGATCAGGGAATTAGACCCCACATTCTGTAACTAAGAGTTTGCATGCTGCAACTGAGACTCAGCGTGGCCAAATAAATAAATAAAAATAAAAAATTTTTTAAATGCCAATTTATAGTTGAGTTGAAAGGCATAGAAAACAGATATCCTTGGAGTGAGTGTAAGTAGTGGATATTGTGGTATCTGAGCAAAAGAGCCTCGACATTACCCTCAGCTTGACTGGAGTTTAGGCAGGCTTCTTCCTGACTCCAAGCCCTCATCTCCCTTTTCTTAGATTGTTTCTTTTTCAAAAAATTGTAAATTCTCTGCCCCTTTGGAATGTAAGTCTTTTTTGAACGCATCTTGCCAGTTTTACAACCAGGGATATCTTTCTCTAGGATCAGGGAGCCATTCCTTTGAAATATAAACATTAAGGGAGACAGCACCCTTATTTCCCAGTTTCTGTGGGAGCCTAATTTTGATGGGCGCCTTGCTCCAAATTGTAAAACTATCTGCTGTCATGAAGAGGCAATGAAGCTTATTTTCCTTTTGGGTAAGGCCAGTTAACAAACCCAGATGGCCTAGGACACTCCCACTCTTAAGAACTCTCCTGCCCTCCAGACTGGGCTGTGGATCCCAGCGATGAAAGTGAAAAGTGAAAGTCGCTCAGTCATGTCCAACTGTTTGGGACCCCATGGACTATACAGTCCTTGGAATTCTCCAGGCCACAATACTGGAGGATGTAGCCTAGCCTTTCCCTTCTCCAAAGGATCTTCCCAACCCAGGGATCAAACCCAGGTCTCCCACGTTGCAGGCAGATTCTTTACCAGCTGAGCCACAAGGGAAGCCCAAGAATACTGGAGTGGGTAGCCTATCCCTTCTCCAGCAGATCTTCTCAACCCAGGAATCAAACTGGGGTCTCCTGCACTGCTCTGTTGCAATAACCTTGAACAAAGACTTCTTTGTCCATTTAACTTTGCTGAGGAAATTTTTCCTTTGACACAGTCAGGGCCTAGCCTGAGGGAAAAAGACTAACTGTAAGTCAGAAAGCTGGATCAAGTTCCTCTCTCTGCTCCTAATTCTAGGGAATGTGGACAAAGAACTTTACTCTCCTGAGCTCGGTATCTTTAAAATTTAGAGATTTGAAAGATGAACTCCAAGATTTCTTCCGCATCAGGGTTTTATGATGGCGAATGTGCTTGCTTGACCCTAGGGAAAAGTATAAATGCTTAAAGAAACGCTTAGGGATTTAAATGCAGGTAGGTTGTCATGTCAGATAAAAAACATTAATGACTAAAAGGACCAGGCCCTGTTGCACTGCTTTTACCTGGTCCTTACAATGGGCTCTTCAGGAAGCACAAATATGACCCCAGGTAGAAAACCCTTGTGTCTAGAGGAATGACAGGCCCCCCAAGATGCTGCCCACCTCAACTCCCCAGAGACGTGCTTCCAGGTAGGCACCTTAGAGGCCACTCTAAATCTTCTTTCTCTTACTATTTTTCCTTTTATTATCTTTCAATTTTTTCTTCTTTTTTAAAAAAATTAATTTATTTATTTTAATTGGAGGCTAATTACTTTACAATATTGTAGTGGTTCTTGCCATACGTTGACATGAATCAGCCATGGGTGTACATGTGTCCCCCATCCTGAACCCCACTCCCACCACCTTCCCCTAATTTTTTTTTTTCTTTTAGTTATCATAAACACCATTCTGTCATATCATGGGTCAGACACCAAGCCAGCTGGTAGGAATTTAGAACCAGAAGGGTCAGAGTAAGGACAGGAACCCAGATAACCAATTAAGGAGTAGTGATGATTATTCCATACTACCTAATTCACTCTGCACTTTTATTGCATAAACCTATCAACTTCCACTCATTCTCCCCAAACAGGAATGCTATTTATTTTGTTTATTGGCCAACCAACCCATCTTAAGTGAAGCAGTGCAATCTCAGAGTTCCAGCAAATGAAAGGGTACAAGATAAGAGGCGATAAGAACTGACCCTATTTGTCCTGTTCCGTCAGGAGTGGCTGTTGTAATACATACAGCAAGGACCTCTGGTTACAGCGCTGAAGGAATTATCCATACTTATCCATACTTATGCTAGTACTAATGTACTTATATACAAATAGGAGTGAGAGTTTCCCCCAGCCAACACTGTGACCAGCATCACAAGGAGGGTGGGTGTACAGCAATGTTCTATCAGTTAGGGCTCTCTTGCTAAAGGAGAAACCCTTCTGTATTCCAAGGAGAAAATAGTTAGAAGCTTACGTAATGATTTGAAGAGCTGGAGAAACAGTATGGAAACTGTGGCTGATTCATGAAATCAGGAATGGGTAGATCCTAGCAAAACTGCTGACAACAGTCCCAGCTGTCTGCAACACCAAAGCAGTGGACTTCCGGGAGGGGGCCGGAAGCCGGAGCAAATCGTATGTCTATCATACGTCCAAAGTGTCTGCTCACAACTGCCAGCAGAGACACTAACTTTTCTGCCTTCCAAATGTCCTGTGAGCACCTTTAATTGGCAGTCTCTAACCCAATGCAGAAATATGATACTGGGAACTGGAGCTCCAGGCTTCCCTGCAGTGCAGACAATGGAGAAAGTGGTGTGGTTGACATCGAATTGACAAAGATGATCTGGTATGAGCAAATTAAGCCAAACACCCTCATCAAGGGTGGAAGGCACACAGATGCCATCCAAGCCTGTGACTCCTCCTGTATTAGCACAGAACCTCATGAATATGAAGCCTGGGCGGAAGTAGTGGCTTAATAATTCAGCCATCTTCCCTTTCTTTCTCAAATGTCAGGCTGCCTGCAAGTCTCAGATATGGATCTGACATATCTGAGTCTCAGCTATCTCCCAGGAGACACAGGCTCAGTCTAGCAGTGCCCTCAAGCATAACGAGACTCTTCAAAGCCCAAGCCCAAGAGAGTAAGGCCCAAGAAGAGGAAAGAGTTTCCTCCTACTCTGTCCAAGTCCTCCCTGGGGCATCCCTTTGTAGGGTCCAGAGCCTCCCTGATAACTGACATGAATACTCAAGGCCACATGCTTTCAATGACACCAGAAGGGTACGGTCTGAACATATGGCCCCTCAGTTCAGTTCAGTTCAGTCGCTCAGTCGTGTCCGACTCCCTGCGACCCCATGAATCGCAGCACGCCAGGCCTCCCTGTTTATCACCAACTCCCGGACTTCACTCAAACTCATGTCCATCGAGTCAGTGATGCCATCCAGCCATCTCATCCTCGGTCGTCCCCTTCTTCTCCTGCCCCCAATCCCTCCCAGCATCAGAGTCTTTTCCAATGAGTCAACACTTCGCATGAGGTGGCCAAAGTACTGGAGCTTCAGCTTTTGCATCATTCCTTCCAAAGAAATCCCAGGGTTGGTTGATCTCCTTCAGAATGGACTGGTTGGATCTCCTTGCAGTCCAAGGGACTCTCAAGAGTCTTCTCCAACACCACAGTTCAAAAGCATCAATTCTTCGGTGCTCAGCCTTCTTCACAGTCCAACTCTCACATCCATACACGATCAGTGGAAAAACCATAGCCTTGACTTAGGCAGCAAAGTAATATCTCTGCTTTTCAATATGCTATCTAGGTTAGTCATAACTTTTCTCCCAAGGAGTAAGCGTCTTTTAATTTCATGGCTGCAGTCACCAGCTGCAGTGATTTTGGAGCCCAAAAAAATAAAGTCTGACACTGTTTCCACTGTCATATAGAGGGTGGATAAATGACAAGGTCTTTCTTACTGCATAGCATAGGGCACTATAATCAATATCTTGCGATAAATCAGAATGGAAAAGAACATACATGTATAACTGAGTCAATTTGCTGTACAGAAGAAATTAATACAACATTGTAAGTCAACTATGGAAAATGGTATGGAGGTTCTTTTAAAAACAAACAAGCAAAAAAAGAACTACCATATTGTCCAGCAATTCTACTCCTGGACATATACCAGAGACAAAACTAAAATCAATAAAATTTTTTAAAAAATAGAGGAGGAATGTGATTTCAGTTAGACACACTGAGTTTAAGCTGTCTGCAGGACAGTCAGGAGAGGAAGCCAAATGGCCCTGGGACCAGGATTCTGTGTATTCTCTTGCAGTGAACACACAATGAAATCGCCCCAGCCCTTCCAGAGGCACTGTTGTTCCTCCAGACCTTTCACACCCTCAGGGAGCCCCTGCAGACCCATCTCCTCTCCACCAGGATCTTCCCTCAGTTCCATCATATCAACCATTACTGTTAACAAATGCACAGCCCGTGTTCTAGTTCTGGGATACTGAGTGTGGTAACTTGATCATCAAAGAGCTGTCACTTGATAAATATTTGTTGAGTGAAATTGAATCAAACTGATGGGAAAGGCTAAAACTGTTTCAATTATTTTACCTGAAGCTGCTTCCAAATCAGATTAGAGGAGAAATCAGTCAGGGCCAGACTGAACCAAAAGCAAGAAGAGACCATTTGTATCTAGAGTCCTGGCCCCATACCCTTAAAATTCTTTTTGGTACTGCTACATCCAAATCCACCAGCTAACAAATGCTAATCCCCCAGCTGTGAAGAATCCAGGTGACACGAGGGCACTGTGGTCAACCAGAGTTGGCATTCTGGCTTAGAATGCCTCCCCCTGCCGTACCCTCTGGGCTGGCTGTGCTTTCCCCATGGCAGAGACAAAATGTGGTGAGTTACCTTGGCCCTCTACTTTCCTTTGAATCTGGCTAGAAGGCTATGCCTGTGATACACCCAACAGAGAAGATCCTGGCTAGTCCTTGTTTCCAGTGAAAGAAGGCAAAGCTCTGCGGCCTGAGCTAGACTGAGCCTGGCTGGGCTGAGCTCCTCCTGGAGCTGGCCTGGCTTTGGGGGTGCAGAAGCACTGACCATCTGGTCCCTGCCTCTTCCAGGGAGCTGAAACTCACAGGACAGAACTGAGCAACACAGAACCTGAAAGCTGCAACTATATATTATGTTAAGGGCCCAACCCCACTCCATCACCAATTAGAGTGCTGTGTCTCAGTGGATTCCTTAGAAATAAGAATTCAAGGTAAAGTTTAGAGGCTGTAACACTTTATTGTGGGTCCAGACTTCAAAACTAAAGGACAAAGGGCAGTGAGTGGAGGAAGGAGGACAAGCAGATTCAAAGAGGCCTGCCACAGAGTTGTCCACAGCCTCACCAGAAACACACCAGCTGCTCAGTCATGCGCAGTGTCTGGGAGAGGCTTCGGAGAATCACAACGCCTCTCAAGAACCTGGCAGGGGCTGAAAGAGCAGGAACCTTCTTTGTTAGCTCCTTCCTCTCTCCTCTCACTCACATCCGTGGAGAGTGAGCTCTCCTATCCTTCCTGCTTTGTTATCCACTGCTGGGGAAGCCTCAGGTCTAACAAAGTCAGGCTGCTTTTCTAGAATCCTTGTGGTCATAGAATATGGGAGAAAGAGCAACACAGACTTACTTCTCTTTGTCTTCACCATACATTTTTTTAAAACTGGGCATCATCCAAAAGAGAGGGTTTGTGCAGTTTGGGAGTTTAGTTGTGATGACTTAAGAGTCTTGGCGAGTGTCTAAAATCGCTGCAGTATTTCTCAAGAACTTCAAATCAGTTTTCAGAAACAGGAGAATATTAAAGAATTTATTACTTTTAAAACAGATATTTTAAAATAATATGCATTTAATTTTTTTTTAGTGCACAAAAGAAGTCTAAATGAGACAACCACAAAGGCTAGTGAATTGGACACTTTTTCTCAGCTGCCTCCCCCACTTTTTAAAAACTTTTTATTTTGTACTGGGGTATATTTAATAAACAATATTTGTGATAGTTTCAGGTGAACAGCGAAGGGATTTAGCCACATATATACATGCATCTATTCTTCCCAAAGTCCCCTCCCATCCAGGCTGTCATATTCAGCTCCCCTTCTACTCTTTCCATTGCTGCAGCAATAAACTTTACGCGATGTAAACTTCCTCAGTGTGCTGTGTCTATCTTGCTCTCTTCCCTGTGTGTTTCTAATGCAGGGCCATGGGACTCATGGGTGGTCTGAAAATGTAAGGGAGTTAACAAACCCTGGGACAACCCCTGACCAGTGCAGGAGGGAGTTGGTGGACAACTGATCCCTCTCCTGACCTTTGAGTGGAGAATCCAAGGTGCACTCTATAGGGCTTCTCAGAGGATGCCAGTGGCTTGAGTCCCAGTCTCCAACAGTAGTGAAAAACTGGAAAACACATCTTTGCACTGGCTTTCCCTTCCTCTCTGGTTTACTTTCCTCACTACCTCCTTCTTTCTCCTGAGAGTATCCTCCAAAAATTGCCTACATGCAACCCTGTGTTGGGCTTTTACTTTTGGGGGGAGTTGGAGGGGGGAGGCTAGAAGAGTTGGTATCAGAAATAATCGAAAGGAGACCCTAGAGTAGGATCCTGAATCTGAATGAGTCTGTGCTCAAATGCAAGTCAGGAAGCTTCCTTGCCTGACGTCATGGAGCAGGTATGACCCCTCTCGTGCCATAGCGTCCCAAGATTCCTAAGATGGAGATGCAGTGCAGGGTAATCAAGCATTGGGATACAAGGTTGCTAAGGCACTTGAACAATATGAGGGCAGTGATGGCTGTAAGGACTGAGAGTTTGCTGGCTTATTAACTACTTTATAAGCCTTAAAGAAAGAAAATACAAGCCCAGCTTAGTCATAAATAACAAAAGTCACTCTGTGAGTTCCAGAAAGATCCAGCCATTTTATTATTTAGATTAACTGCCTGAACTCCGTAAAATGTTAAGAGTTTGAAATCTCTGCCCTGGAGTCTCCCTGGGGGCCATGCTTTTCCCCAACCAAGAGGCAAAGACTGCCTTTTTTTTTTTTTCCACTTACAGTCAGCGTCAGAGACTGAGGGGATGGGACAAAACAAGGATATTAGTCATGACCTTTCACTTCATTTTGCAGATGAGGAAACTGATAAGTAGGAAGTCATAGAACATAGGCAAGGTTACACACGGGGTGGTAGCAAAACCAGGAGACAGTTTAACCCTTTGTTGTCTGAGTGCATAGAATTTTCCTTAGTGCACCCATCACATTTTGGAGGCCAGGAAAGGAGGGGAGGTAAGGAAACCTTTCTCACTTCTCCCTTTAGCAGTTATATTGACTTGACACCTGCTGTGCCCCAGTACAAAACTATCTCTCTTGACAAATTTGGGTGACTATAAACTAACAGGGTATGGCCCACTATTGGGTAATCAAGCAATTATTATTTAATGTAACCCAAGGATCACACTTCCCTTAGGATGAGTCTCCCTGAATCCCTATCCTGCTTACTCATAGAGAACCCCATTTTTTTACCAAGATTTCATGATGTTTCTGTTTATCCCCAAGATAACCTTGCCGCTTAAAGATGCAACAATTCCATCCAAACTGTCCCTACCTCTCCTGCCCCCTTGCCTTGGTCAGGACAGCTACTTATTTCTACCGCAGGACAGTCTTTTCATCTCATCACTAGTTCTCCACACATGCAGAAAAATTTCCCCTCAAACCACTTTCTTTTAAGTCTGGACACAGATATATTCCTATATTTCCCAGGCATAGAATTTCACAAAATTTTGCTTCAGCCTTATATAATAACAGGACCAAGTCACACTGCAGAAAAGAAAATGTGTAACAGGTAACTAGTTGCATCGGCTCCTAGACTGCCCAGATTATGATCATCCATACTAAATTACCCATTAACCAGGGCTCTTTTTGCACCGCGCCCCCCCGCCCCCAACTTGCAGCAAAGTTGCAGGGGCTAGAGATGGGCCATTGGCCATTTCTGTACCTGGGAACATATTTCCAGTGAAACAAAGAAAATCTAAGTTTAAGGCCAGCTTTCCACCAAGTATAATGATTTACAGAGATGCCAAATCTATGCACAACGAAAACAAATTGTTGCATTATTTCCACAGCAGTTTGTTTCTTTCCTATCCACTCCACAGTAGTATCTTGGTTTGAACTGACATAACCAAAGGACCCTTGAAATATTTTCAGAGTCAATAAAGCAAGGGCCCTGCTCCCCAAAGATGAATTTGAACCTTCACCATTGATGAATCAAAACTTACTGGCATTGCAAATGACTGTGACTAAGAAGTCTTCGTCAGTCTCCTACTGCTCAGGCTCCTGCACAGAAGTTGTGAAATTTGTCTTCTACTGTAAGGATGTTTGGAATTGATGGCATGAACCATGTTCTTAACATCCTGTGCTTTCAGTATTTGGATGTATATTAGATAAGGATTCTCTCTAGTTGCAGAATGTCCTAGAGTTAATCTCAGGGCAAGGATGCTGGTGTCAATGTCATTGCCTATGCTCTGCAACAAGAGAAGCCATCACAACTAGAGAGTAGTCCTTGCTCGTTGCACCTAGAGAAGGCCGTCAAAAAGAAATGAAGACCCGGTACAGCCAAAAAATTAACAAACAGCAAAGATCCCCTGGAGGAGGAAATGGCAACCCACTCCAGTATTTTTGCCTGAAGAACCCACGGACAAGGGAGCCTGGTGGGCTACAGTCCATGGGGTCACAAAGAGTCAAATACTGCTGCTGCTGCTAAGTCGCTTCAGTCGTGTCCGACTCTGTGCGACCCCATAGACGGCAGCCCACCAGGCTCCCACCATCCCTGGGATTCTCCAGGCAAGAACACTGGAGTGGGTTGCCATTTCCTTCTCCAATGCATGAAAGTGAAAAGTGAAAGTGAAGTCGCTCAGTCGTGTCCGACTCTTAGCGATCCTATGGACTGCAGCCCACCAGGCTCCTCTGTCCATGGGATTTTCCAGGCAAGAGTACTGGAGTGGGGTGCCACTGCCTTCTCCAAGTCAGATACTACTGAGCAACTAAGCACATAGCATGTATTTTAAAAAGACTATCAAAAAAAGAAGAAGAAAACAGGCCTGCTTAACAACAAAACCATGCAACAGAAGCATGAGATATGCCCAAAACAATAAAATAATGGGAGAATGAGATCCGCATCCTGCCTGGTGATGTATGTTAATGATTCCTAGGACATGTTCTTCTACAGCATTAAAAACAAAACTATAAGGATAAGGTGACCATATACTGAAATCTGAGATGATTTACCATATCTTAGCATATATTACCACTCTTCTGCTAAATTGAATAGCACTGTGACAGTCCGGGAGTTGGTGATGGACAGGGAGGCCTGGCGTGCTGCGATTCATGGAGTTGCAAAGAGTCGGACACGACTGAGTGACTGAACTGAACTGATGACAGTCCTGGCTTGACCATGAGGGACAAGAAAACTCCTCTACTTGACATGAAGGAGGAGATGATGATGGAAATTTGACATCTATTCAAGAATGAGAAAGAAGGTCTTCTTCCTCTCCCCACTTTTCCTTTGATTGGCAGTAGTTTAGTTGCTAAATTGTATCTGACTCTTGTGACCCCCAGGATTGTAGCCCACTAGGGTCCTCTGTCCATGGGAATTCCCCAGACACATATACTGGAGTGTGTTGCCACTTTCTTCTCCAGGGGATCTTTCTGACCCAAGAATTGAACCCAGGTCTCCTCCATTGAAGGCAGATTCTTCACCAACTGAGCTATGAGGGAATCCCATTTCCTTTGATTATAAAAACATAACCAGTAAGTTCTCATTGCAGCACTCCCTTGCCTGGCAACCTGCATCTCTCACAAGCGTCCTATATTAATAAACTCTTCCCTTACTCGTCACTGCTTCTCCCTGAATTTTTTCTGTGCTGAAACAGAAGAACCTATGCTCTGTGTATGTGCGTGCTCTGTCTTTTCAGTCATGCCCGACTCTTTGCAACCCCATGGACTGTAGCCCGCCAGGTCCCTCTGTCTACGAGATCATCCAGGCAAGAATACTGGAGTGGGTTGCCATTTCCTCCTCCAGGGAATCTTCTCCACCCAGGAATCAAACCCAGGTCTCCTGTATCTCCTGCCTTGGCAGGCGGGCTCTTTACCACTGAGCCATCAGAGAAGCCAACCTAATTTCTACGAAGTTCAAAAAAGAATTCTGTGGTCTCAGCATCACCTTAGGGAGGATGTTAATGAGGGAGAAGGAAAGATCGAGCTGGGAGACAGGGCACCTGGCACTTCTGCAGGCTGACTGAATACTGGCAGAGTTGTTGCACATCAATTCTGGGAAATCCCTTCTATTTAACTTGTGGCAAAAAAAATTATCATGGGACATGATTCTGACACCTTACAAGTTCTTTTTGCTTTCTTTTTAAGAGAAAAAAGATGTGGAGGGGAAGAGGAAGGGTGGGGAATTGTCTAACGCGCACAGAGTTTCAGTCGGGGAAGATGGAAAAGTTCGATGGTGGTGGTAGTTACACGAAAATGTAAATGGACTTAATGTCAAAGAACTGTACACTTAAAAATGGTTACAGTGGTAAAGGTTATGTTATGTATATTTTACCACAATAAAAAATTTTATTTTTTAAATTTTAATGGAAATAATAAGTAGATTTACAATATTGTATACATTTCAGGTATACAGTACAGTGATACAGTTGTATATGCTTATTTACGTGTATTATATATTCTATTTTTATATTCTCTTCCATTATAGGTCATTACAAGATATTGATTATATTTCCCTGTGCTCTACAGAAGGTCCTTGGTGATTATCTATTTTATGTATTTGTTGTTATTCAGTCGCTAAGTCATGTTCAACTCTTTGCAACCCCATGGACTGCAGCATGCCAGGCTTCCCTGTCCTTCACTACCTCCCAGAGTTTGCTCAGATTCTTGTCCATTGTGTTGATGATGCCATCCTCTGTCACCCTCTTCTCCTCTTGCCCTCAATCTTCCCAGTGTCAGGGTCTTTTCCAATGATTGTCTTTTCCCATCAGGTGGCCAAAGTATTAGAGCTTCAACTTCAGCATCAGTCCTTTCAATGAATATTCAGGGTTGATTTCCTTTAGGATTAATTGGTTTGATATATTTGCAGTTGAAAGCACTCTCAAGAGTATTCTCCAGCACCACAGTTCAAAAGCATCAATTCTTTGGCACTTGGCACTTCAGCACTCTTTATGTCCAACTCTCACATCCATACATGACTACTGGAAAAACCATAGTTTGACTGGACAGAACTTTGTCAGCAAAGTGATATCTCTGCTTTTTAATACACTGTCTAGGTTTGTCATAGCTTTCCTTCCAAGGAGGAAACATCTTCTAATTTCATGACTGCATTTTATGTATAGTGGTGTATATACTTTAATCCCAAACTCCTAATTTATCCTTCTCCCCTCCCCTAAAAAAATTCAAAGAATGAAGATGCCAGCATCAGGAAGGACTTGATCCCCAGCAGCCATGGACAAGCTTGCCAAGGGAGTTGCTACTTGGACCACTTGAAGCAGCGGAGGGATTAGGAGCTGCCACCACAGCTATCAGGTCCAGGAGGAGACACTCGGACCACAGTCCATGCCCAACTACCCCCATGAAGCTAGGGACTGGGTATTCATGATTCTTTAAACCCAATAATGACAGGCTTCACATTATTAGGTATTTAGGTCCCATTGTATACATTTAAGAGAGTGATATGACAGTTTTATTTAAAAATGAACGTTTGAGTTACGCCAGAAATTATTTCCTTTATAGTGATTTAAATGTAGACGTTAACTCAAGAATGAATGAGCGCTGAACTAGTTTTTCAGAATTCTTTCCAGGGCTCACGGGCAAGAGTGTGGGGACCACCGCTTTCTCTGGCACTGTGATTACCTTCGCATGTGTGAGAGTGCCATAGACAAGCAAATGCCAGCCGGGTTCAAGTACCAGCGCTCACAGGCTTGCTCTCCCACACGTGTCATTTGGCTCTGCACTCAGAATCATGTGGACCTCCCTGGTGGCGCAGTGGGTAAGAATCCAGCTGCCAGCGCAGGATACACAGGTTTGATCCCTGATCCGGGAAGATCCGGATGCTGCGGAGCAACTAGGCTGATGCTCTGCAACAAGAGAAGTCACCACAAGCAGAAGCCGGTGCGCCACAGGGAAGAGCAGCCGCCACTCGCCGAAACTAGAGAAGCCCAGTGACGACCCAGCACATCCAAAAATAAATAAATAATTGATTTTTTAGAAAAAGAAGGCACCTCCTCAAAAGCCTTCTCTGACGCCCTCAGAAAGCAGCAAGCCAACGCCTTCTGCCCTAGATTTTCCTGGCTTGACCTCCCAGCGCTTACCTCTCTGCAACATGGTGTGTATTTCTTTGTTCACCATCTGCTTCCCCACTAGAAGGTGACCTCCTTGAGGGCCGGACCTGACTCTCTCTTGTTCTCTGTGGCATCTCCTGAGCTTAGGACCGTGCCTGTCAGGGTGAGGTAGACTGGTTCACCCAACATTCCAACCTCAGGACTCACCTGGGTTCTATGGGAGATGATGCTGCCCCCAAGCAGACCCCCAGGCAAGACACGGCAGAGAGAAGGGAGGCACAGTCACCACCGCAAATAACAAGCAACTTGCAGCCCTGCTTAATGAAGCTCAGGGACAGAGCAACACAGTTGCAGCCCCCACCTCACTTCTGCTTTCCTAGCTCTTAAAGAGTCTTCATAGACCAAACAGTTTGAAAACTATGAGACAGAGAATGTTTTAAGCTCAAACAATAGGAATAGGCAATTTAAGGATGCAAAATAATTGTTAGCTGCTGAGAAAACACAGATAGTGCGAGCGGTGCTCCAACCTCAGAGCCAGGGGCGGGGGTTGGGGGGTGAGGGGGGCAGGGCAGGGTCTTAAAGAACAGAATGCTCTTCAGGCATGTTCTGGCAGAGAAACGTGTGAGGCAGGTGCAAAAAGAGGTCGTTGACATCAGCTGGCAGGGAGGAAAGTGGGAAGCCACCTATCATATCTGACATAACCTCCATCAGAGACCGCCCCAGTCCAAGTTCATCAAGAGGGTGACCCGAGAGAGGCCAGCATGTTTTAAGACAGCAGCCTAGGCCTGACATCCCTCGCAGTCTCTCTCCTGGAGGAGCACCAGCAGCAGAGCCAAGAGCAGAAGGACATTGGTCAATCAAGTTAATCAGTCAGGTTACTGTGATCACACGGTCCACAGTGGGTAAGAGCCCCTCTGAGGGGGTCCATGGGGTGATGAGTGACCCTGAGCTATTGGCTTCAGGCCCTGACTCGCCTCATCACTCCTAGTCCTCTCACCATCCATAGGTAGAGCGAGGGCTTATCAGCTCTGGACTGTGGAGGAATCCAAACGACAGGGGCAGGGAACAAGGTTTCAGAGAAAGAAGAGCCTGAAGAGAGGGGCTCAGCCCCAAGCTGATTTGTCATTCTCTCCACTTCTGCTCTGAGCATCCGCTTTGCCATCACCAGGCATCTGTCCCGGGATGGACGGGGCCCATGTGGTGGTCAGCAGCAAGAAGCAACGGAACGTGGACCCGGCGGTGGCAGCGCTGCAGGAGGAGGGCCTGAGCGTGAACGGCACCGTGTCCCCCGCGAGGAAGGGCAAGGGCCCAGACAGTTGATGGCCACTCTGAAGGAGAGTGATTATCTTAAAACTATAACGTGAGGGAATATCCTCAGGGGCCCAGAGGCTAAGATTCTGCCTTCCAGTGTAGGGGGTGTGGGTTGGATCCTTGGTTGGGGAACTAAGGTACCAATGTGCTGCTAAAACAAAAAGAATTTAATGTTAAAAAACAAAAAACAAAAAAACTATAACCTTGGGAACGTGCAACTTCTGGGACTGAGATTCCAAAAGATCCACTGGGAAGAGCTTTTAATATTACTCCCAAACATGACTGGTAGAGAACATCCTCAAGCCTAAAAAGAGATTCAGTTCAGTTCAGTTCAGTCGCTCAGTCATGTCTGACTCTTTGTGACCCCAAGGACTGCAGCACACCAGGCTTTCCTGTCCATCACCAACTCCCAGAGCTTGCTCAAACTCATGTCCATTACATCAGTAATGCCATCCAACCTTTTCATTCTCTGTCATCCCTTTCTCCTCCTGCCTTCAATCTTTCCCAGCATCAGGGTCTTTTCCAATGAGTTGGTTCTACACAACAGGAGGCCAAAGTATTGGAGTTTCAGCTTCAGCATCAGTCCTTCCAATGAGTATTCAGGACTGATTTCCTTTAGGATGGACTGGTAAGATCTCTTTGCAGTCCAAGGGACTCTCATGAGTCTTCTCCAACACTACAGTTCAAAAGTATCAATCCTTCAGCGCTCAGCTTTCTTCACAGTCCAACTTTCACATCCATACATGACTACTAGAAAACCATAGCCTTGACTAGATGGACCTTTGCTGGTAAAGTAATGTCTCTGCTTTTTAATATGCTGTCTAGGTTGGTCACAGCTTTTCTTCTAAGAAGTAAGTGTCTCTTAATTTCATGGCTGCAGTCAACATCTGCAGTGATTTTGGAGCCCAAAAAAGTAAAGTCTCTCATTCTTTCCATTGTTTCCCCATCTATTTGCCAAGAAGTAATGGGACCAGATGCCATGATATTAGTTTTCTGAATGTTGAGCTTTAAGCCAGCTTTTTCACTCTCCTCTTTAACTTTCATCAAGAGACTCTTTAGTTCTTCACTTTCTGCCATAAGGGTGGTGTCATCTGCGTATCTGAGGTTACTGATATTTCTCCCAGCAATCTTGATTCCAGCTTGTGCTTGTAGTCTAGAATAGAGGCAAACTTTGGCTATATTTCACAAAAGTGTCCACACACATACTCCTTAGTGGATATTGAGCATTCGAGGGCAGCATGAACTGAAAGGTGCCCCTGAGCCTCAGGATGCTCTTAGAAGACACAGGCTGGAGGAAGGCAGGAGAGGGCTCTAACCCTGACCTAGGCTCCTCTTGCTCTCCCTCACTGTCCTCAGTCTCCACTTCTGTTCATGCCCCAGCTGTCTGTACTTGCCCCATTCATATGTGGCTCCCTTCTTTCTCTTTCCAGGGGAAGCTCTGTGGTTCTGGTTTCCTCCATTGGGGGGTACCCCCAGAAGCTGTAAGTATGAAGTTCTTTGGCTTTAGACTCAGAGGCAGGACACCACTCCATTTGCCAAGAGACGTGGAGAGGGCCAGGAAGATCCCAGGGCAGGCCATTGCTCGGTGGGGCACATCTCCATGAATTTGGGTGGGTGTCTCAGATCTTCCTTCTCCAGAAAGGACACATATGGCAGCCTTTTATTTATTTATTTTTAATGATATTATCAGTGGTCTCTACAATTGCTCCTGGAGGGTATATTTCTAGAGACAGCCTAGAAATTCAATTGAAATTCTTCTCCCAGTTACCATGTACGTCATCTGCTTTCTTTTCTGTTCACAAAAACAAGGGGCCTACAATGTCGGTAAAACAACCCTGCTGGGATACACCAAGAACTGGCACCAAACATCTGGGTGAATGGTCTGGTGCCAGGAGTTTTCAGCCAAGTGGTGAGAACCAAGAACAGCTCCTGCTCCTGCCTCTCTGAGTGCTAGGGAGCCTTCCCCTGCCAGGCCATGTCCCACAGGGACCTGGACTCTCAGACCTAGACCTGTGGACTCTCTTCTGAGGCGCTCATCCACAGCCCTTGGGATCAACAATAGAATCAGGACTTCAGTACTTTGTGAAGGACCAGCTCAGAGTGTCCCTCATCAGCCCTTTCACAAAGACTCAGGCCTGTATGATGTGGAACCCATGTGACTCCATCTGTACAAGCAGTGGTGAACTTTTGACTTCTCCTTTAGCTGTTTGAGGACTCAGCATTCTGCATCGCATAAAGGAGCTCCATGAAATACAGAGGCAGGCTGTGAGTGAAGCAGCGTCCTTTGTAGATTTGGATTAACATGACCCCAGAAACTTCATGATGGACAAAAGATTATATACCATCTCTCTGCAGGCTGTTACCCATTCCTCTTTCTGAGATCTGATGACTCACCAGCCCTGGGATGAGTAGAAGTCCCTGCGGAGTCATGTCTCCATTTGCAGCCCTCCACTCATCCCCACGGGGGTCAACTTCACAGCATCCCAGAGGAGCCCAGGGCTTGTGGGGAGGTGTCATCACTCTCAGCCCCACCTCATCTTTTCATGCAGAGTTGGGTGGCCTGGGGACTGTGCAGAACCGGTGTCCTTCCTGTGCTCTCCAGAGGCTGGCTCCATCACCAGCAAGAACATCATGGTAGCTGGCTTCTCCCCCGACCTCTGAGAGACATGAGTTCAGAGCTCAGGCTTCCCTCTTGATGTGACAGCTCCATGTGATTCTGTGTTGGAACACCTCTATTAATGATAAGCCTGTGCTCCAAATACACACTCTAATTCAAAACCTTCACTGCCAGAAATAATAAAGGACAGCAGAAAAGAGGGCTTGGGGTATGAAACTACCATTAAAACCAGCTAAAATAATGTCAGCTTTGCCAGAAAATAAAATATGTGCTTGAGAGTCTAGGAAAGGGGAAGGAGCTAAAGATAGGGAGGGAGAGGGCTCTAAGGAAGGGGGAAATGCATTTTGAGCATACCGGAAAATGCTTTCATGTAGATTATCTCCTAAACATCTCTATGAGCCCGATGTTTGCATCTCTAATTAATTCTATGGTTAAGGAAGCCAACATTGAGAGAGACTGAAGGAAAATGCTCTGAAAACACAGAGCTAGTCCATAAGCAATAATTGAACCCCAGCCTTGGCACAACAGAAAAAGACCACAACAGAGCCGGAGGTGTCAAGGAGTGAGACCAGCTCTTAGGATCCTCATTCTTGCTCAGATGCCCATCCTAAGCTATCTGTATTCATACAACTCAGTATTCCACAGACACGTGCCAGAGCAGTAACTATGATCTTTCATACAGTGAATTTAGATATTTGGTACCTGAAAGTCAGGGACAGCAGCAGACCTTATGGGTATCCCACCCATATCCCCTCGGCCCACACTGAACTCACAATTATCTTCAAGGGACAACTCCCATACATACTGAATGCTTCAAACTCCAACACCTGTGTCTCCCTCCCTAAGGGCTTTCTCTGGTCACAGTAGTGTGACTCTGTACAAGAAAGCAGTTAATATCTGCTGAGCTGCCCACCCTAATAAGGGATGTGAGTTGGAAGATCAGTACCGCAGCTGCTTGTCACTTGGTGGGACATTGCTGGGATGCATCTCAGAGGGTGCCCAGCAGTGGGCACTAGCCCACAGTTTAAGAGTAATTTGCTTTTCAGTGGAGACACAGACATAGAGAACAGACTTATGGACACAGCGGTTGTGGGGAGGAAGGAGAGGGTGGGATGGATGGAGAGAGTAACAGGGAAACTTACATTACCATATGGAAAATAGATAGCCAATGGGAATTTGCTGTATAACTCAGGGAACTCACCGGGCTGGGGCTTGGTAACAACCTAGAGGGGTGGGATGGGGAGGGAGATGAGAGGGAGGTTCAAAGAGGGAGGGGACATATGTATACCCATGGCTGATTCATGCTGATGTTTGGCAGAAACCAAAACAATTCTGTAAAACAATTATCTTCAATTAAAAAATAAAAACATTTAAAACGAAAAAAAAAAAAAAAAGAACCTTCAGAAAAAGGAGTAACTTGCTCTTAAACACACACTTTCCTGGCTCTTCTCCCTTCCCTGTCTCATTCCTCATTCTCTTACTATTCTCCTCTGATTTGTTTCCCGAGGAAACTACTTACACCCAAATTTTGATCAGAGGGTCTGCTTTTGGTACAATCCAGACTAAACTGGGGACAAAACTTTTCATCTCACATTTATAAACAAAAGGCTAAAAATGCAAAAGTCTCACTGAAAGCAGCACCATGGCTGAAAATCTTTACCCTAAAGAATAATAAGTCAATTATCATTTACAATAAAGCACAATATAGTTGGAATCAGATTACTTTTATTTTGATTGGCATGAAGAGTTAGATATCAGGATAGTTGTTACTTAAAGTTGAAGAGAGATCATCAAGTTTGAAAAGAAGCAAAGAAAAGTAAGAATTTATGTAAATGACTAACATCAAACCCTTTCTAAGTTTATTAGGGAAGGAGATAATGAGCAAGCTGGTACTGAGTACTTAAAAGCTAAGGAGGAGGTAACCCTAGAGAGGTGATACACAGCAGGGACAGAGAATGAGATGCCAGACACCCTGAAGGTCAACAATGATGTCTTCACATCTTTTCTGAATCTCTATTTTCTGACTTTGTTCTTGGATTCACAGAAAATTCCTAGAGGTATCCTCAGCCTATAAAACTGTATACACAGTGAGGAATCTGGGAAGATGGCAGAATAGGAAGGACCAAGAATCTATCTGCCCACCTAAATAACAACTGCACCAGCAGAATCTGTCTGACGTAGCTATTTTGGAACTCTGGAGTTTATGGAAGGCTTGCAACTTCCAGAGGAAGACTTGGATGGTAAATTGCAGTTAATTCAGTCAATTTCAGTTCTTAGCACAGTAGCAATTACCAATCTCCTACCCTAACCACCTGGTAGGTAGGTAGCTGTGCGTTTGTTCCTAGAGGAGTTTACCTACAGCTTCCAGGAGCCAGTGTGAACAAAAAGGACCCTATCCTCCAAATATCAGGGACCAGTGATCTGATTGCTGCTTCTGATCACAGAAGCGCAGACCAAGAGGCAAACAGTCATTGTTATTGCACCTCCTCCCATTATTGCAAGCCTCTCCCTTTCTGACTGAACAGGTTTCTGGGAGAATTTAAAAGGTGAGGAGTGCTCTCCACCAGGGAATTCTCTGGTGGCCTATTGGTTAGGATTCTGAGCTTTCACTGCCATAGCCTGGGTTCAATCCCTGCTTGGGGAAATGAGATCCTACAAGCCATGCAGCATGGCATATATGTATATATATATATATATATATATATTATATATATATATATATTATATATATATATATATTATATATATATATATATATACCACAGCATATATATATATAAAACATGTATAAGCATATATATATAAGCATATACATAATAAAAAGCTGACACTCTCCCCCACACACTTCATTTTTTGCTCTTTTTCCCTTTTTTGGGAGCCAGACATTAAAGACTAAGACATTCAAAAACAACTGCATATACGAGGAAATTTAGAAAGTAACTGTGCAAGCCAAAGGCTCAGAAAAGACCTAAGAAGACCTCTAAGTTTACATCTCAGGCTGATCCTCAGCACAGAGACAGCTTACAATTAAAAAATAAATAAATAAAACAGCAATCCTTGGGGAAAGGGGAGAATCTGACTTTCAGAGTTTCCCCATTATTACATTCAAATATCCAGTATTCAACTACAAAAAAAAAAAAAAAAGGAATACAAAGAAACAATAAAGTATGAGCCACTCAAAGGGGAAAAAATCAGCAGAAACTGACCTTGGAAAAGCCAAGATGGCAGATACACTGGACAAAGACCTTAAAATAACTGTCTTAAGGATGCTCAGGGAACTAGAGGAAAATGTGAAGAAAGTCAGGAATACAATTGGTGAATGAAATAAAAATATCAAGAGATAGAAAACTTTAAAAAATAATTCTTCAGCTGAAAATGACAATAACCTGAAAAATTCACTGGAGAGATGCAAAGGCAGATTTGAGCAGGCAGGAGTAAGAATCAGTGAGCTTGAAGATAGGACAGTGGGAATTATCAAGTCTGAGGAACAGAAGAAAAATTGAAGAAAAGTGGACAGAGCCTGTGGGTCAACATCAGGTGGTCCAGCTTATGGACCAGGGGAGTCTTAGAAGAAGAGGAGAGAGAAAGGAGGAGAGAGAAAGGAAAAGAGAGAATTTTCTTAAAATAATGATTAAAAATTTTTCCAAATTTGACCAAAGATATGAGCATGAACATCCAAGAAACTCAATAAGCTCTAAGTTAGACGAACCCAGAGACATATTAAGTTGCTCCACAAATATGTGCACAGTGTTCTTTATGACTTTTCTGTACCACACAGCACCTCACTTCCAATTTGACTCCACCTTCCTCCCACCATTTTCCCCACTTCTTGGTCTTAGTCTAAAGATAAGGCTAGGACAGTGCACTCAATTCAGAGAAGTGCCACTTGGGTGGTTGAAGTTGACATAAACTTATACACCAGAGATGGAATCAGCCCTCCAGGGGAAAACTTCTTAAAGCTACTCATGCCTGCAGTCTGATTTAAAGATGCCTCAGTGGGAGTTATAGGAAGAACCACTCTCTCTATCACCAGAAAGCAGACAAATTAAGTGCAATCCATAAAACTCATCTACAAACTTGAGAAACTTCAATGTTTCTCAACAAGAACAAGGAAGTTCTTTTTCTTGATGTTACAATAAGAAAAATGAAAACAGAAGTGTACCCCATTAAGTCTAGAAATAGGAGTGTTAAAATATAAAGATATGTCATTTTCTCTTGAGCAATCTGTAGGAGAAAGACGACAGGAAAATTTGGTCCAAGTTAAACATTCCTTAGCTGAGATAGGTGACAAATTGTCCATGAATTTGAAGAATATGTTAACATCTACCCAATATCATTGCCCAAATGCACAATTTATATTCAAATTGCATTTGAATATTTGAAATATTCATTCCAATATTATTTTACCTATAGTCCAAATTCAGATGTAAACGGTCTAAACATTCCAATTAAGAGTTGAAGATCAATTAGACTGGATTTTTTTTTTTAAAGCAGTACACAACTGTCTGCTGCCTATAAGAAATGCATTCTAGATATAAAAGCACAGATAAGTTCTAAGAAAATGGAGAGAAGAAAGATATACCATGCTATCGAATCAAAAGAAAGTTTGAGCTATATTGATATCAAAGTAGATTTCAAAGTAAAGAATATTACCAGGAATAAAGAATGTCATTTCGTAACAATAAAAGTGTCAATTCATATAAACCCTTAATGATCCTAAATGTTTATGCATTTAATAACAGTGCTTTGAAATACATGAAGCAAAAACTGGTAGAAATATGAGAAGTAGAGAAACCCACAGTTACAGGCAGCAATTTAGTGCCTCCACAAAAGATGTGAAAGATCTGTCCATTGATAACTACAAACTGAAACTTCATAGAAAAAATTTTAAAGACATAAATAAAATGAGAGATATACCTTGTTCATTGATTGGAAGACTCAGTATTGTTAGATGTAGTTCTCTCCAAATTAATTTATAAATTCAATACAGTCTCAATCAAAATCCCAGCTGGCTTTTTTCTGGGAATTGACAAACTGATTCTAAAATTCATATGGAAATACAAATGACAGAGAATTAACAAAACAACTTTGAAAAAGAACAACGTTGGAGAACAAATGTTACTTAATTTCAAAACTTATTTTAAAATTATAGTAATCAAGAGTGTGATATAGTTCCGCAATCTTGGAAAGTTAAATATATACCTACTTTATAACCCAGCCATTTCTCCAGAAAATATTTATCCCAGAGACTCCTGCAGACACATGTGCAGAGTGAACTCAGAGCTAGGGCTTAACTCTCTAAATAGGCACCATGTATGGCCATGTAGATTACAGTAGTATATCCTTTTTTGACTTCTCAAATTTTCTAAATCTCTGTTTTATCTTCATTGGAACTTAAGATATGGAAAACATCTAGAGATATCTCTGGCCTACACAACTGCACACAGATGTGGGGGGGTTGGTACACTATACGGTATCCTGTTAAGCTTTAAAAAGAACATCTCAGCATTGTAAATGATTTTCTTTCTACTTTTGCCACTTGATTCTAAGAACAATTTATTCCCAGAAGACTCATTAAGTAAATTGTCACTGCACTTAAATTCAACTGAAGCACAAATTATTTGATTTCAGCAAAACTGTCATAAATAAGGCTCATTACAATTATAGTAGTTCATTTTCTTCTGATGACTTGGTTTAGAAGCAGTGATTAGTTTCATCCCATCACTAAGCATTTATTCATCTGACTTGTGCTCTGATCCTGGCTGTTGAGAGTTCTCTTGGTTTTCCAGCAAGTTCACCTTTCTTTTTATCAAGGACAAGAATCATCATATTTCAGGACTGGGAATATTATCTAACTTTAATCCCTACTTGATGTTTGAATTCCCTCCACAATACCCTTGCAAAATGATCTTTCATCCTGTGTCTGAATAACTCTAATATTAAAGAATTCGTTATTTCTTATGGCAGTATATTTTATCTATGGACTGCTCTGGGCATGTGAAAATACTTTCTTAAACTGAGCTGAAAAATGTCTCCCCATAGCTCTTCCCCATTGGTCTTATAGCAATCTGAGAACCACCACTGATCAAGTCAATTCTCATTTCCCCATGACACCTCCTCAAACGATAACACAGCTCTGTCATCCATACCCATCACACGTCGGTCTGCTCTGTTCTCTGCTAAATATCTCTAGTTCCTTCTCTAAGCACCTTTGATCATCAGATAAATAACACTTACTAGCATCACTCATCCCACCAGGAAGATATTGATTCGACTATAACTAGAAGCACATGAGCATTATCAAAATCTTAATTCAGTCCACACATTTTTTTCTGAGCTCCTAGCTCACACTTTATTTGTAGGATAAAACTGTTCTTGAAGCTACCTAAATCTTTAAGTATTCTGAAAACCACTCAAGCATCACCAGCAAGCATCACTTAATTCAGATGAGTCAGAGGATTTTGAGAAGATTCTCAAAGTCTCTTGGCATCCTGCAGAGAAGCATCTTTGGACCCAGTTACAGCTGGAAGTTCAATGGGGCTGTTCTCCATTTGAGTATTTCAGAGAAGGAGAGAGGAGCGTCTTGATTTCCAAGTGAGCAGGTATCTTAATAGTCTCTACCCTTCCCCTGAGGTTACCCTTCAAATGCTAATGTCAAGCCTCCTACAGGATTGAGCCACTGAAGTTGCCCTCTGTGGGATATAACTTGATAAGGCACTCCTGTTTGGCCCCCACGTTGCGGTGATCCTACTTTCTCTCTCCCCTAGTTGTGTTCCTTTCATGGTAATGCTTCCTAACAAGCCATTTTTATACAAATCCCTGCCTCAAGGTCAACTTTGGGGATCCACTTCACTCCCATGTCTCCATCAAGCAGGCCCTGGATATCAATGATTATTCTAGAATCCCAACCTGAATCTCTGCTTGCTAGGGTCACTCCTGAATCCAAGTTATCTTAATTTGTTCCCTTGAAACAAGGCCCTGAGATAAAGACCTTGGTACCAAGAGTTTATTTTTTTGTTTAGGCTATGCTGGGTCTTCGTTGCAGCATGTGGGCCTCTCATTTCAGTGGCTTCTCTTGTTGCAGAGCACAAGCTCTAAGGCATGCAGGCTTTAGTAGTTGTGGGGCATAGGCTTAGTTGCCCCGTGTCATGTGGGATCTTCCTGGACCAGGGATCAAACCCATGTCCCCTGCATTGGCATTGTCAGGCAGATTCTTAACCACTGAACCACCAGGGAAGTCCCCAGAGAGTTTATTTAGTCCTAGGAAGTAGGAGCAGGAAGTGTGACATAGGCTTGGTGAAATCCTTTCAGGGTCCTTGGTAGAAACACCCAACTGTCACTAGCATATACCTCACTGCATTTGTATAACTAGTGTCTTCTACGTCCTCCAGGGGACCCCAATAGGTCAACAGATTCTTGGTCACATCTTTGAGGCCTCAGCTCAGATAACCAGGCTATCTCAGCTCCGGTCCTTCTATATGATGCTCTAGTTGGCTAGCCCAGGCTTGTGTACATGGAGGCAGAGGTCCTAATACATAGAACAGAAACACACAAGGACTCTGGAGACCAGAGCTCAGAACTAGCACATGGTCACTTTTGTACTGCTGCTGCTGCTGCTAAGTCGCATCAGTCGTGTCTGACTCTGTGAGACCCCATAGACAGCAGCCCAACAGGCTCCTCTGTCCCTGGGAGTCTCCAGGCAAAAATACTGGAGTGGGTTGCCATTTCCTTCTCCAATGCATGAAAGTGAAAAGTGAAAGTGAAGTCCTTCAGTTGTGTCCCACTCTTAGCGACCCCATGGACTGCACCCCACCAGGCTCCTCCGTCCATGGGATTCTCCAGGCAAGAGCACTAGGAAAGAACAAATCTGACTTCATGTTGGATCTGTCTCTTTTACTTTAACCTTTGTATTCTATTGCTTCTGCTACAAGTTAATCACTGAAAGGATGCTGCCCAGAGCTTCTGTGTACAGGGAAGCTATAGGCAACATCACTTTTAGCAATTAACTTATACTTAATGCCCCTCTCCGAGAACCCTGCCTCCTATGCCCGAGTGTTTAAGCTAAAACACCTTCGTTCAAGCTTGCAGGAAACATTCTGACCGGGATCACCTGTGAATGGCTGCAGGAAAGAGAAAATTAAGACATCCCCTCTGGAAATGTTTGCAACAACCCGTCCCCTTTTTTCTTTACCTCTTCACCTCCTTTCTTTGTTCGATAAAAAAGAATAGCATCCAAACCCCAGCAACATGGTTCTTTAGGACATTAGTCTATCATCTTCTCAGTCTCTGGCTTTTCAAATAAAGTTACTATTCTTTGCCCAAACACCTCATCTCTTGACTGATTGGCCTGTGGAGCAGTGAGCAGTATGAGCCAGTAACACTTTCACTCATCCTATTGGCCAAAACAAGTCACAGTGCCAACCCAGATTCAAGGGAAGGGAAAATAGACTCCATCTTTTCATGAAAGGAGGTTTAAAATCACATTGCAAAAGGCATGGGTACAGGGAGTAGCGAAAAATTGTGGGTATTCCTTTAAACTACTACAAAAAAACTATGTAGAAACTAAAAGCAATAAATTACTGCCATATACAGCATGGATGACTCTCACAAATAGTGCTGAATGAAATAAGCCAGATATTAAAGAATGTATACTGTACTATCCTATTAATGTAAATTTAGAAACAGGCAAAACTTAAGTATAGGGTTTATAGATACATGCTGAATAAAGTATTTTTTGACTTTTTAGTTTGTATTACAGTATAGTCGCTTAACAATGTTGTGATAGTTTCAGGTGAACAGCAAAGGGACTCAGCCATACATAATACATATATCCATTCTCCCCCAAACGCCTCTCCCATTTAGGCTGCCACATAACATTGAGAAGAGTTTCATTTGCTGTACAGTAGGTCCTTACTGGTTATCCATTTTAAATACAGCAGTATGTACATGTTCATCACAAATTCCCCAACTATCCCTTCCTCCCATCTTTCCTCCCAGCAACCATGAATTTGTTCTCTAAGGCTCTGAGTATCTTTCTGCTTTTAAGTAAGTTCATTTATATCATTTCTTTGCAGATTCCACGTATAAGGAATGTCATAACGATATTTCTCCTTTGACTTACTTCATTCAGTATGACAGTCTCTAGGTCCATCCACATTGCTGCAGATAGCATTATTTCATTCTTTTTAATGACTGAATAATATTCCACTGTAGGTATGTCTCACATCTTTATCCATTCCTTGTCAATGAACATTTAGGTTGCTTCCCTGTCTTGGCTATTACAAACAACGCTGTGATCCTTTCAGATTATGTTTTTCTCTGGATATATGCTTGGGAGTGGGATTGCAGGCTCATACAGTAGCTCTATTTTTAGTTTTTTAAGAAGTCTCCATACTGTTCTCTGCAGCGGCTGCACCAAAGTGGAGCAGAAGGACATGTGCTCATTTTCTCCTGCGAGAGCACCGTAATCACAACTTGCTGCTGAGCAACCATCGACAGGAGGATGCTGGAGCCCATGAAGGAAAGATACCCCACATTCAAAGAAAAAGGAGAAGCTGCAACAAAACAGTAGCAGGGGCACAATCACGATAAAATGAAATCCTGTATCCCCCAGGTAAGTGACCCACAAACTGGAGACCAATAATACCAAAGAAGTTCTCCCAGTTTGTAAAGGTTCTGAGCCCCACGTCAGGCTTCCCAACCTGGAGATCCAGCAAAGATACTGTGAATCCCCAGGGAATCTGACTTTGAAAGCCAGTGGGATGGAATAAAGGATTTTTTAAAGAAGGGGATTGATTATCATAAATGTTCAGTACAGTTCAGTTCAGTCACTCAGTCATGTCCGACTCTTTGCGACCCCATGAATCGCAGCACGCCAGGCCTCCCTGTCCATCACCAACTCCCGGAGTTCACTCAGAGTCACGTCCATCGAGTCGGTGATGCCATCCAGCCATCTCATCCTCTGTTGTCCCCTTCTCCTCCTGCCCCCAATCCCTCCCAGCATCAGAGTCTTTTCCAATGAGTCAGCTCTTCACATGAGGTGGCCAAAGCACTGGAGCTTCAGCTTTTGCATCATTCCTTCCAAAGAAATCCCAGGACTGATCTCTTTTAGAATGGACTGGTTGGATCTCCTTGCAGTCCAAGGGACTCTCAAGAGTCTTCTCCAACACCACAGTTCAAAAGCATCATTTCTTCGGTGCTCAGTCTTCTTCACAGTCCAACTCTAACATCCATACATGACCACAGGAAAAACCATACCCTTGACTAGACAGATCTTTGTTGGCAAAGTAATGTCTCTGCTTTTAATATGCTGTCTACGTTGGTCATAGCTTTTCTTCCAAGGAGTAAGCATCTTTTAATTTCATGGCTGCAATCACCATATGCAGTGATTAAATGTTAGGATGGTAGTTACTATGGGATTGGTAGTTACTTTAAGAATAGTGGAGAGACATTATGACTAACAAGCAACACAGAGCAGTTTCTGGGTTATTGGCAGTGCTCCATTTCTTAACCTGAGTAGTAATTAGCTGGGCATTCATTTAAAATCATTAAGTGGTAGATTTATGCCTTATTTTTCTTTGTGTTCTATCTGATGATAAAAAAATTAAATACTATATGATATGGGCATAAGAATAAAAAATGGACAATGGAGCAAAGAACTGAGAAACAATTCACACCCACAGATGAGGATTAGATAGACAGTAAATATTGCATCACAATTTAATGACAAAGGAAGGACATGTTGTTTAAAAGAAGATGCTGGAAAGACTGATTAACTATGGAAGAAAAATAAAACTGAATTCTCTATCTTGCCTGAAAAATCCCATGGATGGAGGAGCCTGGTGGGCTGCAGTCCATGGGGTTGCACAGAGTCGGACACAACTGAGCAACTTCACTTTCACTTTTCACTTTCATGCACTGGAGAAGGAAATGGCAACCCACTCCTGTGTTCTTGCCTGGAGAATCCCAGGGATGGGGGAGCCTGGTGAGCTGCCGTCTATGGGGTCGCACAGAGTCGGACACAACTGAAGCAACTTAGCAGCAGCAGCAGCAGCAACCTTCTAACGTGTACAGAGAGCTCCAAAAAAATTAAAGACCTCAAGGCAAATGGTTATAAGCTAATGGTAAATATTGTGGATTAATGTCTTTCTGACATACGAGGCAAAAAGGACTTCTAAAGAAAAGTACAAGGAGAAATCATAAGGCCAAAGCTAATTAAGTTAATCGCATCAAATTAAGAAATTGCATTCACTGAAGCACATCATGATCAAAATTAACAAACAGATGACAAATTAAACATTATTTGTTCTATCTAAAACTTATTTTTTAATGAATATCTAACATATACAAGGAACTCTTAAAAGATTAAAAAGCAGGAACCCTGAAAGATAAATGAGCAAAGGAAATGAAAAGATAATTTACAGAAGGAGAAATAAAAAAAGCTAGCAAGCAAGTGAGAAGAAGCTCAAACTTACTACTTATCAGAATAATGCAAAGTTTTAAAATAATAAGATATTACTTTACTAAGCTGGCAAAAATAATAAAGCTGAGAATACCAAGTATTGGCAGGGATGTGGGGATAGTGGGACCTCTTATACAGCTGGTGGGCATGTGGACTCGTGCAAAAAGGCTAGAGAACAATCAGACAGTTCTTAGTTACATGTCATTGCATTTCGTGATCAGCAAGCCCCACTTCTGGATATATGTTTCAAGAAGAATTCCACTTAAATTCACAGGATGACATCACTAAGAAGGTTTATTCCACTGTTTGCGATGGTAAGGAGGTGGAGGCGACCCAATTGGAAAATAAGAAGTACTGTACTACAGTTAGAAGCAACAATGACATATACCAAAGCAATATGCATCATGCCAAGTAAAAACAGGAAGGAAATAATGAGACTTAGAGCACATATCACTCGTATAAATGAATATACCGTACCCAACAGACAATAACATCTTACAAGAACACATACAACTGAATGCACATACATTGAACTGGATGGTTTTCTATGAGGGGAAAGAGGCAAAGACCTGTGGGACAACATTAAACTCACAACATTCTCATTATAGGGGTCCCAGGAGGAGAAGAGAGAGAGAGAAAGGACCTGAGCAGTTATTTGAAGAGATAATAGCTGCAAGTTTCCCTATCATGGGAAAGGAGATGGTCACCCAAGTCCAGGAAGCATAGAGAGTCCCAGGTAGGATAAACCCAAGGAAGAGCACACTGAGACATGAGGTAATCAAATTGACAAAAACTAAAAGCAACAAGGGGAAAATGACAAATAACATTCAAGGAAACTTCCATAAGGTTATCAACTGATTTCTCAGTAGAAACTCTGCAGGCCAGAACAGAGTGGCATGATATGTTTAAAACGATAAAAGGGAAGAACCTACAACCAAGAATACTCTACCCAGCAAGGCTCTCATTCAGATTTTTTGGAGAAATTGAAAGCTTTACAGACAAGCAAAAGCTAATAGAATTCAGCACCACCAGGCCAGCTTTTCAACAAATGCTAAAGGATTGCCACTAGGCAAGGACGAAACCAGCAACTTAAAATAACCTTGCACACATGTAGACTGCTATATCAAAACCTCATGGGAACAGCAAACCCCAAAACTACAATAGACACACACACACACACACACACACACACACACAAAAGAAGGCAACCTAAACACAACATTAAAGATGGTCATCAAACCACGAAAGAAGAGAACGAAAGAGGAAGAGAAGAAAAAAAACCTACAAAATCAAAGCCAAGAGACTTCCCTGGTGGTCTAACAGCTAAGAATCCACCTTCCAATGCAGGAAACACGTGTTCAATCCCTGGTCCAGGAGGATCACAAATGGCCCATGCGCCACAACTACTGAGCCCATGAGTTGTAACTACTGAAGCCCAAGCACCCTACAGTCTATGCCCTGCAACAAGAGAAGCCACCACAACGAGAAGTCTGAGCACCTCAAGTAAAGAAAGCCCTCATGCAGAAACAAATTATATATATTTTAAAAATAAAATATAATTAATAATAAAAATAAAGTGGATAACCAACAAGGACCTATTGGATAGCACAGTATTATGTAATAAGCTAAATGGGAAAAGAACTGGAAAAATAATAGATACATGTATATGCATAACTGAATCACTTTGCTTGACAGCTCAAACCATCACAACCTTGTCAATTAACTATACTCCAACATGAAATCAGAAGTGTTTTTAAAAAAACAGCAAAGTTCCCTCAAAACAAAGGGAAAACCTCAAAGAGAACAGGGTGGTTTGAAATGAAAAATAAAATCTTTCTTCCTCCATAGTTTTTCTATTCATGGCATCTGCTGCTAATGTGAATGTGTATGTATTGCACATTTTGTAGAAAAATGCTGGGTGCGCTTACTAGCACATTTTTTTTAAAATTTCTATCACATTATTTTCTACCTTTTTCTCTTTGCTTCAGAATCTATTTTGGACGCTTATCCTTTTAAGCACCTACAAAACTATCTCCTTTGTTACAACGATACTATATTGATATACTTCAACTTGTGTCCTACTAATAGGTATTTAAGTTTGCTTTTTAAGTTGTTTGCTATTAAACAAGTTTACTTTTCAAATTGTTATTAAGCAATATCTTGCAAACATTTTGCACATAAATTTCGGGGAAATTTTAGCCACCATATTCACAATGTAAACCCCAAGTAGTGAAATTTCTCAATCAACACAGTCAAAATATACATACAATTAAATACTTGATAGGTATTGGCAAACTGCTTTCCCATTAGTTGCAACAAAATAAAACCCCATCAAAAAACATCTAAAAGTACTTACTTCCCCATAATTTTGCCAGCTCTGAATATTATAAAGCTTTTCTTTTCCTCCAATCTAAAAGTTGAAAGATTATTGATGTTTTGATCTCCATGTTTTTAAATATGAATGAGATGAATATGTTTCCATAATTTTATAAACCATTTATACTTTTCCTGTGAACTGTCTGTTCTTACAACTTGCCTATATTCTTCTGAGTTGTTTTACTTTCTCTCACTCATTTGCATGAGGGTTATTTTGCAAATTAAGGCAATTAGCCACTTTATCATATGTTCTGCAATTACACTTTCACAGTCTGTCTTGTCTTTTGCCAAACAGAAGTTCAAATTTTTACACAAATTTTTCAATCTGTTCCTTTATGGCTTCTGGGAACAGATATTTTAAATTTTATTTTGTCACTTGAAAGTTTAAGTGCTTTTCTGAGAGGGCTGATTGAAGTGTCTGAGGTAAAAAGGGAGAAGGGGAATAATTGAGACAGTTGCCACTTTAAGGCAGAACAAGGAAGTTAAACAAAGAGGTGGCAGGGGTGTTGGTGGCAATAGAAATAGCAGCCCAGCTGAGGTCCATTCCAAGGGAGCGACACCCCAGCAGAGCCTGCTGGGTCCTTTCGCTTAGTGGGAGCTCTTAGCTACACCAGTGAGCAGCCCAGACTGGTCATGAAACCTGACAAAACACACCTAGTTCTTCCTGGTCACATCAGGGGAGGGACTTCCCAGGTAACTGAAATTCATAATTTCACTTAAAATTGATCATTATCTGGGTCTTTGGAGACAAAAATAGGGTGTCATTGTTTATTAACCTGGCAAAATTGAGCATACTTATAAACCTCTCAGTCTGAGTTTCTCCATCAAGTGTCCAAGAGAGATGAAGACTGAAAAATAATCATAAACACGTCTTAAACTTTGCAAATTAGGTGATGTTGAAACTGGCCAGGGAGACAAAGCAGCTCCATTAGCAATTTAATCAGAGTGCTTTTGAAGCCTCCTATGGCAGCGAGGGTAGAACTGTGGTCATTTGGTTGAACGCATCTCAGTTTCTGATTTGTGATAGAGAAGGACATTGACAATTGGTTAGCACTGTGTATCGCGCAAACCGATGATGTCAGCCTCGCCCTCTGGATTTACCTCTCCAACCTTCCCTGACATACCGCTGAACATCTGGCAGGGGGGAAGGAGCTCTACAGGGTTAACAAAAAATCAGAAGGAAATTTTCATGTCCCCCAGCTGCCCTACAAGAGGTTTGCCGTTGCAAATGTCACAAAACTTGGATTATGTAGCCTGGAAGTGAATTGTACCTATATATATTAAAGAAAATTGGGGTTAAAGGGGCTTCTTTGGTGGTCCATTGGCTAAAACTTCACACTCCCAATGCAGGGGGCCTGGGTTCAATCGCTGGTGAGGAAACTAGATCTCACATTCCACATCTAAAACTCAGCGCAGCCAAATAAACATTTAAAAGAAAAAAAAAAAGAACTGAATTGTACTGTGGATTTTTCTGTCTCTTGCAGTTCTCTCATTAAGTTACTCGGCCATTCTGTTTTCTACTTTACTAGCAATTGTACGTTACTGGCAATTTTTGAAGATAAGGTGTGAGAAGGAAGAGGAGAGTTCTAGGCTGAGCCCCATGGACAATTCTGATAAATGATGAAGAATTACAATCTTCTGAGTCATTGCACTTCACCATTGCGAAAAAACGGTCTACGGGGAGAAAAAAAAAAAAAAAACAAACTCCTCTTTACGATGAAAACTACCCCACAGTGGATTTTACACATGTTGATAATCCAAGTTATCCTAGTCCGCTATGCTTCGTTTGAGGCCAACAACCTACAAATGCAGCAACAGCTCCAGCAAAATGGAAAAGCCACTTAACAATAAATTACAGCCATTTGACCTAGAAAAGAGCTGAATATTTCTAATGGCTACTAGAATCTCAAAGCAAACAGAGAAAATCTTTCATTTACAAAAAAAAAAAAAAGAAGTCAGTGAAAAATCTCAGGAAGCAAGTGATGGGGTAGGAAACTTACTGCCCGAAAAGGACAAGTTCCAGAGATATGAAAACCCCTAATTACAGCATGTAAAATTATAGTGAGTAAAATACGTGGACAGACTCAACTCAAGACCCTGAAAACTGTCCGTAGCAGGATACATTGATGTATTTATGACTTCTCATATGATCCTAAAAAGGCTTTTATGTAATAAACTGAAAACAACCTCTTCTGTATCCAGGTTGGTAAGTTGACAGCTTTCACCAATGAATGTCATGCTACAACATTCATTAATGGGTAAATAACGGAAAAATTCAAGAAAATTTTTCTACTGCAAAGTGGTACCTGAGACAATCAAAAGCCAAGATAAAATTTCATATTTTGTTCAGTATGTGGAAATGAAAGTTGTATCTCGGAGGATATTGGCACTGGTACTGATGGTGCCCTGTGGATGGTTGGCTTTTGTAAAATGCTTTGCCCCTTGTGTGAGATGAGAGTCCTGACATAATCACAACACACTGCTTTCTTCCCAGAAAGATGATGGTGTCAAAAAGTCTAGGAGATCAAATGAAAAAGTTCTGGATGGTGGTACAAAAACGGTCAACTTGGGACTTCCCTGGCAGTCCAGTGATTAGGGATCCGCCTTCCAACTCAGGGGACACAAGTTCAATCATTGGTCAGGGTACTAAGATCCCACAAGTTGTAGAACAACCAAGCTGGCACACTGCAACTACTGAGCCTGCATGCCATTACTAAGACCTGATGCGGCCAAAAATAACATAAATTAAATTTTTTTTTAAATGGTAAAGAATCTGCCTGCAATGCAGGAGACCCAGGTTCAATCCCTGGGTCGGGAAGATCCCCTGGAGAAGAGAATGGCTACCCACTCCTGTATTCTTGCCTGGAGAAGTCTATGGACAGAGGAGCCTGGCAGATTACAGTCCATTAGATCACAGAGTTGGACACAACTGAGAGACTAACACTTTCACAACTTTATAAACAAAGACCAGGTCACTCAAGAGTGTTTTTGAAGCTGGAGTTAAACCTGAACAAAGAAGGTATCAAAATCTCTGTTACATACTGAAGCCTCTGAGCTCAGCCGAGGTAGACTTCTAACATGGTGCTCAGTCACTCAGTCGTGTCAGACCCTTTGCGACCTCAAGAACTATAGCCTGCCTGGCTCCTTTGTCCATGGAATTTTCCAGGCAAGAATACTGGAGTGGATGGCCAGGGTGTTTAAGCTCAAAGGTGAGTGCCTGGAGTATATTCCAGAAAGTGCTGGGCCAGATTTTGCTGAGTGCTTTAAAGATAATAATGACTGCAGAAACACGTCTACCTAGCAGACCCTTTTTATCACACGAGCCAGTTGAACAAGCCAGTGAATGGGTGGGGATAGATATTTTGGCTTCAATTGACAAGATTTAAAAGGAAATGAAATCTTTGAAAGGAGATCTTCAAGTGTTTCTGCTCCTGTTTGGACTTGAGAGTGAGGAAGAGAGTAGGTAAGTATGAAAGTCTCAGCTTACTGGGATCATTACATGGGGCAGAAAAAAAGAAAGTCGACATGTAGTAAAGAAAAAAGTTGAGGTGATACGGAAGAAAATCATTGGATCACACTATTCTCCCCCGATAGGAAGCATTGTATAGGAAACCATCTAGTGGGTGTCCTATGAATTCACCCCGTTTAGTCTGAGTACACACTTCTGATGACATTAATCAGCCTTTCTTGCCTCTATCTACTGCTTATTTTAGGCAATCAGTGTTCAAGTGCCTGTTCCAATTCTCTATCAAGGGCTTCCCAGGTGGTTCAGTGGTAAAGAATCTGACTGCCAATGCAGGAGACTCAGGAGATAATGGTTTGATCCCTGGGTTGGGAAGATCCCCTGGAGGAGGAAATGGCAACCCACTCCAGTACTGTTGCCTGAAAAATCCTATGGACAGAGAAACCTGGTGGGCTATGATCCATGGGGTCACAAAGAGTCAGACACAACTGAGTGACTGAGTACATTCTCTATCAAACTATTACTCTGAGGATGAGTGTGCTCCTTGAGCAGAAGAAATGTGACTCAGTGGTCCAAACTGGTACAGTATCTTGTTAACTGAGGTAAATACCATGATCCTCAGAAAACTAATCCACCAGGGTTTGCATACAAAGTATATCAGCCCCTTCATAGGAGGAGCCCCACTAGGCATTTATAGGAATAATCCCGCTTCTTCAGAGTAAACAAGTGCTATCACAGCTTTTATCCAGTCCATTGGTTTAGGAATAATCTCCCGTGTGTCTGGTTCATACATAGGTATCTGTACTTGTTTAGTAGTGAGCTGTGGGTTCTAGATCAACAAAAATGTATTCTTCCATTTTGCAATATTCTAAGCCAAGGATGTTGTCCCTAAATTAGTGACTCTCACAATCTTTTATTTTAAAATTTTAGTTACTGATTTACTTGTTTCATTTTTGACTGCACTGAGTTTTCATTGCTGTGCTCAAGCTTTCTCTAGCTGCAGCGTGTGGGAGATAACTACTTCACACTCTGTGCTCTGGCTTCAGTAGTTTCTTGGTCTTGCTGTCTTCCAACCTGGACAAACTTCTTAGTGACCAGAGGTTGTAGACATGCTGTCTGCTGTCCCAGCAAAAATTTCCCCTTCAGAGGTGGCCCTAAGACTAGCGACCACATCTCAGACTGGCTGAAATCTGAACTTGGTTCATCATCAGATTCTACTCCATCACTCTTCTACTTCCAGTTTAGCTATTACAGATAATCAGTCAGTTCAGTCGCTCAGCCATGTCCAACTCTTTGCGACCCCATGAACCGCAGCACGCCAGGCCTCCCTGTCCATCACCAACTCCCGGAGTCCACCCAAACCCATGTCCATTGAGTCGGTGATGCCATCCAACCATCTCATCCTCTGTCGTCCCCTTCTCCTCCTGCCCTCAATTTTTCCCAGCATCAGGGTCTTTTCTAATGAGTCAGTTCTTTGTATCAGGTAGCCAAAGTATTGGCGTTTCAGCTTCAACATCAGTCCTTCCAATGAACACCCAGGACTGATCTCCTTTAGGATAGACTGGTTGGATCTCCTTGCAGTCCAAGGGACTCTCAAGAGTCTTCGCCATTACAGATAATAATAACCACGAATTGTATATGTAGCTTGCTTCTTGTTATTTTCCATTTCCTTACGTATTCAATGCGCCAACTCCTCGGCATCTGAGTCTACCATTTCCAGATTCCAATAACTTTTACCTCTACCAACTGATCACAGTGCTGACATAGTTCCACACCATGGATAACTTGGTAGCCATCCAGGAATTGAAGGTTTGTCAATCCCTGCCCTCTGAGCCTTTCTCTTCCCAAACCATGTGTTTCAGTAAGTCAGGGTTGATCTAGCAAATCCCAATCCAGATTTCAACTGCAAAATTAGCCAACTGTGAAGTTGGGGGAATAACTCATAAAACCACCCTCATTCCTGACACTGATTGCAATTTTAGAGAGCCTCAAATTTCAATATTTCACTAGAAGAATTCAAAGGCCTCGCTAGAAGCTGTTATACTCACAGTTTATTACAGGAAGGGGACACATTAAAATCAGCCGAGGGGAGAGACACACAGGGCAGAGGCCAGGAAAAGTGCCCCATGTGGTTTCTTCTCCCCATGGAAGAAAGACAGCATCACTTCCCTGGCACAGATAGATGATGGTACATGCAGAGTACTGCCAACCAGGGAATCTCAAATAAGCCTTGGTATGGAGAGTCCTCACTGGGACCCCATCGTGTAGGCATGGTTGAGTGAAACATGTCTGATCTCAGTTTCCAGCCCCTTAGAAGGTCACAATGTTACCATTCCACTGGCCCAAGGCTCTCATGCAAACAAAGACACTCCATCAGGCAGAACATTCCAGGGCTTAGAAATTACCTCCCAGAAGCTGGGTGCAAAGACCAGACATCATTTTTGGACAATGGTTAAGTTTAAACTCATGGTTAAATTGCTCACCATCTAGCAAGTCTCAGGTGTGTTAGTCACTCAGTTGTGTCCGACTCTTTGCAACCCCATGGACTATAGCCCTCCAGGCTCTTCTGTCCATGGAATTATCTAGGCAAGAATATAGGAGTGGTTAGCCATTCTCTTCTCCAGGGGATCTTCCCAACCCAGGGATCGAATCTGGGTCTCCTGCATGCCAGGCAGATTCTTTACTATCTGAGCCATCAGGGAAGCCCAAACAAGTCTAAATCTTACTGAAAATTTCCAGGAAGAACAATCTTGACAAGTACAAAATTTACAGTATTTCTTTCCTTTCCAAATAAGCGTATAGCTGGGTGAAGGATCATGTGTCTAAATTTGGATTTTCTACATATCTTGAGAACTTGACTTTGAGGAAAGAGGAAGAACTTTGTGAACTGAATGAAGTAAATCACATGAGATTCACTAGTCTGCCCTAGAAAGTTCTGGACTTATGTGAGAGAAGAGTATCCTACCACTCATTGAAAAGCAATAAACATTCTGCTGAATTTTCAACTTCTTAATGTGCAAGCAAGCTTTCTCCTGTTTAATGAACTTCAAGAACAAGGACAGATAACATCTCATTTCAGGTGAAAATGAAATCCCTGTACACTTATCACAAGTTTGACCCAGAATTGAGTATTTGTGCAGTGAAAAAGCAAGCACAGGTTTTAAATGAAAAACATAGACTTTATTCTTTCTTTTTAGCTTCAAAAATAATATTTTCAATGCACATGCTGCTGCTGCTAAGTCGCTACAGTCGTGTCCGACTCTGTGCGACCCCATGGATGGCAGCCCATCAGGCTCCGCCGTCCCTGGGATTCTCCAGGCAAGAATACTGGAGTGGGTTGCCATTTCCTTCTCCAATGGATGCATGTTAAGTCACTTCAGTTGTGCCCGATTCTGTGCAATCCTATGGACAGCAGCCCACCAGGCTCCTCTGTCCACCAGATTCTCCAGGCAAGAATACTGGAGTAGGTTCCCATTTCCTTCTCCATTATATGCACATATACGTGTACAAAAGATATCAAGAAATTTGTGTGTGTGCATAATAACTTTGTAATTGCTAAACTTTTATTTGAGCCTGATCATGTCAGTTAGTGAGAACATTCTTCAGTCTTAATAAAATAGTGTCTTAGGGTATTTTTATTCATATTGCTTTGGCTTGTGATTAATTGTTTTACTATTTAAAATTGTAAAATGTTTCTATATTATAAATAATATTAATTAAAATAATTTTACTTCCCTTGTTTAAATTAAATCTATCAAATTGACCTTTCAAAATTTGAATCCCTACTTTGGTTTAAGTCAGGTATTAACAGAAATGTATTGTGCTTGCCTTAAGAGTTTTTTAAATTTATGAGAAGGAAAGAAAGAGACTAATTTCAAGTAAGGTTACTTAATCTTTAGCTACCTGATTCTATTCAAGACAAACTGGCCAAAAAAAAAAAAAAAAAAAACTTTCTGGCTTTAAATATAGGTAATTATGCTTGCATATATTAAATACCATGTACCATATTCAGACGGTAAAGCGTCTGTCTACAATGCGGGAGACCCGGGTTCGATCCCTGGGTCGAGAAGATCCGCTGGGGAAGGAAATGGCAATCCACTCCAGTACTATTGCCTGGAAAATCCCATGGACAGAGGAGCCTGGTAGGCTACAGTCCATGGGGTCACAAAGAGTCGACACGACTGAGCAACTTCACTTTCACTTTCACCATATCTCATTAGTATTTCTTACAGTATGACTATATAATAAAGCTTTTAGACCTACTTGACCAGTGTCAGGGGACATTCAGCTTTAAGGGATCCAATATGTTTTCTTCCTTTGTGCGCCATTTTTCAAGGACTCTCTATTCCTTATCAGTTCCTGGAAAACAGGAACGAGCAGAGCTGCACCAGTTCTCAGGAAAGAGAACTGGGAAAGAGCATCATGGGAAAGAGCACCTGCTTGGATTCCCTTCAGTGATTCTCTTCAGTGACCTTTTACTTAAAGGACTATCCATTTTGTTGCAACTGGTGGAATTTCATTCTTTTCAATGGCTGAATAATCATTTTATTGAAGATATATAAGCATGCATTTCTGCAAATAAAGTACCCTTGTTTCACTCAAGACTTGTGTCCCCTGCGTCCTTCTTCTCATTGACTCCAGTCCCCAGGTCCCAGTCTATGAAGACCGTGACAGGCTAAGATTTTTTTTTTTAATCAAGTAGGATTTTTTTTTTAAGGGGAAAACCAAAGTCTCCTTGTGTGTACTTGTTGTTCAGTTGTTAAGTCGTGTCTGTCTCTTTGGAACCCCATGGGCTGCAGCATGCCAGGCTTCCCTATCCTTCACCATCTCCTGCAGCTTGCTTAAACTCATGTCCATTGTGTCAACGATGCCATCCAACCATCTCATCCTCTGTCACGCCCTTTTTCTCTTGCCCTCAATCTTTCCCAGCAGCAGGGTCTTTTCCAATGAAAATGTGTGCACTACTGACTTGTAACAGAGTAAATATCCTTTGTGGGGAGGGGAAATCACACAAAAAGAGTAGGGTAATAAATTGGCTATAGTAAACAGATCCACAAAAAGCATCATTCTCTACTCAAAAGAACATGACTATTAATATTGGATTATTATATCTGTAACTTACTATCATAGCAGTGAACCATCACTTGTGCTGTAAGAGTGTTTATGCTGGAATTACTTGAGACCTTCCCTTGAAAAATATTTCAAGCATTCCTTGAAGATAGAAAGATTGGGAATGGCCTCCCTAAGCTCCTGCTACCAGTGTGTCAGTATGACAGGTTTCCATGCCCTCTGACTTGCTCACTGTCTAAGCGCTAAGTGCTCTGAGGAGCAAAATTCCCCTGACAGCCAAGCCCAGGTCCCATTACAATCTAATTTTTGTTCAGCTTGAGCACCAATACCCACTTGGACATCAGCTTTACTGCAAGATTGAAACATGGCTGCTCATCTCTGTATATTCTCATGAGTTCCTCAGTCAAAAATTATAGAAGTGCTATTAAATAAGGTAAATATACTAAATGCTGACACAAAAAATTTCCAGGACACCTTATAACATGAAAAAAGCCAAGTTACAAAGTGGTATATAGTGTGAAGCACATTTATATAAATATACCAAGTTATATAGTTACATGAGTTCCTAGCTGATTATATGTTCAGAGACGTAGAGGTGAAGCTAAAGATAAATTTGGTGGCAGAGAGAGAATCGAAGGGAAAAAAATTGCCCCATCAAGAACCATGGAAAATAAAGCAATTATAGGAAAACTAAAATGTTAAATGTAGCAAATGGGATGAGAACTATTAAATAAAAAATTATAGTATATGCACATATATATACATATATATTATGATTATCTGTGTAAGTATAGACATAATTATATATTTATACATAATTTTATATGCTATTCCTAGGAGTCAATATCATATCATTGAATATGATATTCCTATATCTGCCTGAAGATGGGGAAAACTGGTTCTTTCTTGGGGCAGGAAAACAGAGTTATACCTTCATGACCTGAATCATATTATTATTTGTTCTGAATAAAATAATCAAAAAGATAAACAAATACTTGCAAGAGTAGGTTCTAATGCCAATTACCTGTCATTGATGTAAATCACTTTTCCCCTCAAAAGCATAGGTGGGGCTTCAGTGGTGTCCTGGCAGAGTGGACAGGCCCTCCAGTTGGCGATATGTGTAACACACCGACTTACTGTGACCCAGGAAAGGCTGCCAAAGATGTCTTCAACAAAGCATATGGCTTTGGCATGGTCAAAATAGACCTGAGAACCAAATCATGGAGTGGAATTTTTTACTTCTGGTCATGCTTACACTGATACAGGGAAAGCATCAGGCAACCTAGAGACCAAATACAAGATCTGTAACTATGGACTGACCTTCACCCAGAAGTGGAACACAAACAATACTCTTGGGACAGGAATCTCTCGGGAGAATAAGTTGGCTGAAGGGTTGAAATTGACTCTTGATACCATTTTGGACCGAACACAGAAAGAAGGGTGGGAAATTGAAGGCCTCATATAAACCAGATTGTTTCAGTCTTGGCAGTAATGCTGATATAGATTTTTCTGGACCAACCATCTATGGCTAGGCTGTGTTGGCCTTTGAAGGTTGACTTGCTGGCTATCAGATGAGTTTTGACACAGACAAATGCAAACTGTCACAGAATAATTTCACCCTGGGTTACAAGGCCGCAGACTTCCAGCTGCACACTCATGTGAATGATGGCACTGAGTTTGGAGGGTCGATCTACCAGAAGGTGAATGAGAAGATTGAAATGTCAATAAACCTTGCGCAGACAGCCAGTAGTAAGAACACCCGCTTCTGCATTGCTGCTAAGTACAAGCTGAACTGTAGAACTTCTCTCTGTGCTAAAGTAAACAATGTCAGCCTGATTGGACTGGGTTACATTCAGACCCTTTGACCAGGAGTGAAACTGACCCTTTCAACTCTAATCGATGGAAAGAAATTCAATGCAGGAGGGCACAAGTTCGGGCTTGGATTTGAACTAGAAGTTTAATGTGGCTTTGAATAAAGCATCAGCTTTGTCCCTGGAGGTGAAGAGAAACGAACCCACTATGTTTTGGCCTTAAAATTCTTCTGTGAAATTCAAAAGTGTGAACTTTTTATTCTTCCAAAGAATTGTAATCCTCCCCACACTGAAGCTTAGGTACTGAGTCCATCCTAAGGGAGGTGCTTGAAGGCATGCCCGGAAGTTGTCATATTCGTGCCACATTTCAGTTCAGTTCCTCAGTGTTATTATCAATGTGTTGCTCAGCAACAATGTAGTGTCATGTTACAAAGGAGATGACCTGACCCTCCAGTTGTCCATCATGTCCTGCATGTCCCATAGCACTTTTTCATGACCTTGTAATACATTGGTCTCTGTGTGGTAGTAGAATCTTTGGTTTTGTATCACAGTAAAATAAAAGAAACCCATCACATTTGGAACATAAATTGAAAGAAAAAAAAAAAAGCATAGGTGGGGAATTCCCCAGTGGTCCAGTGGTCTGAGCTCCACGCTTCCACTGCAAGGGCACAGGTTCAATCCCTGGCCGAGGGATTAAGATCCCACATTCTGGACAGCCAAAGAAACCCAAAAAACAATGACAACAACAAAAACCATACGTGGACTCATAGCCAGAAAAGGCAAACTATACTAGGCAAACTTTGTCAAGAAACTGCCTGATACGGAAGGATTGTCTCTGTATATTTAAGACTGACTCTAAAACTGGTTGCAGAATCCTTGCTAATAAGACTTAGACATGCAATATTTGAAAAAAAACAGACTTATTCCAGGTATAATTCCTATTCCAAGGAATTAGGAATGGACACCAGGAAAAGAATAAGAGCTTCAGTTCAGTTCAGTTCAGTCAGTCACTCAGTCGTGTCCAACTCTTTGCGACCCCATGAATCGCAGCACGCCAGGCCTCCCTGTTCATCACCAACTCCTGGACTTCACTCAAACTCACATCCATCGAGTCAGTGATGCCATCCAGCCATCTCATCCTCTGTTGTCCCCTTCTCCTCCTGCCCCCAATCCTTCCCAGCATCAGAGTCTTTCCCAATGAGTCAACTCTTCACATGAGGTGGCCAAAGTATTGGAGTTTCAGCTTTAGCATCAGTCCTTCCAAAGAACACCAAGGGCTGATCTCTTTTAGAATGGACTGTTTGCATCTCCTTGCAGTCCAAGGGACTCTCAAGAGTCTTCTCCAACAACACAGTTCAAAAGCATCAATTCTTCGGTGCTTAGCTTTCTTCACAGTCCAACTCTCACATCCATACATGACCACAGGAAAAACCATAGCCTTGACTAGACGGACCTTTGTTGGCAAAGTAATGTCTCTGTTTTTGAATATGCTATCTAGGTTGGTCATAACTTTTCTTCCAAGGAGTAAGTGTCTTTTAATTTCATGGCTGCAGTCACCATCTGCAGTGATTTTGGAGCCCCCCAAAATAAAGTCTGACACTGTTTCCACTGTTCCCCCATCTATTTCCCATGAAGTGATGGGACTAGATGCCATGATCTTCGTTTTCTGAATGTTGAGCTTTAAGCCAACTCTTTCACTCTCCTCTTTCACTTTCATCAAGAGGCTTTTTAGTTCCTCTTCACTTTCTGCCATAAGGATGGGGTCATCTTCATATCTGAGGTTATTGATATTTCTCCCGCAATCTTGATTCCAGCTTGTGCTTCCTCCAGCCCAGCATTTCTCATGATGTACTCTGCATATAAGTTAAATAAGCAGGGTGACAATATACAGCCTTGACGTACTCCTTTTCCTATTTGGAACCAGTCTGTTGTTCCATGTCCAGTTCTAACTGTTGCTTCAAAAAGAAAGATATAAGCATCTGAATGCAGAGTTCCAAAGAATAGCAAGGAGACATAAGAAAGACTTAGTCAGTGATCAATGCAAAGAAATAGAAGAAAACAACAGAATGAGAAAGGCTAAATATCTCTTCAAGAAAATTAGAGATACCAAGGGAACATTTCATGCAAAGATGGGCTCGATAAAGGACAGAAATGGTATGGACCTAACAGAAGCAGAAGATATTAAGAAGAGGTGGCAAGAATACACAGAAGAACTCTACAAAAAAGATCTTCATGACCAAGATAATCACGATGGTGTGATTATCTCTCACCAAGAGCCAGACATCCTGGAATGTGAAGTCAAGTGGGCCTTAGAAAGCATCACTATGAACAAAGCTAGTGGAGGTGATGGAATTCCAGTTGAGCTAAATAGCTCAAATCCTGAAAGATGATGCTGTGAAAGTGCTTCACTCAATATGCCAACAAATTTGGAAAACTCAGCAGTGGCCACAGGAATGAAAAAGGTCACTTTTCATTCCAATTCCAAAGAAAGGCAATGCCAAAGAATGCTCAAACTACCGCACAATTGCACTCATCTCACATGCTAGTAAAGTAATGCTCAAAATTCTCCAAGCCAGGCTACAGCAGTATGTGAACCATGAACTTCCAGATGTTCAAGCTGGTTTTAGAAAAGGCAGAGGAACCAGAGATCAAATTGCCAACATCTGCTGGATCATGGAAAAAGGAAGCCAGAAAACATCTATTTCTGCTTTATTGAGTACGCCAAAGCCTTTGACTGTGTGGATCACAATAAGAGCTTCCTGCTGCTGCTGCTGCTAAGTCGCTTCAATCGTGTCCGACTCTGTGCGACCCCATAGACAGCATCCCACTAGGCTCCTCTGTCTCTTGGATTCTCCAGGCAAGAATACTGGAGTGGGTTGCCATAAGAGCTTAGGGAGGGCCAAATGAAAGCAGGATGGGGAAAGAGGCTCCACAGTTTTCATCTTCAGGCCACACTTAGAAACCCTCCTATGTCCATAAATGTGTTGGGTCAGAATTCAAAATTATTTAAGCTCACAACATTTGATCCATTCCATTACTAACCAATAACACACACACAAACACACAGAGTTATATAGATATATTAATAGATACTTTAGAAGTTAAGAGCATGGGGTTTGGAGACAAATCCCATTACTAATGGACAGTGATGATATGCGGTTTGGCAAGTTATTTAACTTCTCTATGATCCAGTTTCCCTGTGTGTAAATGGGGATAGTATCACCTACCTCAATGGATTTTTATAAAGATGAGAATCCTTAATGAATCTGAGTTTGATACACAATAAGCACTAAAAGAAAAAAAAAGGCAATTGGACCCTCCCTGGAAGAAAAAGGCTGATTGTAATAGGAAACAACATCAGCTTGACCACACATCTGCTTCCTCCAGCTGAATCTTAGGCTTTGACTCTTTGGGTCTCAACAGACAAGACACATGATGCCATAAGAGGCTCAAGGCATCGACAGAGAAACGCCATTTTTTAAAGAGAACTGCGAACAAAATATGCAAACCTGACCTTGGAGAAGTATAAAATATCGACTCTGCCCTTAAGGTGCTATCAGCCTGAGTGGGGGTGGGAGAAAGCACAGGGCTGAGATAGAGGGTTTGGTTGGAAACACCAAACAGGTGTATCTAAGAAGCCTTCCCTGCAGGCAAAATCACCTTCAGAAGAGATGATGCCTGTTCTGAGTCTGGAGCAAAGAGCAGGAGCAATCCAGAGGAGGAGAATGTAAGTATAGAAATACAAGGATAGCGTTACATTTCTTGCAAAAGGAGCTTGTGATGGCAAAGAGAAATAGGCCAGGGACAGATCAACAAAATCCCAGCCTTGGAAGCCAAGGAGTTTAAACTATCAGAAAAGTCAGTGGAGATGGAGAAGGAAATAGCAACCCCCTCCAGTATTCTTGCCAGGAGAACCGCATGGACAGATGAGCTGAGCGGGTTACAGTCCATGGGGTCTCAAGAGTTGGACACAACTTAGTGACTAAGCAACAACAACTGAATAGCACAGGGAAGTATATTCAATTTTCTGTGATAAACCGTAATGGAAAAGAATATTGAAAAAGAATAATATATATGTATGTGTGTATCTGAATCACTTTGCTGTACAGCAGAAATTAACACAATGTTATAAACCAACTATATGTCAATAAAATTTAAAAAAAGAAAAAAGTTGATGGAGAGCCATTGTTGAATTTTAGCAATGAGATGGACTTGATCAGATTTTCATCTTGGAAAGATTGCCTCAGCTTAGTTTGGAAGCAACAGCAGAAAAGAAGCTACAGCTCTACTCCAGGCAAAATACATGACCACCTCAGTAAGATAAAGTAACAGTGGGGTGAGGAGGAGATCAGCTTACACAGAGCAGATATAATTTTGGCAGGACTTGGTGATAGTTGGATGTGGAAGAAGTGAGAGGAAGAATCATGGCTGATTCTGAGGTTTCTGCCTTGGATGACTGAATGAACAGTGGTTAACACAAAATACAAGAAAAGGAACAGCGGTCTTGGAAGCAAATGAGTACAGTGCTGTAGAAAGTCACAGACGTCACTGTGCACTATGATGATAACGAAAAGTGTTTAAGAGGCCTTGTCTGATGAACACAATATGATTTGGTGTCTTTAAACACCTGGTTTGGGACTTTGACGACTCAACAAAGTTAGGGCTGGAAAGAGAGCATGGCGATCTGGTGGGTATGTCCTGGGAGGAAGAGAAAGGCATGGCTTGAGCTAAAGCACAGAGAGGAGTAGCCAGCTTCCCAAACACTGAGGGCCTGCACACCTGAGAGCTAGTACTGTCACTGAGATTCTCTCCAGGCATCAAGCAAAGCACCTGGGGCTCACCACCAAGGTAAGGAGAATATGTATAAATAGAATATTTTATACAGATATATATTCTTCCCCATGTTACCAAGTGTCCCACCCACTTGGCCAGAGAATACTATAGAAAAATACATGAGCAAAGACTTTCCAAGTAGGCATACATATTTTCAAGAAATTGATTTCCTCATTTATATGAAAGTTTAGAGCTTCCCTGGTGGGTCATCTGGTAAAGAATCTGCCTGCAATGCAGGAGACCTGGATTCAATCCCTGGGTTGGGAAGATCCTCTGGAGAAGGAAATGGCTACCCACTCCAGTATTCTGGTCTGGAGAATTCAATGTATTGTATAGTCCATGGGGTCGCAAAGAGTCAGACACAACTGAGCAACTTTCACTTTCATGAAAGTTCAGAAAAGGGAAATATATATAAAATTAATAGAGGCAGAAAGTGGATCAGTGGTTGCCTGGGGCTGGGGGTGAGAATGGGGATTAACTATAAAGGACGGGAAGGATCTTATTGGAGTGATGAAAATGTTCTAAGACTGTCTTAATGAGATTGTTGCAATGTCACTGTATACTTAATTTTTATAGGTAAAATATACTTCAGTAAATTTGCTTTTTAAAAGGGAAATCAATCTGCAGATCTTCAACTTCTATCTGTGGTCTTTTTGAAAAATGATCTTCCTGAGAATGCACCTGTGTTCAAAGTTATGCAAAATCTCCTTTTCTACCTCCCCTTCCCATTAGCCAAACTTAAAAAAGGAAGAAAGTCACATTATTCTACTGTGACTCAGAGTGAAAAAACTTCCCAGTTGCCAAGAAAAACATTCTAAATATTGGTTTCTGGGATGCTTCATTTAATATTTAAACGCCTTAGGATTTCTTATCTTTCTCTAGTTTATATTTAATTTTGTTAAGAGTATAGCCTGGTATTAGAAATCAAGTGTTTCAGCTTGTGTTGGGCTGTTGTGAATTTAGATAGAATGGGGTGGGGTGGGGGGGCAGTGGGTGTGTGGATAGTTTTCATTGAAGGACTTTTCCACACCTCAGCTCTCATCAAGGAACACGTATGGGGAGTGGGATGGGGAATTATACAGGAACAAAGCAAAGATAATATTGATACAAAAAAAAGTCAGTGTTGAAACTAATGTTTTCAAGAATTGGATTGGCTAGATATTGAAGAGATTCAGAACAAGCTTCCTCAAAACATGCCACTTTGTCATTTGAATTATTTTGACTTGAAGTCAATCAAAGCCTAGAAGACTCAGGAAGACCTTTTTATAATACCTCTACCTTCGATGCCTAAAACAACTTAGAGGGCCTAGTCTAGGAAGAGAACTATCACCAAAGACAATCACAAAGAATATGGGCCAAAGATATGGGAAGCTGGCAGGGAACTTCAATGTCCTCTCTATGTCCCCATTGTCTCTGCATGGCAGGGCAATAATTTATTTACCAAATATTTGCTCTTCCCATCTTCCTATGAATTACCTTCCTTCACTTTGAAGCCCAGACCCCTACCTTCTCTCCTTAGCTCAGAATGACATGTAAGCTTCAATTGCCTGACTGTCCTTGACCCTCTTATGTCTATGTGAGGTTCCCACAAGTATGAAGTTACATTTGGTTTTCTCCTGTTAATCTGTCTTATGTCAATAGAGAGGGCATATGTGTGTCTTTGGAGCCAGATGGCCTAGATTCAAATTCCAGATCTGACTCTTACTAGCTGGGTCACCTTAGGGAAGTTTTTAAACCTCTCTTTGCCTCATTTTGCCCATGTGTAATATAGGGATACTAAGCCATGTCATGTGGGGCCACCCAAGATGGATGGGTCATGGTGGAGAGGTCTGACAGAATGTGGTCCACTGGAGAAGGGAATGGCAAACCACTTTAGTAGTCTTGCCTTAAGAACCCCATGAACAGTATGAAAAGGCAAAATGATAGGATACTGAAAGGGGAACTCCCCGGGTCGGTAGGTGCCCAATATGCTACTGGAGATCAGTGGAGAAATAACTCCAGAAAGAATGAAGGGATGGAGCCAAAGCAAAAACAATACCCAGCTGTGGGTGCGACTGGTGATAGAAGCAAGGTCTGATGCTGTAAAGAGCAATAATGCATAGGAACCTGGAATGTCAGGTCCATGAATCAAGGCAAATTGGAAGTGGTCAAACAGGAGACGGCAAGAGTGAACATTGACATTCTAGGAATCAGCAAACTAAAATGGACTGGAATGGGTGAATTTAACTCAGATGACCACTATATCTACTACTGCGGGCAGGAATCCCTTAGAAGAAATGGAGTAGCCATCATGGTCAAGAGAGTTCGAAATGCAGTACTTGGATGTAATCTCAAAAATGAAAGAATGATCTCTGTTCATTTCCAAGACAAACCATTCAATATCACGGTGATCCAAGCCTATGCCCCAACCAGTAACGCTGAAGAAGCTGAAGTTGAATGGTTTTATGAAGACCTACAAGACCTTTTAGAACTAACACCCCAAAAAGATGTCCTTTTCATTATAGGGGACTGGAATGAAAAAGTAGGAAGTCAAGAAACACCTGGAGTAACAGGCAAATTTGGCCTTGGGGTATAAAATGAAGCAGGGCAAAGGCTAATAGAGTTTTGCTAAGAGAACTCACTGGTCATAGCAAACACACTCTTCCAACAACACAAGAGAAGACTCTACACATGGACATCACCAGATGGTCAACACTGAAATCAGATTGATTATATTCTTTCCAGCCAAGATGGAGAAGCTCTGTACAGTCAGTAGAAACAAGACTGGAAGCTGACTGTGGCTCAGATCATGAACTCCTTATTACAAAATTCAGACTTAAATTGAAGAAAGTAGGGAAAACCACTAGACCATTCAGGTATGACCTAAATCAAGTCCCTTATGATTATACAGTGGAAGTGAGAAATAGATTTAAGGGACTAGATCTGATAGACAGAGTGCCTGATGAACTATGGACAGAGGTTTGTGACATTGTACAGGAGACAGGGATCAAGACCATTCCCATGGAAAAGAAATGCAAAAAAGCAAAATGGGTGTTTGGGGAGGCCTTACAAATAGCTGTGAAAAGAAGAGAAATGAAAAGCAAGGGAGAAAAGGAAAGATATAAGCATCTGAATGCAGAGTTCCAAAGAATAGCAAGAAGAGATAAGAAAGCCTTCTTCAGCGATCAATGCAAAGAAATAGAGGAAAACAACAGAATGGGAAAAACTAGAGATCTCTTCAAGAAAATTAGAGATACCAAGGGAACATTTCATGCAAAGATGGGCTCGATAAAGGACAGAAATGGTATGGACCTAACAGAAGCAGAAGATATTAAGAAGAGTTGACAAGAATACACAGAAGAACTGTACAAAAAAGGTCTTCATGACCCAGATAATCACGATGGTGTGATCACTCATCTAGAGCCAGACATCCTGGAATGTGAAGTCAAGTGGGCCTTAGAAAGCATCACTACGAACAAAGCTAGTGGAGGTCATGGAATTCCAGTTGAGCTATTTCAAATCCTGAAAGCTGATGCTGTGAAAGTGCTGCACTCAATATGCCAACAAATTTGGAAAACTCAGCAGTGGCCACAGGACTGGAAGAGGTCAGTTTCCATTCCAATCCCAAAGAAAGGCAATGCCAAAGAATGTTCAAACTACCACACAATTGCACTCATCTCACATGCTAGTAAAGTAATGCTCAAAATTCTCCAAGCCAGGCTTCAGCAGTATGTGAACTGTGAACTTCCAGATGTTTAAGCTGGTTTTAGAAAAGGCAGAGGAACCAGAGATCAAATTGCCAACATCCACTGGATCATCGAAAAAGCAAGAGAGTTCCAGAAAAATATCTATTTCTGCTTTATTGACTATGCCAAACCTTTGACTATGTGGACCACAATAAACTGTGGAAAATTCTGAAAGAGATGGGAATACCAGACCACCTGACCTGCCTCTTGAGAAACCTATATGCAGGTCAGGAAGCAACAGTTAGAACTGGACATGGAACAATAGACTGGTTCCAAATAGGAAAAGGAGTACGTCAAGGCTGTATATTGTCACCCTGCTTATTTAACTTCTATGCAGAGTACATCATGAGAAACGCTGGGCTGGAGGAAGCACAAGCTGAAATCAAGATTGCCAGGAGAAATATCAATAAGCTCAGATATGCAGATGACACCACCCTTATGGCAGAAAGTGAAGAGGAACTAAAAAGCCTCTTGATGAAAGTGAAAGAAGAGAGTGAAAAAGTTGGCTTAAAGCTCAACATTCAGAAAACTAAGATCATGGCATCTGGTCCCACCACTTCATGGGAAATAGATGGGGAAACAGTGGAAACAGTGTCAGACTTTATCCTTTTGGGCTCCAAAATCACCACAGATGGTGATTGCAGCCATGAAATTAAAAGACGCTTACTCCTTGGAAGAAAAGTAATGACCAACCTCGAGAGCATATTCAAAAGCAGAGACATTACTTTGCCAACAAAGGTCCATCTAGTCAAGGCTATGGTTTTTCCAGTGGTCATGTATGGACACGAGAGTTGGATTGTAAAGAAAGCTGAGCACCAAAGACCTGATGCTTTTGAACTGTGGTGTTGGAGAAGACTCTTGAGAGTCCCTTGGACTGCAAGGAGATCCAACCAGTCCATTCTAAAAGAGATCAGTCCTGGATATTCTTTGGAAGGAATGATGCTAAAGCTGAAACTCCAGTACTTTGGCCACCTCATGCAAAGAGTTGACTCATTGAAACAGACTCTGATGCTGGGAGGGATTGAGGGCAGGAGGAGAAGGGGTTGACAGAGGATGAGATGGCTGGATGGCATCACGGACTCAATGGGCATGAGTTTGGGTGAACTGCGGGAGTTGGTGATGGACAGGGAGGCCTGGCGTGCTGTGATTTATGGGGTCACAAAGAGTTGAACACAACTGAGCAACTGAACTGAACTGAATTGAATATGGGGATAATAAAGCACCTATCTTCAGACTGTTCTGTGGATTGACTCAACTCATATAATGTATTAGAATAATATTAGCCTTATAGTAAATATTTGATAAATGTTACCTGTTGCTTTGTGTGGCTGAAGACATTATATAAATGGCATCATACAATTAAAAAAAAAATCTGTCTTATGTCAGTTTAATGAATACACCAGCCAAAAGGTCGGAGAAATTTTTTTCCTCCCCAACACTATCTTGTACTTGCCCCTTCAGAATTATGCCTTCCTGGTCTCTACTCTGTTTTGTGCTCTTGGAGGCTGTCTATACCTGACCTGTATAGATTACATCTGGCTTCCCAAAGGGTTCCTGCAATGGAGGGCGCCATAGATGGTAATAGTATTGATTACAGTAGGTCAGAGAAGGGCAAGGAATTAAGTTGTAGTATTAACTTCTTTGGCTCCCTCCTGCAGGGGTGCTTGAATCTTGCCAAAACACTTGACCTGAAGTCACAGCTCGTGATGGGCAGCCCTCTAGCTCTCTTTGTTGGGGTAACCCACTTAAAGATGCTTGCTCCTTGGAAGAAAAGCTATGATAAACCTACACAGTGTATTAAGAAGCAGAGACACAACTTTACCAACAAAGTTCTGTATAGTCAAAGCTATGGTTTTTCCAGTAGTCATGTATGGAAGTGAGATTTGGACCATAAAGAAGGCTGACTGCCAAAGAATTGATGCTTTCAAAATGTGATGTTATTACTCATTATCAGAGAAATGCAAATCAAAACCACAGGGAGGTACCATTTCACACCAGTCAGAATGGCTGTGATCCAAAAGTCTACAAGCAATAAATGCTGGAGAGGGTGTGGAGAAAAGGGAACCCTCTTACACTGTTGGTGGGAATGCAAACTAGTACAGCCACTATGGAGAACAGTGTGGAGATTCCTTAAAAAACTGGAAATAGAACTGCCATATGACCCAGCAATCCCACTACTGGGCATACACACTGAGGAAACCAGAATGGAAAGAGACACGTGTACCCCAATGTTCATCACAGCACTGTTTATAATAGCCAGGACATGGAAGCAACCTAGATGTCCATCAGCAGATGAATGGATAAGAAAGCTGTGGTACATATACACAATGGAATATTACTCAGCCATTAAAAAGAATACATTGGAATCCGTTCTAATGAGGTGGATGAAACTGGAGCCTATTATACAGAGTGAAGTAAGCCAGAAAGAAAAACACCAATACAGTATACTAACACATATATATGGAATTTACAAAGATGGTAATGATAACCCTATATGCAAGACAGCAAAAGAGACATAGATGTATAGAACAGTCTTTTGGACTCTGTGGGAGAGGGAGAGGGTGGGACGATTTGGGAGAATGGCATTGAAACATGCATATTATCATATGTGAAACAAATCGCCAATCCAGATTCGATGCACGAGACAGGGTGCTCAGGGCTGGTGCCCTGGGATGACCCAGAGGGATGGGATGGGGAGGGAGGTGGGAGGGGGGTTCAGGATGGGGTACACATGCACACCCGTGGCAGATTCATGTCATTGTATGGCAAAACCACTACAATATTGTAAAGTAATTAGCTTCCAATTAAAATAATAAATTCATATTTTAAAAATTAAAAAATAAATAAATAAAAATGTGGTGTTAGAGAAGACTCTTGAGAGGCCCTTGGACTGCAACAAGATCAAACCAGTCCATCCTAAAGGAAACCAGTCCTGAATATTCATTGGAAGGACTGATGCTGAAGTTGAAGCTCCAATACTTTGGTCACCTGGATCCGAAGAGCTGACTCATTAGAAAAGAACTTGATGGTGGGAAAGATTGAAGGCAAGAAGAGAAGGGGATTATAGAGGATGAGATTGTTGGATGGCATCACTGACGCAATGGATGTGAGTTTGAGCAAGCTCTGGGAGTTGGTGATGGAAAGGAAGCCTGGCGTGCTGCAGTCCATGGGGTCGCAAAGTGTTAGACACAACTGACTGACTGAACAGCAACTTCCTCTTCTTATCGCCTGGATGGTAGCTGTTGCTGACTCCCCTGTTGCTGACTCCAGGTACCACACAATCCCTGCACCTTTCCTATACCTTATCTCTGAAAATAGTCCCTTCATGAAAACTCTCTTTAATTTATCTGATTTGATTCTGTCATCTATTTCCTGACAGTATTCAATTGATTTAGGACCTTCGTATCTCCTGCTACAGTAATCTCTTAGCTGCCAGATCAAACCGTGCTGAGCACATACACACTCACACAGACAGAAATTGTCTCTAGAAGGCAAAAATCTAACCATGTCAATATCCGACCCTTTCACCTTTCTTATTAAATTTCAATATCTCCCCTCTGTCCTCTAGATAAAGCTGAGGCTCTCTATCTCAGCATTCAATAAGTGCCACCATCTGGCCCTTGACTAATTCCCTAGCCTCATCTCCAGCCCATCCCCACTTCACACTGGATGTTCCAGGAATACCAAACTCTCTGTAGTTTCTCCCACTGTGCTTTTCTCTCCTTGCCACCTTCCTTGCATTTGGTGTGCCCTCCCATATTCCTAAACTCCTTATTTCATTCATCCTGTAAGAATCAGCTAAGGAGGGACTTCCCTGGTAGTACCATGGTTAAGAATCTGCCTTCCAATGCAGGGTACACAGGTTCGATCCCTGTCCGGGAAACTAAGATCCCTCATACCTCATGGCCAAAAAACCAAGATGTAAAGCAGAAGCAATATTGTTAGGGGAAGCACACTGATTGAAACCGCCCACCCTGGCCAGGCACCATAGTAACCATTTGCATGGGTTGTTTTAAGACAGGAGATCCTGATAAGGAATATGGAACTAATAAGCCACCCCCAACCAGAAGAGCTGGGGAAAGGTTGAAAGGAGACACTGCGTGTCCATCCACTTCCCAGAATCCCTCTCGCTAGCATCCATCTTGGCTGAGTGATGCATGCGCCACCAGGAAAGACTCTGAATTAGAATGATTGGCCAAAGACCACCCGGAAAGTAATCCCATCACCATAAAACCCGAGACTGCGAGGCACGCAGCGTAGCAGTTCTCATAAAGACTGTAAAAACGGTCCACATCAGGGCTTTCCTGGTCAAGAATCCACCTGCCAATGCGGGAGACATGGGTTGGATCCCTGATCTGTGGAAATTCCCCCTGCCATGGAACAACTAAGCCCATGCACCACAGCTATTGCTCTAGAGCCCGGGAGCCACAACTACTGAGCCCACGTGCTGCAACCACTGAAAGCCTGAGTGCCCGAGCCCGTGCTCCACAGCAAGAAGCCTCCGCAACGAGAAGTATACACTTCTTACCAAAACTAGAGAGTAGCCCTCGCTCGCCACAGCTAGAGAAAAGCTGGTGCAACAACAAAAGACCAAGCCCAGCCAAAAATAAGTAAATAATTTTTTTTAAAAAGATCCACATCACAAATAAATAAATATAAGAAAGAGAGAGAGAGAGAGGAAGGAAGGAAGGAAAAAGAAGAAAGGAAGGAAGGGAGGAAAGGAAAAACAAAAGAAGAGGGGAAAAGGTGGGAAGGATGGAGAAAGAGGAAAATCCATCTGTACTGTGATCCCTTTCTGCAAAATTGAATACATGGATTTTATATGAGAATGGATATGCAGAGAGGTAGCTAAGGGAATTGTTAAAAAAAAAAACCCAATATTTAACTTGATATCAAATTTTTACTTTCTTTTGTTGAAGGATAATTTTTTATAAGGCAAAGTCATACTGTCATACAAATATAAAATGAACAAGTACCAAAGTTTTTACTTAACTCAATAATTCATGAAGGGAACCACTAAAATATTATAACTGATTCAAAAGTGAATTCAAAGAACCGCACATAGAGGGAGACCATAAGGAAAACTAAAATAAATTTGCTTAATAGATGCAAAGCTGATTTCTTCCACAGTGGAGGGAAGGAAACCAATTGAATCTCCTCCAGACAACATTTATTTGCATCTGTGGGTAGGCATCATTTGCATTGCTATCAGTTGTAAATAACTCAAAGGCAATGAAAGGTGCAGTGACCCCACAGAATCTGATCACCTGGAGAGTATGCTAAACAAAGCCTGGCTTACCATGGAAGACATCAATCCATCTCAAAGTCAGATTCACTATGAAGCCTTTCACAACTTTTCCCTGAATTTTCTCAAATATATATTTTTTAATTTTACAGTGAACATTTACCCCTTTTTAAAAAAGCACACATCTTTTAAAGTAAAAATAACAATAAGAAAAGCTCCTTTTCCTGAGTCCACTCTGGTATTACTTTCCCCAATATATTTTATCTAACCACTGCAATCTCAATGTTTGGAAACTGTGTTCATCATATTTACCTCCTAACACTATGGATAATAACCGTTTTTTTTTTTTGTCTGCAGACGCAGTTCAGAGTATGAGAACTTTTGAAGCAGGAGGGAAGAGGGCAGGGCACAACCTTTTAGGGGCTTCCTGCATAGCTCAGTTGGTAAAGCATCTGCCTGCAATATGGGAGACCTGGATTCAGTTCCTGAGTTGGGACATTCCCCTGGAGAAGGAAATGGCAACCCACTCCAGTATTATTGCCTGGAGAATCCTCTGGACAGAGAATCCTATGGACAGAGGGGCCTGGCATGCTACAGTTCATGGGATCGCAAGAGTCAGACACGACTTAGTGCTATCTTTCTTTCTTTCACAACCTTTAAAAGAGTGACATAGCCTGAGGACACGACGTAAACTGATTAGAACCAAATAGGTCCAAGATGGCAGATGAGTCTACTTCTACTAGCCCGTGAGCCTCAGAATATGCTCATTTTAACACATCAGCTTTCACTCACAGGCTCCATGGCAGTTCCAAGGCCAGTCATAAAGGTCAGAAAGTGGGTCGCCATGGCCCAATTCCTGGAAATGCCCATCCCTTTCCCAAAATAGCTAGAATACTCCTCCCACTCATTAGCCTGTGAAATTATCCACTCCAGTCTGTGGAGTCACAAACAGTTGGATACAACTGCGTGACAAAGCACGCACATAAAATCTGACAACCCCATACCACGGTGCTGCTCTTGCCTTCTGAGATGGCCCACATTCTGTTGATGGAGTATGTTTCTCTCTAAATAAATTCACTTCTTTATCATTTCGTTTCCTACTGAATTCTTTCTATGTCGTGACATCGAGAATCTGAGCTTCACTAAGTCCTGAGACCAGGTGAGTGATCTCAGTTAAAAGACCACGGGTTCAAGCCCCAATATGTGTTGTACAATTTCACTTTGAGTACCAAAGGTAAAACTATGATGGAGGCATCTTTGTATTCCATGCACTCAGTACATAATCAGGTTCCCATTAAATTTTTGTCGAAAAAAATGAGGAAACTAGTACACTCCTAGATTCTGTATCTTTTTTTCCAAAATAAAGAAAGATGTGAAGGAAATGGGGCGGGGTGGGGGTTGGGATGAGAAATGCATAGCTTTTTGATTTCCCCAGGTAGATTCTTCCTTGTCAAAAAGACTGAGAAATGGTTTGGGGAACAGAGATGGAGGGATTCTGTTCTTGGACAAGATGAAGCCCCAGAAATTTAAGAATAAACTGCCTGGAGTGACACTGACAAAAAGTTAAGTAGGAGGACAAGGAAACCCTTCTATTTTGAATCCCTGGCTACAGGGGAGGTAAGGAACCATAATGAATGAGTAGGAACCATAGGACCTAAGTTTCTGAGATAAAAGATTATGAATTTTTGTGTGTATAGTTTGCTTCAAAACCTTCACCTGCTTTGATATTTGCCTAAGATTTACTAAAGTTTAAGTGCTTAAATAAGGGAATTGGTTTTATGTAAATCAGTTCAGAAGTATAGATTTGTGGAGATTTGAGCAGAGAGTCAGAATCCTAAACATCAGGAAAACACAAGTTCACTGTGCACACAAGGCCTGATGCCATCCAAAGCCTAAGCACTTAGAAACCAAGAATGGCTTCTTGAAAGTAAACGTTTGCAGGCCAGAGTTGAACTGACACAACAGGACAGCGCAGGGGAAGAGTGTGACTAAGAAATTCAACCCAGGGGTCTAAAGGGGCCCCTACAATCTCACTAGCTCACTGCAGCCAAACCTCAGTTCATTCATTTTTTCCCATTCCTTCAGCAATAATCTGTTAAGCAAGTTCCAGGTGGTGGGCACCCTGTTAAAATCCAACGCAGTCCGTTAGAGTTCGGGCCATAAATGCTAGAAGGGGAGTAAGCACAGGACACTAGGTCACATGGAGGAGATAATACATCAGAAGGGATCCCCCCGACGCACTGAAAACAAAGAAGAGGCCGGGGGAGGGAAAGCAGGCAGGCCAAAGCACTGCAAGCAGGGTGAGCTGCATCCAGAGGCTGGAGGCCAGGGGTCTCTCAAGGATAGGATGATGAAACACACATCAACCCTTATAAGAAGCTACAGAGCTGCTTATATTTTAGGCACTTTACAAAGCCCTTTCACACCTCAATTTGCTTGGTCTTCAGGCAGCAAACCTGTAGAGTACATGTTCCTTATCCTAAGGGTCTCGATGAATAAATAATTTTTGAACCTGTGTGAGAATAGGTTAGGGATTTGCTTCTAAACAGCAGAAACCACTCCGGTTAGTTTAAACAGAAAAGATTTCATGTGGGAAAGTCTGTGTTCAGGAAACCATGAGAAGGACTAGAAGAACAGGCTCTAGGCTGGGCTTCCCAGGGTGATCCCCAGACCGCCTGGGATCCAGCCCAACCAGGGAGGTGTTGCATCAGCTCCTTATGCAGAGACAATGCTCTCTGCAACTGTGACTAACTTTCTAGAAACCTCTCTAGACCAAGCTCACCAAAAGAAAGACCCAACAGAAACCGGTATGTTTAGGCCTCTGACCCGAGCTTGAAGGGGCCTCCTGCCCTCTAAGTCCTCGCTGTCCATGAGGAGCACCAGCAGGGGGGCCAGGGGTAACAGCAACCCCATCAACAAAGTCGCCATGGTCACAGGCTCTACAAATGGGTGAGAGAGCATCTGGGGGACCTGGAAATTGTGGGCATCTTGAGATTTTGTCGACCTCGTTGTCTTAATTCATCCCCACAGAGCAGAGCCTACCAGGTGGAAATGACATAGTTTATTTGGGAATGTGACCCTAAGGAGAAACAAGGAAGGAAGCAGGAAAGGAGAGAAAGCCAGCATGGGCCGGTCATGGAGCTGGCTGCCACTACAGGCCACCGGGTGCTAGATTCTACAGGTCCTCCGGGCAACTTAGGAACTACATCTCAGAGCATCCATCAGGGAAAGTCAGGGGGACAGTTCAGCCATTCATGCCCTTCCTCCACTGATCAAGAGTCACCCTGGATGGAGTTAGACCCCGTGCTTCCAAGTTGCGTGCTTGTAGGTGCCCAGTGGTTTCACAGACTGGAGGCAACAAACTCTCAGGTTGCAGTCATTTGAATAGAAGGTGAAGGTCAGTCATGTCCGACTCTTTGCGACCCGTGGACTGTACCCCACCAAGCTCCTTCATCCATGGGATTCTCCAGGCAAGAATATTGGAGTGGGTTGCCATTTCCTTCTCCAAGAAGGTGAAGCTAAGAGCTGATATACACAGGCAGCCTGTCCAACACACCCATGAAGGGACGTGCCCTCTTGACTCTCTCTGGTCCTCTGATCATCCGTGAGCAGGGCACGAGGTTAGCTGCTCCAGGATAGTAGGAAATTCACTTGGGGCCTTAAGGCTAGAAATGCAGCAAGAAAGGAAGGGCTCAGCCCTGGGGTGACTGTCACGTCTTCTCCAACTCTCCTGCAGGATCAACTTCACCATCGCCCAGTGTCTGGCCCAGGATGGGGCCCACGTGGTGGTCAGCATCAGGAAACAGCAGAAGGTGAACTGGGCAGTGGCAGCGCTGCAGAGGGAGGGGCTGGGCATGACAGGGACCGTGTGCCACACGGGGAAGGGCGAGGACTAGGAGAGGCTGGTGGCCACAGTGAGAGGCAGTCAAGGAGGTAGAGATGGAGCCACAGGGATACTGCTGCTTATAACCAGCCTTAGGGAAGGACGTGACATGCATCAAGTCAATTCTGTTTCATCTGGCCCCTGCTCAAGAGGTCCACAGTCTGCCCCACAGATCTAGGCAGGAAGCGGAGATGCTGGTGTGCAAGAGAAGGTGTGCATGCTCAAGTCTAGCATCAATATTGGCAGTATGTACAGAGTGTTGTCGACTAGGGAAGCTCACTCAACCCTTGGTGTCTAGAGGTTTTATTGGGAGTCAGTCACAAAACACTCACATGATTGATCTTAGCTACTCACCAGAGATCAAACTAATGCGATGTGTCACCATGAAGGGATTTAGTGCTCTTCTAGATATGAAGAGATGCAAGGATTGGGATCGTGAAATCGGTTCCTAAAAGCATCTAACTTCCTAAAGACTTGTTCCACCAGTTTCCATGGAGCACAGAGTGCCTCACTCTCCACCCTGCACTCCCCTCAGCGGCTGTTGAAGGTCAGCAGCTGCAGCAGCACAGGGTTCAATCTCTGCAGAGGCAGAAGACAGACGCCCTGGTTGTTGCTGTTCAGTCGCTGGCAAATGCTCTTGGCAAGAGCCAATTTGTAGTTGACAGGCAAGTGCCAGTTTGTAGTTGACACTTTAAATTTGATTCAGAGACGGCGTCTCCAGACATGCTTAGCCTTCTCCCTTCATTCAGCTAAGCAAACATAGTCCAACAACTTACTCCATGGTGGTCATGGCATCACACAGTGCCTTAAGGCTCAAATATTTATGCACGATCAGTACACAGGTGACCATTAAAGTTTTAAAAAGTCAAGAAAGCTGAACCTCTGTACTGGAGAGGGACACAGGTCTGCAGGGACATCTGAAAACTAAGTAGTTGCAACAACCATGGGGGCTGAAGACTCTGCATGTATATAACAGACACAGGCATGGTGCTGACCACCCCATTTCCTCTCCTGCAGACATGGAAAGACTAGCGCTTCAGCCTCCCTGACAGCTAAATTGAAGCTATGTCATAATTTCTGCCTGTGCCTGGCTTTCTTAAGATTCCCCTAAGAACCTTGGCTCACCCTCTCTCCTGTTGGTATGACTGGAAGTAAAGAATTCTGAAATGATGGCATTGCCAGGTAGAAGCAGCCAGATTCCTTGAGTTTCTACTTGAAGAACAGCTGCCCAGGAGGGACATAGAGCCTGCACTCGACTGTGACACAAACAATAAACTCTTCTTGGGTTAACCCACGGAGATTTGAGGGTTGCTTATTACCTAACCTAGCAGCCCGCCCGATTATCATAAGTGAGTAGGGAGGGGGAGGGTTGGGTAGTCACTTTTCCCCATCACTAGTAGTAATCTCAAGCATAGACTCCCTGAAGCCCAGAAAAAGGAAGGAATTGGACTCCCTACGCAAGTCTGAGTCAGGGGCAAGATCCGCCTCATAGCCTCTCGCCTTCCTGGAGACTGTCTCTAAGATGGCCATGACTTTTCCTTCTGGCTAACTCCCTCCTACTCACAAAGGCTATGGCCTCCCCAGTTGACTTCCCAGGGCGTACCACCTGCCACCAACTTCAGGAGGAAGAACAGCTTTAGGGGATAAGCACGTGCAGAGATTGAGATGCCAGAATATGACAGTGGACAGCTACCCACCAGGGCACTGGAGCACTGGAGCTGGGAGGCTATTTCCAGAAGTCACCCAGGATATGAGTTGAGTAGATTTCTTTATTCCTCCTATTTAGAACTTACCCCAGTCCTTCGCAGGTCCATCCTAGCTGTTCCACGGCTTCATGCCCTGAGGGCATTGAAGCTATAAACAGGTTCTTGGATGCCTTTCTCCACCCTTGGATACCTGCCTCACTTTTTTCACTACAGTGATGTTGTTTAGGAACGGCATATAAACTTTCTAAGCTGAAGGCAGTGTGGGGTCATTTGGCCATCACACAGCGGCTACTTGATAAATTCCTGTTGAATCATTAGGATAATTAAGGGAGCTTGGATCAGAGGCACACCCTTAGCATTTCCAAATCAGATGTGAAGAGAAACCAGTAGCCACACTAATCCCCAAACAGAAAACAGCCAATCCCACAGCAGGACCAGTGTTCCACAGTCAAATGCAGAGTCATGAAGTTCTGGCTTAGAACTTAGAAGGAAGAACTCTTCCCTTCTCCAGCCCCACACACTGTCCAATTAACGTTTCCTGTGTCTGAACCAAAATGCTGGGATACAGAATCACTAACCCTCCCTCAGGGCCCCTGAGGAATTGATACTCCCTGGGAAGGCTTGACATTCCCTGGGAGACAAAGAGAGATAGAACCTGAGGGCACTGACCAAACCTAACAATTTTATCTCGAATCTAACTGGCTACCAGAAATGTAACAGGAGCCATGGAGCGAGTCCTCCCTTTGTGAATTATTGTTACACCAATAGAGGATACTAAACTGAATGAGGGCCTGGATTCAGATTCTGTAGACAAATGGTGGCCCGCCAGCCCTCCCCTGATGTATTATCCACCAGGATAGAATACACGGTTCTTCGATGCTTACAGGCATCCCGGCAGGTCTCTCTCTGCTCCCACACGTTTGCACAGAAGCAGAACTCCTAAGAAGAAGGAAGCTGAATCCCTTTGACAACCAAAGTTCCTACAGAATCTCTGAGGAGCTAGAGTTGCCCTGGCCGAGACCAGCTGGCAGGTCCACTGATGTGGCCCCTGAGAGAGAACTGTGTAGGGAGAGAAGGAGGCAGACGCGGTGGAAAGAGGACTCAGCTGATGCCAGAAACTGCCCTGACCCTGTCAGCCCCGAGTCAGGTTTACGCCCTCCCACCAAGGGCTCAGGGCTGTTTTGAGCACGTGTAACCCAGGGGAGAGGGCATTATGTCTCAACACACACACACATACACATTTTATACCCACACGTAACCCTCTAGGAGGTGGCTCCTCTTACTGGGAAGGCGGGGGTGGTGTGTGAGGGCTGGAGAAGCTGCCAGGTGATGACACACAAATGGATTTTCCACCAGGCTGCTTTGTCTGAAGTTTTATAATCTAACTGACAAATATTTGCAGCCCAAAGACAGGAACAAAATAGTAAACCACTCCCCAATTCTTTCCCTGATTTGTAGATATTCTTAAACCTCATTCAATCATTTTGTTTTTAAAACAAAAAATGTAAAGAATAAAATTTAAGTGGCTTATAATACCACATCTCAGACATTTTCTACTAACCATTTACAAATGAAAGCAATATGAAACTTGGATATAAGTCAAATATTACAGAAAGGTATAAATTGCTTTTTAAAAATCTGCCATTTCACGGCCTGAATGGAAGGGGAGTTTGAAGGAGAATGGACGCATATATATGTATGGCTGAGTCCTTTCACTGTTCACCTAAAACTATCACAACTTTGTTAATTGGCTATGGTGGTGGTTTAGTCACTGAGTCGTGTCTGACTCTTGTGACCCCGTGGACTGTAGCCTGCCAGGCTCCTCTGTCCATGGGATTTCTCAGGCAAGAATACTGGAGTGGGTTGCCCTTTTCTCCTCCCTAGGAAGATCCTTCTGGGGATCTTCCTGACTCAGGGATTGAACCTGGGTTCCTGCATTGCAGGCAGATTCTTAACTGAGCCACTAGGGAAGGTGATGGCTATATGCCAATGTAAAATAAACAGTATATTTGCTATATACCCCAATATAAAATAAAAAGTAAAAAAAAAAAAAAATAAATAAAAACCCTGCTATTTCATTCCCAAATGGAGAATCACTTCAAACAGTGATGCCAGCTGGGTGGCCAGTAATCCAGTTCTAAAACCCTATGCCATCATCTGCTTTTTTAGAACACCCTGGTGCCCACCATCCCTGCTTGAGTTTCCCAGGAAGCCAACTCTGAGACAGAGATTAACATGTAGGAGGTTTGCTGGGGAGTTCTTTTGATACCAACACCTGGGAAAGGAAAGAGAGGGGAGCAGGGTTGGGCAGAGGATAAGGTCTAGCTGAATGCAGTCTCAATGGAACGTCTCAGTCAGTCCTGCAGGGAGCTCTGAAGATGCAATGACCCTTCAGAACTCCCCTGAGCTGGAGTGAGAGGCCTGGGCTCCATACCATCCATTCATCGACCACTGGACATGGGCTGCTGGAAGGGGGCTTCTCTTTGGCTCTCTTCAGAAATCCCTGAAGGGTGTTGATTGCTGAGGACTTTCTGCCAGCTGCACTCCCAGCAGTTGAGATAATAAGTGTTCTTATCCTGAAGGGTAATTTGGGCAGCAAACGTAAGCAACCACCACATAACCCAAGCTCTGGGACTAGTCATACCTATTATATAAACTCTGAGGTACTCTTTGTCAACAGAAAAATGTCCCTGGGGATTATATGCTCTGTCCTCTGCTCATTTCCAGGAACACAGAACCTTGACATCATGGAGCCTGTGCCCTCACCAGCCTCAGAATCTATTACAATAATTTCTTTAAGGCTCAATCATACGGCTCTTGGCAGGAGGCCTCAGTTCCCCACAATATGGGCCTCTCCTTAGGTCTACCTCGCAGCATGGTAGCTGGCTTTCCCCAGAGCAGGTGGTGCCGGAGATCTAGAATGAGGGGGAAAACTCAGCATCATCCCATTCCCAATCTCAGACACCACAAGTCACTACTTCTGGCACATTCTATACTTTAAAGAGCAAGTCACTAAGTACCTCCTACACTTAAGGTGAGGGAGATTAGGCTTCACCTTTTGAAGAAGTAGTATCAAATAACTGTGGACATATTTTCAAACCACAACATATATAGAAAAGGATATTTCCCAAATCAACAATGATAGGTACTTCTGAGAAAGGAAGTTGAGCGGAGGAGTCAGGTAAAATGAAGTTTTTGTCTTCTCTCTGTTTTTTAATAATAAGATTGTATTCTTGTCACACTCTTGTAATTAAAAATTAAATATTTTTGACTACTACACATGTGGCAAGCAATGAAACTGGTAGGAAACCAGAAGCTCACCTAAGGGACAGACTGTGACTTACCGCCCATCTCCATCATGGTGTCTCCTGCCTGAACCCACCCAGGAGACATAAGGGAACAAGGAAGAAAATGAGTATAGCTAAGAGCTTCTCAGAGGAGTCATCATTTTCCTAGCACACAAACAAGGAATCAGATGACTGCACTGTATCGAGAAGTGAAAGGTTGGGAAAAACCATTAGAACCATTAGTCTGCTTCCTCCATTCTTCATCCATAATTTCATTTAATGCGGAAATCATCCTATTAGTTTTGATGGCTTGATTACAGACTTTGGATGGGGTGCAGACCACCCAGGGAAAGTGTCCAAGAGGGCTGAGCTGGGGGACTCTTCACCCTGGTGGCCTTCCTCAATCTGGACCCGCAGGTCCACTCCCATTCCTGTGTTCCGTATAGACCTCTCATTCTTCAACAGCTAGGGCCAGCGCCAGCATCTCCGCGCAGTTAGGGGAGCCCTGTGGGAGAATCCGTCCCAGCCCCAGCAGAGAAAGCACAAAGCAGGTCGTTAGGGGCTATCCCCTGGGAACTGAGGGCCTCCTGGGAATTGTCTCCCTCCTGGGAGGCAAGGTGTCGCCACCCTTCCTGGGCCTTTGCTGACCCCTTCAGGCAAGGGAAGGAACTTCAGCTATGTCCACACAAGCACAACACTCCCACCTCTTCAGGCCCCCAGGCTCTGTCCCACATGGATAAAACCTTGCCCATCAGGGCATCAAGGAGGAACAAATAGGACCTTCTCTCCTTCTCTTCCTATAAAGGAAAGTAAGTGTGACTTATTCTACCCATTTTACAGACTAAGAACCACTCTGTGGACCCCCAAAAGCACTGCGAGAGGCACCCAAGGTTCAGCCACTAGCTGTCTCTAACCTAGATTCACAGCTCGTATTTGTCTTTTTTGTGTGTGACTCACTTTTGGAGGAGATCATCATTGGATAACTTCTGGTTTGGAAGACTTTGGGGATTTGAATTTGAAATTTTTGAATTTTGCGGGATCCAACAATGGATACTTCTGGTTTGAAGAGTCCCAGATAGGGAGATTTGGAGCACCCAGAGAGTAGCTACAAGGAAAGAGCCACCCACGGGAAGTGGGATGCAGGCATCCGTCTTGAGTTGGAAGGGAACATGTGGGTGTAATAAATATCTCCACCTCCCTCTGCACCCTCCATCTCCATGTCCTGCTGATGCCAAGAGCAGCCAAACCCAACCAGAAGCCAGAACCCATCAAAGTATGTTCATGATGTCCATATGGGCCAGCCTCTCTGTCTGGGAGTGGATGGGTGGAAAGTGAGTCTGGAAGGGCAAAAAGAAGACACCCAGAGCAGGAGCCAACAGAGGAAAAGAGCTGAGCTGCTTTTTGCACCTGTCTCTATTAATGATGTGACCAAATTGAGAAAACAATCCATAGCGATTCAGGAGCACACCTGGGGAAGGCAGGGGTTTGTGGTGCACAGGGCTGTGCAACAGAATTTTGATTACAGTTGGTCCACTTGGTTTTGAGATTTATTTTGAAGGAGTTATTAACTTGAGCTTTAAACACGAACAAGCAGAATGATTAATTCTAAAACTGCTGCTGTTGCAGATCTTATCCTGAGTGCATCCTCATTAAAAAGAGAAAAATTCTTCCAAGTCATGAAACACAGCACCAGTCGATTTGTGTGAATGTGGAATCAGGAAGCAAGGGTCTGTGTCAGGAAGGCTTGAGTGAGGACATCGGAGAAGTCTGATGGAAAAGACAAACGTCTCTAAACCTTAGAGGAGATGCAAAAGATTTAGGACAGGTCTTAGCAGATGGTGATGCTTCCTCTTGGTCAGATGACCTGCCTATTCTGGGGTGAATCATCTCCATTTTATTCTTTTCAACATGAGGACTGTTGGTGAAAGAACAAGGTGATTGAGAACTCACTCATCTCTTTGGTCTAGGAAAGCTGGAAACTTTCTCTGTATGCATTCTTTTTAAAATTTCATACAACCCTAAACTCGATCTTCCATCTTCCCTAAATTCTATCGGTGCTTTATCTCTTGTGGAATCTTTTGGGTGTCCACAAACAAGTCCTTCATAATAAGATAGTTTTAGAACACTTTCTTATTTTAGGTGGGTAAACCAAGGTCTTGTTCTCATTGATTTTAATAAAAACTGAAGGAATGAACACATCAGTGTCTAGTACAGATGAATTCAGCAGCCATTTTTCACAAAGAGGACATGGAAGGGAGAAACTTCAGGTGATTGTCAGCAATTTTAACATCTGGGTATACAGTCAAGTTTCCTTTAATTGGAGCCTTCGGGTGAGCTGGGTTTTTGTCTCTTTGCTCAGAACCTCTGAAGGGGAAAGTTAAGAAAAGTTGAGTGTATTGCTATTAATTGCTTCTTCCCATTCCTGCAGTCCAAGAATCTAATGAGGTGAAACTAATAGGAAAACGTTTGCTGTGCTTCCACATACTTTGATAGGTGGAAAGACAGTCAACACAAATTTTCTATTCGTTTGCTCACAAATGTGAGCCAATTTGGAGGTAGACTAGAAAAGATCGTTAACTCTGAGGTCAGGAGTTTGGTGTTCTAATTCCACTGTTTTACTAACTAGCTGCGTGTGCTCAGGGAAATTTTGCTTTTCTATTTCTTACAGCTTTCCGGCAGAATGATTGGAACATAGCAATTAATCTACATTCAGGAAACTAAAATGTCAGGTCCTAGGAGCAAGGGAGGTGGGGTATGGTGGCTGAGAGTGGTCACAAGGACAGGGGTCACACCACACAGGACCTCAGAGACCTGGTTAAGCATTTTACTCTTTATTCGAAGATCATCAAGAGGGCCCTGAAGGGTTTCAAGCAGGGGCTGACATAACTACATACTGGCTTGAAAAGATCATCCTGGTTCCATTTTGAGAAGTGCATCAGAATCCCCTATATAACATTTGAAGTTCGTTATGTCAAAACATGCTGACATTACATGTGTTCCTATGCTACGGTATAGTAAAGAATTTGTCTGGTCTTTGTCCCTGATTCATGGCACAGAGCTTCTAAAACTCTTGGAATTCCCCAGGTGATAGAAGTATATTTTTTATTCCTGAGCCCCTGGGCCATACTTAAGTTTATATTAATAAGATGACTCAGGGACTTCCTTGGTGGTCCAGTGGCTAGGACCCTGTGCTTCCAGTGCAGGGGGCACAGGTTTGATCCCTGGTCAGGAAACTAAGATTCCATATGCTGTGTGATGAGGTCAAAAATAATAAGATGACTTGAAGTGAAGTGAAGTCGCTCAGTTGTGTCCGACTCTTTGCAACCCCATGGACAATAGCCTACCAGGCTCCACCGTCCATGGAATTTTCCAGGCGAGAATACTGGACTGGGCTGCCATTTCCTTCTCCAGGGGATCTTCCCAACCCAGGGATTGAACCTGGGTCTACTGCATTGCAGACAGACGCTTTACCGTCGGAGCCATGCTTCAGGATGGGCTGGTCACTGGAAAGACCAGCCACCCTATCGGAACTTTAAATGATGTGTGACCAGTCCAGTCTTACTCCCACTGTGGGGAGAAGGGCTGGCAGCTGCATTCAGTCACCTGACCAACGATTTAATCAATCATATCTATGCAATGAAGCCCCAGTAAAAACTGAACCCTGGAGCTCAGGGGAGCATCCTGGTTGATGAACACATCAGTGTGCCAGAAGGGTGAGGCATCTTGGTTCCCCAGACACAGCAGAGAAACTCCGTGTTCGGGACCCTCCCGAACCTCACCCCATGTATCCTGTCATCTGGCTGCTCCCAATCTGTATTCTTTATAATAAAACTGTAATCATATAGTGCTTTCCTGAGTTCCATGAGTTATTCTAGAGAATTACCAAAACTGAGGGGAGTGTGGGAACCTCCTGGATTCGTAGCCAGCTGGTCAAAAGTGTGGGTGACTTAGGAAGCCCCAAAGTGTGCCTTGCAACTGAAGTGAGGGCAGTCTTCCAGAGGACTGAGTTCCCACTGGTGGGGTCTGCACGAACTCCAGGGAGTTAGTGTCAGAACTGGATTGCAGTTCACCAGGTGGTGTCAGACCAGTGTAGGTTGAAACAGAATCCCAGGCTATTTCGTTTTGTGTGCTTGTGTGCTAAGTCCCTTCAGTCACGTCCAACTCTTTGTGACCCCACGGACTGTAGCCCGCCAGGCTCCTCTGTCCATGGGATTCTCCAGGCAAGAATACTGGAGTGGGTTGCCATAGCCTCCTCTAGGAGATCTTCCCAACCCAGGGATGGAACCTGTGTCTCTTATGTCTCCTGCATTGGCAGATGGGTTCTTTAGTCATTCTCAATCAATTTCAAGTCAAAAAACCTTTTGTCAAAAGGAGTTTTTAAAAATTGTACCCAAACTAAGAAATGGACATATTTGTCTGCATTAGAGAAAAACCACTGGCTTTGAGCAGCTCAAAATTCAAACCTGGTTACCTGGTGGCCCCCCTGAAGCCTCAGTGCCATTCATGCCTCTGGTTATTAGCCCTAATGTAACTTGGGAGTGAAATCTTGCTTTTCCATTACTGGCTATACTGCAGCCCCTGATATTTGCTTCTGAGATGTGTTACTCTCACTGGGCCTGGGAGTCTGCATGTCTGTCATCTGCAGCCATGCTGTGTGGGCTTCCTTCCCAACAAACAATGTGGGCTGGATATTTCAGTGACCTTTGAAATGAAACTTCAACCTTTCATAGTTGTTTAAACTAGTTGCTTACATAAGCATTGTTTGCCAACTCTAAAACCCTCCATTTTCATATCCTTTCTGAACCAGCACACTCCTTGGTTTCCCTGCAAACTAATAAATATTGAACTACGTTTGCAATCAATCTAAAATTTTATTGAATATCTTCCAGAAATGACTATAGTAAAATTTCAGGTTAATAGAAGGCAGGAGAAAAAAGTGTCTTCCAGAATACTGTCTTAACACGGCCCGTTTCAGTCCAGACAGATCACAGGTTACACATTCAATATGCCCAAGCTAGGCTGAATTGGAAAGGTCCTTTTTTTTTTGGCTGTGCTGCATGGCATGTGGGGTCTCAGTTCCCCGACCGGGGATCAAACCCATGCCCTTTGTGTTGCAAGTGTGGAGCCAGGGAAGTCCAAGATACTGGTATTACATGATTTAACAAATTCTGCCTTTAAAGTTCTTTAGACCTTTTCTGGACTTCCCTGGTGGACCAGTGGCTAAGATTCTGTGCTCCCAATGTTGAGGGCCCAGGTTGGATCCCTGGTCAGGGGACTAGATCCCACATGCCACAACTAAGTGTTCACGTGCCATAACTAAAGTTCCTGCAGGCCACAACTGAGAACCAATGCAGCCAAATAAATAATTTGTTTAAGTTTTTTAGGCCTTTTTAATTATTTGTATTATAAATTTGGTTATCAAGTTTTTCATAACTAGAGATAAAAACCCATTACAAATGATTCACAAAAACAGCTCTCTTCCAAGGTATCCACAGCATCAATGCTTCTGATCCCAGTAGCATAATAATAATTGTCCAGAAGGAAAACCCCCAATTGTCCATCACCTTTATCATAGATCGAGCTGGAAGAACTCCACCTGGCCACAGAGGAATTATGTTTGTTTTTCTGCCTCCCATTATATTAAATGCCCTTTTACCACTTTCCTCTTTGCCTTACCATCCTGGACATTCTAATCATTCCTCCCAGAAAAACACATAGAAAATAAATGTTTTGATGTTTAGAAGTTGTTAAAAGGAAAGGGTTGGCTGGCATTGTCCTTGTTGTGCCACTGGCCGCAGAGCTCTTGATAATTCAGTCTCTGGGCTGAATTCTGATTCATCTGATTCATCTCGAGGTTCAACATCACTGTCACTACCGTCATCAGCCTAAGGCTGGCTTTGCAAGAATCACATAGAACCACAGGGTAGAGAAAGAGCTGGCGGATCTTGCCCTCAGCTTCGTATGTCACCTTCTTTATTTCATGCCACCAAGACAAAGCTTAATTACAGGTTCTTACCCTTTTCCAGCTGAGCTATTTAAAATCCTAAAAGATGATGCTGTTAGAGTGCTGCATTCAATATGTCAGCAAATTTAGAAAACTCAGCAGTGGCCACAAGACCAGAAAAGGTCAGTTTTCATTCTAATCCCAAAGAAGGGAAATGCCAAAGAATGTTCAAACTACCATGCAATTGTGTTCATTTCATATGCTAGTAAGGTTATGCTCAAAATCCTTCAAGCTAGGCTTTCAGCTGGGAAAGACTGAAAGCAAATGGAGAAGGAGGCAGCAGAGGATGAGATGGTTGGATAGCATCACCTGGACATGAACCTGAGCAAACTTTGAGAGATGGTGAAGGATAGGGGAGCCTGGCCTTACTGCAGTACATAGGGTTGCAGAGTTGGACATGATTTAGCAACTGAACAACAAACCTTAGTCAACTTTATCAAGACTTCTAGGGGATCATTAGAAATATGTCATTACTAATTGTTCCTGAGTATATAAGACAAGAATAGCATTCTCCATTTTGGAGGAGTAGAAGGAAGAAAGTATATGGCATATAATATATGTCAGTTCAGTTCAGTCACTCAGTCATGTCCACCTCTTTGCGACCCCATGGACTGCAGCACGCCAGGCTTCCCTGTCCATCACCAACTCCCAGAGCTTGCTCAAACTGTGTCCATATATATATATGTATATATATATATATATATATACATATATATATATATATACACACACACATATGTAGTTACATATGTGCGTAAGAGAGGTGAAAGATCTCACATAGGCCTCAGTGCACGTGTGCTCAGTGATGTCCGACTTTTTGTGGCCCCATGGGCTGTAGCCTGCCAGGCTGCACTGTCCATGGAATTTTCCAGGCAAGAATACTGGACAAGGTTGCCATTTCCTACTCTAGGGGATCTTCCCAACCCAGGAATGGAACCCACACCTCTGTGTCTCCTGCATTGGCAGGTGGATTCTTTACCACTGGTGCCACCTGGGAAGCCCATTGCACAGAATAATACCAAGCTCTTATGAAATGGCTTGAATATACCAGCATACCCTTCACAATCAAGTCCTGTACCGGAGTGGGTAGCCATTTCCCTTCTCCAGGGGATCTTCCCAACCCAGGGATCGAACGGGGATCTCCCTCATTGCAGGCAGATTCTTTACCATCTGAACCACAGGGAAGCCCCTACATGTGTATGTATTATCTATATATAGATACACAAATATATACACACATACATATTTTGGCTCTTTTTGTTTGTATGTGATTTCTATACCTTCTCACATAATTTTTCCAAAATATTTTCCCTTAAGAGAGTATTCAGAGGTATTTTCAGGTAGTAGTTACCAGAAAAAAGAAAATCAGAGTGCTTTAATAAGTTTTTATGGTTTTCATCAAAAATAAGTGTCTTTTTAAATATAACTGGTCCTTGTAATTATATAAATGTAGTCATATTAAACCCAGTAATGTAATTGATGAGATGTTTTTGATCTCCAATAATTGGACCAACTACAAAGCCAACTAAGATATTGAAGTGTTATTTTCATTCCCAAAGAAAAGAAAGGGGAATGAAAAAAAGATGAAACCTTCTTGGTCACAGCTAGAACCCAGAGGACTATCTCACCTGTCTCTTGGCATGAATTTTGCCTCAAACGCACACATACAAAAATCTACTTCAAACAAACATCTATCATTAGCTCAGACCTGATCAATAAAGTCAGCAGAAGCAGGGCACGCTTCGTACCATTAGAGAGAAAATACGCCCGCATTATTCGGGAGACCTGAGGAGAAAGAGAGCCAAAAAAAATTTTCCCCTTGAAAATAGTAAGAAAAGTAAATGGCCGTCTTTTAGACTCTGTGAATGGGGTGATATGGCTGAAACTTATTACACAGGTCTTCAAAAGATCCTTGTGCTGCTTTAGTTTTTAACCATTTTTTAAAATTTGGCTATAGTTAATTTACAATGTGTTAGTTTGGGGTATACAGAAAATGACTCAGCTACAGATAGATAGATACTTTTGCAGCTTCTTTTCCACTATTGGTTATTACAACACATTGGGTATATTTCCTGTGCTATACAGTAAGTCCTTGTTGTTTATCTAGCTTATATATACTAGTGTACATATGTTAATCCCAAACTCCTAATTTGTCTCTTCCCTGCCTGCTATCCCCTTTGGTAACCATGTTTGTTTTCTATGTCTGTGAGTCTATTTCTGTTTTGTTAGGTTCATTCACATCATTTTTTAGATTCCACATATAAGTGATATCATATATTTGTCTCTGTCTAACTTCACTTAATATTTCATTTCACTTGTTATACAGGGTCTTCAGAATGTCCTTGTTCTGCTTTAGACTTAACTCCAGGGCTCCATTCATTCTGATAGTGGGGTAACACATGTTTAATGAGATGAAACAGAAAAGTCTCTTCTGCTGAAATGGACTTCTGCTCTTCAAGCCACAAGACAGAGTTTGTCCTCTTAGCTACAGAAATCATTTATTTCTTCAGGATCTGAATTAAGACAGCACAACTGTTCTGTGAAGGGCTCAGGATACACACCATCTGGTGTCCCTTGGTGTGAGTGGAACTCACAGGAGCAGGGTCAGCGGGGCCCGGGGGCCCCCCCGTGTCCTATAGAGAGATGTGCTGGAGCCCAGTGAAAGACATGTGCTGAGAAGAGCCCCAGAGGGCTTAACACACCCCTCTATCCCTCTGTTTTATGAGATGTGTATAAAAGCGTCCACACATGAGGGACTAAACATTTTATTTATGCACACCAAACATTTTATTTATGCACACCAAGGCCTTCCCTCCCTGGTGGCTCAGATGGTAAAGAATCTGCCTATAATGCAGGAGACCCGGGGTTTCATCCCTGGGTGGGGAAGATCCCCTGGAGAAGGGAACGGCTAGCCACTACAATATTCTTGCCTGGGGAATTCCATGGACAGAGGAGACTAGCGGGCCACAGTCCATGGGGTTGGAAAGAGTCAGACATGACTGAGCGACTTTCACATGCACACCAAGCAGTTCTCATCGTAGGCACCCACTGTCTAGGGGGATTCTCTGATGCCTCAGTTTCCAGACCCTGGAAACTTCAAGTCCCCAGGGGGACATTGAGTCTGAGAGCTGGCTCACTGCCAGGCAACTTAGAGAGACAGGATCCCACTGTCAGAGTCACACTCCAGACAGTGCTGCTTGTCTCCACGACACGCAGAAGTGCATAGTTGCACAAACACACCTACACAACATACAGAAGTCTACTGTTGCTGGGGAGAGATGGGAGTAATTAACAGACTTTATTTTTTTAAGCAGGTTTTTAGTTTCAGGCAATGATGATGTGTCAATACAATAGGTGCATCAGTGGCAACTATATTAGGTCTCGGTGTTTAAGGCAGACTTACCTTAAAAGCGGTCCCCAGGCTAGTTGGAATAAGGTGACTGGTTGGATTTCTAAGAACTTATAGAGCTTATGAGTCTGTTGCATCCCACATGAAGGGCAATTTGGCAAGGTCAAGAATGAACTGTCGATTCGTTTCTTACATGATAGTATACATGTTTCAATGCCATTCTCCCAAATCATCCCACCCTCTCCCTCTCCCACAGAGTCCTAGGTTCGATACAGGATACAGGATGCTTGGGGCTGGAGCACTGGGATAACCCAGAGAGATGATATGGGGAGAGTGATGGGAGGGGGGGTTCAGGATTGGGAACTCATGTACACCCATGGCGGATTCATGTCAATGTATGGCAAAACCAATATAGTATTGTAAAGTAAAAAAAATATATATATATATAAAATAAAGAGCACACACACACAAAAAAGAATGAATTGTCTCTGTCTCTCTCTCATTCTTGATGTTAGAGTTCCATATCCACCAAGCTCTTTTTTGTTGTTACTAGAAAAGACAATAATCTTTCTAATTTTCAGAGGGATGGTACGGGGAGGGAGGTGGGAGCAGGGTTCAGGATGGGGAACACGTGTACACCTGTGGCGGATTCATACTGATGTATGGCAAAACCAATACAATATTGTAAAGTAATTAGCCTCCAATTAAAATAAATAAATTTAAATTTAAAAATATATAAAATAAAAGTACCTTCTCTTTCTGCTTGTTATCAAACATGTATTTTCCGTATTGTTTAAAATGTGTGTGAGAGGGGACTAGGAGGGGTGTTGGGACGCTATTACCGGGTTGGGCGGGCCGGGCTGGGGAGGGGTTTGGGGGTGAGCCCTGGGTCCCCCGCTCACTGAGGAGACGGATGAGGATGGGCTTCCTCTCATGGGCTCAGGCATAGACCTGACTAAGGTGCCAGCTACTCAACAGAACAGAACGGTGGCATTTCTAAGCAAGTCTGCGAAGCACACTGTACATTTCCTCAACCGCTTTTCCAGTTTGTGAGGAAAAACTAGCAGCCCTTTCTCTTCGTATCCAGCAGATTGAAACAACTCTCAGTATTTTAGATGCAAAGTTCTCATCTATTCCAGGCCTAGATGATGTCACATTGGAAGCATCTCCTGTAAATGTCACAAGGATCACAAATGGAACACGTTCTGAAGCCACTTGAGAACAATCGCAGCAGAACAGTTTACAGGACTCGGGACCACAGGAAAGTGAAGTAACAGCAGAAAATACCTTGCCTGTAGCCAAGGGTCCAAGATACGCCAGATATCTCAAAATGCTTCAAGTGTGCGTTCCAGTGACGGCGATGAGAGACAAAATGATATCGGAAGGACTAGACCCAGATTTTTTGAGAGCCCAGATGCTCCAGTGCCTGATGGTGAAGGTGAAAAAAACACAGAAGAAAGTGCAGATGGCGAATCTTCTTTTAGTGACTAAGCTTAATTTTCATAACAATTACATATACGTGTGTTAGCGCACCTTTACATTCTATTACCGAGAGCCTGAACTATAATTCTTAGTTATAAAAACATCAAGTGGCTACAGATCTGCCACCAAGCTTTCTCTATGTTAAAAAAAAAATAATAAGAAAGCATTTATTTTTTAAAAAATGTGTAAGACCCTCCCACTTTGGAGAGCAAGACCTGGACTTAACCTTGGACTCTTCACTCACTAGTTCTAACTTACTAGGGATAGAACTAGTTTATCCCTAGAAAGTTATTTAGCCTCTCAGAGGTTATTTTCTATCAGTAAAATGAGAGATTAATAATATCTGTCCACCTCATATAGCTATTGGGAAGATCAAAAGGAAAGATGTATGAACGTAATTAACAAAATGAGGAATAAAAACCATATGGTCATTGCACAGAACTGTGCTATAAACAGAAGTCGCTCTTCAATTGTTCATACATGTTCTATTAGCCCATATGACTCCTCTCTATTTCAGATCTAATCTCTTATTGGTTCTGGGAAAATGTATTATTGCTTCTTTAATTATTGATTTCTTGCCTTTGATTTTGATTGCTTATTCAGGAGACCTATTCAGAAATTGCAATACTGAAGTCTGTTCCCCAGATCTGCCTTCTTGAAATGTTTCATTTCTCAGTTTCTTAAAATTCTGGATATATTGCTCAGGTTGTCTTCTTATTTAAGTGCCATTTCTGCTGTGTGCAGCTGAAACAATATTTTTAGTCTGGCTTTCACAATGATTGTTACTTTCATTCTTTTTCACTCACTTGAGAGGAAGTACACTCAATTTCATTTCTTTGAAAAGAGGCTCCAACCAGTTTCTGAATTCTCTGTGTGGTTCCCCATGGTTGCTCTTTTTCAGGATTAATTAAAATAAAGTTTTACGTACACTCTTTGGTCTTTTTGGAGTGATAAAATTTTTTTCAGGGAGCCCACATTAATTTTTCCTGTTTAATACATTCTCCCTTAAGTTATCTTCGTGATTGATCTCTGCTCTACTGCTGAAAATTCTTTAGTAAAATTCCTGATTGATTTTGATAGAATCTGTAATTAAGAGTTTGATTGGGTTTCTGCTTACTCAACCATCTTCCTGGATAATTTTCCTACCATGTCAGATCTTTCTTCCTTCTGGTTCAACAGTCTGGAAAACTTCAACAACAGAGGACAGGATTAAAGCCAGAGAGCCAAGCATTTTCAAGAGAAAACTGGAAAATACTTTTTTGTGCTTTGGTTCTGCTATCAAGACTCAGGCTGAGCCTAAGAAAAGGAGTGCAAGGGTGGAATGTTGAAATAAAATCTTACCACAACCCCCTAATAACTCTACTAATTAACCTCATTCCTAAAGTTTCCGAACCTCCAGGCGTCTTGCAAGTAGCAAAGGTTGCATTGATTTCCTTAGCTATAAATGAAGGAGTACTAAATTATTTCCAAGGTCTTTTTCCAGCTCTGAATTTCTACATTAAATAATACTTAAGCTATTCATATGAATTGGTGACCAGAATTATCCCCACTTCCTGATACCCTACCTTCAGAATGAACATGTGTCTGTGCACACGTGCTCACACATACACACACACACACACACATACAGGGCTATTTTGATTTCCCCACTTGTAAATTTTTTAAATCAACTGTTAATAAATGTAACATGAACCAGTGAAAAGGGCAAATAAGAGAACTGAATAGGAAATTCCTCCCTCTGGAATCAGGGCAGCCTCTGCACCCCCAGATCTACCTCAACACAGGAGGTACCTTAGAGTAGATTCCGCAGGCAGCCAAGGGCTGTGGATGGGCTACCAAGTCTCAGCCCAGTCTGGACTCTGCAACGGAGGCCCTGCGGCCCTCTGGTGGACCGACTGTGGAACTGCAGCCTTCTCTGTATTTTAAAAAACCTCCAGTGACCCAAGGAAGGGCCTACCTAAGGGACAGGCTAGGTCTTTGCTTCGAAAATGGTGCCTTGTGTCATTTTGAGGCACATTATCCCCGCAGCTGTTAGATATGAGGCTTAAGAAAACTCAAAGGTGGATTTCAAACTGGGTACTGTTAAATGACCTACATCTTTACTAGTATTTTGGGTTCTCCCAGCAGAAGAAAAAAATTTTAATTCAAGTGTTTCAGGCAAAGTGCCAGCCTCGGGGCTCTTATCTCTCCTCTGAACTTCAAGTACTCTTAATTTGCATTGTCCAAACCCACGTCTCAAGAAGATATCTGTGACAACTAGTAGCAGAAAACTGACGGGTGAAATTGTTTTGACAGGCTCTGAACGGGAGAGTTGTGACTTTAAATTATTGTTCAGCCAGTGCTTAATGCATATCTATTTGCCTATTCATTCATGTAAGCTACAAATATTCATTAGTTCATGCTGCATCAGTCATTGCCTGTTTGCTCTCAAGCTTCTTTCTCATCCTTCTCTTAAAAACTGTTTCCTGCTTATCTTTGCCAACTATCTTCCAGTAAGAATGGCCAATGGGAGGCACTAGCAAGAGAGTGGAGATTGAGAAGTAAAGAGAAGCCAGATTCTTTTTGCTGACCATCTCTCTCTGTTTTGATCATCATTTCCCCATAGTGGTTCCAGTTCCCCATCAGCCAGCCCTTCCCTCCAGGGTCCTTGCCAGTCCCAACCATGGGACAGCCTCAGCCACTGATTCTGGTGACACCATCCCTCTCCTGTGTCCTTCAAGCCCTCATGGTAGTAGCATTCAGCTTCTCATCTCTGTGTACTTCCTGTGTAATCAGTTCCCTGTTTCAAATTCCCTCTTTGAAATTCCCTCTTTGAAATGCCCAGGATGATTTTGCTGTACTTGGTAATAAGGATATTGCAGTGGGCAAGACAGGCTCCATTCCAGATAGCATGGAGCTCACAGTCTATTGGGGAAAACAAACATGAAACAATCAAAAAAAAAAAAAAGAAACAATCAGTAGCATGATAAACATTTCAAAAGAGAAGTTTATAAGAACATACATCAGAGAGACCTAACCTAGAATAAGAATAAATTTTGTAGTTCCATAGGTGACACTAGAAACCCTAAGTCAATGGGTCCTTACACAATGACACAGTCCCACGAGAGATGGTTGCAGCGCAGCAAGTTTTAATGCTTCCTCTCACCCTTCCTGGATCCAGCAGGGAAGAAAAGGGTCCCTCACCAAAGAGGGACGTCAAGGATTTCAAGGAGGATTGTATAGTAGTGGCAAAGAAGCAGAGACAGAGTAATTCTGACACCCTGCAGGGGTCCAAGAAAATTAGGTTCTGCCTGGTCCAGGCAAAGGAGAAACTAGAATTGTGGAGGAATGTATCCTCCCCCTGGCGACCACTAAAACACAGAAGTTAGGCAATCTCCAGGCCAAGCCCGACTCAGAGAAAATGACTTCCCAAATATTTAAACTCTAACATTTCAGCATTTCCTGAGCCTCCTCCCACCGCATCACTGCCCCCAGTAGTCCAGTCGACTGCTGTGCTCTTTTGTCCCAACAGGTTTCTGCCTGTGCCTTGATGGGCTGGGGGCATTCTTATCCTCTCTATATACTCCTCCATCCTGAAGAATTCCAGATTTACTCAACACCTTGGCTTCTCTTGCCAAATCATAAGAGGTCCGGATTAATGCATCAGATGTGGGAGGCAAACTCTCTTCATTTGTGCCACTTGAATCACTGTCGACCAGATCTAAAGTGTGTTTTTAAATAGAGGTTTCCAATTCCACACTGTAGAGGGAAACCATCACTGAAATGCAGGGCCATTCAGAGCCACTGTGCCTTGCAGGAGCTCCCCATATGGAAGGAGGGAGAGAGCAAAGTAGGAGGATCTGTGTCCTCCTCCAGCTCACCGCCTACCCTAGGTCAATACTGGAACTTGCGCTCATGCTAAGGCTTCAGTCGTGTCCAACTCTTTGAGACCCCATGGACTGTAGCCTGCCAGGCTCCTCTCTCCATGGGATTCTCCAGGCAAGAATACTGGAGTGGGTTGCTGTGCCCTCCTCCAGGGGTTCCTCTCAACCCAGGGACTGAACCCATGCCTCTTACGTCTCCTACACTGGCAGGCAGGTTCTTTACCATTTGAGCCACCTGGGAAGCACACACTAGAAAGCATATCTAAAAATGTTATGACTCAGCATACTCCCACCCGCCTGTCTCTCCTTCAAACTCCAATTATACTTCGTCCACACCATCAAAACTCATGACTCTGGGAGCCATTATGGGTCAGTTACGGCATCTGAGGCAGGCCAAGGAAAGGAGGGAGCTCAGGTGTTGCTTGAGTCACTGGAACATGGGCCTGGAGCAGCCCTTCTCAATCTGGATTCCATGAGAGAACTAAGCCCTAAGGCATCTATTATATGCAATGAATTATCTTGTATCTTTTATGCTTCCAGAATGGTACTAGCTACGTGCCATCCTTGGGAGACCAGAGGAAATAATAATGTTCTATAGACTTTCATTCTCTCTAGGAACTCCTGTTGAGAAAGGCTGAGCCAATAACAAAAGCTAGTCCCAGTAATGCTTTCGTCACTCTCTTGGATTCGTCTGGTTCACAGGGTTGTATGTGAATGATCCTATCCAGGGGAATTCCCTGGCCATCCAGTGGTTAAGACTCAGCACTCACTGCTGGGTTCCTGGGTTCAATCCCTGGTATAGAACTAAGATTCCACAAGCCACAGGGCGTAGCCAAAATATAGTGATTCCACCACAAATATTAATGTGAGTTGGGGAGGGATGTGTTTAAGAATATGGTTACAGGGGACTTCCAGTAGTTAAGAATTTGCCTTGCAATGCAGGGGACATGGGTTTGATCCCTGGTCAGGGAACTGAGATCCCACATGCCGCAGGTCAGTTGAGCCCCTGCACTCTGGAGCCCACGTGCCACAATGAGATGCTACAACGAAGACCCAATGCAGTCAAATAAAGAAAGAAATATTTTTAAATGTAAACATCATGAAGCCTATACCTAAATTTAAAAAAAGGATAAAAAGCACAGTGAGAGAACATGACGAAACAACCAGAGGAGCGCCCAAGAAGTCCACACCTGGGTCTCCTAATGGCCTCTTATCCTCCCTCTGACCATTCAACCAGCCAAACCCATCCAATTTTAACAGAAGATGAGCGAATAATTAAACCTATTTTCACCTCTGAGCAGGATCCCCTTTGCCTGGTCCATTTTCTGGAATCATCTCCACACAAAACCCTATCCTCAGCACTGAGCCCAGTGAGAAGATGGGGACTAAGTCCCATGACGTAAGAAGGGGGTATGGCACGGAGAGAAGATGCATATCACCTGCCTTGTGTCTCCAAGGTTCCACCACCTGGAATGGGGAGAGCCTCCCTCTGGGGGAGATGCAGTGGGAAGGGTGAGAAGGAGGTACAGATAAATAACACTTAGCTGAGCACTTTTTTAAACTGTTGTTTTCTAACTGTTTCATTGACATGTCCAATCTCTGCAGCTAGGCTGTAAATTCCTTGAGTGCAAGGACTAAGTTTACACTGTAAATCTTTTATCTCCTACAGCGTTCAGCCCAGTGCTTTTCCTGCAGATGCTTCCTCAGCATACTGTTGATTAATTAGCATCTGCTTTGGGGAAAAAAAAAATGGTGCATCCTTGAAACAATTACAGTGTAAGGTTTATTCAAAAGTATTGGATGAATATGATAAGGTTTAAAACATTGAATACTTGCGCACTATGAGCCAAGGAATCTCCCCACATCACCCCACACTGGGTCTCATAGGAGCCACCCACCCCACCCTGGACATCAGACCGAGAAGGCTGCATGGGGGAGAAGCTCATCACAGCTGAAATTGAGCAGACCTTCCCTTGCAGTCAGACTTCTTTCTCATGTAACTTTCTAGGATTAGCAGGCCACACAGAAACAGAGGACAAAACTGACCCCGTCCCATCCCATCTTCCTTCCACTTCTGCTCTGCTACCGAGAGTCAAAGGTTTCTCTCCCCCACCCCTATGTGGACACCCCTTTGTTGCTGGACGTCAAAGTCTCACCAACAGTTCAAGCTTGCTACTCTCAGGAATCAGTGTGTACTGCCTGCACCCCCAGCCCCCCTAACCCCCAACACATACCCTGGGACTCAGCTCAGCCTCTGAATGAGGCAGGGGAGGGGCATTCCTAAGTCTGTGAGATCTGACTGCCCACTCCAGGCTGAGTCCCAGTGGGCCCTGAGCCCCATGTGACTCTCAAATTGGTCAGCCAGGAGCTTGGACAGTCAACACTTCACGGAGGGAGGGGGAATGTGGTAATGCCTCTCAGACCCCAAATTCACATGAAGTTGATTTAGTCTCAAGCCAGTGGACTCAGTTTGGGTGGGGAACAGGCAAATGATGAGAAAACAAGCCAGTGATGAAAAAGGTTGTCTGCGATCCTTCCTTCCTTCCTGGAGTAACAGCCAGAAGGCAGTGGAGTGACTGTGGAATCAGAAGAGGTCGGAGGCTCCTCCAGCCAGACCTTGACCATGCTGGTGAGCACCCACTCCCCACCTTGCAGCACACCTTTGGGCGACCAGAATGTCACATCTACCAGAAAGCATGGCTCTTCCCTGGAACAACACTAGAGACCCTATGAGTTCTCAACTCACGATGTCTCTGTCCTAATGAGCTATCCTTGATGAGCCGAGGTCACCTTCCTTTTTCCTGAATCATTCCACTCAATTATCCACATATCCTCATTATTTTCTAAACATGGAACCAATATTAAATCATTTGTACTGGCAAATAGAATCTTCAGCTGGTACCATGAGGCAGTGCTCCCAAGATTTTCCTGGGAAGGTGGGTGTTTCGCTCTCACCTCTGCATTGCCTTCCAGAATTCATCACCACCGTATTTTGGGGACTGGGGCTCTCTGCCTTCCACTCACGGCCTACAGTGAATTCTGGCAGCCAGGCTTGCCCCAGGTTCCTGCAGATCTGACCGACAGCCTTGCCTGACCACTTGGCTAGGTCTTATTCGTTGTTAATGAGCGTGTGATGTGTTCTCTGCCCTTCCTCTAGCTGCACTGACTTTGGGGGGTAAATGTAGAGCATTTCTGAACACCCCACTTTCCCCATCCAAGCCAAGCCTAGAACCAGAGCTCTGGGATGGCCACCCTGCCACGTACGTGGTCAGGCACACCATCTGGCTCTGCTACAAGACAAACTTGTTCTTCCTACTTCTGCCAGTTGGCAAAAAATTAATAATCAATCAGCATGACCTTTATATCACATTTATCAACCTTAGCAAAGGGAAATCTGGACTTTGAAAGCTGTTTGGCAAGCTTGAGTGCCCAGAGAAGTTCAAAGAGCAGCCTAGCCAATTGTTTCATAGTTGATGGTATTCTCTGGACCCATGACTAAAGCATTTTTTATTCAGTATATTTTAAGTTGCTGTACACAAACAGGCATTAAGATCTGGAATCTGATCTGCAGTTCAGATCCTGGAGTGTCCAGGACAACTTCCAGCTCAGTGAGCCACACAGAAATAGAGAGATAGTATAATGTGGTAAAGGACAGGGACTTTTGCACTTTTTAGCTCCATAGTAGTTGATGCATGTTAAATGGCAACACAGATAGATAGACACACACACACACACACACACACACACACACACACATACACACACACATCCACTTAAGTGAAACAAGTTTCTTGAGGGACTTCCTTGGTAATTCAGTGAAGAGTTCAACTCTTAACACCTAAGAATTAGCATGAAAAAGTGTTAGTCACTCAATCATGTCCAACTCTATGCGACCCCATGGATGTAGATTGGGAGGCTCCTCTATCCAAGAAGTTCTCCAGGCAGGAATATTGGAGTTGGTTGCCATTCCCTTCTCCAGGGGATCTTCCCCACCCAGGGACTGAACCTGGGTCTCCTGCATTGCAGGCAGATTCTTTACCATCTGAGCCACCCAGAAGATCAAGAATTAGCATGCCACAACTAAAAAAAGAAAAGTTCCTTCATGCCACAACTTAAAAAAAAAAAAGTTCCTTCATGCCACAACTAAAAAAAAAAAGTTCCTTCATGCCACAACTAAGACCCGGCAAAGCCAAATAAATACATGGGGTTTTTTTTAAGTTTCTTGAAACAATCCAGCCTTAGAGGAAGGTGCATGTGAAAGTAATTCACTAGGAAATGTTTCCAGGGGAAAGAGTTAGAGGAATGAGGAAGCTGGACCAGGAAGGGGCCAAGTAAAGGTGCTGCATCAAGCCAAGCCACACAGAGGGTAATTTTGACTCATTCCCTCAGGGGTCTTCAGGGAGCACTGCGGGTCACACCTCAAAATCATTCCAAGGATAGGGCAATAGAGCTGCGTACATCCCAGTGCCAGCATTATCATTAGCCAAGGGCCACTCCATTGGAATTCAGTTGGCGCACACAGAGAGGGTAAACGGACTGACACTAATATGATATTGTAAGTCAACTACACTTCCATAAATTTTTTTAAAGATTCTCTCTGGGAATTCCTTGGTGGTCCAGTGGTTAGGACTCTGTGCTTCCACTGCAGGGGGCCTGGGTTCAGTCCCCGGTGGGGGAACTAAGATCCTGCAAGCCTCTCACTTTGGCCAGAAAAAAAAAAGGGGGGGATTCTCCCTTAGATCAAACTCTAAAAAAGTTTAAAGAAAAAAAAATAGGTAAAAATGATCCCAGGTGGCATGGGCAGAGAAGGGACAGGACCTCTTCCAGACACCCTAACCCCAAACCACGAGTGATCATCTGGGACGTTCTCTATTCTGGTTTTGTTTTGTCTAGCTCTAACTTTTTAGCTATGGATTCGAATCTCAGTGCAGCCACTTATGAGCCGCTGTTTAACCTGTCTGAGGTTTTTCCTCATTCCTAAAACGCGAATAACAATATCAACTTTTGCTCACTGTGATGAAAATAGGAATTAATATAGATATTCCTAGCAAATAATAGGTGCTCCATTTAGAGCTATTATGATTCATAAATGTATCCTGAAGGGGACTTCCCTCTTCCCCGGTGGTACAGTGATTAGGACTCTGACCTTCCACTTCAGGAGACACAAGTTCAATCCCTGGTCAGGGAAATAAGATCCTGAAAGTCACATGGCATGACTGAAAATTTTTAAAAGATAAATAAATATATCCTCAAAATTCCTGGAGAAAGTAATACCAAAACATCTGTATGCTCTTGACCATATGCAAGACAGGCGTGCATAAAAACACAAGTGAGTTCCTTGGCAGAGATACAACAGACCTCTACACAAATCTTCACCCTCTCCTGCCTCCACGCCTTAGCGCTTTATTCCCTTTGACTATTGCTGCTCATCGTCCAAGCTATGTCTTACAAGTTCCTCTTTCATGAAGCTTTTCCAGACCACTGCAACTGAAAACTCTCCTTCCTCTGAATTGCCATGCTGTTCTATTTGAAATTATTTTTTTATTGGAGTATAATTGGTTGACAATATTGTATTGGTTTCTGGTGTACAACAACATGTATCAGCCATATGTATACATGTATCCCCTCCCTCTTGAGCCTCTCTTCCAGCCACCATCCCACCCCTCTAGGTCACACAGAGCACCAAGCTGAGCTCACTGTGCTATACAGAGCTTCCGTCTGGCTGTCTATTTCACACACGGTGGTGTATATATGTCAATGCTACTCTCTCATTTTATGCCTCTCCTCTTTCCCTCCTGTGTCTGCAAGTCCATTCTCTATGTCTATGCTCCTATTGCTTCTCTGCAAACCGGTTCATCAGTACCATTTTTCTAGATTCCATATATATACATTAATATACGATAATCGTTTTCTCTTTCTGACTTACTTCACTCTGTATGACAGAATCTAGGCTCATCCACATCTCTTCAACTGACTCAATTCTGCTCTTTTTTATGGCTGAGCAATATGTCACTGGGCTTCGCTGCTGGCTCAATGGGGTAAAGAATCCTCCTGTCAATGCAGCAGACGTGGATTCCACCCCTGGATCAGGAAGATCCTCTGGGGACGCAAATGGCAACACACACCAGTGTTCTTGCCTGGGAACTCCCATGGACAGAGGAGCCTGGCAGGCTATAGTCCATGGGGTCACGAGAGAGTCAGACACAACTTAGTGACTAACCAACAACAACAAATATTCCATTGTATATATGCAATAAATCTTTTGTATCAATTTCTCTGTTGATGGACATTTAGGTTGCTTCCATGTCCTGGCTATCGTCATGAACAATGGAGTGCATGTGCCTTCTTGAGTTATGGTTTTCTCAGGGTGTATACCAAGGGAACATTTCATGCAAAGATGGGCTCGATAAAGGACAGAAATGGTCTGGACCTAACAGAAGCAGAAGATATTAAGAAGAGGTGGCAAGAATACACAGGAGAACTGTACAAAAAAGATCTTCACAACCCAGATAATCACGGTGGTGTGATCACTCATCTAGAGCCAGACATCTTGGAATGTGAAGTCAAGTGGGCCTTAGAAAGTATCACTATGAACAAAGCTAGTGGAGGTGATGGAATTTCAGTTGAGCTATTTCAAATCCTGAAAGATGATGCTGTGAAAGTGCTGCACTCCATATGCCAGCAAATTTGGAAAACTCAGCAGTGGCCACAGGACTGGAAAAGGTCAGTTTTCATTCCAATTCCAAAGAAAGGCAATGCCAAAGAATGCTCAAACTACCACTCAATTGCACTCATCTCACACGCTAGTAAAGTAATGCTCAAAATTCTCCAAGCCAGGCTTCAGCAATACGTGAACCGTGAACTTCCTGATGTTCAAGCTGGTTTTAGAAAAGGCAGAGGAATCAGAGATCAAATTGCCAACATCCGTTGGATCATAGAAAAAGCAAGAGAATTCCAGAAAAACATCTACTTCTGCTTTATTGACTATGCCAAAGCCTTTGACTGTGTGGATCACAATAAACTGTGGAAAATTCTGAAAGAGATGGGAATACCAGACCACCTGACCTGCCTCTTGAGAAATCTGTATACAGGTTAGGAAGCAACAGTTAGAACTGGACATGGAACAATAGACTGGTTCCAAATAGGAAAAGGAGTACATCAAGGCTGTATATTGTCACCCTGCTTATTTAACTTCTATGCAGAGTACATCATGAGAAACGCTGGACTGGAAGAAACACAAGCTGGAATCAAGATTGCCAGGAGAAATATCAATCACCTCAGATATGCAGATGACACCACCCTTATGGCAGAAAGTGAAGAGGAACTAAAAAGCCTCTTGATGAAAGTGAAAGAAGAGAGTGAAAAAGTTGGCTTAAAGCTCAACATTCAGAAAACTAAGATCATGGCATCTGGTCCCATCACTTCATGGGAAATAGATGGGGAAACAGTGGAAACAGTGTCAGACTTTATTTTGGGGGAGCTCCAAAATCACTGCAGATGGTGACTGCAGCCATGAAATTAAAAGACACTTACTCCTTGGAAGAAAAGTTATGACCAACCTAGACAGCATATTCAAAAGCAGAGACATTACTTTGCCAACTAAGGTCCGTCTAGTCAAGGCTATGGTTTTTCCTGTGGTCATGTATGGATGTGAGAATTGGACTGTGAGGAAGGCTGAGTGCCGAAGAGTTGATGCTTTTGAAATGTGGTGTTGGAGAAGACTCTTGAGAGTCCCTTGGACTGCAAGGAGATCCAACCAGTCCATTCTGAAGGAGATCAGCCCTGGGATTTCTTTGGAAGGAATGATGCTAAAGCTGAAAGTCCAGTACTTTGGCCACCTCATGTGAAGAGTTGACTCATTGGAAAAGCCTCTGATGCTGGGAGGGATTGGGGGCAGGAGGAGAAGGGGACGACAGAGGATGAGAGGGCTGGATGGCATCACTGACTTGATGGACGTGAGTCTGAGTGAACTCCAGGAGTTGGTGATGGACAGGGAGGCCTGGCGTGCTGCGATTCATGGGGTCGCAAGGAGTCGGACACGACTGAGCTACTGAACTGAACTGAACTGATGCCCAGGAGTGGGATTGCTGGGTCATATGGTAGTTCTATCATTGTTCTCCACTGTAGCTATACCAATTAAATTGCCACCAACAGTGTAGGCGGGTTCCCTTTTTCCCGCATCCTCTCCAGTATTTATTCTTCCTAGTTTTTTTTTTTTTTTTTTTGGGCATGATGATCATTCTGTTGAAATTAACTTATGAAACTTTTTCCACTTTCCTTTTACCTCTTTGCAGCATCAATTAAAATCCTGGTATGGGAACAGATAGAGAAATCAATAGAATGAAACAGAATCCAGAAATAGATTCCAATACACATGAGAATAATAAAAATAATAAAGGCATAGAGGGATAATGCAAGCAGTGCTGAGATAACTGATTAACAATTTGGCAAAAAAATTAAAGTGGATCTCTATGTCACTTCCTATATAAAAGCAAGTATCAGATGCCCCAAAAAGTTTAACAGACACTCACACACACACACAAAACTATATTCAATAGCTACACAGAAACATGAGTAAATTTTTTATATTTAGGGAGTAAGCAAGGTTTTTCTAAACCTGATCTAAAACTCATAAGCCATAAAATAAAAGGTGAATAAATTTGATTCCATAAAAATTTAAAGCATCTACCTAAAATTAAAAAAAAACATAAACCCAAAAGTCAAACTGGGAAAAATATTTGCCACACATGCCAGTCAAATGGTTAATTTCCTTTCATGAAGCATTTATGAGAAAAAATGAAGAAACAAATCAGTTCAGTTGCTCAGTTGTGTCCAATTCCTTGCGACCCCATGGACTGCAGCACTCCAGGCTTCCCTGTCCATCACCAACTCCCAGAGCTTGCACAAACTCATGTCCATTGAGCTGGTGATGCCATCCAACCATCTCATCCTCTGTCGTCCCCTTCTCCTCCCACCTTCAGTCTTGCCAAGCATCAGGGTCTTTTCCAAGGAGTTGGTTCTTCGCATCAGGTGGCCAAAGTATTGGAGTTTCAGCTTCAGCATCAGTCCTTTCAATGAATATTCAGGACTGATTTTCTTTAGGATGGACTGGTTGGATCCCCTTGCAGTCCAAGGGACTCTCAAGAGCCTTCTCCAATACCACAGTTCAAAAGCATCAATTCTTCAGTGCTCAGCTTGCTTTACAGTCCAACTCTCACATCCATACATGACTACTGGAAAAACCATAGCATTGACTAGACAGACCTTTGTTGGCAAAGTAGTGTCTCTGCTTTTTAATATGCTGTCTAGATTGATCATAGTTTTTCTTCCAAGGAGAAAATGTCTTTTAATTTCATGGCTGCAGTCACTATCTGCAGTGATTTTGGAACCGAAGAAAATAAAGTCTATCATTGTTTCCATTGTTTCCCCATCTATTTGCCATGAAGTGATGGGCGGATGCCGTGATCTTAGTTTGTTGAGTGTTGAGTTTTAAGCCAACTTTTTCACTCTCCTCTTTCACTTTCATCAAGAGGTTCTTTAGTTCATCTTCACTTTCTGCCCTAAGGGTGGTGTCGTCTGCATATCTGAGGTTATTGATATTTCTCCTGGCAATCTTGATTCCAGCTTGTGCTTCATCCAGCCCAGCATTTCAAATGATGTACTCTGCTGCTGCTGCTACTGCTGCTAAGTTGCTTCAGTCATGTCCGACTCTGTGCAACCCCACAGATGGAAGCCCACCAGGATCCCCCATCCCTGGGATTCTCCAGGCAAGATCACTGGAGTGGGTTGCCATTTCCTTCTCCAATGCATGAAGGTGAAAAGTGAAAGTGAAGTCGCTCAGTCATGTCCGACTCTTAGCAACCCCATGGACTGCAGCTTCCCAGGCTTCTCTGTCCATGGGATTTTCCAGGCAAGAGTACTGGAGTGGGTTGCCATTGCCTTCTCCAGATGTACTCTGCATATAAGTTAAATAAACAGGGTGACAATATACAAACTTGATGTACTCCTTTCCCAATCTGGAACCAGTCTGTTGTTTCATGTCTGGTTCTAACTGTTGCTTCTTGACCTGCATACCGATTTCTCAGTAGGCAGGTAAGGTGGTCTGGTATTCTCATCTCTTTAAGAATTTTCCACAGTTTGTTGTGATCCACACAGTGAAAGGCTTTGGCGTAACCAATAAAGCAGAAGTAGATGTTTTTCTGGAATTCTCTTGCTTTTTCTATGATCCAACGGATGTTGGCAATTTGGTCTCTGGTTCCTCTGCCTTTTCTAAATCCAGCTTGAACATCTGGAAGTTCACAGTTCATGTACTGTTGAAGCCTGGCTTGGAGAATTTTGAGCATTACTTTACTAGCATGTGAGATGAGTGCAATTGTGTGGTAGTTTGAACATTCTTTGGCATTGCCCTTCTTTGGGATTGGAATGAAAACTGACCTTTTCCAGTCCTGTGGCCACTGCTGAGGTTTCCAAATTTGCTAGCATATTGAGTGCAGCACTTTCACAGCATCATCTTCCCGGATTTGAAATAGCTCAACTGGAATTCCATCACCTCCACTAGCTTTGTTCATAGTGATGCTTCTTAATGTTGTAGCCACACATTCTGGGAAACAAACTCACTCAGAAGGACAATGCAGATAGTGGAGCGCAGTTTATTACACCAGCGGACCCAAGGCAGAGTCTCCTCTTAGCCAAGGACCCCGACCAGTTTTTCTGAAAACCTTATATACCCTAAGTGTATGTGCCCAAACCCGCCTCCCCAAATTCCCTGAAACTAGTTTGAACAAAGGAAAAGAAAGATACAATCAAAGTTAACCTGTGATTCATATGCCTTAAGCTTACGTAGTTAACAGTGGACAATTATCAATAGCCTTGTGGTCATACCCCAATAAGCATAATAGAATCTATGATTCTATTTGGTTACACAGATAATTAGGGCATTCTTTTAGGTGATGGAGAGTCTAGGTATGAGCCCTGGGGCTCTTCCATCCGGGGGGCCTGGTTTTCCAGTCGATATGTCATTTCCATAGATACTGGGCATATAGCTCAAAGTCCACAGTCCAGCCCAAGATGGAGTCCTGCTTTCAAGATGGAGCCTGTCCTGCTCTTATCTCATAGTATGAGCATCACTCATAGGGATATATTGCACCCTGGATTTCTGACCGCCAGTTTGGGAGAATGACACCAACCTTTGGGTCACAAAGTTCATAATACATTGTAAAATGCAAGGTCCACAAGCAGAACTATCAAGGCAACTATAACAATGGTAAACAGTTTTCCACCAATCGCCCTTCTCCCAAGTTAGGACCGAAGTCCAGAAAGGAATGTTTTCATTTGACATTGCTTTTACCTGGTTTTTCATGTCATCTAAAGCAGCTGATACATTGCCAGATAAATCAGAAATATGTACACAACATTCAACCTTAATTATAGCACAGGTCCCTCCTTGAGCAGCTGTGAGCAAGTCCAAAGCCATTCTATTTTGAATTACTGCTTTTCTCATTTGGATTTGTTCTTCATTTAAGGTTTGGATGGCTTTAGCACTATCTAGTTGTCCCTATAAAAGGTACGAATAAGGCAGCAATACACTCATACCATTGAAACATAGACCTTGTCTACCTAGCTTGTAAATAAGGTAGATTTGCCAGGGCTTGTTGTAGGTTAGGCTTTATGCTGCCATGGGCAAAAGCGAATCCCAGTGTGCAGCAGTCTACCCAACAGATTGGTAACCAAGGCCAAAGGTTAGGCCCACAAAGCCACTGTGTTCCACTGGGCACCACCCAGCAGATTCCAGGGTTCTATTTCCAATCAGACCGTGGCCAATGGATAGACTGGTTGGGGTGGTGTGTACCTCGAATGTTCGTTTACATTGTTTGGGGGATAGATACCCCATATATTTTAGTTCTTCTGGGTCTAATGGATGGTCACCAAACCCTACCCTTTGTTCTTTTTGTTCTCAGCATATAGCAACAGGAGTAATTAATTGACCCTTTTCTGGGGTCATCCAGAAATATTCATCCCAGACTTGGCAGAATTGTTCAACATACCTAGAGGCCTGTCCTCCCTTGCTGGACAGGGAGCTTTTTCCCTTTTTGTTCTTTAAATATGAGGCATAGGCTTTTGTTACTTCTATGAAGCTGGTGTTTACATCAAATGTAACACCATGACCCGAGTCTATTGACTGCAGGTCTGGCTTACACCAAGAGAGCAGGGAGAGATTATGACTGACAAGAGAAAGGAAAGTGTCTTTTTGTCATCCCAGAAAAGAGCAGAGTGGTTTAAAATCTCCTTGGCGAAGCGGTGACGCCCACCAAGGAAGTCCATCCATCACAGAAGAGGCATAGCCCCACATACACAGCAGTTGGAGGTGTTGTGGAAATCTGCATAGGAATGTGTCCATGAGATGAAAACATTGTCCTGAGTTGAAACGGAAGTTAAATTCAAAATCACGTTGATGAGGCCAAGTGGCAGGAGTTGATTATGCGGCTTCATCCTGAAGGGGCTCGTCAGGGACCTTCTTTTCCTTCTTCTTCTTAAGGATGATCTTAGTCTCTTGAGAGCCAGTGGGGTCCTGCTGCACAGTCCACTCAGCATTTTCTGGGTCTGAGTGGTATGTTCTCTTCATCCTCATGTGGTGGATTCAGGGAGTGAAACCTGCAACTTTAACTGCAGTAGGGCTGGATAGAACAACAGTATATGGACCCTTCCAATGTGGGGCCAAGGAGTTGTGTTTCCAGTCCTTGATACACCTCTGATCCCCAGGCACAAATTCATGAGTCTGTTCCCGAAGGGGGAACGGCACCCTTTCTTGTACAAACTTAGTTACCTGATTTATTACCTTCCCCAGTTGTTCCATCTGCTGTGAAATCTCATCTCCCCTTACCTGAGGCAAATTTGTTGACACCTGTTTTATTATGGGAGGGGCCTCCCGTACACAATTTCGTGAAGAAAGTAGCCATGGGACCGTGGGGTCATCCTGAGTCTGAGCAGAGCCGTCGGAAACAAGTCCACCCAAGAGTGCTCAGTCTCCATGATCCATGTGGAGAGTGTCTCTCTAAGTGTCTGGTTGGTTCCTGCCACCATCCCAGAACTCTGGGGCCTATATGCTGTGTGTAATTTCCACTTGATGTTTAAAGTTTTGCTTACTTGTTATACTAAATCAGCTACGAAAGCTGGGCCATTGTCCAATCCAATGCTGGTAGGAAATCCAGATCTGTGAACTTCTCCCTAGGCAGGCACCGAGCTACTTCTGATGCTCTTTCAGTCCGGGTAGGAAAATCTTCTACCCATCCCAAGAACATACATACCATGACCAGCAGGTAACGGTAGTGTCAGTGAGGCTTCATTTCAGTGAGGTCCACTTCCAGGTGTTAAAAGGGCAGCGTGCCTTTTAGCTGAATCCCCGGAGGTTTCTGTCTGTGCCAAGAGGCAGCATTGACCTGTGAACAGGCAGTGCAGTTCTGAGATTCTGTCCTGCATAGGGAAGAGAGGCAAGGAACCAAGAAATAGTTTCAAATTAGCTCTTCCAGTTTATCATGTCTCCCGCATTGCAGGCAGACACTTTACCATCTGAGCCACCAGGGAAGCCAAGTTTATCATGGCCTAGGTGGGTCACTTGGTGTGTCTGGCTTACCAGAGTGGGTGCCAGCTCCTCTGGTATCAATAATTTGTCACTTGGCAATTCCCACCACCCCTTTTCAGTCTTGATGGCCCTTTCCACTTTGGCTAGTTGGTTTTGGGCTTCAGTGTATTTTGGAGAGTCCAGTGTTAGCTCAGGCAGCTCCGCCAATATGAGAGCTTTAATAGAAGCTTCACCTGTCACTCCCAAGCCCTCAGCTGCTTGTTTAGCAGTCTCATCTGCCAGTCTATTTCCCCGAGCCCAGGGAGTATCCTCTTTTTGATGTCCTCAGCAGTGTATGACTGCAACCCTTTCTGGTTCCCAGCCAGTATCTAATAGGGTCTTAATTTCTTCCTTATTTTTATTATCTTTTTCACTAGCTGTCAAAGGCGTCTCTCCTTATACATAGCCCTGTAGTGTAGCAAAAGCGTACCTGGAATTTGTGTACATGTTTGTCTTCTTACCTTTTGACAGCTGGAGGGCCTGGATTAGAGCATATAGTTTGGCCTGTTGAGCAGACCAGTGTGGTGGCAGCGAGCTAGCCTCAGCGATGGTTTCTTCCATGACCACTGCATATCCCGACAGTCATTGTCCTTGCTTCACCAGGCTGGTGCCATTGATGTACAGGACCAATTCTGGGTCCGGGATTGGCTGGTCTCTCAAGTCAGGTCTGCTGGCATAAAATTCTTCTAGGATTTCCCTGCAATCATGTGAGGGCCCACCTTCTCCCACAGGAAGGGGAGTGGCTGGATTCAGGGCCTGACAAGGCTCAATAGTAACATGGGGTTCTCACATAACAGTCCCTGGTATTGAGTAATCTGGGATGTTGACAGCCATTTATCGGGGTCCCCTCACAGGAGAGTGTTGACCTCATGCAGGACTTTTATGATCAAATCTTGGCCCAGAATCAGCTTGGTTGCCTCCCAGACCAGTAAGGTAAATGCAGCAACTGCCCATAAGCATCCCAGCCACCCAGTGGCAACATTGTCCAGCTGATTAGAGATAAGCCACGGGTCCGTCCCATGTCCCCATAATCTGGGACAACACTCCCATAGCCACTTTGTCCTTTTCAGTCACGTAAAGAGTAAATAGCCAAGCAAGGTCTGGCAGGCCTAAGGCGGGTGCTGACGTAACTGTTCTGGGTTTGAGTTATATTACCAGTGGGAGTTGTTTTGCAAGCCTTGGGGGGTTGTCTTCTGCCCAGACCTCAGGGGATTGTTGAGCTAACTCTCTTTCTGGACTGTTTAGCCCATCCGGTTTCCCTTCTGGGAGATCGGACAACCTCCATTCATCTTGAGGGGTTACCGAGAGGAAGAGTAAATAGGTGGTTGAGCCCATTCGAACAGTGGGTCTTTTGTGGGAGGAAAGGTCACTTGCGCCCCCAATTTAGACAGCAAGTCTCTTCCTAACAAAGGTACTGGGCATTCAGGGATGTATAAAACTTCATGAGTCACTTGGTGTCCCCCCATCTGACATTTTCAGGGTAGGCTAGAGACACAGAGGCTGCATTTATCACCATCTGAGACCCAGCAGCCTCTGGCTCTGCTGCTGCTACTGCTGATGCTGCTAAGTCGCTTCAGTCATGTCCGACTCTGTGCGACCCCACAGACGGCAGCCTACTAGGCTCCTCTGTCTCTGGGATTCTCTAGGCAAGAACACTGGAGTGGGTTGCCATTTGCATGAAAGTGAAAAGCGAAAGTGAAGTCGCTCAGTCGTTCCCGACTCTTAGCGACCCCATGGACTGCAGCCTACCAGGCTCCTCCATCCATGAGATTTTCCAGGCAAGAGAACTGGAGTGGGGTGCCATTGCCTTCTCTGGCCTCTGGCTCTATTGGCATATAAAGTCTATAAGCCTCGCACAGTCTTTCGCAGAACTCAGAGGGTGATTCACTTTCCCTTTGAATCACTTGGGAGGGTTTTGCCATACTCATAGCTTTTCGGGCCCCCTCTTGAGACCTTGTAAAGTAGCTACCTGGTATCTCTCTAGGTGGCCCCCCCTTCCTCTGTGTTACAGTCCCAGCTGGGCCTCTCATCGGGGGTGGCTAGTTCTGTCACCGCTGTGGGTTTGCAGTACCCTCAGGTGCCATTTCTCTTAACCATTTTCTGGCCTCAGTTAGGATCCTGTGTCTTTCCTTGGTGCTGAAAAGGGAGACTAGTAGTTGGATTATGTCATCCTACTTAGGGCGGTGGGTTCGAAAAATAGTATCCATTCGGCTAATCATGGCTTGTGGCTCCCCCGAGTACGGTGGAGTGTGTCTCTGCCAGGTTAACAAATCCATAGAGGAAAATGGCTGGTAATAATAGGCTTCAGGGGGCTGATGGTAGTGCCCCACGTGCCCTGAACTGGAGGCTGTCGTAGGTCTCTGAGGGGCATCTGTAGTAGGGTTCTTTCCCCCTGTTCCTTGGCGGAGCGCAGCCTCTAATTGCTGTGTTTTCTTCCTCTTTCCCATCAGCACTCACCAGGAGAGGTGGATACAATCTAGGAGATCCGGCTGAGGTGGAATTCTGGGGCCATTGACCAGAGGTCTCCATTGCTGGGATTGGAGCCTGCCAAAACGGCGGGTCTGTGAACTCTGGGAGAGCTGGCAGAAGAGCAGTGGCTGCTGCAGGAACTTCACCTGGCCCTGGATCGGGCATTAAAGCAGCCTCCGGTCCTGGTGGAGCACTGCAAGGAGGGTGTGTTATCCAGTATGGGGGAAGGCGTAGGTCATCCCCGTCCAAATCCTGCAGAATTTCCTTTTTTATCATCAGTCAATTTTTGTGCCATTAATACTTTTCCCTTTCCCTTCTGGATACAGAATCTCGTCCAAGTAGGAGGGTCTTGAGCTAACCCTAGCCATGAGTCAGTATATAGATATTGACCCAGGTGTCCTGGCCCTCCTGTGACTACTGTATAGACTGCTTCCGCTATTTCTAAGTTCGTAGTGTTCTCTGGTGGCCATCCTACTTCCACAGGGGGCCATTCGACCTCACAGAATATACGGAGGCGGTTAGGCGTCATCTTCACCCCATAGTCTCCTCCTAATCCCTTCTTTAAATTTTTAATCACGCTCTCCAATACAGTAGCCTTAGATTCACTTCCCCCCATCTTGCTTACCTTCTTCTATTTTTCCTTTTCATTCTGTCTACGAAGTTCTTGGTACCCTATGTACTTCTGATATTTCCACTCAGTGAAACACTTATATTGCCATTTTGCCTCCTTTCGAATTGGGGTGAAACGAGCCTTACCTGCCAGATCCCAGAGGGAGAAGGGGGATCGGCATGTCTTCACCTGCCAGTCAGCACAGCCGAACCAGAACACCATGTGGTCCAAGACTGTTTCTCCCTTAACTTTTAAAGTCCATTCTGCCTTGGTGGGCCTGATCAGGTGCGGATGAAAACACAGATGGGTTAAATATCCCACGTCCCAGGCCATCTCTGGAAAAGCCCGTGCGTACTCACTTTGTATCCCCCTCCTTCTAGCCTGCCAATTCCGAGGGGGTCAAGAATTTCACAGCAGATGGGACACCTCCTTGGGGAGGGCAGAAAACAAGCACACAAAAACCAAGTTTCTTCTCCTAACAACCCCCTGGCGACTGCTTGGTAATAATTATCCCCAAGACGGCGTGGACACCACCTCCTAAATGACCTTCACAAATTTCCTTCCTAAGCCCTAACACGCTCGTCAACCTGTGTACCAAGCAATCTCCTCCACCTGCCTATTCCAGGCTCCTGTGGGTCTGTGCCCCTTCTAGTCCCTCCCAGGGGGGTGATCAGGCCCCCTCTTCCACCCTGCCGGTGGGTTCCTCTTCACCTGAGCGCTCAGTTCTCCTCCTGCCATCCACTACCTGCTAACAGGAAAGGTGCGGGCGCTGAGAAGCAGAATCCTTCCAGAAGGGCGAGGCACCTTTCCCTCCAGAAGAGTCGAGCCGCAAGGCCTTGGAGTAGTCCCAAATGGGACTTGTCTCCTCAAAGTGAGGACTTTCCCAGCCAATGCACCAAATGTTTTAGCCACGTGTTCTGGGAAACAAACTCACTCAGAAGGACAATGCAGATAGTGGGGTGCAGCTTATTACACCGGTGGGCCCAAGGCAGAGTCTCCTCTTAGCCAAGGATCCTGACCAGTTATTCTGAAAACCTTATATACCCTAAGTGTACATGCCCAAACCCACCTCCCCAAATTCCCTGAAACTAGTTTGAACAAAGGAAAAGAAAGATACAATCAAAGTTAACCTGTGATTCATATGCCTTAAGCCTAGGCAGTTAACAGTGGACAATTATCAATAGGCCTGTGGTCATACCCCTATAAGCATAATAGAATTTATGATTCTATTTGGTTGCACAAATAATTAGGGTATTCTTTCAGGCGATGGAGAGTCTAGATATGCGCCCTGGGGCTCTTCCATCTGGGGGGTCTGGTTTTCCAGTTGGTATGTCATTTCCATAGACACTGGGCATATGGCTCAAAGTCCACAGTCCAGCCCAAGATGGAGCCTGTTCTGTCTGTTTCCTGCTTCACTAAGGCCCACTTGACTTTGCATTTCAGGCTGTCGGGCTCTAGGTCATCGTGGTTATCTGGGTCATGAAGATCTTTTTTGTATAGTTCTTCTGTGTATTCTTGCCAGTTCTTAATATCTTCTGCTTCTGTTAGGTCCATACCATTTCTGTCCTTTATTGAGCCCATCTTTGCATGAAATGTTCCCATGGTATCTCTAATTTTTTTTGAAGAGATCTCTAATCTTTCTTGTTCCATTGTTTTTCTCTATTTCTTTGCATTGATCAGTTAGGAAGTTTTTCTTACTTTTCATTGATATGCTTTGGAATCTGCATTCAGATGTGTATCTTTCCTTTTCTCCTTTGCCTTTCATTTCTCTTCTTTTCTCAGCTATTTGTAAGGCCTCTTCAGACAACCATTTTGCCTTTTTGCATTTCTTTTTCTTGGGGATGGTCTTGATCACTGCCTCCTGTACAATGTCATGAACCTCCATCCATAGTTCATCAGGCACTCTATCAGATAGATCTAATTTCTTGAATCTATTTCTCACTTCCACTGTATAATCATAAGGGATTTGATTTAGGTCATACCTGAATGGTCTAGTGGTTTTCCCTACTTTCTTCAACTGAAGTCTAAATTTGGCAATAAGGACTTCATGATCTGAGCCACAGTCAGCTCCCGGTCTTGTTTTTGCTGACTGTATAGAGCTTCTCCATCTTTGGCTGCAAAGAATATAATCAATCTGATTTCAGTATCAACCATCTGGCTATGTCCATGTATAGAGTCTTCTTTTGTATTGTTGGAAAAGGGTATTTGCTATGACCTGTGCATTCTCTTGGCAAAACTCTGTTAGCCTTTGCCCTGCTTCATTTTGTACTCCAAGGCCAAATTTGCCTGCTACTCCAGGTATATTTTGACTTCCTACTTTTACATTCCAGTCCCCTATGATGAAAAGGACATCTTTCTTGGGTGTTAGTTCTAGGTCTTATAGGTCTTCATAGAACCATTCAGTTTCAGCTTCTTCAGCGTTACTGGTTGGGGCATAGACTTGGATTACTGTGATATAAACGGTTTGCCTTGGAAATGAACAAAGATCATTCTGTCATTTTTGAGACTGCACCCAAGTACTGTGTTTTGGATTCTTGTTGGTGACTGGTCACCAGCCAGCTGGTGACTGCTAATCATATTCCCCACAGCAAAAGTGAATCCCTTCTAGAAGAAGGATCTGAACAGATCCTTGTTGACTATGAGGGCTACTCCATTACTTCTAAGGGATTCTTGCCCACAGTAGTAGATATAATGGTCATCTGAATTAAATTCGCCCATTCCAGGCCATTTTAGCTCACTGATTCCTAAAAGGTCAATGTCCACTCTTGCCACCTCCTGTTCCTGTGCAGACAGGAAAGACCTGTGGCATGTGAACAGGAGATGGCAAGAGTGAACATTGACCTTTTAAGAAAAAACAAATAAACAAGCCAATAAAAGTGGACAAAGGACATGAACAAGCATTTTACAAAACAAGAAACACCAATATCTATAAACATATGAAAAAATAAACTTTAATAAAGAAATACAAATCAAAAAGTTTTTTTCACCTCGATTGGCAAAAATTAAAATGTTTGGTGAAACTGAGTGCTATGAGGATGTGATGAAATGGACACTATCACAGAATTGCCTTCTCAGGAAGGGACCCTGAGGCTGGAAAAGGGCACAGCTTTTCTGGAGGGCAATTGGCAATTTCTCTCAAAAAGTCAAAGAAACATAATCTTTGCACTGCGGCTTCAGCTATTTATTTGGGCCCAGTATAAAGAAGTTCTCCTAGCCAAGTGAACAAACATGCTATTGCAACATCGTGTATATTAAAGCCATAATCAACTGAAGTGGACTTCAATAGGTAACTGATAAATCATCCAGATAATGAAACAAGGAATAAGGATAAAGTATGACCTACTGGTCAAAGATCTCCAGTCAAAGAAGCTAGCGAGCATGCATGCATTGACACACACAAATAAGGACACATTAAAAAAGATGGACACAAAATAAGGTCTATCGTCTAGTTAACAGTGTTGAACCAATGCCAGTGTCCTGGTCTTGACATTGTATGACTGATGTCAAGAAGTCACCCTGGAGGAAGTTGGGCGAAGGGTACATGGGAACTCTATGTATTACTTTTGAGTTTATAATTACCATGGAACTGTAATTACTTCAAAATCAAAAGTTAAAAAAAAAAAACAAGGTGGAGAAAGTGTGTAGCATATGATTATACAAAGTTTCAAAATGTAAGAACAATCCCTTTGTCATTAAATTCAAGATGAGTGAGGAAAGCTTATGTAAACAGAGGACAATCCCACCCACCCCCTTCACTCCTGAGGGTTTGCTCTCAACAGAACAATAAATTAATCTTAAAGTTCCCCTACTTCCTCTGCAGAGATTAAAGAGTACATGCTGCTCAAGAATTTGATCTGGCCCAACAAAGAGAAAGCCCTCAGTAGACTGCTCTGTCATTTTGGCAAGGTTTGTGATGGGCCTTATTCATTTCATACGAGAGGCCTCTTTCAATGCTCTAAAAGCAGGACAGGGTAACTGAAACTGCTTTGCATAATAATGGCAAATGCTATCTCCAGAGAGGGCAGGCTGGAATCTCTAGGGAAATGTTTCCCTTTCTTTTGTAGTTTCAGCTGCATTGTCCCTAGGAACTGCTGTCAGTTCTTGGAAGATGTGTGAGTGTGTGTGTGAGCATGTGTGTGTGTGTGTGAGCGTGTGTGTGTGTGTTGTGTGTGTGTGTGTGTGTGTGTGTCTGTTTTGGTTGATCCAGAAATTTACAGGAACATGAAATATTTCAGAAGAGGCCAGGGAACATTTCTTCATCTCACACCCTCAGAGAGATCTCAGGGAAACACGTGGAGCTCCAGGGCTGGCCTTGCACTATTGTGCTGGCCTGATATAGCCAAAGCCTGCCCTGCTGTTTTCTCCTCAGTCCCTCATAGAAAAATTCAGACTGGCAGGAAGCACAGTTACAGAGGATTCCTGCTTCAGAGTGCCCTGATGCTCAGATAGTGGGGGAAGGACAGATTCTCTGGGAGAACAACCCCTGTGTATTGGGAGTGGGGTCTTACACTGCAAAGATTATGAAGGAAAGAAACTGTGAGTCCCCAACAAAGCAGATACCTTGATGGAATTAGGAGTCCAGAGGATTTAGTCAGCGTAACATCTGTGGAAGGAAACAGGAGGAAGCAGGATCAAGGAGGAGCTGTGAGACCCTGAGATGCAGATCTGACAAACGCCAGACCTACAGGAAGCTTCAAAGCAAAAAGAGCCCCTTAGAGGAGCCCCGTGTTAGGCACAGAAGTGGCAAGGTTGTTGTACCACCGTCCTGTCCAGGCACTGGCTGAGGCCATGCTTGTGACTGCCAGCTGGTGACTGCTAATCATACTCCCCATAGCAAAAGTGAGTCCTTTCTAGAAGAAGGATCTAAACAGTATCTGCATCTCCACGCCTGCCACAGGGACTGTCTCTGAAAGAGGAAAAGGGGAAATCACTATTTTGAGAACAGGGCTAAGAATTTGGTTGTGCTCATAAAGCACCCAATGTGAAGGTCATATTAGGCACCCTATTTGGGGGGTTGTCCCCCTATATTGTATCCCAGGTGGCGCTAGTGATAAAGATCCAGCCTGCCAATGCAGGAAACATAAGCAAGGATACCCCAACCCCTTTCCAAACACAGCAGAAGAAAGCAATCCTGGGCATGAGGGAAAAGAGAAGCCGAGGCTTGTCTTTCATATATATATAAAATATATATATAAGATCCTCTGGAGGAGGGCATAGCAACCCATTCAAGTATTCTTGCGTGGAGAATCCCCAGGGACAGAGGAGCCTGGCAGGCTACATAGTCCATGGGGTCGAAAAGCATCAGACGTGACTGAGAAGACTTAGCATACAAGCATACTTGCATATATTTATTTATTTTGCATATATTTATTTATCTGGCTGCTCCAGGTCTTAGTTGCAGCCTGCAGGATCTTTAGCTGTGGCATTCAAACTCTTCTCAGCCTGAGGTATCTAGTTCCCCTGACCAGGATGAAACCCAGGCACCCTGCATTGGGAGCACAGAGTCTTAGTCACTGGACCACCAAGGAAAGTCCCCAATGTCTGTCTGTAAAAGCCTCTGCATGCTGCTGTACAGAGTTCCTGAAAAGAACCTGAACAAACACTGGGTGGGTGATTTCTATACGGTGTTTACAAATAACTGCCTAAATACAGGGCAATAGGTGGAAAACTTTGAAAAACAAGAAGTTGAATGAACTATGCATTAGAGTCATGAGATTCTAGATGGAGCGATATCTCACAAAATTAATAATCCATTACCTGTGAATAGGCAAAGGCTGTGTCAGTCTCTGGCACCTGCAGATATATTCACTGTTTTTGTTTTGTTCTGTTGTCTTGGTTGGTTGATTAATTGATTGGTTTGGGGTTGTTGTTTTTTAGTAAATTTATTGCCAACATTTAAAAATCAAACATTTCTGGATTTCCCTGGTGATCCAGTAGCAACTCTGTGCTCCCAGTACAAGGGTCCCGGGTTCAGTTCCTGGTCAGGAAACTGATTCCACAGGCCACAGCTGAAGATCGAAGATCCTCTGTGCTGCAGCTAAGGGCTGGTGCTGCCAAATAAATAAATACATATTTTTTAATCAAATATATCATATTAAAACCCAGATTCCTACCTTCTGTTTCCAGTTCCTAAAATCTGGTAATCCTGGGTTGGCCTTGTCAATTACAAACATGAGGGAAACTAGGTGCACCCCAGGTCTGCAAGCAGCAGGTTAGGGGGAGCCACCGATCCCATAAGTTCCCAGGCACTGAGACCAAGGTATGCTGCCTCTTATCACCCTAAGCTTACACCATCAACCACAGTTAAAACCATGCTACACAGAATGTATAAAAGGACAGAGCAGCAGGTAAATTCAGTTTGGAAGAAAGTTTCATCAGAACTGATTAAATCTCTTTTAAGGTCATTTGACCATAGTCATCAATCGAAAACATTTGACCCAGGATAAAATATACATATTTGTACCAAATACAATATATATATATATACATCCAAGGTTGTTCATTGTAGCAGTGTTTCAAATGGCAAAACACTGGAAGCTATTTAAATGTTCATCGGTGGGAGACTGGCTAAATAAATTATGGAATATCCACACAATGGAATATCTTATAGCTATTTTTAAAAGGGAGAGACAGAATAAAGGGGACTATTGTGAACTACTCAGAACAATCGCCAAGAATGTATTTTAAGAAATGAAAGACAGAAGTAGGGGAAAAGAAGAAAGAAGAGAAACAAGCAATTTGAAGGACATTATGTGTAGTGCCATTCCATTCATGGGAAACGTTTAAGGGAAAATATGCATGTAAATGCCTAGGAACTTCTAGAAGGATACATAAGACTAAGAGCTATAGGGGGAGCAGGTAAAAGAAGCATAGGGAAGAATTTCTTTTTTACTTTTCACTCTATAACCTTGGGTCTCTTTTAAAAATTGTGAACATGTGTTATTTTTGTAACTTAAAAAATAGATATTTCAATGATTAGAACAAAAATGCATTGATGCAGAAAATAAAATTCCACTTTAGAGAAAATTAATTTCCAAGAAAACTGTCATTCTCTAACAATGTCAAAAAAATTAAGGATAGCTATTCAACACTGACAGCAGGTCAGGTTGTCATGACTCATTTTGATTTCACATATGGAAATAAAACTTCCTACTTCACTGGATTAGACATATTCAATAAAAATTATAAAAAGCACCCAACAGTTGCCAGCACTTAGTAAGTATTCAATAAAAGTCACTGTTATCACACAGTCCTCCCACACCTCACAAGCCTGACCTGTGTCAGGGATGATGAGTCAATGACCAACAAGGAATAGCGATAGCAAGATGCAGGACTTGAATTCCACCCCAGGTGAACTTCCTTCTGGACTACAGTCAGCCTTTGAGGAAGATGAGAGTGCAGTCCTCAATCACAGAGGCATCTCCTCAAGATCTGCAGATGGTCCCACCTCCATATAAGAACAACCCCATTACCTATTAAAATCCCCACTGAAAAGAGACTCCTACACATTTATGTATTTTCCCCCCAGATTTCCTACCCTCTTCTCCAACAAACCAGCTTGATGAGTAGTAGAAGCTGAAGACTTCCACCCTTTTTGCTTTCCTTCTACATTTTTCTGTTCACAGATTCCACTCCCCCAATATCTGCGGCATTCTCTGGAGGCCAAATACACCCCCCGCCCAGACAAGGAGGCTATGTGCTGTTCACGAGCTCCCAGGCCAGAATTCTCCTTTCCCCAAACCCTTTGCTCTTTGAGAGGGCTTCTCTTGTGGTGGAGCGCGGGCTCTAGAGCATGTAGGCTTGGTGGTTGTGGCACAAGGGCTTAGTTTCCCTCAGGCTTGTGGTGTCTTAAGGCAGATTCTTAACCGCTGGACCAGCAGAGAAGGAGTTCAAACCTCTTGCTCTTTGGGGTGTGACCTTCCTCAGCCTCCACACACCCCCTGCAACCCCCTGCTAACCTCAGCCCCTGGATTTGGCGGCTCATCTCTGGACAGGAAGTGGAGAGAGATCAAATATGCCTTACAGGCCTGTCCCTTTGAGCCAAAGCGCTGAGAGGCTCTGCTTCAGTCCTAAATCCCCTCCCCCAGCCCCACAGGCAGGTAGCAAGCCCTGGGAAGGGTTCCCACAGTGCATTAGCTCTGAACAGGTCAGGAGGAGGAGGATTGTCATGCTATCCAGCCTCTGTTGTCAATAATTCATGAGGTTCAGACTAAGGGGCACCAGTCAGAGTCAGTTTTCCCCACACATGGGGAAAATTAGACTCAAGCTCTCTTATCTCAAGATGTGCTGAATATCACAGCTATATAACATCTCGATTGAGGAATAAACTATAAATCCAGTGCATGCTTGTTATATCATTCACTACTCATACACTTTTAAATGCTGAAATCTTTTTGGCTGCTCAGCTGACCTACACATATACTACCTGAACCTTTAGCAAGTATGAATTCTGTTAAACAGCAATCCCCGGAACTGAATTTCACAGACCGGGATTCTCTCTCCTCTAATTGTAGGGATTGACGTCAGGTTGCCAGACTGGTGATTTCACCAACTAACAACCCTTTTCTTAACCTACCCATCTGCTTTCATCATATTCTCTTAACAGAAAGACTAACACCAAAAAATAATTAAAAAGAGCAAAAGCATATCCCAGAATAAAGGACTATCTCTTAAATTAAATAAGCTTAGCTTTATGAAACACTGTATTTTCTTTTTATTTTTTGCCTTGAACTAGTGAAAACTTTGCCTTGGATCTACACAGCTTCTCAGTCGGGCATTTGGAGGCCACAGGGTTAAACCAATGCAGATGCTGACACTGGGTCTGCCGGGCCTTTCTTCAGTGTATCATAAGCCATCCAGATTTATTAATTCTCCCGGAAACCCAGGAGGGAGATCATTTCAGCCCACTTGGCAGAAGTAGGGGCTGAAGTCTTGGACACAGAATTTATAGCTGGAGAGGACCTTATCTATCATCTACCCCAGCACCCTCAGCATACAGATGGAGAGCTTGGCTTGTGGCAGCAATAATAATTACTCTATGGTAGCAATAATTACTATGTGTTTAGTAGTTCAAAGTTTATAAAATGTTTTTACATTCAACAAATATTTATTGAACTAGGATGGAGGCTAAGACCTGGGGACACAGTGATTATGGAAAACTTGAGTGCTCCTGAGTGCTCTGAATTTCCACCACTGGTTAGGGGACACTCTAGCCTCCTTGCTACCACTTAGGCCTAGAGAAGTCCTCTAGAGTGGAGGATATAAGAGATCCTGTCAGGTCAGGATCTTTAATTCTGCACACTGGTTACCCCTGGTGATCAGAGTCTGCCCTCCAGGCCTATGGGGATGGAGGAGAACTTGAGCCAGAGTGAAGGGCAGTGCAGGCCTAGCCCTGCTCCTCTCCATCAGGTGTCTCCCGTAGGCTCCTCCAGGCTCCCCTGAGACCCTCAGGAGGAGCCTCACCCCCATGAGCAATCTCAAAACATCTGGCCTCCTTTGGGCTGTCACAAACGTGGACCCAGACTTTCGTGGAAAACAAAACCCACCTTGAAGTTCTAGGAAGCAAAAGCAAACAGTTAAAGTCCCCTCTGCCCCAAGAACTGACGTGGGCAAGCAGAGGTGGGAGGAGGAGCGGGAGGACAAGGAAGTCTACGAGCTCCCCGAGGTGGGGAGGGCCCCACAGGGAACCGGAACCGACAGCACCATCCCAAGCCGGCCGGCCCGGGCGAGCAGGGGATCTAGGGGCGCGGCGGCCACAAACGCCAGGGGACGCTCTCGGCCACGGCCGGCTCCCCTGGCCTAGGGCCCGCGCGGAGCGGGACAAGCTGTCCCGATCTAGGGCTTACGGGAGGCGGGGAGACGGCATCCGGGAGTCAGAAGCTGGGAGGGGAGCGGGCCGCCGAGCCAGGAGGCGATTCACTCTTCGCCTTGCCCCTCGCCCTGCCCCACTGTCACCTCCCCTGGGCGGCCCTGAACCGGCCGGTGCCATGCTGAAGGTGCGACTGCCTTTGGGTGCCTGTGCGCGGTCGTGGAAGTCGGTCCGGATGGCCAGCTGCGGGATGGCGCGCCGGAACCCGCTGGAGAATAAGGTGGCCCTAGTAACGGCCTCCACTGACGGGTGAGTGCCCGAGTGAGTCTCGGAGTCCCCCGTTGTCTGCAAACAGGTGATACCCCTTGTCCTTGGCCTCCCGCGCCCTCTCTTCAGCCCTCCCGTGCGGCCAGAGCTGGCCCTGGAAGAAAGGCAGCACGTGGTTGGCCTGCAGCCCCCTTCAGATTCCGCTCCCCCCACCTTTGCAGTTAACAGCGCTCTTGTCACTGCCGCCCCTGGCTCGAGTCTGCCGCCTTGGCGCTGCCCCTCACCCCACCCCGTCTATCCTGTCTCCTGGGGTTCTGGGCCGCCCCAATTAACTGGCTCCACCTAGAGTCTGGGAAGACCAGAGGCCGGAAGTCCAAGACAGTCCAGATTCCAAACACCCTATGCACTGCCTACACCGACTGTGGAAATGTTCCAGACACCCCCACTGTGGCACCCCCAGGAGCCTCACAGAACTTTGCCCCTTCCCTAGAGGGGACACAAGTCATGTGTCCAGGTTCTTGTTTAGTTCAGTATACTGTGGCCTCTCTTGCCCAGCCTGTTTCTTACCAGCCACTGTTACCTACCCTGTTTCTCATTCTCACAGACCCCTGCTAGATGCCAGCTCTTCACAAAGTTAGAATACATATAAATGGGGAAACCTGGAGAAGGCAATGGCACCCCACTCCAGAACTCTTGCCTGGAAAATCCCATGGACGGAGGAGCCTGGTAGGCTGCAGTCCATGGGGTCGTACAGAGTGGGGCACGACTGAGGCGACTTGGCAGCAAATGGCTAACAAGTGCAAAATGTGTGACCCTGGGGGTTTCCCTGGAGGTTCAGTGGCTAAGACTCCATGCTCTCAGTGCAGGAGCCCCAGGTTTAATCCCTGGTCAGGGAACTAGATCCCACATGGACCATCCAAGACCCATATAGCCAGATAGATAATTTTTTTTTAATGTGTAACCCTTTCTCCTATGAATGTAAAAAATTTATGTTTGTAACCAGAGACCCCCAGTTTCATATGTACTCCAAAATATAACTAGTCAGTTCAGTTCTGATGCTGGGAAAGATCGAAGGCAGGAGAACGGGATGACAGAGGATGAGGTGGTTGGATGGCATCACCGACTCAATGGACATGAGTTTGAGTAAACTCCGGGAGTTGGTGATGGACAGGGAGGCCTGGGTGCTGCAGTCCATGGGGTCGCAAAGAGTCGGACACGACTGAGCGACTGAACTGAACTGACTGAACCAGAGACCCCGTTTCATATGTACCCCAAAACATAACTAACAATAGAATATTGAGATGATGTAGACTACTGTCCTAAGGAAACTATTTAGGGGTAAAGGCTTTTCTGAGAGAGACTCTCCAATCATGGAAATCACTGCTGCTTGCTATACCCCTAAGTCATTTCTCTCTCCCCTCAGTCTCTATAGGGTATGGAGCCTATGATAACACCTATGGAAGGTGTTATCACTTCCTGGGAACCTAGACTGAGGGCCAAAACCATAATAAAAGTAGTAAACCAGTGCCAAAAAGATGCTAAGCATGTCCATCTGTATGGTAATGGCTGTGTAGGTGGAGGTCCTACAGAAAGCAGCCTGACTTAAGAGCCCATGCTCTCCCCCTCTTCCTGTACCAGGCTTAAAAGTCCTTCTCTCTCTCTGCCCACAGGATCGGTTTTGCCATCGCCCGGCGTCTGGCGCAGGACGGGGCCCACGTGGTGGTCAGCAGCCGGAAGCAGCAGAATGTGGACCGGGCAGTGGCAGCACTGCAAGGGGAGGGGCTGAGCGTCTCGGGCACCGTGTGCCACGTAGGGAAGGCTGAGGACCGGGAGCGGCTGGTGGCCACGGTAAGCAGCAGACATACAGGTCCGGAGCCATGAGACAGCAGAAAGGAGGCAGCCTGCGCTGGCCTTCCTAGACAACATGGGTGTAATCCAAACCAGCACTGTTCACTAAAATAAAATAGTGCATTCCACATACCCACACCAGTCCACCAGCACATTTTTATGTGTGCCTTTAGGTTCTGTCTCCAAGAATCATCCCATTTCAGTCACAGAACCAAAAAACACTCTACTGTTCTACCCTGCATTGTGCCTTGGGGCACCCAAAAAAACTCCAGTTGGTCCTGGTTCTCCAGTAGCTTCCACTCTAATTGGGCAGATAAGAAGGGTAAATAGGCATTCCCACTATAGGCTAAGAAACAATCAATCCCCGGTTTTTCAGTTTATAAAGTTGAGTGCCCAGGAACCTATAGGAGGCAGCCCATTTTGTTTCAGCCACCGTGTGCCATTCACTTTGTCTCGAGCCTTTCACGGGTTATCTGCAAACAACAACCCAAGCAAGGGCGGGACTATGCTCCCTGTTTAAAGAATGGTTCAGAAAGCTGGAGCAACACCCCAGGGTCCCACAACCAGTAAGGGAAGAGGTATGAGCCAACCCAGACTTACCAGCTACCTGTGTGTTTGTGTTGGTCACTGAGTCATGTGATCCCATGGACTGTAGCCCACCAGACTCCTCCATCCGTGGAATTCTCCAGGCAAGAATACTGGAGTGCCTAGCCATTCCCTTCTCCAGGGGATTTTCCCGACCCAGAGATCTAACCTGGGTCTCCTGCATTGCAGGCAGATTCTTTACTGTCGCAGCCACCAGGGAAGCCAAGCTACCTACAAACTACCAAGCATTTCCCTACCAGGTCAGGCCTTAGGTGCCCTCTTGGACTTTAGTCTCAAAGAACGTGGCTAAACCAGTGTCGAGAGTTGGTTGGCACCAGTCTTGCAGGTAAACATCTTACAAAGGAGGCCACTCTTTCCTAGGCTCAGGGCACACTCTTTATTTGTTGGAGTGGCAGGAAGAATCTACCCAAGGATGGGAAGCAAAAGATACTGTGCTGACAGAATGAAAAGCGGTGGAAATAATTTGGGTAATCTTAGACAAGGAGGGCATGAAACAATTGTAGACAGTGGCATAGTAGACACCATAGGTTATTCCATTTGTCAGGAGTCGTTTGGCAGATGCTCAAATGTGCATTGGAGACAGTCAGTTGTGGGTCCAAGAAGGCCACCATGCCTGGCCACCTCTGCCATCTCTGCTGGACAGAGCCCAAGACCTTGATCCTCAGGGTGGGAGCCACCTGGGATCCTGGGCCAACTAGTGGTCATGTGAAATGTATGTGGCCACTTATTGTCAAAATCCTGCTGGGAAGGTGACTTCTGGACCCTCGCTAGGTCCCCTTTGCCCATCCTGCAGCTCTGACCCAGAAGTGAGGTTTGAGCTAGACTTTGAGGAGTGGGTGGGACTGGGCAGATGGCATAGGGCCAGGATCCCAAATGATCCTGCAAAATGAGCAGATAGTCAAGGAAGGGAGGGTGGGGTGCTCTGTAAACCCACAGTGTGAGAGCACAGGCTCAGGAGCCCTGGTAGGAAATGGGTCAGGTGGGAAGGATGGGGGACATGGACCTCCATGGCCTCCCAAAGGAGTTTAGACATTCTTGGAGGAGATAAGAATCCAGGCGAGATTTTGAGTGAGGCGGAAATAATTACTAAAGAACAATAATCTGGCACTGGTAGGAAGGATATATTGGAGAAATGAAGACTCTGGGCAAGGACATTGGTGAGGAAGCTGATGCTGTCACTTGGGTCTAGAGCAGTGGCAGGAAGAACAGATGTGCCTAAGCGATGTTTAGTGGGAACCAACCAAAATTTTTCCCCCTGGCTGGTGTCAAGAAATGGGACCAGGCGGGATGAATCAAAATTGACTCTCAAGTAGTTGAAAAGACCAGTGTTAAGTGGAGAATGATAGGATACTTGTTGGCAGTTTGAGATGTGCCCTGCCTATAGCCAGCCACTAGCCTGTGATGAGGGAAGCTGCTGCCCTGAGCATGGTTATTCCCCAGTGGCCTCCTAAACTGCACCTTGAAGCTTCTCAAAGGCAACATGAGCTGAAACCAGATCAGCCACTTCTCCACTTGATTCTACTTAAAAAAAAAAAAAAAAAGACCTGTCAGAACACAGAGCAAGCAGCTCTAAACCACTTTAGGGTAGCAATCACACAATTTAGAGCAAGCCTTAGAAGACACCTGGGTGGTCATAGCAAATTTGCCATTAATCTTCCACGGTTCTCTGTCTCTGTTCAGTCAAAAGCCAGCCTGCTCTCCTGTCCATGCTGATAGGCCTAGAAGGAGAAGGGGACGGGATGCACAGACCAACCGGAAGAGCGCTCCAGGCAATTCTGCGGCAGTCCGCTGGCTCCCCACCCCAACACATCTGCACTCAGCCCAGCACACATCACTTTCTAACTCATCCTACGTTTTCTTTGAGACTTACACAGAGCCGAGGCAGGTGACCTGGACACCAAAATTTAGACGGTGCAGGAGAGTACTGATAGAGGTTTTGCAAAGATTATGTGATCTTAAAATGTGTTAAATTTACGTGTTGACAGCCCAGGCATCCCCCTCAGCAGTGTGGAAGCAACTGAGCTTAGCACCTAGTTAGCAAGAATAATTAGTTAAAAACGGGAGTTAGCAGATGGTACACATTGTTAATAACACCCCTCTGTGTGCCAAATCGGGAAGCACAAAGTTGATTGAGGGCCCATTTAGCGCCGTTTGCCCAAGGCATCAAAATTGCCAAGTCTGGGCAAATGTGAAGTCTGTTTGCCCAGTGGCAGAATGCTGGCAGAAAGACTGGCTATTTGTTACTCCAGCACATGCCTTCACCACCTACTTACAGTTTATTAAGGAGGTTAACTGTTGGCTCTCTTGGTTTTCCCAGTTTAAATCTCAGTTTCTGCCTTGAATCTTCCATGCCTCCAGGCCAAAAAATAAAAGCAGAAGGTGGGGGAGGGGAGGAAAAGGCATCATAACTGAGCGTGGAACTGCTTTAAGCCCAGACCGGCATCTCCTCCATCGTGGCCCTCCTGGATAGCCAGTTTCATAGTGACCCTCAACTCACTTTTGGAGGACTCTTATGAATTAGCTCTGGGTTAGAGACTCAATTCTGCCACCACTAATTAGCCTTGTCCCCTGAGCATATCACCTCTCCAAAGACTCAATGAGCAGAATTCCTCTTCTTAGCTGGTCCTGATATGTCATTACTGAGCCATATGACCTTGAGAAATGAACTTCCCTGAACCTCAGTTTTATCACCTTTACCATGAGGACATTGGGCAAGATGATCTCAAAGGCCCCTCCCAGTGGCAACTTTCTGTGGGTCTATTTAAACTCATTTTTCCATTCAGGTACATATGGACAGGCTGAGTTTGAGTAATGGTAACTCATTCAAGGGAAACTGGACAGTAAGCACTTGGAGAAATGGGGCTAGGATAAAATAGGAAGGGTCTAGAAATGGATTTTGAGGTGAAAGCTGAGGCCATGAGAATAAAGGAGTTTCGAAAGGGAAAGTCAAAAGAGAAAGGATCAGTGACAGCCTTAGAAGAAGTGGGAGCAGGAAGAAGAGATTGCAAAAGAAATGAGACAACCTTAAATGCTTTAGCAGTAGAGCCTGGGGCTGCCCTGGTGACTCAGTGGTAGAGAATCTGTCTGCCAGTGCAAGATATGCAGGTTCGATCCCCTGGAGAAGGAAATGGCAACCCATTCCAGTATTCTTACGTGGGAAATCCCCCGGATGGAGGAGCCTGGCAGGTTACAGTCGTCAGGACTGTAAGACCTGGACACTGTTTAGTGAGTGAACAACAGCAGAGCCTGGGGTGCTTTTGAAGAGAAAATGTTTTAAGGAAAAGAGTTCATTTTGACAACTGTCCCTAAGAAGGAACCCTTACCAATATTGATAAATGCACCGCCCTTACTGTCCTGTATGAAAAGGCAAAAAGATAGGACACTGAAAGAGGAACTCCCCAGGTCAGTAGGTGCCCAATATGCTACTGGAGATCAGTGGAGAACTCTAGAAAGAATGAAGGGATGGAGCCAAAGCAAAAACAACACCCAGTTGTGGATGTGACTGGTGATAGAAGCAAGGTCCGATGCTGTAAAGAGCAATATTGCATAGGAACCTGGAGATGGGAAAGATTGAGGGCAGGAGGAGAAAGGAACGACAGAGGATGAGATGGTTGGATGGCATCACCGACTCAAAGGACATGAGTTTGGGTGAACTCCAGGAGTTGGTGATGGACAGGGAGGCCTGGCCTGCTGAGGTTCATGGGGTCGCCAAGAGTCAGACACGACTGAGCGACTGAACTGAACTTACTGTCCTGTAGCCCTAATTCAGACCTTCCTCCTCTCTAGGCTGTGAAGCTTCACGGCGGCGTGGACATCCTGGTCTCCAATGCTGCCGTCAACCCTTTCTTTGGAAGCTTGATGGACGTCACCGAGGAGGTGTGGGACAAGGTAAGGAGGGATGAGAGCAGCAGGGGTGGGCTTCAGAGGATGGCACACACTCAATCTGCTTTTAGAATGCACTTGTCGAGTGCAGTGTGAATGTGAGGAGTCCTCGCAATTTGCCACACACCTGCAGCGCACCTGGTAAAGGGCGAATGGAGGTGGGGGGCTGCCTTTGTCCCTGTCTTTCTCTTTCATTTCTGCTTCGCGATCTTGTTTTCATTGACTCCTTGCTAACTGTCTTCTGCTTCCCTCCCCCAGCTCTCTCCCCTCTACCACCGTGGGCTTATACAAGCTCTTCTTCCTGGTTTATTTCCAGCAGGCATGGCAGCTAATATGCCAATAACTAATACACTCAGACTTACACACCACCCTTCCCCCTCTCAGCTGCCAAAAACAAATGATTTTTCATTAGTTGGAAAACTTTAATAGCTGCTAGTTAAGTGAAATATCAATTCTAGTGAAATGAACTAAGTTGCCGCTTTATGACATACAGTCTTTGAAAAAGACTTGCACTCTTTCTTTTTTAACTCCAGTGTCGAGAACATCTGAGATCCAGATGTCTAAATTCAAGAACAGGATATTGGTTTTCGTGTGAGGGTGTATAATTACATTATATTTATAAGGTATATCACACACCTACCTTCTTTAATTATAAAGCCTTAATTGAAAGATTTGTCTTTGTTTACTAATGTTAATACTCCCACATGATTTGGAAATGCTAAATTTTTTATGATCTCCCATGGTTTTGCCTTTTACCCTGATGTCATCAATTATCTCTCAACACTGAAGTTTAAGGATACTAAAATATTCCAGTTTGTTTATCAGTGTTCCACAGACATAGAGACCAAAGTGCCAAAATGGTCTTCAGTGAGTCAGTTCTTGATTGATATTCTTTAAAGCAGAGAAACATCTTTCATGAGCAGTCTGAATAGGGACCACATGAAAATCAGTTATCAACTGAGTAATTTTTCTTTCTAGTTGGCTTTTTTTTTTTAACATCATAATACATCAAATCTAAATGCAGTGGTTGATCCTTGATTGAACCCTGGACTTTTAAAATAAGGACATTTGGGGGACAATTGGGGAAGATTTTTTATGGACAGTATATTAAGTAAAATCATGATTCTCAATGTCAAATTTCTTGGGTGTGATAATGAATGGTGGTGTGTAAGAACATCCTTATTATTTGGAAATAATGCTACAGCATTTAGGGCTACAGTATTATAATGTCTGCAACGTGCCTTCCAAGGGTAAGGAAAAAGCTGCATAAGCACATAGTTAGGGCAAATGGCACAAAATGTCAACAACTGGTGAATGTAGTTAAAGGATATCCAGACATTCATTGTCCCTCTATTTCAACTTATCTGCAAGAGTGAAACTTTTCAAAATAAACAGTTACATGGGGGGAATGGGAGGGGACTATCCCAGCAGTGCCTGGAACAATGAAAACAAGGCTCATGCATTTGCTTTAAATTACAGATGTACAGTTTTGATTTTAGACTATGTCCCAGCTCCCCCAATAGTGCCTCCTCATGATCCCATGTGCCAATAAGTATCCAGCCAGCCAGTCGATCCTGGAGGGCCAAGAGCGTCTCCCTCCCTAACTCAGAAGCCAGAAAAGTGCTGGAACAAACCCAAGTGCCTGAGGTCAGGCCACATTTTCCCTGAGAATCACAGCTCACTCTGGGGCAGGTCCAGGAAGCCAGCCCAAATCCCAGGCTCTCGCTAGTTGGAAGACAGTCCAGCTCAAGTCCAAGAGAGCCTTGAGAGTTCAGATCCATACTGGGTCAGGTCAGACTTAGGAAACGAGATGAAGCAGGCTCCATTCTTTCTCATCCAAACCCCAAAATGTGTCATTCTCTGGCTGTCATTCTCAAAGCTCCCTCTCCCTGGGCCATGGCGTCTTCACTTGTAAGCTCTGGGTAAATCATCTTCAGGACCTCTGCCAACCCTAACAAACAGATCCTGGGGACCCCACTCTAACTCTCCATCACCCTGCCTTCTGCAGCCTTCTGAAGACCCTCATGCTGTTCCCCCTCTTCTTTCTGTTGCAGATTCTGGACATTAACGTGAAGGCCACAGCCCTGCTGACAAAGGCAGTGGTGCCAGAGATGGCGAAACGAGGGTACAGGGAAGGAGGGGGCCGGGGTGCACTGGGCCCCTCACAGACCGAGGCAGGGGTCCGTGGCAGCAGGGCCATTCTGCTCTTTTTTCAGAGGCGGCTCAATAGTGATCGTGTCCTCCATAGGAGCCTACCGCCCATTTCCTGTAAGAACCCCCTTCTCTGCTGCTTTTATCCTTTCCTCCACCCTGCACTTCCCGTTCCTCCAGTCACCCTAGGAAATGTGTGTCCCCTTTTGCACACCACCTTCCAACGAAATAGAGGCCTTGCCTCCACAAATGCTAACCTAGGAGTAGTTTTGCCCTAAGACAGTTTTCTAACTGGGACCCTCTTTAACAAGAGATGCCCTATTACTAGTTGCCCGTTCTATCTTATGTCAAGATATTCTCCACCAAGAATGAGCTGGAGTTGAAGAGACTAACCCAATTCTCTCCTTTCCCCAGAGCCTAGGTCCTTACAATGTTTCTAAAACAGCCTTGCTGGGCCTCACTAAGAACCTGGCCATCGAACTGGCAGAGTGGAATGTTCGGGTGAACTGCCTGGCACCTGGACTCATCAAGACTAGCTTCAGCCGTATGGTGAGGAAGGGGAGTCCTGCATCCCACTGGGACTCTAAAGGGCATCTTCTCAATGGAGGAGTCCAGCTCCTGGATCCTGAGCTCCCAACCACTTCCACCCCCTGCCCTGGGCTTTTCTACCCTCCCCCTCCATACCAGCCATGTGTCCAAACCAGATCCCCACACTATCCTTTCCTAAGGTGCACAGTGAGACTGAGGAATTCAGATGCCACTCAGTCCATTTCGTATTTCCTTAAGTGGATGAGACCTGGAGCAACCCACCAAAATGCCTCCTTAGGACCTGAAGAGAACAGAGCAGAAGAGGGCAGTGGGTGGTGACTGGGAGCTGGGAAGGACTAGGAAATGAAGGAGGCACCTCGCCATCCTTCCTCTCAATAGATGTGAGGGCAGGCAGTTTGTCCTTTCACTGTCCCTCACAGGAAGAGATTTTCCTTTTTCCTGCAGTTGTGGGAGGATCAGGCAAGACAGGAGAGCATAAAAGCAGCCATGCAGATCAAAAGGTAAGGCTGTCACAGGGGAGGGTGAGGAGGGATAAAGATGGAAAGGTCTGGTCCCTCGAAGCCTATAGCTTGCCATCTCTCGGTCCCGCAGACAACACAGCCATCCTTTCCTTGCTTCAAACACACAGACTTCACAAGTTTGTGAACAGAGCGTCACTACAGTGGTGTGTGCAGGGAGTCTGCCTCCTTGCAAAAACCAAACACAGAGGCATCCAGGTTTAGCAGAGCAGAGCCCTGGGGGAGGCCCTGACTCTTCTCTCCACTTGGGTGTTTGCCTCCACCTCTGGGTGTCCCTAAGGATCAGGGACCAAAACCAAAATCAAAGCATGCTGTTTTAGTTTCCCTTGAATAAAAAGAGTCATGTTTCCAAAGTTCAGGTTGATGATCCTACAATTCAAATAAAAGTCTCCAAACTTCCCTTGCCTAAGAAAACTAGCCTCTTCCCCCAAAAGGTCAGGCACCTTCATCTGGCTCCCTGTCCTCTACGTTCTCTGCCTCTTTCCAGTCTCTGGCTTCCCGGAGCTCTCTTGTCTTTAGCTCCTCCACCTTGTCCCCTCAAGGACACGTACCAGCAATGCCTGCTTGAGGAGGGAGACGCTCTCAAGTGCTCCCAAAGCCATTCTCATGTCAGGCATGAGCTGCAGGCCTAGTCCATTAATCGGTCAGGCCATTGTCATCCTTGAGCCACAGTGAATGATCTGGCCCCGTGCTTTTCAGTCTTGGATCCACATTAGAATCAGCTGAGTAGTTGTGAAACCACAGATGCTCAAGCCTCACTCCCAGAGATTCTTTGTTAATTGGTCCAAAGCAGGACCTAGGCATCTTTAGTGGGGGAAGGGGAGGGAGGGAGAAGTTGAGCCTCTCAGATGATAACAGTGTGTAGCTAGGATGGAGAACCACTAATCCAGTCCTTCTAGGTTTGAAGTATCCACTCCACCCACCTCTAGAGCATTCTATGGCAGTTAGAGTGTTCCCTAACTATGCAATCAGTGATACAAACACTGAGAATTAGCACAATCTCACAAAATGACTTTGAGACAAAAATAGATTCCTAAAAAAGTTGTCTGTGAATTGAAGCTGTACAAATGGAATCATTTTAAACAAATCATTTACTGTCTCACAGACTCTCTGATATTCAAATAGTATGCACACATGTGAAACAAATTCTCTGAAGAATGAAATAGCCAGGTTATCTATATAACTTTGGATTTTGGTGTCCTGAGTTCTCTAGAAAACAAAGTATCCCTATATTATATGAATATAATGTGTCGTGGTTTTTGCAGAGTACAGTATTAATGCTTCTATTGAATTATAACAGCTTATAATATTGGTAGCCCTATTTTATAGACAATTCACTGATCCTGAAAAATCACCTGATACTTTAGCAAATTCCATTCCCTGTTTGATTTTTACTCCCTTCCTTTTTCCCTGCTTCCCAGGATAGGCAAGCCAGAGGATTGTGCCGGCATCGTGTCTTTCCTGTGTTCTGAAGACGCCAGCTACATCACTGGGGAGACAGTGGTGGTAGCTGGAGGGACCCTATCCCACCTCTAAGGATGTGGAGAGCATCCACCAGGGCAGAGATTGGGCTCCAGCTCTAGAGTCCTGTTCTCAAATCAATCAACTGGCCTTTCCCACCTCTGCCTAGCATACTGCTACCCTTACACCATAACACCCCCCTGCCATACACACACACACACACACAAATCAATTCTGCCCTGTGAAAAGCTCCAGCATTCTCTGCTATCAAGGTGTGGTCTTGGGAGGATTCCCGCTGTTGCTGTAGCCTTGGACAAAGACGTCCCTTGAGAGAACAGAGCAGGCCTGCTGAGAGGGCTTAGTCTACCATGGTAAAGACCAACTAGTATTTTTTTCTGGGCATCAGGGAAATTTGAGGGAGATGGGACAGAATGAACTTGGAGTGGAAGGAACTGAGTTGGAAATTAACAGCTCGCAAATGAGATGCAAATAAAAAGCAGATGATCACCATGCTTTGAGTCAACGTGCTCATTTTTCAGTGCAGGGTGCATAGGTGTGATAGCCGAGCAGAGCAGAAGTCTGAGTGGACTGGATTCCCCTAGTACGCTCCCAGATGCTAAGTCTGGATCCTCCTAACCCTCCTCCTAGTCTCCAGGACCTGAGCGTAATGCTGAGGGTGGAGGTGTTTGCAGAGCTGCCAGCTGGGAGGAGATGGCACGGGAATTCCCAGGTGCTACTCTCGGCTCACACCCGCAGGGATGGTGCCAAGAACATCGCAGGGATCACCGAGGCTGGGCAAGCGGGAAAGGAAGGTCGAACTTCCGCAGATGTGGCCAGGTCCTCTCCTAGCATCGCCCTTGGCCGCAAGTTCCTTCCTTGGAGGGTCAGCGAGGACGAGCCAGACGCGTCCCGAGCAAGCAGTGAAAAGGGAGGAGCCTGGCAAGGATGACCCCGCGAGGGGTACCCAGGCCCACAAACAAAAGAAATAGGTTCTGCTGACGGTGCCGGAGGAGCGGATGACACGGAAAGTGAGGGCGCTGTGCCCCCGCCCGGGAGATAGCCCGGGCTCCAAGGCGACACGCACAGGGCGTCGCACGCGGGAGCCGGCGGGAGGGGTGGGCGCGAGCGCGCGCAGGGTCTCACGCGGCCCGGAGGCGCGGCGCGCATGCTCAATCCGGCACGCGGGGCGGGAGACCCGGCGCTCCGAGGCGGGGGGAGGAGCGCTCGCGCAGCCGCCCCTGACAGGAGCGGGCTCCGCGGCTGCTGCAGCGCTCAGCGCCCGGGCCCTGCCGGAGCCGGGTCTAGCATGTGCCACGGCTCCCTGGCGGCGGTGACGGCGGCTCCTCTGCAGCAACAGCGGCAGCAGCGGCCGCCATGGCCAAGTCCAGCGCGGAGCTCACCCGCGAGCTGCAAGGTACGAGGCTGCGGTGGTCTCTGGGACGCTCCGTCCGGGAGCCTCCCAGCCCTAGTGCGTTCCTCCTCGCGGTACACCCCGGTCCCTCCGCCCCTCATGCATCCCGGTTCCAGGGCAGCCCCTTGCCCCTGCATCCCAGCTCGGGGCATCGCTGTCCCCAGAGCATCCTCCGCTGCCCCCTCGCCTCACCCGTCAGGACCTACCTGTCCCGGAGCCGCCCGTCCCGATCTTCAGTGACAGGTGCAGTCCCTTCACGCTCCCTGGGGCTGACTCTCAGCTATCCTGGCCCATCCCTAGGCGAAGCATCCAGTCTCCCCGGCGGAGAGTCCCCTTTCCCCCGCCGGGCGGGGCCAGGCCCGCCCCGCCGGGTGATGGGAGCTGCCCCAGGTTCTGACCGCCTCTGGGCTCAACACCCTCCCTCCTCCCGGCCCCGCCCCGGAACTGGCTCCAAAGAGCCCCTCAAGAAGCCGGGCTGTGCCCAGGCCAGTGGGGGCAAAGACGGGAGTCAGGGAAGAGGGCTTGGACTGGAGCTGAAACCGGGAGCAGGGTCTCTGCAGCTCACCTACAACAACCCCCATACCAGCCTGCCCCCTGCTCTCTACCCCACACCCACACCTCAAGGCCTCTCCTGTTTGCCTGGTTCTCAGACTGTTCCAAACCAAGACCGACCCCCCAGCACAGCCACAACCCTGACCCTCAGAGGCGGGAGCACAGGCTAGCCCACGCAGAGACCAGGACTCTCAAGGATACTCAGAGGCGCGCTACACCATGCTGATCTCCCACACCTCCAGAGGCACACAAGCACAGTTGTGAGATGTGTGTACACACATCTTTACAAAAACTGCACGCACACACACTTTACAGAAACTGCACACACACACACACGCACGCACACGCGCACACTGGGATATCTGGATGATTCTCCAGCAGATGGATATGGGACTCATTTAAACACTAACTCCTTCCTACCTCCCTACCCCCCACCCACAGGAGAACTGGCTGGCTCTGTGCCCCTTTCACAACTGCAAGTACAGCATACTCATTCACACTTACCCATCCTCAACACAAGCTCCCTGGCATCTTTACACACATAGTAAAAGGCAGACACCACACCAGACCATCAAGCATGTAGTGGGACACCCCCGCGCCCCTACACACTGACTCACTCTGTATGGGTTGACAGCTGCTGGAGTGCACGGGTTGGGAAAATCCTTCACACTCTCCCAGAGTGCCACCCAACTGCTGTCCCTCAACTCAGGGACATCAGAAGCCAGAGTTTTTTCCGTAGCACCCCTGCCTTTCTAATAGAAAAAGTTACCCAAGAAGGAAAGGTCTCAATTCCTGTTCTTCTTCATCTCTCTCTGATTCTGTCTCCTCCTCTCTGACCCTGCCCCTGGAGGGCCTTGGGTATGTGGGGGCTGCTAGGGTAAGAGGGGCCCTGAGCAGCCTACTACCCACCTGCAGACAGCATCCGGAGGTGCCTGAGCCAAGGGGCTGTGCTCCAACAACATCGCGTGAAGCTGGAGACAAAGCCCAAGAAATTCGAGGACCGAGTACTGGTGAGGGCCTGGACTGGGGGAGGGGAGGGGGAATCAAGGGCACCTGGGCTGGTAAGGGCAAGGAACCTGGGGGGCAAAGGAGACAGAGGTGGAGGAGTGCTGAGAAGACATAGCCTGTGGGAGGGAGAGGCTGGACTAGCTGGATGTCCAGGAACCTGGGGTAGGGCATAAGACAGAAGCAGGGACTTTCAGAGCAGAAGGCCAGCTGGCGGGGGGTGCACATGGGCTGAGGGGGCTGACAGAGGGCAAGGGGACTAAAGCCCAGGAAACTACCATTTGCTGCTGACGCTCTATTTTTCCCTCTCTGAAGGCCCTGACCTCCTGGCGTCTCCACCTCTTCCCCCTTAAAGTCCCAGCCAAGGTGAGTTGGGCTGATGAGTGGGAGAACACCCAGGGTGCCCTCCTCTGAGCCCAGCAGCCAGGCCCTGACCAGGAGCTGCACATTCCCATGCCCCCACCCCTCAGGTGGAGAGCTCCTTCAATGTCCTAGAGATCCGCGCCTTCAACACGCTCAGTCAGAACCAGGTGAGCACTGGAGCGTGGGCCCCACTCCTGGGCCAGCAGGAGGAGGGAGCCTGTGTCTGAGTCCCTGCCGCTCCCTCTCTCCCAGATCCTAGTGGAGACAGAGCGTGGCATCGTGAGCATGCGGCTGCCGTCAGCTGAGAGCGTGGACCAGGTGACACGGCATGTGAGCTCTGCCCTCTCCAAGGTCTGCCCTGGCCCTGGGTGAGTGGCAAAGGAGGAGTCTCTCAGGGGTCAGACAGTAAAGAAGCCCCCTCCCCCCTCCCTCCTTCTCCTGGTCCTGGGACCCTGTGACACCAAGGAGAAGAGCTCTCATGTCCCCAGTCCTGCTTTTCCTAGGGATCCAGAAGCTGTAACAGAGGAAGAGTTGAGAGCCTCTTCCACCCGTCTTGGGATGGATTTGTTGTTTTTCCAGGAGTCTAATCCGGCGTGGAAATGCAGACACCCCGGACGGGCCCCGAGACACGTCCCCCAACTCTGAGACTTCCACATCCACCACCCACAGTGTCTGCGGTGAGCAGGGGCAGGCTCGAGGGAAAGGGGGCCTACACCACCCTGCCCCTTGCTCAGAGTCCTCTGTGGATAGGGCTTGAGGCTCCACAGCTCCCAGACCTCGGAGGTTCATGATGCTGCAGGAGCCCAAGATACTGGCACATAAAATGACCTTGACCTTTCCTTGAACGCTCCAAGTCTCTTCCCCACCCCCTTAGCCTTTAAGGAGCCAGCCCATCTCCTGCCCCACAGGTGGCTTCTCTGAGACCTACGCTGCCCTGTGCGACTACAATGGGCTGCACTGCCGTGAAGAGGTGCAATGGGTGCGTTTGGGCAGGGACCTGGCAGGCGGGCAGGTGGGACCTGGAGGGAGGGGGCCAAGGAGGAGGGGAGCATATGCGAGCCAGTTCCACCTCTCCAAGGATGTGGACACCATCTATCATGCCGAGGATAACCGAGAGTTCAATCTTTTGGATTTCAGCCACTTGGAGAGCCGGTAAGTAGATGGGATAGAGACTTAACCCTGCATTCTAGCCTCAGCCCAGCCCTGGCCCTTCTAGCCTCTCCCTTCTGGCCCCACCCAGCCTGGGCTCTGTCTCCCAGCCCCCACACCCACTGCCCTCCACCCATGTAGGCTTCCAACCACCCCATCCTTCGTCTCTTCTTTCCTGCCCCGGTCACCTGCCCACCACTTTCCTGCCCCCATCAATCTTCCCACAGAGACTTGGCCCTAATGGTGGCAGCCCTGGCCTACAACCAATGGTTCACCAGACTCTACTGCAAAGACCTGCGGCTGGTAGGGTCTAGGAGGAATGGGGGACGGGAGAGTGGTGCCCCCTCTGGCTCCTGACCACACGATCCCCTCTGCCCCCAGGGCTCTGAAGTGCTAGAACAGGTGCTACACACCCTGAGCAAGTCGGGGAGCCTTGAAGAGCTGGTGCTGGACAACGCCGGACTTAAGACGTGAGGCCAGCCTCCTCCTTGGGCAGTGGTGCCCCTTGATATAGTCTTAGGGTCCCAGAACCTCAGGGCATGATATAGGCCTCGTGATGTAGAACCATCTCATCCAGCTCCTCACTTTACAGAAGAGGAGACTGAGGCCCAAAGAGGGCACGCAGCAAGTCCCACCTAAGCCTCCCGACCCCCAGCTCCACGGCCTTCCCCAGTATCTCCGAGCCCCATCCCCTCCTGCCGTCAGCCGCAGAGCAGACTACTCTGCTCCGGTCTCGAGGACCCACAGCCGGGCTTTGTCTCAGCACCACTTCCCAGGTACTCCTGAGTGACAGCAGGCTCCCTGCAGGCCCCAAGCTGCTCCCCACCTGCGGGAACCGCTGACCATCGCAGCCCCAGCCAGGCAGGCAGATGGAGGAGGAGGGGAAGCCCAGAGCCTGGGACAAACACATCCTTCCTCCCCTTCCCTGAAGGGACTTTGTCCAGAAGCTGGCCGGGGTGTTTGGGGAGAACGGGAGCTGTGTGCTGCATGCCCTCACTCTGTCCCACAACCCCATCGAGGACAAGGGTGAGCCCCGGCCCTGAATCCTGCCCCCACCGCAATGCAGACCCCCCCAGCCCAGCCCAGAGCCCAACCCAGGGCTGAACAGGGGCTCTCCAACCTAATGCCAGCCCCTATCCCAGTACCTCCATCCTAGACCCCAGGCCCACATTCCACTCAAGCCCCCTGTCTGACTACACCACCTGCCCCCACTGCCTATCTCTCAGGGAGCCCCCTTTCTCTCTGCACTCCCCAGGTTTCCTCAGTCTGAGCCAGCAGCTCCTTTGCTTCCCCACTGGCCTCACCAAACTGTGCCTGGCCAAGACTGCCATCTCCCCTCGAGGTACTTGCCCCAGGACCCCTGACCTCTGGCCCCTGACCCCTCCCCTGCCCTGTACTACCTGGGTATCAAGTCCCAGAGGCCCCACCCATGCACATGGCATCCCAAAGATCACAGAAGGGACAGGAGCACAGCTGGGGAGTGGGAAAGAGTTGTGTGCAAGGGGGAGAGGTGGGGATGGGGGCCAACCCAGCCCAGTGCCCGCTGTGCTCAGGGCTCCAAGCACTGGGCCAGACCTTTGGGGCCAACCCGGCCTTTGCCAGCTCCCTCCGGTACCTGGACCTGAGCAAGAACCCTGGGCTGCTCGCCACCGACGAGGCCAATGTGAGTCTATGAACGGCGCCTCAAGTCCCTGCAGAAATACACTCAGGGCCTGGAGTCTCAGCCCTTTAGCCCTGGGGAGGGGAGGGGCTCTGTCACCCCTCCCCCTGCAGCCCCCTCTGTCCTTCCTTCCCAGGCCCTCTACAGTTTCCTGGCCCAGCCCAATGCCCTGGTACACCTGGACCTGGCGGGGACCGACTGCACCATCGACTCGGTGAGGGGTTGGTGATGGGGGCGCCAGCCTGCAGGGACTTGGGGAGGCCAGGGTGGTCTCTGCCTCACCTTGTACTCTCTGGTCTCTGTACTCTGAGTACAGAGGTGGGCCGAGCTGGCAGGATGGCTTCAGGTTCAGCAAAATTCCAAAGCGACCCCAAAGCTCACCCCTGTGTGGCACTTTGTCTTTGCACTGCCCAAGGTTGTGCTGGCTGTGCCTGAAAGCCAGCCTGGATCCATCCCCTGGCTGTGCACCCCAGCGCAGGGCTGAGCCCCCCCGGAGGAAAGGACTCCTTCCCTAACTTGAACCAGCCACCTTATAAGCCTGTGGTGGCCCTAGCTTTAAGACATCCACTGCCTATGAGCCTCTCACATCCCTGGGGCCAGGCAGGTGGGTGGGAGGAGACCCACTTTCCACAGAGGGGAAACTGAGGCTTGAAGAGGCTAAGTGGGGCAGGCACAGCGGGACTTGCACGGACTGACCACAGAGGGTGAAGCACCAGGACCTCGGTGGGGTCGGAGGAGGGAGTCCTCTCTGCCCCTCCCGGCAGCCCTCCCAGCCCTGTGAGACGCGCCCTGTCTCCCCCACAGCTTCTGGGCGCCCTGCTCCACGGCTGCTGCTCCCACCTCACCTACCTCAACCTGGCGCGAAACAGCTGCTCCCACAGGTGGGAGCGCAGGGGTGTGGGGAGGGGAGGGGCACGCCATGGACACCCCCTCCCTTGCTGACCGCAGACATCTCTGCAGGAAGGGCCGGGAGGCCCCCCCGGCCTTCAAGCAGTTCTTCAGCAGCGCCTACACTCTGAGCCACGTCAACCTGTCGGCCACGAGGCTGCCCCTGGAGGCCCTCAGGTCGGGTGGGTGCAGGGTTGGGGGCGTCCGACGGGGAGCCCTGGGAGAAGGGGCGAAGGGTAAAGGTGAGCCCGCTGACCTTCCTCCCACAGGGCGCTGCTCCAGGGCCTGTCCCTCAACAGTCACCTCAGCGATCTGCACCTGGACCTCAGCAGCTGTGAGGTGGGCCCTCCTTCCCCTGCCATTCATCTCTCTGACCTAAGTCAAGCTCTGACTCCCTGTTGCCTCTGCACTACCCCTCTGCAGCCCCACAACCTGACCACACCTCCACTCTTTCTAGAGGTCATTTCCAGTCTCCAGTATCCCCTCCCTGACCGCTTGGGAAGGGAAATACCAGGCTTTCCCAGCAGATGGCAGGAGCAGGCTGTCTCCAGAGCACCAGCCCAGAGATTTTTCTGGCCAAAGGAAGGGAAGAGCCCCAGGGAAGGATCTGGTGTGGAGAAGGGGGCCTCCTGATTTCCCTCCCGAGACCCGATTTGACCTTGAATCCTGGAATGACTCCTCTTATCTCTGAGCATTAGAGGGGCCCTATCTTCCACCCCAGTCCCTGCCTCCTGCCTCACCCTTACTGTGTCCCTACAGCTTCGCTCAGCTGGAGCCCAGGCTTTGCAGGAGCAGCTAGGGGCTGTCACCTGTGTGGGCAGCCTGGATCTGTCAGACAATGGTGAGTGGGGGCCCCTCCCTTCCTGGGGGCCAGGTGGGGGCAGGGGCCTGGAGCCTGGGGGAGAAACCCTCAGATGACTCCAGTGAGCTTCAGGCCTCAAGTCCAGGCCTCTCCATCTGCCGGCCAGGGTTCGACTCGGACCTCCTGACACTGGTGCCTGCACTTGGGAAGAACAAGTCTCTCAAGCACCTGTTCCTGGGCAAGAACTTCAACGTCAAGGCCAAGTGAGGCCCCCCTCCCTATACCCACAGACCCCCGCTCCATCACTGGCCTGTCCTTTTGGCTCACTGTATCACCCCTGAGCACCTTTCTGCTGCTCCAGTAGCATGACCCCAGCCCCCTCCCCTCCTACTCTGAGCCCCGACTCCCCGCAGGACCCTGGAGGAGATCCTCCACAAGCTGGTACAGCTGATCCAGGAAGAGGACTGTGTGAGTGCCAGGGCCTGGGAGGGGACCTGCAGTGACGGGGGCTGCAGGGACTGGGTCCAACCCCCCACTTGCCCACACAGTCCCTGCAGTCACTGTCGGTGGCAGACTCCCGGCTGAAGCTTCGCACCAGCATCCTCATCAATGCCCTGGGCAGCAACACCTGCCTGGCGAAGGTGGATTTGAGCGGCAATGGCATGGAGGACATCGGGGCCAAGATGCTGTCTAAGGCCCTGCAGATAAACTCCTCCCTCAGGTGGGGCCCACGCCTTGACCCTCTCACCTGGAGCCCCAGCCCTCCCCCAAACACACATACCTCCCCTCCCTACTACCTCACTGCTAATACCCCAGTTTCCAGGAGACCCGTAGTCCCAGGACTATCTCTGAGTCAGCCTCATTAACCAGGAAAGGTGGGAGGGCTCCCAACAGGGCTGTCCCTGCTCCCTAAGAGAGGCCCAGTAGGAGGGGTAACAAGCTGATGCCCACCCTTTCCCCAGAACTATCCTCTGGGATCGGAACAATACATCCGCCCTGGGCTTTCTGGACATTGCGAGGGCCCTGGAGAGGTGAGTAGGCTAGGGTCCTGCCCTAACCAAGCCCCCAGCCTCCCTGTATCTGGATCCAGCCTGAACTTCACAAGCCCCAATCCAGCACATCTGACCTAATTGCATAGAAATGTTAAGGAGGACCATGGAGGGACATGGTCAGAAAGAGCGGGGTGTGGGTAGCAGGAGCCTGCCCTGCCACCTCCTCCCCACCCAGCTGTGCCACTCTGTCCCACAGCAACCACACGCTGCGCTTCATGTCCTTCCCGGTGAGCGACATCTCCCAAGCCTACCGCAGCGCCCCAGAGCGCACCGAGGATGTCTGGCAGAAGGTGGTAGCCTGAGCAGGGTGGATGCCCGGGGGCAGGGGCCAGCCCGCCTGCCCTGGTCCTGACCCCACCCACCCATCATCTCTAGATCCAGTGGTGCCTGGTGAGGAACAATCACTCCCAGACATGCCCCCAGGAGCAGGCCTTCAGGCTGCAGCAGGGCCTGGTGACCAGCAGCGCCGAGCAAGTAAACGTTTCCCTCGGGGACATGGGGGCGCACGTGGGCATGCGGGGAGCACAGGGGTGATGTGTTGGAGTGCGGGGGTGGGGGTGGGGAGGGGTCAGGAGAGAGGCCTCCTGAGGTGCCTACAGCTGGACTGAGCGTGTGAGAGAGCAAACAAAACAGACGTGCAGAACGTGGGCCCCAACGTGAGAGAACATGTGGGCAAACAGCAGGGGTCTCGGACAAGGGATCCCAGGACTGTGGGAGCTCTGCTGAGTGTTCAAGAACAGCCTCCCAAGAAGAGGAGGGGACAGGCCATCGGCAGACGTCACCCTTGCCCCATCAGTGGCGGCACCAGCAACATGGTCCAAGGGAGCCCAGAAATGGGGCACCCAGGGCCTACCTGGGAAGGTGCAGAGGCGGGGGTGCCCCCTGACACTCCTGCCGCTGTGCTGCAGATGCTGCAGCGACTGTGCGGACGGGTGCAGGAGGAGGTCCGGGCCCTGAGGCTGTGCCCCCTGGAGCCTGTGCAAGACGAGCTGCTCTACGCCCGGGATCTCATCAAGGATGCCAAGAACTCCCGGGCGGTGAGCGTTCTGCAGCCCTGCCCTCCCTTGACAGTCTGGAGAGGACAGGAAGGCCACGTGCCAACCCAGGAGCATCCAGCCCCTGCCCCGTGCATCTACCCTCCTAGCCCAGGGCCCCCAGGGACCCAGCGAGGCCCGATTCTGGCTTTCTGATCAGACCCTGTTCCTTCTCCAGCTGTTTCCCAGCCTCTACGAGCTGGGCCACATGCTGGCCAATGACGGGCCTGTGCGGCAGAGGCTGGAGTCAGTGGCCAGCGAGGTGTCCAAGGCTGTGGACAAGGAGCTGCAGGCAAGTCCCAGGGAGGAGCCCAGTGCTGACCAAGGCCCTTAGCCGAGGGCAGAGGTCAGCACAGGGGGATTACTATGGGCAAGAAGAAAGTGCAGAAGACCACCTACACGCCCACTGCCCCAGGCATTGCCAGGAAACTGGGCTCGGATGTTTGCTGCTCCTTTCAGCCTTAGCCCCTGAACTCTGACCTCTCCCTCTGGACTCTGATCCTTAGACTGACTCTCCCCTGTCCATGTGTCCATGTGGTGGGATGGCAGGAACGCTGAGCAGGATGTGGGGAGGCCTGAGTGTCCAGGGCTCTGCTGCTAACCTGCCCTGTGACCTTGATGAGCTAGACACACTGCAGTCTCTTCCATTGTGGGGCGAGCCCTGACCTCCTTGGGGCTCTGGCCTCCTTTCCTCCCACGCTAGGTGATCCTGGAGTCCATGGTCAGCCTGACGCAGGAATTATGCCCCGTGGCCATGCGGGTGGCCGAAGGGCACAACAAGATGCTGAGCAACGTGGCCGAGCGTGTCACCGTGCCCCGGAACTTCATCCGCGGGGCGCTACTGGAGCAGGCGGGACAGGATATTCAAAACAAGCTGGAGTGAGAGGCAGGGGCGGGGCTGGGATGGGCTGGACTTGGCCTTGAGCACTTAGGGACTCCGGGGCCCAGCTATCAGCAATGAATAATGAATGACAATCTCCATTATAAGAGATGAATCTTTAACCAACTGCAACCTTGCTATTTAGGGTCTGACTGGTCTTTGCCCTAGAAGTGTAAATGCTGAGCTGGGGTTTAGGAGTCCAGACAGTGCACACAGGTGTACACGTACACACAGCCGCACACAGACCCCAGGAGTTGACCTCTAGAAACAAAGCACAGCCTCCTCAGAGGTAGGGGCAAAGAATACGGGTGTATGGACTGCACTGCCTATCCCCCCAAGTTTTCGTGGCCCCTAGAGCACTCTTTCATTCCAGTCTGGGTACCACCTCTCAAGACAAGGAAACGAAGGAAAATTATAACGCAAACCTGTGAAATAGGCAAGCTCAAGAAGTACTGGTTCCTGCTCTTCCAGCAGTTGTTGCTGTTCAGTCACTCAGTTGTGTCCGACTCTTTGCAACCCTTTGGACTACAGCACTCCAAGCATCCCTGTCCTTCACTATCTCCTGGAGTTTGCTCACACTCGTATCCATTGAGTCAATGATGCCAGCTGAGGCCAGCAGAATTCACTCAGCAACTCAACTTACCTCTCTCTGTTGCCCTGGAGCTCCAGGGGCCTGACCCAGAGCCCCCGTGCTCCTCTTTCTCCTTGGTTCCTTTTCGTCCACCCTCCTCATCCACATACCCCCAGGCTGGAAGGGCTGTGGGTGGAGCTGAGTGGTAGACCCAGGGTACCTTGTACAGCAGCTGTGTTCTCTGTGGGCAGCCAGGGCAGCTGGCCCACTCCCTCAGGCATCTGGGAAAGGCTGGGGCCGAGACTCTGAGGTGGGGAGGGGGAGCTGAGTAGCTCCCCCTGTGCCCACAGTGAAGTGAAGCTCTCAGTCGTCACCTATTTGACCAACTCCATAGTAGACGAGATCCTGCAGGAGCTATACCACTCCCACAAGAGCCTGGTAAGACTTCTGAGCCTCCACCAGGCCCAGGGAGGCCCTCTACGCCATCCCACATCAGCCCACCTGCCCCTCCCCAACCCTCCCCATCAAGATCCTGGGAGGCGGGCAACCTCCTTGGGATCTTGATCTTCCTTGTTCACACCTGTCCTTCCCTAGGCCCGACACCTGGCCCAGCTAAGAACATTGTCAGATCCACCAGGGGGGCCAGGCCAAGGGCAAGATCTGTCCTCCCGAGGCCGAGGTCGGAACCACGACCACGAGGAGACCACAGATGATGAGCTTGGAACCAACATCGTGAGCACCCCTACTCCCCTCCTTAACCTTGGTCCTGCCCCCGAACCTGCAAACCACTGTCCCTTTCTACATCCCTGGACTCCACCCTCTGCCCCACACTGGGTCTCATGCCCTCACCCCGATCAGGCCCAGCCTCTTCCCTCGTCCCATTGCCTCGGCTGCCTGAGGACAGGGAGCCAGGATGGACTCTAAAGAGAAGACTTCATGCGGGATGGGAGGCTCCAGGTGAGTCTCCTGGGACTTGCCACCTGGCCCCATCACGTGCCTCCCTCTCTGCAGGACACCATGGCCATCAAAAAGCAGAAACGCTGCCGCAAGATCCGGCCAGTGTCTGCCTTCATTAGTGAGTCTTCCAGCCTCCGTGCTAATGGCACTGATTCTGTTTCTTTTATCTCTGCCTCTCCAGCCTACTCTCTCCCCTGCCCTCCTGCTAGTCCCTCTAACGCTGCTGTCCCCACAGGTGGGAGCCCTCAGGACATGGAAAGTCAGCTGGGGAGCCTGGGAATCCCCCCTGGCTGGTTCTCAGGACTCGGGAGCAGCCAGCCTGCAGCTAGTGGTTCCTGGGAAGGTCTATCTGAGCTGCCCACTCATGGCTATAAACTAAGGCATCAAACACAAGGGCGGCCCCGGCCCCCCAGGACCACCCCTCCAGGACCTGGTCGGCCCAGTGTGAGTCCCTAAGGCCTCACCAGAGGACCGACTTCACTTAGCAATGCCAGAGCCAAGGACTCTAGCTCTAGGACACCAATGCCAGAGGTCCTTGCCCTGTGGGATCGGGCGGGGGCCCAGGCAGGCCATGGAACAGAGGAGGGAGTATCCAGATTGGAAGGAGCTAGACCTGGCCACAGATAGGAAATCTGTCTGCTGGACAGTGGCAGTTCTCATTTTGGTGAGAGTCAAGAGCCGCCAAGCTTGAGATCCTCATGTAGCCTGAAGTCTGTGTTTGTGTGGGGTCAGGAGGAGGCAAGGTCACGTCCCAGGGGGCTGGCCTTGAATAGAGGGGAGGAGGGCTTCCTCACTCAGATAATATATCCTACAGGACTTTCCTCCCAGCAGGCACCAGTACCTGGGACCCGTCAGGAGAACGGAATGGCCACCCGCCTGGATGAGGGGCTGGAGGACTTCTTCAGCAGAAGAGTCATGGATGAAAGCTCCAGGTGCGGCATCCAGGCACACCCCCAGTTTCAGCAGGCCCCGAGGCCCTAGAAAAGCTCCTGTGTCCACCCACCTCCCAGGGAGGTTTCTCCAGTGGCAGTCTCCCTGGGACATTTCCCCCCACATTCTCTTTCTTCCCCACCCAGCCCTTAGTTCCCCTGCTCTCTGAATCTCCTCAGGACAGCTGGAAGGAACCACCGGAGTGGGACTGCAGGAGCTGGGGGTTGGGTAGCAGCACCTGGGATGGGATGAGAGTGGTACCAGGCCTGGAGGGGACATGCTGTCACTGTCCTGCACAGATGCCCCAGCCTCTCTCCTGAAGGAACTGGGTCACTTGGAAAGGCTGAGAGGAGGTGGGGGAAGGGGTGGAGGGAAGAGACTGCTGGAGGGCTACGACAGGAAAGGTGAGGACACCATCCCCTGGGAATATGTAGACAGAGTTATGAGCAGCAGGGAACGCTAGATGAGAGAGAGTGGGGGATTCTGAGAACTGCCAGCGGCCTCAGCATCTGGCACTGGGCCCTCCCCATGACTTTGTCACTAACTCACCCCGACCCTGCCCAGCTACCCCCGGACTCTGAGGAGCCTGCGTCCAGGCCCGTCCGAACCGCCACTGCCTCCACTCCAGAAGAAAAGGCGCCGAGGCCTGTTTCACTTTCGCCGGCCCCGGAGCTTCAAGGGGGACAGGGGGCCAGGCTCCCCCACCTCCGGGCTCCTCCTCCCTCCTCCCCCACCCCCACCCCCAACTCAGGAGAGCCCCCCCAGCCCAGATCCCCCCAGCCTTGGCAATAACTCCTCCCCCTGCTGGAGCCCCGAGGAGGAAAGCAGCCTGCTCCCCACATTTGGCGGGAGCCGGGGGCCTTCCTTCCGCAGGAAGACGGTAAGTGAGGCAGGGGCTCTGAGTCCTGCTTTGCTGCCCTCACACAGCCCATCCGCCCCAGGCAAATAGTGGCAGGATGCTAGAACTAGGGATCAGGAGAACTTTGTCATCCCAGGTCTCCACTCCTTGGCTCCGTGGGCTAAGCCTGGTGACCCAGACTCCCAGCATGCAAAGGAGGGCAGTGGAAGGACTCCTCAGAGGGTCTGGGTAGGGCTTCCAGACAGGGGACTTGGAGAGGTAAGGAGCTCCTTCTCCATAAGAAACTGCTTGTAAACCTGTAACCTTGTTCCAGGACACTGAGGGGGCAGAGCCTGGGGAGGGAGGCCAGGCCCCCGGGACAGCACAGCAGCTGAGGGTCCACGGTGTTGCCCTTCCTGGGTTGGGAAGAGCCAAGGGTTGGAGCTTCGATGGGAAACGAGAGGTGAGAGAAGCCCAGGGTGGCAAACTGGGGGTCCTGCAGGTCCCTGCTTACCCCCCTCCCCTCCCCATGGGCCTGCCCCGCTCCCCTCCCCATGGGCCTGCCCCCCTCCCCTCCCCATGGGCCTGCCCCGCTCCCCTCCCCATGGGCCTGCCCCCCTCCCCTCCCCATGGGCCTGCCCCGCTCCCCTCCCCATGGGCCTGCCCCGCTCCCCTCCCCATGGGCCTGCCCCCCTCCCCTCCCCATGGGCCTGCCCCCCTCCCCTCCCCATGGGCCTGCCCCGCTCCCCTCCCCATGGGCCTGCCCCGCTCCCCTCCCCATGGGCCTGCCCCCCTCCCCTCCCCATGGGCCTGCCCCCCTCCCCTCCCCATGGGCCTGCCCCGCTCCCCTCCCCATGGGCCTGCCCCGCTCCCCTCCCCATGGGCCTGCCCCGCTCCCCTCCCCATGGGCCTGTGGTTGGTAGGTCCATGGAGAGAGCAGTGCTTTGGGGAGGAAGGTGTGTGCTGTGGCTCTGCCCCTACACTTGGTGCAGAACCCTGGACAAGTCACTTAACCTTCCGGAGCCTCTGTTTCCTTGTAAAGTGTGTGGCCCCCAAAATACTTAACTTCTAGAGCAGCTTCCCAAATTTTAGTGACTTGATCACCAGCTTTATGACTGCTTTAACCTTATCCACATACCATGGCATTATTATATAACATTTTTATTGAAATCAACTCACCTTTTTAAACTCAGTCTGGACCTAAGCATTATCATCTTTTAAAATCACAGGCTTGTACTAGTCATGTTTTTTCTACAACACATAAAATAAACACATATTAAAATAACAGTATATTCATTCATGTAAACCATTTCTTAAGTCCCCTAGGGGTGGTATGGGTATCATTCTTTGAGGAAATGAGTCTGAGTGTCAGAGACCAATGACATGAGATGCTAGAGCAGAAGCCCCTTGCTAACCGCAGTCCCCACACGGAAGAGACTTTTTTATGACCTGACTCAGCTGTCCTTTCAGGGCACAGGCCCAGACCTGGAGGGCAGCGTCCAGGCTTGGCAGAAACGGCGTTCTTCAGATGATGCAGGTGAGAATGGGCAACGTCACTTCCTTCCTTTGACCCCGCTCTCAGAGCCCCACCTAACATGCATTTCCCCCCTCTCCCTTTCCCACCCTCTCCTTCCACTCTAGGGCCTGGAGCCTGGAAGCCCCCGCCACCCCCCCAAAGCACCAAGCCGAGCTTCAGCGCCATGCGCCGAGCAGAGGCCACGTGGCATATAGGTATGGAAAGCCTCTTTCCTGGCAGCAGCTCTGAAGGCCCGAGTGTGTCCAAACAGACAAGCCAATCAAGGTGGGGCAGTACAGTGTCAACATTATGAAGATGCTTCAGGGTATCTATAAAACTACATCCAAAAAAAACAAACCACCCGGTCCAAAGAAAGGCCCCCCGGAACAAAAGTGCTTTGCCAGGCTGAGCCAACGGGAACAAAACTTTATGGATGGTCGCAGGGAATTCTCTAGAGCAGGGGCCATCAGCAGAACGGTACCCTCCATAAAGAAGGCCTCTCTCTGTACCTCAGCTAGGGAAATGGTGGGCAGTACCAACCAGGTCCACCTCAAACATTCCAGTCCCCTCCACAAATAGCTCACCAGATCATCCTCTGCCCACACAGAAAGGTGCCAACCAGAAGGGGCAAGAGCCCCCTGCCTTGGGGGTCAGACACCCTGGGTGTTCAATTGGGCTCAGCCACCACCCGTAGTGTTGACCTCAAACAAGTAATTTACCTTCCAGAATAAAGGGTGGGGGATCATAGTATGACACCTTCCTTCTGCTGGGTTCAGAGCACCTTTCATTTAGGGAGCCGCTAACGGAAAACCAATCAGCTTGGCATCATTCTCAGTTCCCACAGGCCTGGAATGTGACCCTCCAACAATATGGACAGGGACAAATCTCCCTGGAGAGGTTGACACTCTTCTTCCCTCCTCCACTCCCACCCCAGGGCTAGGGCATGAGGGTGCCCTGCAGAGCTAGGCTGGCCTGAGGCTTGGCGATGCCTGGGCACCTGCCCCATCCTCCAAGGCCAGCACATCACCTGGACATCTTCCCTGATGATCCCGTCCCATAAGCAGACTAGTTAAGACACCCGAAGAGGGGTTCCAGCTTTCATTTAGGAGACCATGGTTGTGGGGGATGGGGTGCTCCCCCCGTCCCCCCCCCAACACACACCTACTGCCAGCACCTTCCAGGTCTTCCTTACCTGCACCTCACAGATACAGACACAGACAATCCCATCCACGTCACATATCCTCGGGTCTGGAGTGCATAAAGCCACAAGGCGGGGCTAGGGTGCGGCGAGAATGCCAGGCACCTCTCCTCCAGATTCACCACCTAAATCAGACTGGCAGAGAGTCCTAGGAAGGCCAGGCTGCAGCCTTGGCAGGGCCCCGGGGCACTGCAGCCCTGGATGGGCAGCCATGCCTGTGAACCCAGCAGGCCCCAGACCCTGGCTCTGTCCCTGCTCTTCAAGAGGGTCAGCCCGAGCTCCCTGCAGAGGTGACAGGCTCAGGAGGATCCTGGGGACCAAGGGCAAAGGAAACTGGAGAGCAGAAGGCGACATCCAAGGCAGAGACGTAGGAGCAGAGGGGCTTGGAGGGGAAAGTCCTGGCCTCCAGGGCTTTACAGGGGGAGGGGACTGGGAGGGCTATGCAAGGATGTCTTTTCCTGCAGTTTCTCCTCTCTCCCTATCCCCCAGCTGAGGAGAGCGCCCCCAACCACGGCTGCCAGAGCCCCAGCCCAGCCTCCCAAGATGGGGAGGAGGAAAAGGAGGGGGCTGTCTTCCCAGAGAGGACGGTTCCCACCAGGAATGCTAAGGTGAGAGCCAGCAAGGCAGTGGGGAGGGACCTTTGATGAAGCAAAAGGACAAACTAATTGACCCAGCCTCCTCCTTCTTTGCCAGCTGCAGGACCCTCCATTAGCTCTGAAGCCCCCCAAGCCCGTGGCTGTGCCAAGGGGCCGCCGACCCCCACAGGAGCCAGGGGGCCGGGAGGAGGTCGAGACTGGGGGTGCAGCCCCAGGAATGAACAAACCCCGGCTGCGGCTGGGCTCACAGCAAGACCAAGAGGAGCCTGAGATCCAAGGTGTGCCACCTGCTAGAGGGGCTGTGGGTACCTCTGGGGCCTCCCTGCCCACCCCCCCGTCAAGTCCCTTCCTGGGCACAGGACGAGTAGCAGACAGCCAGGAGCCACGGCCTGGGTGAGCGCCCAGCCCAGGAGCCCCACTCTCATGCCAGGCCTGCCTTGACTGTCACTGCAGGGGCCCCAGATCCAGGCCGCCGGACTGCACCCCTGAAGCCTAAGCGGACACGGCGGGCGCAGTCCTGCGACAAGCTGGAACCTGACAGAAGACAGCCCCCTGACCCCACAGGTGCCAGAGGGGCGGTGAGAGGGTGGTCCCCCTGCCCACCCATCCATCTGACGCAGCGCCCCCGCACGGGGCAGCTGGCTCTCCTTGCTGGGGAGACAGGGTTCCCTGGATTTTCCCAGCAGGAACCAGCGAGCCGGGAACAGACTGACAGCCACTACGGCACCCTCCCCAGCCCTCCTCTCGACATGTGCCTCACAAGGACTCCGACCCCCACCCACCCCCACACCCCCAAGCCCCTCTGCCAGCCCCTGTCCCAGGGGTGCAGGATGAGGCACGGGGAACCAGAAGTGGGGGAGCAGCCTGGAGAGAGGGAGGCTCTGCTCTCTCTGCAGATCTCCTCTCCTGGGAGGGCGGATCTGTCCCTCCATCCCCAGGGGCTCTTTCTCCACTTGTATAGAATAAAAAAACAAAATCACTGCCTGCCTGCGTCTCTGCTGTCTTCCTCATTCTCTGCTCCCATTCCCCACCAGATGCTCCCCTTCCCTCAGTCCCCCACAGTGGGGAAAAGTAGGGACCATCCCCCCAGAGATGGGACTAGAGCTCTAAGGGAAGAGGCAGGAAAGACTGGAGAGCTGCTGGATGGGAAGGGACTCGGAAACCCCCAGGCAGGGGATGTCATTTGCAGGGTCTGGGCTGAAAGCTGGCTGCAGAAGGGGCCAAGGTTGCAGAAAGCAGCATCATTGTGTGTTGGGCTTTGCGGAGGTACAGTGGTACTGGGGAGGTGCTGGTGTCCCAGGAGGAGATTGGGAGCAGTATGCTATGTGTGTGTGTACGTGTGTGCTTATGTACAGGCAGGCTCACTAATGGTGGTATTAAATGGTGGTGTGTCATCCCGGGGGCACCATCAGTAGTCAGATATCTAAATAGTAGAGTGGCCTGCTGTAGCGAGAGAAGATCAATGATTAAAATTAATTGTTTCCCATCAATGTACTAACAAATGCTAGCTTGGCATCCAAGATGCTGCTCAAGAGCCTCTTCCTCTGTGAAGCCCTTCTTGATGCCTTCCCCTGACTCATCCAAATTGAGCCCTTCCTCTTGTGGCCCATTGGCTCCTCAATAGATCCATACTTTTTGCCTGTCATATCTCAATGCATTTGTTCTGATCATCTCTGTGGGATTTTTGTTCTGTATGCACATACTGCCCCGAGGGGCAGGAGCTGTGTCTTAGTCCCCAGTGTAGCCCCAAACCCTGGCACAGTGCCTGGCACCCAGGAGATGCTCAATAAATTATTGCTACCTTAATACACGAGCAGCTTTGGGGATGAAAAGTGAAGTGCCCTGGTGACCCTTCTGTCATACTCATCCAGACCACCATGTTTCCAAATGTCTTCACATGCGGCACCCAGACAATTGCTCCTTTCCCCTGGCCTCACTAGGGAATGACTAATGTCTTGTTTGTTCAAGATCTGTGCGTGGCAGGGCCCCTCCCACAGGATATGGCCATATGGGCTGAATCTCTGGGTTGGGGGTGAGTTACGGGCACTAGGAAGATGCCTCCGGAATCAGTCCAGCATATCTCCACACTGGGAAGCCCCTGACCGAGATGTGACACTGTGTGCTATTTAGCAATTGTGTCCGTTTCCTTGTCTCCCTGTTGAAAGGTGGAACTTTGAATTCTAAAAGCTATGAGGATCAGCATGATATGCAATGGTCTTTAAGGCACACGTGAAGATCTCCATTCTGTTGTATTCAGGTTGGCGGGCGTGGATGAGGGTATGTGTGTGTGTGACAAGTATAGCCCCGCGTTCTGTATGTGACTGCAAATGTCCTTAACAAATGTGATATGGAGAGCAATGTGAGACCGGGTGTGTCTCCCTGTGTGCATCCCCAAGGCTGAAACTGTCATGATGTCGTGGTGAGTTTATGTGCTGGCACCTGTTTGTGTCAAGACTGTGTGTGAGCCTGCGAGTCGTGGGTGCGTATGTCTCCATCGCTTCCCGGCGTGAATGTGTGTGTGTGTGCATGCACCACCGCAATGTGCGCCTCTCTGTGATGCTGGGTGTGGGTGTGGCAGGAGGGGAAGATGTATGTCACTGTGTCTGCGGGGGTCCTGCCTCTGAGCCACCCTCAGCCCACCCTCCTCCCCTGGCTCCATGGCTCCCTCCCAAGCAGTGGCCCTGCCCCCCTTCTCCCTCCCAACCGGTCTGTGCAAGGGGGGGGAAGCTGGTGCTTCGGCCCCCCCACCCCTCCCCATCCAGGCCCCATAAATAGCAGCAGAGCCGGAGCCGGAGCCGGCGCCAGCGGCTGGAGCAGCAAGGGAGTCAGGGCCAGGGCCAGACAGCCGGAGAGAGGAGCCCCCGACTAGAGCCCAGGTGAGCCCACCCTTCATCCCTCGCCCAGCCCCAGCCCAGCCCAAGCCTGGCCCAGTCTCCATAACAACATCGCCCCCAGCCTCCAAAGAGGTCTCCAGTCCTGCCCAATACCCTCACCGTAACATGCTCCTGCCCGACTCAGGGGATCTGTGAGAACTGGGAGACTTGTGGCTAGAAGGCAGAGCCCACCCCCGCCAACCCAGACCCTCCCTCACGTATCCAAAAGGGCACACACTGTGGGGAGGGGGTACCCAGCCAGGGAAGGATCCCAGTTCTGAGGGACGTACAGGAACTGTCACAGCCTCCTGAAGACAGACACCCGACTAGGGGATAGACACGGGGTGGGGGCATCCAGACACACCAACGCACACTCGCCGAGGAAGCACGACACGAGATCAGACAGCCTCACCCTGAGAAGTGGACAGACACAGAGAGACGGATGGACCGGCCGTGAACTCGGGCCAGCGTACCCCTGCATGCTGCTGCCCGTAGCTCGGTACCACTGTTGGGGGAGGGTGGCGTGCGTGCATCCCACGGGCAGCATGGAGGGGGCCGAGGCTCCCCAAAAATCCTGTCGCTAAGAGACAGCACCAGTGCTGCCAAGAAGTGTGAGAACAGGGGAGTGGGGAGGAAAGCCAGTGTTGTCATCGTGGGAGGCACTGCCAGGAACCTAGAGAAGCTCTCAGCAGGGCCGAGCTCTGCTGCTCACTCTGCAAGCCCACCACCCCTCCCTTTCCATCAGCCAACCAGAAGGTGAGTCGGGGGAGGTGGATGGGGACAGCCCTGCAGGGCACCTTCCAACCTGTCTCCTCCTGCCCACAGCAGCCTCCGTTCCTGGCCATCCCCTTCAGACTTGCCGGGGCCCCTCCACTCCCCTCCCCGCCCCCTTGCCCCAGTTCAGCTTCCTCAAGCCAAGACTGAGTGCAGTGCTGGCTCAAACATCAGTCAGGAAATAGCAGAAGGTGCTGATGTAGCAAAAAATGTGAATCAATCGATTGCCTAGGAACCAAGGCTGCCGGGAACCCCTAAGCCCTCTCCAGCCCCATCCATGCATACAAGGCCAGCAGGGGTGACAAGAGCACTCACTGGGCTGTGCAGGAGTGAGAGGCTCAGAGCTCAGGGGAAGCCGAGTGAGGTCAGGGGGAAGAAGGTCCATGAGATGCCAGGGCCTCAGGAAGCAGGGTAAGGGGGTGGGGCCCAGGCTCCCAGAGACAGACCCCTCCTCCGGCAGGCATCCCCCTTCCAGCGGCCAGTGTCTGCTCTGTCCCCACAGAGACATGTCCGACCCAGAGATGGCCTGGGTGCCCGAGCCCCCAGCCATGACGCTGGGGGCCTCGAGAGTGGAGCTGCGGGTGTCCTGCCATGGCCTCCTCGACCGAGACACACTCACCAAGCCCCACCCCTGTGTGCTGCTCAAGCTCCACTCCGACGAGCAGTGGGTGGAGGTGAGAGTGGCTGGCCTCTCCTTCACGGACCTCTGGGACTGAAAGGAAGGAGGCTGGGTGGGGGCAGCCCCAGGGGACGGTCAGGACCCTCAGGGGCCTCTTCCAGTCTGTGTGGGTAACCCTAGAGATGCGGGTGCCATCGTTACACATGCAAAGCATTTCACATGGGCCAAAACTCATAGGGTCCTATGGGGTCCTGAGATGGCCCCCAAAGGCAGTGGCACTGCTTCCAAATATGAGAGCCCCTGAGGGCTGATGGTCCGAGGGGCAGGCAGCACCCTAAGCTCAGGGTTCAGCCCAGGGAGGGAGGAGCCAGTCTCTGGGGCACGGGAACCTGAGGAAAGCTGGCAAGACCGGCGGGGAGGGGGGGGGGGGTGGGGGGGGTGGGCAGGGGTCCAGGACAGAGCAAAGCAGCCCGATTCCCAGAGGTGGGCTCCCCTCCTGCTGCAGGTGGAGCGCACAGAGGTGCTGCGCTCCTGCTCCAGCCCCGTCTTCTCCCGGGTGCTGGCCCTGGAGTACTTCTTCGAGGAGAAGCAGCCCCTGCAGTTCCACGTGTTTGACGCTGAGGACGGATCCACCAGTCCCCGCAACGACACCTTCCTCGGCTCCACTGAGTGCACCTTGGGGCAGGTTTGCATTCCCACCCCCACCCCCACGGTTCTGCCTCCAGAAGCCAGAAGAAGACAGAGTAAGCTGCGGAGTTAGTTCAGTCGGGGGGTTGGATCCCATCTCCGCCATCCGCCCGCTGTGCAGCCTTGGGCTAGACATCTAACCTCTCTGAGTCTTAGTTTCCTCATCTAAACAATGAGCGGTCACAGTGCGGTCTCTTAGGGTTGCTATGGAAATTAAGTCCAATTCTAGCCCAAGTGCAGCCCCTGTGAGTGACCAAAGGGCGCTTATTACCCTGTCCCTTGTGCCCTGGCCAAAGCAGGTGGGGGTGTCACAGCTGGGTCTCCCTCCACCTCCATCCCCAGATCGTGTCACAAACCAAGGTCACTAAGCCTCTGCTACTGAAGAATGGGAAGAACGCGGGCAAGTCCACCATCACGGTAGGCAAGGTCACCGGTACTCACCCTTGGGCAGGGCATTCAACACCCCTGCAGGGACAACCATGGTGACATCCTGCCCCCAGGGCTGGCCCCCACCTAAGGGAAAGGGCTTTGTGGGGTGGCATGGGGGAATCCTGCCACTTGTATCCCCCTTGCAGATTGTGGCCGAAGAGGTGTCTGGCACCAACGACTACGTGCAGCTCACCTTCAGAGCCCACAAGCTGGACAACAAGGTTGGAACCCCAGAGTTTAGGCCCCCATCTCCACTGTTAGGTAGCCTAGCCCTCGGGGTTAGGCGACCCCCCTTCAGACCTCACCAGGCTCAGGGGCCCTTTCCCCCTGTGTCTCCAGGACCTGTTCAGCAAGTCTGACCCTTTCATGGAGATCTATAAGACCAACGGGGACCAGAGCGACCAGCTGGTCTGGAGAACGGAGGTGGGTGCCCGAGGCTGTGGGGAAGGCAGGAGGAAGGGCAGAGTAGGTGAACCTAGACCGGGGATGACCAGCTCTCTGTGCCTCTCCAAGGTGGTGAAGAACAATCTGAACCCCAGCTGGGAGCCATTCCGTCTGTCCCTGCACTCCCTGTGCAGCTGTGATGTCCACCGGCCTCTCAAGGTGAGGCCCCACGCGTTAGGGCAGCCTGGCAGAGCATCCAGCCCCTGCCCGAGACCATCCACCTGAGGGTGCAGGCCCCTCTCTCTCCCCCTTACCCGCTGCGGTATAAAGAACCAGTCACAGCTCAGTGTTCCTATATCAATGTTCCTTCTATCAGAGGCCAAGTCCCAACCAGACCGAGCCAAAGGACGAAGTTCACAAGGGGCTTCTCCGGACAGGTTGAGGACATCTGTTTGGGCCTAGTGACTGTTAGGGCCCTACTTCCCTGAGTCTCTCCTCCTGCCCCCACTGAACCACTGCAAAGCCTCTCTGATCCTGACCAGCCCCTCCTCCTTTCCCCGTGCACTTTCAGTTCCTGGTGTATGACTATGACTCCAGTGGGAAGCATGACTTCATTGGCGAGTTCACCAGCACCTTCCAGGAGATGCAGGAAGGAACAGCAAACCCTGGGCAGGAGGTACTGCAAAGACTGCCCCCCCTTTCCCCAAGAATCTCACCAAGATCCCTGGGAAAATCCTAAAGGAGATGCCGAAGAGCCCCTCACATGCGATAGGAGGTGGAGAGGGTGGGAAACTCAGGGCTCAGCCTAAGGACTGAGCCATGAGGGTCCTGCTCTGGGAGGCTCCACTGCAAGGGGGAAGAAAGGTGCCATGATGAGACCCTGGGCTTGTGGGGTATGTGGGGTCTAGATGCAGTGGGGCTGTATCAACCCCAAGTACCGGGACAAGAAGAAGAATTACAAGAGCTCAGGGACCGTAGTGCTGGCCCAGTGCACGGTAAGTCCCAGTGCCCATCTCAAGCCCTTTCCCACCCCCTGCAACCCCCATGGCAACCTCAGATTCAGCCTTGCCCTCGTTACAAAGAGCATTTCTGTGCTCCTGGGAACTGAGAACCCTCGTCCTATCCACCACCAACTTCAGCCTCAAAAACTCTGGCCCCTCCATTTCCCCTGCAGAAGCCCCACCCAGCTCCCTCCTCAAGGGACCAGCATTCCACCTTACCTGCCCTCTCCCCACCAGGTGGAGAAGGTGCACACCTTCCTGGATTACATCATGGGGGGCTGCCAGATCAGCTTCACGGTAAAGGCCTGGGGGCGGGGACGCAGCCGAGGGGGAAGGGCCAGGCCCTAGTGAACAGAGGAGCCCAGAACCCACACTGCCCTTACTTGGACCTCTCATGAGCCTTGGGGTGGTCAGCTTGTTCCCCTCCCCCGACTCCAAGACGAGGCTACCTGGGGGCTTGCTCAGATTCACCTTAGTCCTCCCGGCAGACGCCAGCTCTGGCCTAGCCTCCCTGGTGGCTCTCATGGATGCAGCATATCCTCTCCCCGTCTCCACCAGGTGGCAATCGACTTCACGGCCTCCAACGGGGACCCAAGGAGCAGCCAGTCCCTGCACTGCCTGAGCCCCCGCCAGCCCAACCACTACCTGCAGGCTCTGCGTGCAGTGGGAGGCATCTGCCAGGACTATGACAGGTAGCAGGAGATGGGGTGGGGGGTGAGCAGGGATGCCTTGCCCGATGGGCCCCCATAGCCTTTTCTTCTCCCCAGTGACAAGCGGTTCCCAGCGTTTGGCTTTGGAGCTCGCATCCCACCCAACTTCGAGGTAGGCTGGGCAAGGGTAGGAGAGGAGATGCTGGGAGACTCAGACAGGAAGGAAAAACATCCCCTGGCTGGCCTCACCTTCCCCTCACAGGTGTCCCATGACTTTGCTATCAACTTTGACCCAGAAAATCCTGAATGTGAAGGTAAGAGAGGAGACTCCCACCAGCCCCGCCTCCCTTCATACAGCTTGCTGCCCACTCCTGTGCACCCCATGCAGGAGCATAGAGTCCATTCCCATGGGCCCAGCTCCCTGCCCCTTCATGCTTCCAGTGTCTGCCTGCATTTGGTAAGACTTTCAGCCCCTGACCAGATATCTGCCCACCCAACTCTACCAGCACCTGAACCATCCAACTCTCCTGCTTAGTGAGGATCATGGTGGCAGGGCAGTCCTGAGACAAGGAAATGCCTCCTTACTGTAGGGAGTCTGGAAGAGCTCCCTGCTAATCTCTGCCCTCTCACCTCTTTGCCCACAGAGATCTCAGGGGTCATTGCCTCCTACCGCCGTTGCCTGCCCCAGATCCAGCTCTATGGCCCCACCAATGTGGCCCCCATCATCAACCGCGTGGCGGGGCCAGCTCAGCGGGAGCAGAGCACTGGCCAAGCCACGGTTAGGTGTCCTGCGGGTGGAGCCGGGGGTGGCGGGTGGGCGCCAAGGCCGCAGAGCTGACCCTTCCCCCACTCTGTCTGTCCTCAGAAGTACTCGGTGCTGCTGGTGCTCACGGACGGTGTGGTGAGCGACATGGCTGAGACCCGCACCGCCATCGTGCGCGCCTCCCGCCTGCCCATGTCCATCATCATCGTGGGCGTGGGCAATGCCGACTTCTCTGACATGAGGCTCCTGGATGGAGACGATGGTACCTTGCGTTGCCCCCGAGGGGTGCCCGCGGCTCGCGACATCGTCCAGTTCGTGCCGTTCCGGGACTTCAAGGATGTGAGTGCCCGGATCCCCCTCCCGGCTGAAGGGCTCCTCAGTTCCTCCTGCCCTCCAGATCAGACCCATCTCTCCCACCTGATTGATGTCCCGCGAAAGACGCGGGAATCCAGATGGCCACCCGAAGCTCCGCCCCTCACCTGAGCCCCGCCTTCCCTCACTCTACCTCCGCTAACCACTTCCCCACCCCAACCCCGACCCAGGCCTCACCCTCTGCGCTAGCAAAGTGTGTCCTGGCCGAGGTGCCCCGGCAGGTGGTGGAGTACTACGCCAGCCAGGGCATCAGCCCCGGGGCTCCCAGGCCCTCCACGCCAGCCATGACCCCCAGCCCTAGCCCATGACTGCCGACTACCTGACGGACACGCCCTCAGTCTTTCAGTGAGTCCTGGGACACTAGAGGGTAGGGCTTGGTGGAGTCCATCTGGGCTGGGTGTGTGGTGTAGAAGAGGGTGCTTATGACTATCCCACTCTCCCCCAGGTGCCTGTTCTGACCCTTGTGACTCAAGAGACCATGCCTCTCCCTCTTGGACCAGGTGTGCCCTCTGGGGGCCGGAAGTGAGTGGTGAGCCCCACCCCATCTCTTCAGGCCCCAGAACCCTCAGCCTCATGTCCCCTCAGTGATTTTCTTCAGTGATCCTGACTTTCTGGCCATTAATAAAGGGAAGCACTCCTAGCACCTCAGCCTGTACCCATCATGTGTCAGATGCCCATTGGGCCATCCATAGCACCCTACACACACCATTAAGAAATGGGGACCAGCACCTTTTGAACTCTGAGCCAGAGATCCCCAGGCAGTCTGGTATCTGCAGTTTCACCCCAACTATGTGTCAGTGAGATCTGAGGAGTCCCTACCCTCACCTCCCAACCTTGGGGTGGGTTGTGGGGGTAGGGTGGGGTGGTAGCCCAGGCTCCCTGGTGGTTAATTACCAGACATGGAAGGGTAATAAGGGGCTGTCAAAGGGGTAAGTCGATGCCCTCTTAAGCTGTCTCCAGAGAATCCTAGCTGAGCCCCCCAGGGGCTGAACTCCAGCCCCCACACAGCTGTGGGGCGGGCTGTGAAGGGGGCAGTAGAGGACTGAAGGAGGGAAGCAGGTCTGCTAGTGAATTATGAATACAGAGGGGGTATCTAAGGTCTGTGCAGCCTGATTTTCCTGGTGCATGAGTGTGTGTGTGTGTGTGTTCATGAACTGCATAGGCCTTTAGTGGTTCAGAAGTCCAGCTGTATACATTTGTTGTTGTTGTTGTGCCTCGAGGTTTGTGGGATCTTAGTTCCAGAGATTGAACCCAGACCCCCACAGTGAAAGCTCTGAGTCCTAACCACTGAACCACCAGGGAATTCCCTGTGTACTCTTTATACTATGGACAACAAACATCGCCATTTAGCACGTGTGAAGCTTTGTGTTTAGTGCTTTAAATGTGTTCACTCTCACTAGGTAGTTACCATTATCTTCCCCATTTTCCTGACAAAGCAAATGAGGCTTGACTGAAGCTTACCTATGGTCAAAGAAGAACTAATAGGCCTAGAACTTGAGTCTAGGCCCATAAGAATAAAGGGCCCACACTTAATCATAAATGTGCAACTTCCATTTGCAGTGTACCCACGTGACCCACTTGTGACCCCAGGGTGTGTAAACATGGCCCAATTATGTGTATGGGAGTAGATGTCTATGGATGGGCATCTCTGCCCTTACGTGTGTCATGGAGGGCCTCAGCCAGTTAAAGAAGGCGGGTAAGAATGGTGGTGGGTCTAGATCACAGCTGTAGAGAACACATGAGGATCCAGGGGATAGCCAGAGTGACAGGAGAAGAGCTGGGCTCCTAGAAGGACCTTCCCTGCGCCAGCCTCTCCCTTCAAGGATGCCAGTGAAAGGGGATGGAGGAGGAGGTGCTCAGGATGCCATAAGCCACTCATAGAGGAGACAGAGCCCAAGGGGGTAACCAGTGGTCAGTGGTGGGAAATAAGAAGAGAAAGAAAATTCTGATGGAGATGGAGGAGAGGACTCTCATCACAGGCTCCTGAGTGGAGGAGGGATGAGCTGGGGTAGAACTAGAGGACGGGAGGAGGGAACAAGAACAGGGATGGGAAGAGACAGCTGGGGAGGGGGCGAATAGAGGGGGCAGAAAGGAAGAGAGACATATGGGAGTTTCTTCCCCCATACCCAGCTGCTTCTCTCCATTTATTATTTGTCCCTTAGAGGACCTACCACTGCTGCTAAGGTAACTGCTCCCAGTCCAATGCCTCTCCTCTACCCAGAGCCCCACCCACTCTCTGTAGGCTGCTGAACTCAAGGGCTGGGTTACCATGGCAACTATGAGCCATCAGGATAGCCCCAGGCAGGCCTGGCTGGGTCACTACTGTTCTTGGGCTTCTATGCAGTGGAGGTGGGAGCGGGAGGTTCGATCTGGCCCAATCCCCGCCCCCCACCCCCATTTCAATTGGGCCTTAGAACTGTGATGCTCCACTCAGGCCTGGTGGGGGCTATCCAATCTCTTTCCCCACACCACACTTTGTATCTCTCTCTCTCATTCTCTCTCTCTCTCACACACACACATATGCACACACACACTTACACAGGCCTGGAGCAAGGACATAGAATAAACACTTCTTAAATCGCAAGAACATCTAGCCAATAGCATACGGTTGTGCCTAGACTTCACGTTTAATTCACAAAAGCTGCATTCTTTCAGCTCCTTGACAGGCTGGGGACAGTCTCACCTCAGCCCTCGGAGAGGCGAAAGGGAGCAGGGGCAACCTATGCAGGTCTGGAGGCCAAGGCAGCATGGAGGGAGCAACCCAGAACCAGTGCACAGTCTCATCCAGGGCCTAGGCTGCAGTCAGGAAGCTGGAACAGGGCAGGAAGTCCCTTTATGAGGCTGAGTCGAGGGATTCTCGGGGAGACCCCTGGGGCTTCCACGCTACGGAGAGGCCAGAACTGGAAGGATGTCAGAAGTCATCCAATCAAGTGAGCATTAGATGAGGTCATCAAAACCCAGGGAGCCAGTGATTTGCTCAAGGTGCCAGAGGTATCCTGTGGCAGAGCTGAGACTAGCTCCCAGGTTTTCAGACTCCTGCTCAGGGTCCTCTCCCAGCCCACACCTACCACCCCTGGAGCTCCTCTGATCTTTGCTGCTCTAGACCTTGGAGGCCATGGGGTTAGCTAGGACAAAAGCCTCTTGAATCAAGTTTCTGGTCTGTCTTGATAATGGGAATTGAAATCTTGAAAATGCAGTTGTCCTAAAATGGGGAGGTTACAAGCCCTGGAATGAAAACATAGCCTCATTGCTAATTACCACCTTACTGCACTACAGGTTGAAAGCCTTGAATTAAAATCTAAACTGATCTGGGAGCAGCAGGACTCCCTCACCTCCCATTCACTGTACGTCATCCACACCTCCTTGCGGCCCGCCCCCTACACAATGCCTGGCACTGACCCCCGCAGATTTCAGTGACCCAGTCCTATAGAGTGGGGCAGAAAGTGAAGGGTTTCTGTGCACGTCCTGCGTGAGGGAAGGGGACCCCTCTCCCAGGAAATGACCAGCATCTAACCTCAGAGCATGCCTTGAGGGTCCAGGAAGTTTGGGGATACTTGTGTGGTCATCCAAAGGAGTGTCTGGCACCAGAAGGCGTTCAGTAGCCATCTAGTGAATGGCACAGGCGCCTCCGGCGTGGTGCACACCGCCCGCCCACCTACTCCACCACTCGGTGGCCAGCGGCTCAGAGGAAGAGGTGGGCGTGGCCTCTGGCCCCAGGCCGCTTGGGGCCAGCAGTTCACAGCGAGCCTTGTAGAGGTCGCGTTCCCTAGCCAGGCGGGCCACTTCGGCGCGCAGCGCGTCCAGCTGGGTGGCCAGGCGGGCGCGCTCCGCCTCCAGCCCCCGCCGCTGTTGCAGTCGCTTGGAGCGACAGGCCTGCGCGTACCCGCGGTTCTTCAGCGTGCGGCGCCTCTGCTTCAGCCGCAGCGCCTCGTCGCGCCCGCAGCCCCGCAGCTGTCGGTTTAGCTCCCGCACAGACATCGACACCAGCGCCGCGTCGGAAAACCGCTCCGCCAGCTGCAGAGAGAACCGGCGGGTCGCGGGTGAGCACAGGCTCCCGCCTGGCTCCAAGCTCCGGTGGCCCCGCCCACCTGGCCCCGCCCCCGGCTCCCAACTTTACCTGAACATGCGCCTTCCCTGAATCTATCCTGCAGCCTAGATCCTGTTCCAGGTCCCAACACGCTCTCCACTGCCCTCCACCATCAGCAAGGGTCTTCGACCCCTTTGGGTGGTCCCCGCGTTTCCCACCCACCTTCTGGCAAGCCAATCGCGCGCCCGAACCCCACACCGCCTTTGCCTTTGCGCGGTCTTGAGCGGGGCTCCTGCCCTATGTGTGTCCCAGGGCAGACAAACCCTGCCCCTCCAACACGCCTCGCTCCCCTGTCCTCCAACACACCTCGCTCCTCAACCCTGTGACCCTCAAAGGATTTGGATTATGTCTTAATGCCCTCAACGCCCCCATCTGTCTATGATTAATGGGATGAGTCGCAATCCTTCCTGAGAAGACTGGGGGCTGGGGAAGCACGAAGTCTTAAAAAGGCCAACTTCATTCTGGTTCCTACAGTTTCAACTCCACTCCATTCCACGCACAACCGTTTCCCGGTTTCCACAAACTCAGTATCTATATACCTGCCCGTAATCAATCATTCCTGATGCCCTTTAACTCTCAACTCTCCCCTTTCAGTTGGTCCTCTTCTAACCTTGTCTTCTCCCTCTTCCTCCCGTTTAAGCCCACTCATTTCTCCCTATTGGGGGGTGGGGGTGGGGGGCGCAGAACAGTGGTTTTCTTTATCTGATATCTTCTAAAGGTACTTCCCTTCTCCTGTCCTTTGTTCCTTTCCCAAACTGGTAAGCCTCTCCAGGGACTCTCCTTCCTCTCTGGGCTGGCCTCCCTTCTCACCCTCCCCGCTCCCCCCCCAGCCCTCTCACTGACCACTCACCTGGGCATGCTGGGCTCCTGTCTCCTCTGGACTCCCTGGGTAGTAGGCATGGGGCCCTTCAACAGGGACTGGGCTCTGACCCTGCAGCAGCTCCACAGCCTCCTCAGGACTTAGCCCCAGCGCCTCCCCGGCCCCCAGCTGCTGCTGCAGGGTGGCCAGCCAGTACAGCTCCTCCAGGCCTGGCCGGGTGCCCTCGGTGGCCCCCACCATGCCTGGCTCACTGAAGGTGGGTGAAGGAGGCACTGAGCTGTAGGGTGTGGAGCCCAGTGAGGCTGTCGAGGGGCCAGATCGCCCCTCTGAGGGTTCCCGCTTTACCTCAAACTTCATCAAGTCAAAGTCATTGACATATTCCATGGCCAGGGGACTGGGAGGCAGTGCCATTCTGGGGCTGGATTAGGAGGGGTGCACCTGCAAACAAGAGGACAGGTTCGGAGCACCTGGAGACTTCCTGCCAGTCTCCTCCCCCAAAGCCCAAGTGCCATGGAGACAGAATTCTGGAAAACTGGGGTGATGGCACAGTCTGTTCCCTGCATAGTCGCCTCCAGGCTGAGATACAACTTCTTAGGTGGCAGGGGCTCCTGACCAGGGGCCAAGCTACTTAAAGCCTGAATGAGAGAGGAGATAGCACGGCCTCCAGCCTGCTGGTGCCTCTGGGATCTATGAAAAACAAGAAGAATATGGCAGCACTCCCAACTCTAGTGCTGGGACATGCTGAACGTCTCTGTCATCTCAAGAGGCATCATTTCATTTCCAAGCAATTAAAAAAAGTTGCTTAATTAACTGTGACAGAGAATGTGTATATTTTAGGGCAATGGCAAGGCACATATGCTGTGGATTTTAATATAGCTGGATCACATGCTGTAATACCTCTCTCTCTCAGAACACCCAGGCCAACGCCTTGCACGTAGAAGACCCTCAGTGCACATTCATTCTATGGATTAATCAACGAGCAAGAGACTCTTCAAGGAAAAAAGGTCCCAGAATCAATTCTAAAAAGATCAGGACAGAGTGGTAACCATCTTTCCTCAAGACCAATCTCTCCAAGGAAAACCAACCGAGATTAGTTTTCCTCCTTCCATCCAGGACCTAAGACATGTGAACTTGAACAGGTCACCTTCCCCTTCTGACCCTAGTTTCCCCTTCTGTTCAAGGAAGGTAGTTAGACTTTAACAATTCTCAAAGAGTGTTCTGCAAAACATGAAGTCTGAGAAATAGCCAAGGAGGGGGTCTATGCTCAGATCATTTTGAGAAATGCTACCTCCAATCCTCACCTCTTGCAGGTTCACAGAACACAAGCAACATAGTCATCTGAGAAGTCCTTCAGTAAGCCATCTGCTCAACTTCAACAGAGTTGAACCCCAAACTTGTGTCACCCAGGAACCCTCCTCTCTGTTATCAACCACAGAGCATGTGCCCACTTGAGGCACCTCTGGCTAGGTGACCTTGGAGAGACTTCCCAGCCTGGAAGTCCCAAGCTTGAGCCCAACTCCCAGTTCTAACAGCCCCAGGAGGGACAAAGCAGGGACTTCCCTGTAGCTCAAACAATAAAGAATCTGCCTGCAATGCAGGAGACCAGGGTTCAATCCCTGGGTCAGGAAGATCCTCTGGAGAAGGGAATGGCAATCCACTCCAGTATTCTTGCCTGGAGAATTCTATGGACAGAGTAGCCATGGGGTTGCAGTGTCGGACACGACTGAGCAACTAACACGCACACTTAGCCCCAGGGTTTAGAGTTTGGCTCCATCTTCATGCCTCAAACCTAGGTAGCTGCTTTCCAACCACATCTCAGGCCCCCAGGTTCTGCCCAGAGAGGCAGGAGGAAGAACAAGGCCTCTCTCTCTTCCTGTCCCAGGTGTTGCCATACCTCGTGAGCTCCTCACCCTTGAAGGGTAGAGGGGATGGGAACAAAAACACACATTGAAGGAACTGATCTTTGTCAGAGAGAAGGTGAGACAGAGAGAGGTGTCCAGACAGAGTTGGATGAAAAGATAAGTGAGGAGGGCTGTTTTTCTTTCTGATGTGACAGCAGTGAGGGACCTAAAGCCAGTTGAGGTGGGAGTAGAGCAGGGGGCAGAAATGTGAAGATTCCTGAAAACAGAAAACAAAAAGCCCTACAAAAAGCCGATAGCAGGTGTTGGAGGAGGGGGCTCTAGGTGAGAGGGCTGGCACCCAGGGAGGCCTCAGATATACTCACTTTAGGAGTGGCAGAGATGATTGGTCAAATGTCAGAGCCAGGCAGGCACAGCTTCCCCAGAGAATGGAGGCCCCATTGAGCAGGGCCTGGCACCTCTGTGCCCACTGGGCACTCTTAAAGGGCCAGCTCTCTTAGGTCATCCATGGTTCTCAGGCCTCCAGCCAATGAGGTGAGGGGATCATTTGCATATCTCATTGACCTGGGAGGTTGCAGGAAATGAGAGCACAAGTCTGCCTGGTCTCAAAGAAGGGAAGGGGGCATCTTCCCCAGCAAAGCATATCACAGATGGTCCTACTCACTGTTCCCCGTTCCCCAGTACAGAGTGCTACGTTGGCCCCCATCGGCACCCTCATGTTGACATAACCCTCAGCCCTTGGTGACTGTAAGCCTGGGACTGGAAAAGAGGGCCAGACAAGCTTCCAGCACCCTTAGCCTCCAAGGCTCCGCCATGCCTTGTGGGTGTTTTAGGGGAGTGCGAATTCTCCCAAGCCCACTCTCACCTGGCCTGTTGAATCTGTTTCCTGTTTTCAGGAATCCTTACATTTCTGCCGCCTACCTCATCCCCACCTCATGCCCCTCACAGTTATGGCATCAAAAAGATAAACAACCCTCCAGGACCTGCCTAATCTATTCTCAGCCTCTCTCATTGCTGCGGACCCAGCCCCAGGACGGGCAGCTTGGGAGCAGGAGCAGAGGGGAAATGAGGAACCCTGCTCCTTCTTTCCTTCCAGGCCACCTCGGGACACTGAAATCCAATCACCACCAATCCATCCAAGGCACTTCTGAAACTGCCCTCATTTGCCCTCTGCTTCCCCTCACCTTTTCCTTGTGTGTGTCTCTGAACCTCTCTCTTCCTCTCTCACTCCTCCTGGTTCCCAGATGGCTGGGGGGTGACCTACATTTTCAGCCTAATCCCCTAACACCTCTTAGAGCTATCATCCCCGAGTAGAAGTTGGAACAGGGATACTAGGTATTAGCCAAGGAGATGTTTAAACCTGTCTGAAGCTGTTTAAATAGAGTCTGTACTAGAATAGAACTCCAGGAGTTAAAGGCTATTCTCTACTTTCTAAGGACATTCAAACACTCCCATGGGGTTAACAGATCTTCTCTCCCCACCCAAAGAGACACCTGGGTGTCCATCGGCCCCAAGGATCATCAATTATAAAAATTAACTGGGTCCCAGCCTTTGGAGTTAGGTGAAGAGCTGATGGATTCAGATGATCTAAGACAGCGGTTCTCAGACTGGGGCCCCCAGATCAGCAGCACCATCTGGGAACTTGTTAAAAAATGCAAGTTCTCTGGAATCACCTCAAACTTACTAAATCAGACACTTTGGGGATGGGCCCCCAAAACTCTGTGTTTTTATAAGTCCTCCAGGTTATTTTGATGAACACTAAAGTAGAACCCCTGGTCTACAGAATACCTGTAGTCAACTCAGCTTTCTTTGGGGCCTGTGTGTATGTGTGTGGGTGGGTGGGTGGGTGGGGGTGGTCTCTCCTGTCTCTCTCTCTGCTGCTGCTGCTGCTAAGTCGCTACGCATATATAAAAACACCTCCATCAGAGGACTCCTGTCTTTCCACACTCGGCCTCCATTTTATGGAGCAGAAGCCGTTGCCATCATTCAAGTCGTGTGATGGCCTGGATCTAGTGTTATTTTTACAAAAAACAAACAAACAAAACCCAAGGCCTGGGAACAAGGCCACAAAATGGGAATGGGAACCATGGAGACTAGATACTCCATACATGTGGCCATGGAATGTGGTTCTAAGGTAAATCCACAGGAAAGAGGCCTCAGAATTTCCCTGTTGAAGAAGAAATAGCAAGCGTTGACTGCAGCCCCTTTCACAGGCCTGGCCTGGTCTAGCCAGACACTTGCCCCCCAGCAGCTGTCAGGTCTGCACTGATCCTCTTGTTTACTGGAGCGCTCAGAGGAGAGGTGGGAGGGCTAAGCCTCTAACGGGCTAAAGCAGTCAGACTAAACAAGCTCAGGCAAGTTGAGCCGCTCGGGGCTCAGACCAGGCGCCACTGACCAGGGAAAGGAGTCTGGGGGGTGAGGGCTGGGCCAGGGGAAAGGACTAAGCGCACAGAGAGAAGAACCTGCAGTAGCCAGTGAGCACCCACAAGGTGCTTCATGGGTTTTCTTGGCAGGAGGGGGACCCATGCTGAGACTGTCTGGCTCAAGGACAAGCAGGGACAGGGAAATGGAGATGAGAAAGATGAAACCAGGTGGACTCTGGGAAGGACAAAACAGAGGAAGGGAGGCAGGAAGACTTAGCTAAGGAGGCAGTAAGTATAGACTTGGGCGAGAGGACAGAACAAGTCGGGGGCTCCCCAGCAATCTGGACTGAAGGAGACAGAGGAACATGGGCACAAAGCAGAGATGGGCGAAGGGCCATGGGGAACTAAAAGAGAGAAGAAAGTTTCCAAGAGGGGATCAAGAGGGAGTAAGAGGTGATGGGAACAAGGGGCTAGAAGAGTAAAAGTGGCAAAAGAAGGGAGAGAGGAAGGTAAGACTGGCAACCAAGAACTAGAAACAAATACATAACAGGCAAATAGATGACCAGGCCACAGAAAAAGAGCAGTGGACATAGGAACTAAAAGTAAAAGGATACAGACAGAGGGATGCTAGACCATGCGGAGGGAGGCCAGGCAGGCAAAGGTCCTGGAGGAGAGCGGTAGGGAGCAAAGACGAAGGAGAGGAAGGGAGACAGAGCTGTGATCTGGGGTTCCCTTCCCATCTCCTCTGTCCTGCACCCCCGTTTTTGCAGTCCTGTACAACCTGTACAATCTAGATCATCAGTAATGGATCCAAATCCTCAGACCTCTTCTTGGTTTACCTCTCGTACATTCATTCATTTGACAAATATTGATTAAACACCTACTCTGCACCAAACAATGTGCTGAGCACTAGGGACACTCAGTAAATCAGACCATCTCCAGCCCCGTCTTTGTGGAGCTTACAGCCTGATGAACCAGGGAAATGTGAATTTATTGCCCTTGGGCCCAGGTAGGAATAGCCCCTGCCCCAGGCCCTGTGTTTTGGAAGGCTTCTCTCTGGCCCTCTTCTGGCTATGTCCCTTGCAGTGAGGAGTCCAGGCCTCCCCTGCCCATACCCCAAGCACCTTCCAGACTATACTCCACATACTTAGGAATTCTCTGTGCAAAGGGCTCCAAGCCCATTTCTAGGGCCCACATGGACCTCTTTCCTGGGTTTGCCCTCCCAAGGGTAGATCACACTACTCACATACACATTCCTAGACCCAGGGGGTGGCCAAGGAGTGGCTGTTGGCAGGAGACTGTGGACAGAATTGGGCTGTGTAGACAGGGAGGTCCACATGATGCAAAAGAGTCCCCTTGTGGTAGAAGATGGTGTCAGAGGCGGGAAAAGAAGTGGGTCCAAAGAGATGCCTTCCCCCACGACACCACATTCTGCTGTGGAATCCTGAGAATTCCAAACAAAATCCAAATTTGAATTCAAATTCGAACCAAATTCCAGACCATTGTGTGTGTATTTGTCAAGGTAGAAAAATAGAATATATTTTATTTAATAGTTGTTAGCTTGTTTAAGTCATACATTTCAAATGCTTAGAGCCTTTAGTTAGGGATGGGCCTACGTAAAAATAATTCATTATATGAAGATGGGTACTGTGCAAGAGAAGGGCAGGGACCTATGAAACTTTATTTCATGGGAACCTAATCTAATGTGGGGGCAGGGGAGGCAGTGGCATTACAGCAACAACTAGCTTAAGGAAGTCACATTAAACTGAGACTAGTCAGGGGAGTAAAAAGGGACTGTGTCTGGAGGGGTAGAGAAGATGGGGATTCCAAGTCACAGGAATAATCTATGCAAGGGCTCTGGGCAGGGAAGAGGTAGACACATGCATGAAATTGAAAAAAAAAAAAAAATGCATGAAACTGAAAAACAAAACCACTGTAGCCAAAAAGCAAAGTGGGAAGAATGGAGATAGGTGAGGGTGGGGCTGGATCATGCAGAGACTTGTAGGCCAAGTTTAGGACATGGACTTTAAAAAGAACGTGCTGAGTCGCTTCAGTTGTGTCCAACTCTTTGTGACCCTATGAACTGTAGCCCACCAGGCTCCTCTGTTCATGGGATTCTCCAGGCGAGAATACTGTAGTGGGTTGCCATTTCCTCCTCCAGGGGATCTTCCCAACCCAGGGATCGAACTCACGTCTCCTGCGGCTCCTGCATTGCAGGTGGATTCTTTACCTCTGAGCCACTGGGGACACCCTTAAGAACAATGAGAAGCTACTAAAGGATTTTCAGCAAGGATGTGGAATGATCAGGTAGTGTTTGAAAAGATCACTTCAGATCTACTGTGAAGGATGGCCAAAATGGAATCAAGAGTCAGATTAGGGGGTTAATGCAGTATCCAAGTTGAGTTGGGGGGATATCTTAAGCTGGAAAAAAAAAAATAACTCTGAGATGGAAACTTGTGTACAGGTGGTTTGATGGGAAGATTTTCTGTCTGTGAGGGAAGCAGCATTGGATAGAGAGAAGAGTTGAAGAGCATTATGGCTGAAACAGAGGCTTCAGCTGACCCCATAGGAGCTCTGGAGCTAGGATGAAGCTTCAGAGTGCCCTCAATTGAGAGAAAGGGGCTGGGACTCTGGACCCCTGAACCAATCAGTCACTGGACACAGGCTGCCCCAGGAAAGAGGCATGCACATTTGGCAAGACAGCTCCTTTCAGCCATAGGTGGTACCCAGGGAAGTGCTCAGCTCTTCACTATCAGCACCCAACACTCAGCATCTGGGACAGGATCCTGAAGGATCTGGGCAGCATGCCACAGCACCCACCACGGGGGATCTGTGAGACATCCAAGAGGAGACCCAGAGGGCCCTGGGAAGCAGAAAATTCAGAGTAAGACAAGGCTGGTCACACCCTGCACCTGTTACTAAATGCAAGTTTGCATACCCCATGAAGCACAGTGAGGCCCAACCACAATGTGGGAGTTTGGAGCAGAGAAAGGTTTGCTGCAGGGCCAAGCAAGGAGAAAGTGCAGCTCGTGCTCAGAAACCCCAGTGGGTTTCTGGAAGATTTTATAGACAAAATCTGGGGTAGGGGCTTTAGGGTGTGTGAATTTTTTCCTCTGACTGCTTGCTGGTGAGGTAACAGGGCTGTGTTCCAGGGATCTTGTGCTCAGCCTGAAGTTACCATTCTCCACCTGGGTGGACAAACTTAGGGAGATAATGAAGGACAGGGAAGCCTGCCTGCTGCAGTTTATGGGATCACAAAGAGTTGACATGCCTTAGCAACTGAATAACAACCTGGGTGGGGGCTTCAGTTGCTGCAGAAGAACTCAAAGATATTTTTATACATATCCCTTGAGGTTGTTTGCTTGTGTTGTTGAGTTGACTACGCCAAAGCCTTTGACTGTGTGGATCGCAACAAACTGTGGAAAATTCTTAAAGAGATGGGAATACCAGACCACCTGACCTGCCTCTTGAGAAATCTGTATGCAGCTCAGGAAGCAACAGTTAGAACTGGACGTGGAACAATAGACTGGTTCCAAATTGGGAAAGGAGTACATCAAGGCTGTATATTGTCACCCTGCTTATTTAACTTATATGCAGAGTACATCATGAGAAACGCTGGAATGGATGAAGCACAAGCTGGAATCAAGATTGCAGGGAGAAATATCAATAAGCTCAGATATGCAGATGACACCACCCTTATGGCAGAAAGTGAAGAGGAACTAAAAAGCCTCTTGATGAAAGTGAAAGAGGAGAGTGAAAAAGTTGGCTTAAAACTCAACATTCAGAAAACTAAGATCACTGCATCTGGTTCCATCACTTCATGGCAAATAGATGGGGAAACAGTGGAAACAGTGACAGACTTTATTTTGGGGGGCTCCCAAGTCACTGCAGATGGTGACTGCAGCCATGAAATTAAAAGACACTTACTCCTTGGAAGAAAAGTTATGACCAACCTAGACAGCATATTGGAAAGCAGAGACATTACTTTGCCAACAAAGGTCTGGCTAGTCAAAGCTATGGTTTTTCCAGTAGTCATGTATGGATGTGAAAGTTGGACTAAAGAATTGATGCTTTTGAACTGTGGTGTTGGAGAGTCTTTTGGACTTCAAGGAGATCCAATCAGTCCATCCTAAAGGAAATCAGTCCTGAATATTCATTGGAAGGACGGATGCTGAAGCTGAAACTCCAATGCTTTGGCCACCTGATGCAAAGAACTGACTCATTTGAAAAGACCCTGATACTGGGAAAGATTGAAGGCAAGAGAAGGGGATGACAGAGGATGATGGCATCACTGACTCAGTGGACATGAGTTTGAGTAAACTCCAGGAGTTGGTGATGGACAGGGAGGCCTGGAGTGCCACAGTCCATGGGGTCGCTAAGAGTCGGACACAACTGAACAACTGAACTGAACTAAACTGATATCCCTTGAGGAGGAATCAGGATCCTGCTTTATAGCCACACTATCCTTTCTGAACTGCTCCTCCTCTGTTTCTGCATTATCTCTCCTCCCTGATTAGTAACTGTTTGAATCTGCCCTTCGGTACTCAGGGAAGGTCTAGGAAGCTGAAGCCTTTTTCCTCCAAATAAGAAACAGAGGACACAAAAAGGATTTGTACCTGGGAGGGTCCCACAGGGTCCTACTCAGTTTCAATAGGTGCCATGATTCTAAAGTGGGGATCTGGGCCACACTCCTAGTATCTACTGCAGAGGTTCTGTGAGACATCCATGGGGTGAACCAGAGGGCCCTGGGGAGCAGAAAATGCAGACCAAGCCAAGGCTTGCCCTGCCCCCTGGTGGTGTTCCTCTGACACTGGCCCACCTGGCGGGTCAGGCTAAAAGAAGGGCCCGGGATTATAGAGATACAAAAACAACTAGAATAAAATACAATTAATTCAAAGATATAGGTATGCACACAGTATAGAGCAAACACAGCATATAGGAGAGAAGACAGCAAGTAAGGAGCGGGAGGTGATACCACTGGATAAACAGAAGCCAGATTATGAAAGACATCAGTTGTCATGTGGTAGGAAGCCTTCAGGGAATTTTAAGCCTAAGAATGCTATGATCTCATTTTTTTTTCCTTAATGATAAATCAGAGACAATATAGAATTGCAGGGGAAAAAACCAACTTGGTAATTAGAGTCAGAAAAACTTGGATTAAAAAAAAAAAAGAAAAACTTGGATTCAGATTCTATTTCTCCTGCTGATCAGCTGTGTGACTTTGAAAAAAATGGCTTAAACTCTAAGCTTCTGTGGCCACATCGATAAAACAGAGTTGCTGTGAAATGGAATGAGGCTGTGTATGTAAAAAACTTTCCGAATGGTTCAGCAGTGAAGAATCTGCCTGCCAGTGCGGGAGACCCGGGAGATGCAGGTTCCATCTCTGGGCCGGGAAGGTCCCCTGGAGGAGGAGATGGCAACCCACTCCAGTATTCTCGCCTGGGAAATCCCATGGACAGAGGAGCCTGGCAGGCTACAGTCCTTGGGGTCGCAAAGAGTCAGACATGACTGAGCACGTACACACACGCGTGTAAAACTGCTGGTTCAGAGCCTGGCACCTGGGAGCCATACAATAAACATTATCCTTCTCTCTTAATTTTCCAAAGTGAACTTACGGGCAAAGTTTGGAGAAGAAATTAGTGGGAGGGAGAGGGAGTGGCATTTGGAGATGTGGGAGGCCAAGCAGGTGCTTGGAAGCTATTGTCTGAAGCCAAGTGAGACATAAACCTTGAACTATGGCAAAGGTCAAGTGGGCAGACACTGATTTGAGAGCTAATTGTGAAGTACAAATCCAAAGGTCCTGGTGTCTGATTGGCTGTGGAAGATAAGGAAGGAAGAGTCCAGACTGATTCAGGTTCCTCTGGGGCAGCTGGCTAGATAGTGGTTCCATTTGCTGATAGGGAACCATGAGAGCAGAAGAGATGATGACCTATTGATATCAAGCTAGGCTCTGTGGAGCTCCTAGGTGCAAAGACTTTCTGTGTTCCCCATTTCTTTGATTATAGGAAACAGCCCTCATTCAGCCTCCATGACCTTCCCTGAGTTCCAATGGACAGATTCAAGCAGTTGTTAACTAGGGAAGGGAAGAGACACAAGACCAGGGAGACACAGTTAAGGGCAACTATGGGGCAAGGTTCTGTTTCCCTAGCAACTGATATACACAATAATATCCTTGAGTTATTTTTCAAATTCTGAAAACTTTTCCAGGTGGGAGAAGTTGTCAAATGATGGTATGCTATCCACAAGCATGTACCAGTTGGACCTGAAGGTTGATGATGCTGATTCCTACTTACCTCACCACCAAGCCATCAGAAGAACGTCCACAAATTGATTATGCTCTCTTTGAACAATTATTATAAAATTTCTCACTATCTTCTCCAAGTTGGGACACACAGTTTTAAGGGCATTAACCCACTGTAGCCTCCTTTGCCTGGCAAAGTAATAAAGTTAATTATTTTCTACTTCACCCAAAACTCTGTCGCCAAGATTAGATCTGGCACCAGTGTACAGACAAGCTGGGCTTTCAGCATGACTTTGAAAGGTTGGTTGTGATGCCACCAGTGTGCACATCTTTAGGCCAGAGAGCAGACACAAAGAGGCAGTTGATTGCAGTGGAGTGGCTAAGACAGAGTTTGGATGTAGGGACTGGAAGAAACTGTCCCAAATACATACACATGAGGTTGAGTCCAGGATGCAGCCTGGGTGGAAGAGATGAGGGTCAGTAGCAAGCCCAAGGCTGGAGACCAGCTCCCCTTTCTCAGCACAGAACTCTGAGAAATCAGAGAATCAGGATTGTTTCTGTTACAAATGGCAGAAATCCTCTTACAATTAGCTTGAGCAAGAGAAAACATTTATTGATTCCTAACCCTCGAATCAGGAATCTGTTGCTCTCTATCCCTCGGCCTGCTTCCTCTAGGCTGGCTTCCATCTCAGGCAGTTTCCTCCTTTGCAGGGCCAAGCCGACACCCAGCAGCATCAGGCTTAGGTTCTCCCAGCCCGGCAACCCCAGCAGATAGGGAGCCCATTTTGAAAGCTGACAAAAAAGCCTGAGAGAGAGAGACATCACCCCATTCCTGAATATTTCCACTGGCGATGGCCAGAGTAAAGAACACACAATTTGGCCAAGCTCAGAGCCCACCCCCAAGAGGCCTACAGGACCACACAGTTTGAGGAGGTGGTTCCCCAAAGAAACATCAGCGTGCTATTAACAGAAATAAGGAATGGATGCTGGCTTACCATAGCCATGTTGAGTTTGAGGTGATATGGCATTTGGGATAATACCCAGGGCCTCAAGCTGAAGACAGATGTCTGGATGGAGACATAACTTGAGAAATTACCAGAGGACTTTATGGTTGGTTGGGGCAGATGCGTCCTTCAGGGGAATGTGCAGGGAATGATCAGTCCAGGGCCCCAAAGAAGAGATTCTGGGGTGGAGAGACATTACCACCATGGTAGGGCAGAGAAGAATCCTCATCTCCGGGAGAAGAAACAGGGCTTTGGGAGCTCCTGATATTAGAGTCCTGGACAACAGAAGAGCCTGGGCTCAGAGTGCCCAAGCCCCGGGAGGAAAGGGAAAGGCAAAGCCCAGCCCCCGGCTTCTAAACCTCCAGCTTTCCGTGGGTTCCACCTCTGGCCTCGGCCCTAGTTCTTGGTTTGTCTGCCACCCAGTGCCTGCCAGTCGCTATTTCCCAGGAGCAAGAGTCCTCAAAATTTCATCATGTGCAGGGGGCGAGGCGGACCGGTGGGGCGGGGCCTCGGGGCCGAGGAGAGGAACCAGTCCTCCAATGGGAGACAAGGGTTTGGGGGCTAGGATGCAGCTGGTGGGGCCGCGGCTGGGCGGACCCGCGCGTAGCCGTGGGCGGCGAGAGGGTCTGGCCGGCCCTGCTGGGTCCCGCCCCTGCGCCGGCCCGCCTCCTTTTTAAGCGCCTCCCGCCTAGCCTGAGCTCCCGCTCTCGGCGCCGCTCCCTCGTTCCCCGCCTTCCTTATCTCCCCGGCTTCGCTCGGTTCTCGCGGCCACCCCGCAGCCCCAGCGCAGGTGCCATGGCCGCTATGTATCGCCCCGGCCTGCGGTGAGTGACCCCCAGACCGGGGCCGACCCTCACTTTCCGCCGCGCTCGCCCCCTCAGGGCTGCCATACGCGTTATCCTGCTCGCCCCCCTCGGCCTGGTTTTGCATCCGAGAGGAGGAGACGGGCAGGTGGCGAGTGTGTCTGGATCTCGTCCTCTCGGCTCGTGCGTCACGGCGGAGATCGGGGCGGCCTCAGCCGCTCCGGGTGTCTCTGTTTCCGTCCCCTCCTCCCTCTCCCTGCTTTGCTGGTCCCTGACCACACCATCTGTATCTGCCACTCTCAGAACTTCCTTTCCCCCTCCTCGCTCTCCCTTGCGGGGCCCAGTCTCCATATCCCCTCCTTTGCTTGGTACAGATGTAAGTGGTTCCTTCCACAGGTTGCAGTGAGGAGAAGTAGGGCCTTGGGGTCAAGGATGCACGAACCCCTGGGGACTGAGCTCAGAGCTCCCTAAAGAAGGTAGAAGGTAAACAGCCATTCCCCGGCCTCCCCCGGATGGGAAGCTGGCGCGGAGCCCTGCACAGCTAGAGGGCTCTGGGGTCCCAAGAGGGAGGGAGGCATGGTAGAGGTAGAGACCAAGTTGCCTTCATTCTTACCTGGCTGACTTCATCCCCTGTCCAGGACGAACCCCCAGGCCCTGCCTGTCTATCGTCACCGCCTTTTCACAGCTTTCTGTCTTCCCTGTGTAGTCTCCCTTCTCAGCTTTGTCTCAGAGTCTGAGCCGACCCCCTGTCTCTCCCACAGCTGGTTCCACTGGGCTAGCCATTGTGGGTGGTCTCTGGAGCAGAGAAAAAGAAGGTCCCACTCCAGAGACTGGAGAAGAGCAGGGGGAGCTTCACAGGAGACTCCCGGAGGCAGCCTCCCACAGAGAGAGGTTCTCCCCAAGGCTGAATGCCTTTAAAATTAATGCTTGGGTAAAACTCTCAGAGGCCGAACAGAACAGGTCCCAGGAGGCTTCCTCCTCTGCCCCTAGGCCCATGCTAGGTCTCCACCCTGCCCTGCCCAGTGAAGCCACCCAGCTCCCAGGCCTGAGTGTCCTCTCTTCCCCAGGCTTCTTCCCTGTGAGTCTGAGCACCCTGCAGTCTAATGCTCCACCCCACTGCCAAAGCTCTAGGCATTTGTTCTTTAGGAAAGAGAGCCAAGAGAGGGACAGGGTCATGCAGTGCTGGGCTTGTAGGGTACAGTTTCTGGTGGGCAAGGCCCTGGCATAGGAGGAGAGTAACTTCCCTCTCTTGGCCTTTGCTCTCTCTGCATCACTTCACCTTGGGTCCAGGCCAATCAGAGCAGACCCTACTTTTCCCTCTCCTAAGGGTGTGAAGGGACAGATTCCAGGGGCTCTGTTCTAAGAATTGGGGCATGCAGCCCAGCCAGTGATATTCCCTGACAGTCAGCCTTCCACACAGTTTGAAAATACCTACCTACCCAGTGGCAACACTTTATGCAATCCTTGTTGGGCCAGTGGGCAGCCACAGATCCAATGCCTGAAACCCTGACATCCGATCACCCACTCTTTGTGCAAGGGCCCAAATCGAGAAAATTGGGACTTAACCACGTCACAGACCTGGTCCTCTGCTTGAAGCTTTCACAGTCTTACAGCATGCAAAACTATACTTGAGGATGAAAAGAACACCAGAAACATGAAGCTGTCACTTGGGCACAATTTATTGACATTTGGGCCACAGGACACCTGCTCATTTCCAGACATTGACCAGATGTAGTAAATCATGGGCATGAGCCAAGCCTACAATAACATCAGCATGCCTAAACATATACTTCCATATTGCCAGACATGTGCCCTTATGCTCATTTGGTGATACCTGTCCCTTGCTAATCAGGAGACACCTTCACTAAGCCTCATAAAGGCCACAAAATACACATGGCCTGAACCCATCTCCTTCACCTAGTCTGACCTCTTCGTGGTGCCTGTACCCAGAGGGACTTTAGCTCGTCTTTAGAAGCCCAGCCCTCTGTACCCTTGACTTGCCCATCTTCCATGAGAACACCTGGCCCATTACCTCTCTTGTTTCTTCTCTTGCAGGCTTAGCTGGCACAGGCTGAGCCCCTGGGGTTGGTCGTCACGGTGTAGCATCCAGACGCTGCGAGTCCTCAGCGGAGATCTGGGCCAACTGCCTGCTAAGGTTCGAGACTTTGTGGAGCACAGTGCCCGTCTGTGCCAACCAGAGAGCATCCACATCTGTGATGGGACCGAGGCAGAGAACACTGCCATGCTGGCCCTTCTGGAACAGCAGGGACTCATCCGAAAACTCCCGAAGTACAACAATTGGTAAGTCCTGAGCCCAGCAACCTGCGACATGGGGGCAGCTGCGTGGACCGAGGCCACTTTGGGTTTACCGAGACAAAATCCAATTTTAAATAGACCATGCCAATGGAATAAGCAGAATGGAGCTTTGAGGGAAACCATCAGAAATTATTGCGGTTGGTCTATACTTTTATGTTAAGTTGATACAAATAAAAGCCTTTACTTTTTTTTTTTTTAACTTACAAATTCAGGGAGTTTCTGCCAGGGCAGAGGCCATTAGATGGCTGGGGGCCAAGGGAACTACCCCTTAGATTGGGACAAAATCTGGGGGAGAGAACTTCCCTGGTGGTCCAGTGGTTAAGAATCTGCCTTGCAAAGCAGAGGACGTGAGTTTGATCCCTGGTCCAGGAACTAAGATCCCACACGGTGCAGAGCAACTAAGCCCACACACTGCAATTACTGAGCCCATGTGCTTGGCATGCTGCAAACTAAGACCCAAAAATTAAAAAAAAAAAATCTGGGGGAAGAACTGAGATGCAAACGAATGGGAAAAAATAAGGCCAACAGAAGACCTGGAGACAAAGCTGGACATGAAAGAGTGGGTCTGGGGTGAGGGCGGTCTGCTGGCCACTATCTTCTTGATATCCGCTCTCCCCCAGCTGGCTGGCCCGCACAGACCCCAAGGATGTGGCACGAGTAGAGAGCAAGACGGTGATTGTAACTGCTTCTCAACGGGACACGGTGCCCCTCCCAGCTGGTGGGGCCCGTGGGCAGCTGGGCAACTGGATGTCCCCAGCTGAGTTCCAGCAAGCTGTGGATGAGAGGTTTCCAGGCTGCATGCAGGGTAATCAGGGCAGGGACACAGAGGCAGGGGCACTGAAGGTATCAACAGGTTGGAACCCTTCATCCAGGTGGCATTTTCCTCCGTAGGCCGAACCATGTACGTGCTTCCGTTCAGCATGGGTCCCGTAGGCTCCCCGCTGTCCCGCATCGGAGTGCAGCTCACAGACTCTGCCTACGTGGTGGCAAGCATGCGGATTATGACCCGGCTGGGGACGCCTGTGCTTCAGGCCCTGGGAGATGGTGACTTTGTCAAGTGTCTTCACTCTGTGGGCCAACCCTTGACTGGGCAAGGTGAGCACCTGCTCTGCCCAGGGGAGGACACAGAGGCCCGCTTGTACTCAGAGGGAACCCCACAGCCTAGCCATCCTGATTAGTGAGATAGTGAAGTCCCATGTTCTAGAGCAGGAGTGGGCTGGGAGTGAGTCTGTGTTGACAAAGTCGTTTGCACAAGATTGAGAAGAATTATCCAAGAATAGGGGCACGGGAGCCGACAGGTGTCATGAGGTAGGAGGTTTTAGCCACCCATTGACACCACCACTGCTCCCAGTGTCTTTCCTGCCAACCCCAATCCCTCCAGCCCCTGACACCCTGATGCCTGATGCCCCTGCCAGCAGCCCCATGAATCCACTGTCCCCAGGGGAGCCGGTGTGCCAGTGGCCATGCAATCCAGAGAAAACCCTGATTGGCCACGTGCCCGACCAGCGGGAGATCATCTCCTTCGGCAGCGGCTATGGTGGCAACTCCCTGCTGGGCAAGAAGTGCTTTGCCCTTCGCATCGCCTCTCGGCTGGCCCGGGATGAGGGCTGGCTGGCGGAGCACATGCTGGTGAGGGCCTGGTGAGGGTCTGAGGGGGGCAGGCCAGGGGTGGGGCCTGACCAGTCAGCCTCAGCCTTGCCTCTCCACTGCCAGACTGAAGGCCAAGGACTCAGCCCAAATGCCCGAAGCTTTGGCCTGAGGCTGCTGACTGTTGGAGGGCTTCCCCTTGCTGCCACCCCAGGCCCCATGGCCAGGCGGTGTACCCAATTAGTGAATAAACCTTGGTCCTCCCTGTCGACCTCTAGCTGTCCTTCCCAAGCAGACCATTCCTGACCTCTGTCTGGTGCTCTCTTCCTTGTCCTCTCTCTCCCCAACTCGCAGATCCTGGGTATCACCAATCCCGCGGGGAAGAAGCGCTATGTGGCAGCCGCCTTCCCCAGTGCTTGTGGCAAGACAAACCTGGCCATGATGCGGCCGGCACTGCCAGGCTGGAAAGTGGAGTGTGTGGGGGATGACATTGCCTGGATGAGGTTTGACAGTGATGGTGAGAGGCCCTCAGATCATACTCTGGGTTCTGGTTCGACGTTCCCCTCACTGCTCAGGATGAACTTGGTCAGTGAGAACCTCTTCCTGAACAACCGCCCCACCGCCCTGCCTCCTGGCAGCCCCCCACCCTGGAGATGCAGAGCCTTTCCCCTCAGATCTAGGGTCTAGCTCAGGGCAGGGAGGAGCTGAGCAAGACCTTCCAAGACTGAGCCTCTCAACTTTTCCTGGTTAGTCCTTCCTTTTTTTCACTTCTCCTCCCAACAGGTCGACTCCGGGCCATCAACCCTGAGAATGGCTTCTTTGGGGTGGCCCCTGGCACCTCTGCCACCACCAATCCCAATGCTATGGCCACAATCCAGAGTAACACCATTTTCACCAATGTGGCTGAGACCAGCGATGGCGGCGTGTACTGGGAGGGCATCGATCAGCCTCTTCCACCTGGCGTCACCGTGACCTCCTGGCTAGGCAAACCCTGGAAACCTGGTATGAGGAGTTAGTCAGACCCGGGGCTCAGTACCTTGTTGATGTAAAGGAACCTGCAGCCACCTCCCAGGACCTCTGGGAGGCCCAGGGATTTATGAATGTTCTGTTTTCTAACCCTAAGCAAGATCTCAAGTCACATCCCAGCTCCACCAAGTATTGGCTCTGTGGCCTGACTGAGTTGCTAAAACCTCCTGAGCTTCAGGGTCCCCATCACTTGAATGGGGGTAGTTATTACAGTACCTAGCTCATAAGGTGTTGGAGGATTAAATTAAAGAATGCATGTAAAAGGTTCAACATAGTGCCAAATACATAGTAAATTCTCAATTAATATAAGCTGAATGTTTTTAAAGGGGACGGGCTGTCTTGGAAATTTTTACAGAAAGAATGGGACTCAAAGCACAATCCATAAAGTTGGACCCATTAGGAAGGAGGAAGCCTGCCCCTCCCCTCCCCTGGGTCCCCACCGCCACCCCCCTAAAATAACCATTGGCTAAAGGTCAGTATTGTTAACTTTCCCCTGCTCTTCCAACATATTCACCCCAGTCCTTTCAAACAAAGTTAGACCAGCTCTTTAGCCTCTCCTGGAAGCTAGTTTCTCAACCATGTCATTACTCTCCAGTGCCCTGCCGCCCTCCCCTTCCCCCAGTCCTGCACTCTGGACCTTCAGCTTTTAGTGGCCTTTGGCATTTAGACAGCCGAGATCTAGGGTTGGGAGCAAAGAAGAGCTTAGCAGGGGAGGGTGGCCTGTGGTCACTGAAGCCTACATTCAAGTTTTCCAGGCTGGCTTAGCAGTCACCCTCTTCATCTAATCATCCTTCATTTTCTCTAACACCATCATTAAGCCCTCCTCAGCCTCCCCACCCAACTGCGAAATCCAAGAAACTTTCATATTTCCCCACAGGCTAGTTGCCCAACCCTTTCATCATCTCTGGATTCAGGGGTATTACTAGGGCGTGTTGTACCAGATTCAGTTCTCAGAATAATACCCTGAGCTAGGTCCTAAACTGAGGATGAAAGTGCCAGAGAGAAGCGTAAGGGATGGTTCTTATATGAGAGTGGAGGCAGGAGCTGGGGCTGGAGCAGGGCAGGGTACACTGGCTCTGTGACCCCTTGCCCCCCAGGTCTGAGCAGCAACTTCTAGCAGAGAAAGTACTGTGCCCATTCAGGGCCCCCATGATGGGGCTTTATACATATGCCACTGACTTGGTCCCATCTCCTCTCCAGGCATCTGAAGGGGCCTAAAATGACCTCCTCAGGTTACAACTGTCCAGGTTACGTCCTCAACTGAGTTCTTCAAGCCCTGTCACTCCAGCAGGGTCTAAGCAGACCCAGGGAAATTACCAAAATACTGCCTGCTTTAAAATTAGTTCCTGTTTGCATTTTGATAACTCAGGAAATTCTGTCTTCCACCATTTGCTGATGGAGTCAGTTATCTAAAATACTGACCTGACAGTCTCAGTTTTTGCTTTAGGTTTGAGTGTTTATTTAAATAATAATCTCATAAAAGAAGAGTTTCTGGGGCAAAATTTCTATTATAACTCTATGACAGTATTTAACCCCATTCCCTTGAGCACTGGCCAAGTTCTGTAACTTAGTATAAACATTAATATCCTGCTAAACCCCAGTTCCTCTCCCATTCTTTTCTCCCATAACTCAGTTGGCAGCACCATCATGGATAAATAACTTGATCTTCAGGGGAGATGTTCTGGCTCCCTTCTCCCTACTAACCTCCAACTCAAGGTTGCAGGGAGCTGATGAGGCAAAAAGAAATTGTGCAAGAGTGCCTGCAAAGGTATGTGTGTTGGGAGTGGACATGCCCTTGGAAGTGATAGTATTTGTATTTGCTCTGCCAGGTGACAAGGAGCCCTGTGCGCATCCCAACTCTCGCTTTTGTGCCCCGGCTGGCCAGTGCCCCATCATAGACCCCGCCTGGGAGGCCCCAGAGGGAGTCCCCATTGACGCCATCATCTTTGGAGGCCGTAGACCCAAAGGTAAACATCATGCAGGCTCCGTGCCTTCTGGGTTAAGAGTCAGGCTCTCTATCAGGACACACCTCCCTCTTGTACTTAAAGCTCAGAGGGCTTCAACCTGGATTGCTAACTACAGCTGTCTGCCTGTAGAGTGCCCCTCCACCTGGAGAATCAAGGTGGAGGGGGGCGGCATAGGGTTTGAAAATCCACAGTGGAGGTCCTAGGAGAGAGTAGGAGTCAAGATCACCAGAAGGGATAGAGTGATGGTGCAAAGATAAGGGCTGCCTTTGACCATGTGCCCTGGTGTCCCAGGAGTCCCCCTGGTATATGAGGCCTTCAACTGGCGCCACGGGGTGTTTGTGGGCAGTGCCATGCGCTCTGAGGCCACTGCAGCGGCTGAACACAAAGGTGAGTGCCCTCCCTGCTTCACTCCTGTGCCCACCTTACCTCTTCTCTCCCTCCATGAGCCAGGCCTTCCTTCTGCCCACCCTTTCCCAGGTGTATCTTTTCCCTACTCCCATCCCCTAGCCCTGCCTTAAGGATATTCCAGTACCACCACCATTTCACAGCTTCCTCCAGCTGGAGGCAGAATACTCTTCTCCAGTAAGAAAGGAGATTCCTTACCCATCCTGCTCCCCTCCCCAGGGAAGGTCATCATGCATGACCCATTTGCCATGCGGCCGTTTTTCGGCTACAACTTTGGGCGCTACCTTGAACACTGGCTGAGCATGGAGGGGCGCAAGGGGGTCCGGCTGCCCCGCATCTTCCATGTCAACTGGTTCCGGCGCGATGAGGCAGGCCGCTTCCTGTGGCCAGGCTTTGGAGAGAATGCCCGGGTGCTAGACTGGATCTGCCGACGGCTCGACGGGGAGGACAGTGCCCGGGAGACACCCATCGGGCTGGTGCCTAAGGAAGGCGCCTTGGATCTCAGCAGCCTGGGAGCCATAGACACCACCCAGCTGTTCTCCCTTCCCAAGGACTTTTGGCAACAGGAGGTTCATGACATTCGGAGCTATCTGACAGAACAGGTCAACCAGGATCTGCCCAAGGAAGTGCTGGCTGAGCTGGAGGCCCTGGAGGGACGTGTGCGCAGAATGTGATCTGAGCCTTCAGCTAGCAAGGGGGCACAGCACCCGCCTACCCCCACCTTCAACTCCCCTGGAATAAGCAAGCCACCAGGCTTGCAGAAACTATGAGCAACTTAACAACACTCTCATCCTCTGGGTGCTGTGAGATCAAGCCCCAGAGCTTTCCCCACATGCTGCCTAATAATGAGATGCTCATTTATATAACATTTGTGCTGTTTTCATTTCCTGCCTGTCTTCACAGGCTTCCCTTTAACACTAATTTCACAATCTTCTTCCAAGCAGCTGGTGTCCCAGTGCAGCCTGCCCTGGCATGGCCCAGTGGTATAAGGATCTCTCTCACAGGCAGCTCAACCACCGAGCCAGATAAGTAGAAACTGCTGGGAGAAGACAGTATCTACTGGTGTCCTGAGGAATTAAAAAGGAGGGACCTCTGTGAGCAGCTCAGTATAGCCTCCAGGCCTAAAATTCCTAATCTCCCATCAGAGAAGCAGAAGCTCTATGACCCCACTCCAGTGACGCGGCTCCACTGTCAGTTCTCAGACCTGTTTTTCCTCCTTCATTACCCTGAAGTTTGACTCACAAAGTATTCATGAGAGCTGATTCAATATTGAGGCAGCTAACGCTTCCATAGTACGTTCTGTGTGACAGGCACTGTTCAGGAGTGACGGCTGAGAGTAACTTCACCTGTGATCTGGATCTGCCTGAGTGAATGTATAAACTGAGATGGGTACGATGGAAGTTTGTACCCACAAAATGAGGACAAATATTCACAAAATAACTGAAAATTCCTCAGAAGAAAACCTTGGAGGAGGAAACAACAAATGTTTTTTATAGAAAACAGCCAATAACCAGTTATAATGTATAAACAAAAAGGAATCTAAAGTCAGAGTGGATTACATGCTAAAACACAGCAATGGAGTCCATGGCACTAAAATAGATTTTACACTGCACTAACAGATATTAAAACTTCATACATAGCATGTGATAGCTAACAATATGATCAGAGGTAGCATAGTATAGATGTTAGGCACATAGTAGACTCAAGCCAGGGGTGCCTCTCAGCTTCTTCAGCTATAAAATGGGGATGTGCCTACATCTGACAGTGTTGTTTGGGTTAAGAGTCAGTGAAGCCAGGCACTCATAACTATGCCTGACAAGGAATAACCATTGACTAAGTTAGCTGTCCTCACCTTTTCACTCTGTATGGATTAGAGTGGGCCCTGTAGGCATGTTATACACTGCTGACTTGACAGTTTAAGAGGAAAGTGAGCAATGTAAATACAATTTAGAGGAGAAAGAAAATAGGTTGGAAATAAAGTCCTTCCTGGAAAGAGGCAAGGAACTGGGATTCCAGGCACCTTTCTGATACCATACCTAAATGCACAGGAATAGGAAGGTGTTATAGCCTTAAAAATTAGTCTGGAGATTTCCCTGGAAATCCAGTGGCTGACAGAGAACTAAGATCCCACACGCTGCATGGCAAGGCCAAAAAACGTTTTGTTTTTTTTTTTTTCTCCAAAGACGACATACAGCTGGCCAACAGGAATATGAGAAAATCTCAACTTCACTAATTATTAGAGAAATGCAATGAGATATCGCCTCATACTGGTCAGAATGGCCATCATCAAAGTCTACAAATAAATGCTGGAGAGGGTGTGGAGAAAAGGGAACCCTCCTACACTGTCGGTGAGAATGTAAACTGGTGCAGCCACTATGGAGAACACCATGGAAGTTCCTTAAAAAACTAAAATCAGAGTTACCATATGATCCAGCAATCCCACTCCTGGGCATATATCCAGAGAAAACTAGAATTTGAAGATACACGCACCCCAGTGTTCACTGCAGCACTATTTACAATAGCCAAAACATGGAAGGAACCTAAATGTTCATTGGGGAAAAAAAAGTCCACCAATAGATGAATGGATAAAGATGTGGTATATATATATATACAATGAAATATTAACCATGGAAAAGAATAAAATAATGCCATTTGCAGAAACACAGATGAACTTGGAAATTATATTAAGTGAAGTAAGCCAGACAGAGAAGACAAATATATATCACTTACATATTGAATCTGAAAGGGTACAAGTGAGCTTATTTACAAAACAGAAATAGACCCACACAGAGAAAACAAACTTATGGTTACCATAGCAGAAGGTATGAGGAAGGGATACATTAGGAGAATGGAATTAACATATACACACTACTATATATAAAATATAGATAATAAACAAGGATTACTGTATAGCACAGGGAACTATAAATATTTTATAATAACCTATAAAAGAAACTAATCTGAAAAAGAATACATACACACACATATATATGTATCTGAATCACTGTGCTGTATACCTGAAACTAATACAACTATACCTCAATTTTTTAAATTTAAAAAAATAAAAAGCCTGGACAAATCCCCATTTAAAAAAAAAAAAAAGATTTTGCCAATTAGAATAAAATTGCATGCCCTGCAGCTCCGGATAAATGATAAAATATAGTTAACACATTTTATTAAACTCTCTAAACTAAAACATAGATATAGAAAACCGTACAAAATAAAAGTATAGCTTAATAAACTAAATCGAACTTTGAAGTCATTACCCAGAAAAATAGAACTTTGCCAAACACTAAAACTGCCACCACCATGTTCCTCATCTTCACAGTCCCTCCCCTTCCTGGTGTAAATTGACACCATGGTTCATGATAATCACATCCTTGCTTTTTTCCCGAATCACCTAAATCCAGAACCCTAGACATTATAGCCTAACCTTATCCATTAAAAAAAAAAAAAACCTGTATACCTTTTATATTTCTTTCAATCTACAGGTTACCCCTCTACTCTTCTCTTCAATTTAACCATTGAAGAATCCAGGTCTAGAAGTTCATCACCTAGATTCATTAATTTGTTAGGGATTTCAGAAAAGCTGTCCTCAAACTCTTACAAATTCCCTTACAAAGGGACACTCCTTTTATTTTCTGTTTTCATTACCCTGAGGCACAGTTTATACAGGTACAGCAAGATAACTGCTTGATTCTTTTCCTTAACTTACCATCTTCAGTATAATGTTTTTGGGGACTTTTCTGGCGGTCCAGTGAGTGGCTAAGACTCTGAGCTCCCAATGCAGCAGTCCCAATTCCTGGTCAAGGAACTAGATCCCTCATGCCACAACCAAAGACCCCATGGGCCGCAACTAGAACCTGGCACAAATAAATGTTTTAGTTATTTAAGAAAATAATGATTTGGTTTCATATCATCCTTCAAACAGGTGACCAGGTTGGTTTTTTTGTGTGTGACCAATTAGTTACACACACACACACCCATTATGAACTCAAGGATTTAAACATACTTAATGTTTATTAAATTATAATGCTCAAATTACCCCTTCTTTGGCCATAGGCTTGGCTCCTGAGTCCTTTTGACTTTACCCTGATAATGTTTACTGGCTTCTTTACTATCTGGTATGGTAAGTTCCATGCTTTCCTTGTACATCTCCTACCCTAGATCCGGCGCTTGAGGTAAAGAACCCACCTGCCAATGCAGGACACATAAGAGACACAGGTTTGATCCCTGGGTTGGGAAGATTCCCTGGAGGAGGACATGGCAACCCACTCCAGTATTCGTGCCTGCAGAAGCCCACAGACAGAGGAGCCTGGCAGGCTACATTCCATAAGGTCGCAAGGAGTCAGGCAGGACTGAGCACGCACACATGCACCCTAGACCTACCCCAAGCTCTGGTTTCCTTCATGGGAAATGGTATTTTAAGATTTAGGTGGTAGGAGTGTTTATTGCTACTAGATTGTTTCTAGATCTTTTCAGTGGATAGGGATAGGAAAATAAAACACCTCTTGAGTTCAAACTGATAGTTCCTATTCAAACTCAGAACTAAACTGTTTTTAACTTCTGTATCATATTTATACCTCCTACCCGCCACACAAAAAATTCTGGTTCCCAAGGACACAAAAGTATTAGAAATCCCGTAATTACTCAATTGCTTTATAGTCAACACACTTTTAAGTCCTGGGTAAACCAGCATACTTCCCCCTTTCCTTCTACATTGAGCGTGCTATAAGAAGAGAATGTATAAACACACATCATCCATCACTTCAGAAGACAAAACGTTCCTTTGTGTTGCCCACGTGTTCCTTTGTAGCTGGACATGTGTTCCAGGAGCTCTGCCGTCACCAGGCTGGGATTAGGGAGAGGGAGGACAAAGGTAGCCAGAGAAAAATTTGTTTTCCTTCTCTCCTCTCAAGCCCAGCCCGCCCCCTGGTGGACATGCTAATGAGCAGGAAATGCCCAAAGCAGGTCAGACGGGAAGTCAACTAGCTGACATTTACAGAGCAATCACTAGAATCAGTCCTAAAATGGGTGCTAACTAGAAAACCTCTCTGTTGCTTTAAGTGTAGGTGGGGAGAGTGGAGATTGCCCAAACGAAAAGCACTTATAAATTGTTGCCAAGCAACGTGCCAAATTTCAAATTCATGAGAGGAAGGGCCAATAAAGTTTATCAAAATGACTTAATTAAAATTATTTTTTAAAGAAACACCATTTTCTTTCAATGAAACACACAGTACATCCTAACATATAAATGCTCATATAGATTTTTAAATTATTGTCACAAGTGATATAATCAAGTTCATAGACTTAAAATCTTTTACATACAAAAATCAACCGATGTATCAAGAGATGAAATCTTACACTCTTCAGCATTTGATGTCAAGACTCATTTTGGCCATAAAACCTCAGATTTTTCTTTTTAACATTTACTGTGACTTTAAAATGCCTTATTCAATAACACACAAGTTCCATCTTTCAAAGATTTGAGTATAGATTTTGTTCAGCTTTAAACTGCATTTGTAAATTAAACAGATTTGTAAGCTAAGGAGGAAAAGAGGAAAGAGGTAATTTTTAAATGAGTTAAGAAGATGAGTTTAACAGAAGTTTTTGTTTTCTGTAGACCTCAAGTGGTTGAACCGTGTTAACCATAATGATTTGTTCATACTGTATCTTTATCACATTAGTTCATGCAAGGCTTTCTCTACTATTTGTCTAATAATAAGCCTGGGTATTTTTATACTTTTTAAATGCAGAATTTAAACATATTGTTTTTGCATCCACATGTCACCAGAAGAACTACCACCTTTTTGAAACCTAAAAATGTAACTTGCACAATTTCCCACAGCATAATAACAGGACTACGTCATTTTAATGGCTACCTGGCATTTTTGTGTCTACCATATGAACCATAATTTATTTAACCAATCCTATCCTGCAGCAGTGTGCTTGGATCTATTTTGTTGCCAGTGTTTTACTACAATCCATAATTGCTCTCCTGAACATAAACATTTATGCTAAACTTGGCATATAGACTAGGGCTAGCTTCCTAGAATTGACACTACTGGGTCATGAGAAAGGAAGTCTGATTGATAGAGACAAAGTTTCCCCCAGACAAGAAATTCTGGGAAGGTGCAGAGAAGAGAAACGAGTAAGGACTTTATGGCCATATGTGCTTGGCAAAAGTAATAAAAAAATGACAAGGGGGGACAGATCGGAGCACTTCTAAGAGTAAAAAAAGAGTCAAGCAGGCTTGGAAGTTTGTATTTGAAACAAACACTAATGAACCAGTTGTAGGTTAAGAACTAAAGGCTATTAGAGAAGAATACTTCCAGAGATCAACTAACCCGGAGAGGTGTGAAACAATGAAAATTTGATGTTGGGTGATGACTCTGAAAACCACAGGACTTGAATAACTGAATTTAAAGGGCAAAGAGAAGGGAAAGGTCATTTTGGAAAATGATTCCACATTTTCCAGGCTGGACAACCCAGAAACCACAGAATCTAATATTTTCTGATGGTGACTCAAGACGGTGAAGAAAGGAATGGCATTTCATGGACAGAAGAGCCTGGCAGGCTACAGTCCATGGGGTCACAGAGGGTAGTAACACTTTCGCTTATATTATTTTAGAATTTATTTATAAATATATATAATATTTATTGAGGCAATAAACACTACAGGGCAGAAAGTAATCTGGCAATAGGAGATGGCTGACTGGCAGAACAGGCTACTTAATTAGTAGTTCCCAGAGCAAGAGAAAATTGTGGGGCACTTGCTCAAAAAATTTTTTAAGCATTTCAAAGGGTGATAGCACAATATTAAACCAAGTGTGGGCCCAAGAAGCCGGCCCTGGTGATCAGGTGATAAGCACCGATCTGGCGACCTAGAAACCAGGAGGCATCGCCCAAAGGACTAACCACACCTTCGCCCTCCCAGGGAGAATGAGCCCAGGGAAACTAAGGGTCCCCACTCCCCTACCTGCCCCGAGGCGGCACCGGGAGGGGGACAGATGACAACACTTCTAAGAGAGTGCTGTCTGGGGTTGTTGAGGTGCACCTCAGACCCCGGATCTACGCGCCCGCGCCCGGCACGAACAATCAACACTCCCCCCCCCGCCCCCAAACAGACACACACACCCAACCCCAGCAAGGGCAAGGATCCCAAAGTACACAAGTCGCGGCCTTGGACTTAGCCGAGTTACTCATAAACCGGGAGGAGGGGGTAGGAGGCGCCGCGCGCCAGGTTCGGCCTGGGGCGGAGAGGCACCCGAAGCACAGGTCTAAGGAAAGTCCGCAAATCCCAGAGGGCCCAGGGGGCGGCTGAGGGGAACAGACAAAAAGTAAAGGCCAAAGGAGCCCCGCGTCTGTGTTAGGGAACGTCAGCAAAGACCGACAGGGGTCACCTAAAAAGTTGCCAAAGCTGCTAACAGGAGGTCCAGAAACGGCAAACCCTACAAGAACAAGGCTTCCGGAAGCTAAGTCCGGAAGGGAGGGTGGAGGGCCTATGACGTGAACACGTCCCAAAGGCGCCGGGCACCTCTTAGGGCAGGGACGGCAGTAGCTGCAGTCGGCGAAGAGAGAGAGGATAGAGCCGAAAGGGGAAAAGGGAAGGAAAGAGTAGGTCCTTAGAGGTCGTCTGAAAAGTGCGAAGCCAAACTAACCCAAGGGACCGACAGCAAATTGTATCTCTTGTTAAGACACCTCACGGAAGCGCGCCAACGTCTTTTGTAAGCCCCGCCCCTCGCTCATCTAGTCTAGTTCCGTGGTCTCATATTCAGGAAGCAGCCGGTTCCCTACATACTCCTCCCACAAGGAGCGGTCGCCCCTACTGGGCTGCGCGCTTTCTCCTCCCCTCAAACCCCTCGCGCACTTTCTCCCGCCCGTCTGTCAATCACCGCGCTCAGCTGTCCAGTAAGCTGGCCAAGAGGGCTGGGCCGTCAGGGCTGTCGCGTGACGTCCGTAATCCGCCGGTCGCGGAGCGGGGAGATGCGTGACGAAGGCGGCGCGTGACGGAGAAGCGGTTAGCCGACGCTGCGGCGGCAGTCCGTGTAAACAAGGCCTCGGCCGCTGCTGGTCCTGCGACTGCTTCTCGCTGGTGGGTGGTCTCGCGCGTGGCGGTAACCACAAACTATGTGGGAGGTGCTTCTCGGCTTCCTCCCTGCCTGCCCCCGCTTAGCGTACACACCCCCGGAACACCACGTGGGCGTGAGGCAAGGAAGGGGGGGGTGTTAGGCCGAATTTTAACCTCATTGGTTGTTGCTGCCACCGGCTCTCGCAAGGGAGTGCTCTAATTGGCCGGCAAGGGGGGCGTCGAGGGGGTCTCTGAGTTCTAAGGCTTCTGATTGGCTAGGTGGATAAGCTAATAAGGCGCCTTTCCATCCGCGAGGGGTTTTGATTGGTTCGCCGGAGAGGTTACCTGGGAATCCACCCCCACCCCAGGGACTTTGATAGGTGAGTTTGAGGTGGAAAACTGAGAAATTCCTGTTCAAAGGATTTTCACTAGTGAGCTAGGGTCATGCCCTAGGTTTCATTCTGCTTATTTTGCTTCACAGGATTGGGAAAGGTTTGTGTTCCCGAAGCCTTGGGAGTTGTTACAGGCTGAGGAGAAGGGATCTCAATACCTAGGAAGGGTCGCCCTCCTAGAGATAGCTACTATCCATCTCAGGAAACTCTGGTGTTTCTAGAGCAGGCTTTGCTTTCACCAAACCCAAGGAGGTGACAGGAGGAGTCCCCACACAGGACTTAAGGATGCTGTGACCAGAAGATGGGATCACGTAACAGTAGCAGCGCAGGAACTGGGTCCGGAGACCCCTCCGAGGGCTTGCCCCGAAGAGGGGCTGGCCTGCGTAGGAGTGAGGAGGAGGAAGAGGAGGATGAAGATGTGGATCTGGCCCAGGTACTGGCCTATCTCCTACGCAGGTAACTTACCCCTTGGTGTGTCCCCACCAGGCACCACCGCAGTCCCTTGATACCAGCTCCCGTTGGGGAAGTTACAGAGAATAGAAAATGGGATCAGCCCAGGATAGCTGTTCTGTTTGAGCAGAACAGCCTTCTCTGCTGGACACTGGCAGCACTCCCCTAGGCAGGGTCAGCAGGATGATTTGCTCTTGTGTTGAGGGGACTATTCAAGGGAGTCTAGCTATGACTACACACATGTAACCTATTTTCCAAGTAAGTAAAAGAAAAAAGAGGGAGGGGTGTCCTGGTGGGAAGGAAGTGCTATGAGGAGTGAAGAAAAGAGTTGGGGAAGTGGGTGTTGAATTTAAATGAAGTCATTGACACATGATATGAGGCCACATGGATTTACTTGAAAAACAAGTTTAAATTAACCTAACTCTAATCCTGTTCCTGAATAAAGAATGCTTTGAGGGAAGTGACCACTGGCAATTGCCTGGAAAGGGGGTGCAACTGGCTTTGGTTCTTAGCTATGGCTCCTTGAGGGAGAAGGCAGGCTTGAGAAATCCCTTCAGAAAACCATGTCCTATGCTAGACTCCTTGGGCAGAGACTCAGAAGGAAATGCTCTCAGAATTTCTAACTCTCTGGGAAGTCAAATCAGTAGATTAGCCAACATCCATGCAATGCTGGGGTTTTCTGCTCCTCTTGTAAGAGTGAAAATTAGCTTCCTGGTGTGTCTTATAGGAGACAAAATAACAGCCACGGTCTAGTCAGCCTCAAACCTCAACATGGGGACAGTACAGGGGTTTGAGGACAAGGTGGTCTATGAACTACATAACCATTGACTCTGAATTTGGTTGGTCTGGGGAAGGGATCCTCCCCTTTATCACGGGGTGGGGGGTCTCTCCACAGAGGCCAAGTGAGGTTGGTGCAGGGAGGAGGTGCAGCAAATTTGCAGCTCATCCAGGCCCTCTCGGACTCAGAGGAAGAGCATGACAGTGCCTGGGATGGTCGTCTTGGAGACCGATACAATCCACCAGGTAAGAGGAAAGACAGACAGAGACCCTAACAGCAAAGGATTTCCACTACAAAACTTTTTTAAAAAAATTAATTTTGGCAAAAATTGAAAGAAAAAGATGAGATAATTCAGGGAATGAGGGAGTCTTTGCAGCCCCAGTATATTCAGCCACATTGAGAAGGCTGAGCACAGCCTTGCTAACTATCTGCTGGGGCTGGAAAAGACCTAGGATGAAACTTCTCTTTGGTGCTCACAGTGGATGCAACCCCTGACACCCGGGAGCTGGAATGCAGTGAGATCAAGACACAAGTGGAATTGGCCACAGGGCGGCTGGGGCTTAGGCGGGCAGCCCGGGAGCTCAGCTTTCCTCAAATGCTGCACCAGGTAGGCCTCTCCTCATCCAGCCAGTCTGGCAGCAGGACTATTAGTGCAGCCAGAAGCCACAATCCCAGAGAAGAGGGAAGTAAACTTTCCAAGGAAGCCTCAAGTGCTGGAGCTGGAGCACTCTCAACCAGCCTGAGTGGGCATTTGGTGGGACATATTACTGTGTGCTGGGTTCATTCCTGTAGCAAGAGCAATATTTTTGGAGGAGGGGGCTTGGTGTGGCTGAGGTGGCCCTCTGTTTCTACTAGCAATATTCCCCAATCCCTTCCTTTAGAGAGAACGGGGCCTCTGCCACCAGGGAAGCTTCTCCCTTGGAGAACGGTCTCGAGTGATGTCTCAGTGAGTATGGGGCTTGGTGGAGAGATTCCAAGGGCCAGATAAGTCTAAACTTTCTTAAACTTTGAAAGGATGAGTGTTAAAGGATTCTCAGGGATATTAAAGTTAGGTTATGTGGGGTTGAGGCTTTGAGAATGAGCAAAGTGGAAAAGTATAGCAATTGAGAGGATGATAGAATGAATCAAAGACAAAGGCTTATACCCAAAGCCGGGAAGAATGCCCCTGTACTCACATCCAGCTGTGTTAGGATGCTGCTAACTGGGACAAGGAGCCATCCTGAGCTCCTCTTACCCTCACTTTCTTTCTGCTTCCCCAGCTTCTTGCCCAACGGTCTGGGCTTCACCGATACCTACTCTCAGAAAGCTTTCTGTGGCATCTACAGCAAAGATGGTCAAATCTTCATGTCTGCCTGTCAAGGTACCATACCCTAGTCCTACCAGCTGCCTTAGAACAAGAGATGTTCCCTCTGACTGATGCTAGAAAGCCCCAGATCCATGGAGCTCAGACCCTGGCTTAAGGATGCTTAGCTAGAACACATGTTTTGTCCCATGATCAAGGGAAGATTCCACAGATCAGTGGTGGGTGAGAGAGGTCTGACCTAGGGAGGATTCCAGGAGGCTGTTTTCTAATTCTGCCTGATCGCCACTCACACAGACCAGACAATCCGACTATATGACTGCCGGTATGGCCGCTTTCGTAAATTCAAGAGCATCAAAGCCCGAGATGTCGGCTGGAGCGTCTTGGATGTGGCCTTCACCCCTGATGGGAACCATTTCCTTTACTCCAGCTGGTCCGATTACAGTGAGTGTGCCCCAGACCTCCATGGTCTCTCCAGCTAGGGACCTGAGGTCTCCAAACACCCATCTCCTCCATGCCATGACTCCATGCCTTTTCCTGGACAAATTACTCCCCAGGTCCAACTTCCTTCCCATTTGTTCTATCTCTTCCCTGGCTCTACCCTCCTTACCTCAGCCCTGAAAGATTCTTGTTTCTCTTGCTTCTCTTAGTTCATATCTGCAACATCTACGGGGAGGGAGACACACACACTGCCCTGGATCTAAGGTACTGGCTTCCCTTACTGGTCAGACTCATCAGAAACTACTCAAGAAAGGCTCTCTAGGAGCATACCTCTTGAACTGGAACTCCCGCTTAGAGGGGAAAGTACACTGGTTGCAAGTTTCTCTGTGTGGACTTCTGGGAGGGAACCACCCAGCCTGTCAGCCAGAGGACAGGATAAATAGATGGCTGCAGGATTCTTCTTGGTTCCTCACTGAGGTGCCCCACATTCTGGCATGTGTGCTAGTGGGATTTCTTTTCCCCTCAGCAGTGTGCCTCACAGCCCTTGTCACATTCTGTGTGGATTAACCCGGGCTAAAGGGAAGTTCACTTAATGCAGCTCCTCCTTGTCTCTTTTCAGGCCAGATGAACGTCGCTTCGCTGTATTCTCCATCGCTGTCTCCTCAGATGGACGAGAAGTGCTAGGAGGGTGAGTGTTTGTGGGGATGCCTCCAGAACTTAATGAGATAGAAATTCTCCCAGAAGCGGGCTCTACCATTACAGAGACTATAGTAGATACCCATACCCAGGCGGCTGTGGAGAACAACCAGGGCTTCTCCAGGGCCAAGATTTATGTGTGGCTTCACTTCTCAAGCACCATTTCTCCAGCACGAGATGGGAGGTCACAGCTAACTCTTCTCCCACCTCCTCTATAAGAAGACACAAGGGCTTGCCCCTTAGCGGGACTTCGAGACACAGTGTCTCCAGAGCACACGTAGCATGGGTCCTCTCGATCCTGGCTCCAAAGCCCTCTTTATTGCCTCCCCTTCAGGGCCAATGATGGCTGCCTGTATGTCTTTGATCGAGAACAGAACCGGCGGACCCTTCAGGTATTGCTCCCGAGATTTCAAGCCCCCGCCTCCTGGTCCTTGGCTTGTTGGAAGACCTAGAAAGAGGTTGTAAACATCCTGGCCCATTTCTCCCCTAGATTGAGTCCCATGAGGATGATGTGAATGCGGTGGCCTTTGCTGACGTCAGCTCCCAAATCCTGTTCTCCGGGGGTGACGATGCCATCTGCAAAGTGTGGGATCGACGCACCATGAGGGAAGATGACCCCAAGCCTGTGGGCGCACTTGCCGGACATCAGGACGGCATCACTTTCATTGACAGTAAGGTGGGTGCAGAGGCAGGACCGCACAGCCAGGCGACTGAGTTGTGCTATCAAAGCAAACAGGTGTGGCAACTCTCCAAGCTCCTCCTTTAGCCACGGTTTGCAAGATCAGCACCATCCACAAGGAGTGGGGCTTTCTGTACAAGAGAAGTAGAAGACAATCTGATCCAAGGTAGAACAGGAGCCAGTCAGTGTGCTGGACAAAGAAGGGGAAGCCTAGCCAGGGTGTGTGGCCCGTGGTAGGAAACCAATGGCGAGGCCCACCTGGGTGAAGAGAGAGGAGACCAAAGAGCAGCCTGCGTTCATACCCCTCAACTGAGAGGGGGGGCTCTGATCCTCCTTATCCATCCTGGATTCACAGGGTGATGCCCGATATCTCATCTCCAACTCCAAAGACCAGACCATCAAGCTCTGGGATATCCGACGTTTTTCTAGCCGGGAAGGCATGGAAGCCTCTCGCCAGGCTGCCACACAGCAAAACTGGGACTACCGCTGGCAGCAGGTGCCCAAAAAAGGTGAGAGTGGAAGTAGAACCTGAGATCTGGAGAGTGAAGAGTCAGGAGTGGTAGTTAAAATATTTAACCTGTGGTAAGGCCCAGTGTGGGCATGGTGGATGAAGCTGGGACCCCTCTCCTGACTCCCCCCTTGCCAGGCATTAACTTTGTTTGCTGAACCGTGGGAAAGTCAGGAGTTACCAATGTGGGAACTGTGGATCACTCACTCCAAGCCAGTGGATACGAAAGTACTGCAGCATCTTGACAATCAGCAGAGCCATACTGGCGTGTATCAGCTGACTGTTTGGTGGGGAAAGAGACACCAGTTGGGGATTGGAAAGAGGACTGTCTATGAGCATCATTGTTTGCTGAGGACTGGTGATACAGGAGAATCCAGACTCCCTAACCCCGGGTTTGCCCTGCATCCCTCCCCAGCCTGGCGGAAGCTGAAGCTCCCAGGGGACAGCTCCTTGATGACCTACCGGGGCCACGGGGTGCTGCACACCCTCATCCGTTGCCGATTCTCCCCCACCCACAGCACCGGCCAGCAGTTCATCTACAGTGGCTGCTCCACTGGCAAAGTGGTCGGTAAGGACTGGGTCTCGGGAAGGGCAGGAATGTTCCCCTGGCATTCTACCTGTGAGCACCAGTGAGCACCTTAAGAAATCCAGTGAGAACTATAATGAAATTTCATTTAGCCTGAAGCAGGGTGGCTTAAACAGAGAAAGAGAAAACATTCTATTCATTAGCATTTTAAATTAAGAAAGGAACACAGAATTCCAGTCAGTAAATATACTAGATCACCAAAAATATACACAGTTCTGTTTTTTAATCAGTCAGGGAAGAGATTACAGATGAAAGGTAGGAGGGAACAGAGACAGAAAGAATGACACAAAAAGCAGCAAGTCGTAAAAGATGTACAGCCACTGAAGCAGGAGGAATGCATGAAAAGAAACAGACACAGATGGATGGAGCCTAAGACAGAGCCTAAGATAGACCTAGGGAGGTGCTGAGATGAAGGCCCATCCAGGGAGAGAGGAAGGCACACCCGAGTCCAGAAGAGGAGCAGCAGGTTTACAAGTCTATGGAGACAGGCCCATGTTCACCTTTGTGGTGTCTCCCATATCTTATGAGCTTTCCAAAAAATTGCTGCTTTAAAGCCACATTTCATTTTCTTAACCGTTGACCCTGTAACATTTAGCTAAGGGCCAGAGATACCCAGGCTCTGCTAGATCATACTCTCAACCTGAGGTAGGGAAAAGAAACTGACAGCATCCCCAGATGTGGGCTTTGTTCCTCTGGGAAGGTGGGAGGTTGCCTGAGAGGCAGGGAGAGATGAGGGATGGCTGGAAGGTCTTCTGGCTGCCCTTCTCCACTCTGGCCTTCCCCGGACAGTGTACGACCTCCTCAGTGGCCACATCGTGAAGAAGCTGACCAGCCACAAGGCCTGTGTGCGTGACGTCAGCTGGCACCCCTTTGAGGAGAAGATTGTCAGCAGTTCGGTGAGGATGCTAGAGTGAGGGTGGCCAGCGTGTGTCTGGGACCGAGTGAGGGCAGCGTCCCCTGACTGCTTGCCATCTTCTACCCTGCAGTGGGACGGGAATCTGCGTCTGTGGCAGTACCGCCAGGCTGAGTACTTCCAGGATGACATGCCAGAGTCGGAGGAGCACCCCAGCACCCCTGCCCCAATGTCCCACCCCTCTACAGCCTTTTCCTCGCCCCAGTAGATCTGACCTCCAGGCCCAGTCATGGGTGAGCCTCTTCACCAGCTCTCCACCTTCTCCTTCTTTTCTCCCCTATGGGGGATCTTTGGGGACTCACTGGCACTGGCTGGGGAGAAACAGAAGCCCAGGCTTTGGGCCCCTAGCTGACCCCTGGGAGATCCTCCCCTTGGGGTAGTGTGGTCCTCTCACATGCTCACACTCAATCATCTTGGACCTCTGTCTCTGGCCGGGGTCTGGCAGGACTGCCACTATCTGATCAGCAGGAGAACTGTCCTGAGTGTTTTTAATCATGTTTGGATGTTAAGTGTTAGCTCCTAGAGTAGATGCCTGGGGCCAGGTCTGAACTGTGCCATCAGCAAGGCCCATTGCCCAGGCCTTCACATTGAGGATTAGTTAGACTGGTCAGTCAGAGGGCCAGGAGTGCTGGCCTTTGTTCCAGAGGTCCTAACGGCTAAAGCTCTAGCCCCTCAGGGAGAGGGGGATGGATAAGCACCCTCCCACGGCGGGAATTATGTCTTCTCTCTCATGCGTCTGGGTCTTTGGGGTGGGCAGGCTATGGTGTGAGAGGCTCTGTGTGGCCCCACACAGGGCAGGTCCTCCCCCTCCCAGAATGTTCCATCATGCCAGAGGCCAGCAGCTTCAAGGAGGGATGTTGAAGTAGGACTCCTTTGTCCTATCACTGGCTTTGGCTCCCTCAATAAACTCTGGGAACCTGGCTCAGCATCTGTCTGTCTCTCTCTTTATCCTGTTGCAAATCTTTTATCCTCTCACTTTAAGAAAATGGTTTCAACAAAGCTTTCAGATATGCTCCTCTGTTAGAGAAATCACTGCTTTGATGCCCGAAGATGAAAGGGAACACCAAAATCATCTGTTAACTGAGCTTTGCAACAGGGAGTCCCTCACCGACCTCAGAAACTTCTCAGCAAATGGAAATTGAGATAATAGGAAGTAAACACGTTTTGGGCTTCCCTGGTGGCTCAGACGGTAAACCGTCTGCCTGCAATATGGGAGACCCGGGTTCGATTCCTGGGTCGGGAAGATCCCCTGGAGAAGGAAATGGCAATCCACTCCAGCACTCTTGCCTGGAAAATCCCATGGACAGAGAAGCCTGATAGGCTACAGTCCATGGGGTCGCGAAGAGTCTGACACGACTGAGCGACTTCACTTTCACTTTCACTTTCAAACACAGTTTAGATGAGAACTCGGAACACCCACATCAGCTCTGCCCTGGAGCTGGTCCAGTCTATGGAAAGAAGTAGCCCAGAGCCAGAGATCACCTGGTGGGCACTGATGGCAGGCCCCATCTGGGCACTTCACGCTCAGGACTTCACCCATTCTCACAGCACCCTTTTTTCCAGGTGAGGAAATGGAGGCGTACAGCGGTCAGCCACCATGCCTCAGGGCAGACCCATGGTGTGGACAATAGGGGAGCAGCTTGGCCTCACCTTCCCCATTATCTCTAAGGCAGTTCTGGAACCAGAATGCACACCTCCAAGGGGTCTTAGAGACACAGCAAGGGATTAAGAGATGTACCTGTTCAACAGCAAAACACTTTTAAAAGAGTAAATTGTCCAGATGCTTGGCCTCCAGGTGATCTCTTTCCTCCAGTTGACCCACCTGCATGAAACCATCACATGGATCTCTACTGGTCCTTTCATCTCCCCTCTGCCTCTTCGCTCAGGAGGGACTCCCTGTTGCAAAGCTTAGTTAACAAATGATACCTATCTCTACCCCCTAACACCCAGAGATGCCACCCATCTCACCCAGAACTGTTTTACCTCCAGGATGCTAGAAGGAGATGCCAACTAAAATGATTAGTGTCCTCAAATCCTCATTTAATCAAGACCCCAAGGGCCATCTGTTCTCATTAAGAGATGCATTTCCAATACAGTCTTATTGTATTATTATCAAGCTCTGTGAAAGTTTTGTTGTACAAATAATATATTTTGTGCTACTAACAATTTTGAAATTTGTACTAATTTATATGGAAATTCAATACAGAAGAAAAAAATTCAACTTATGGTCACAGGAAATGTGTAAAAATTGTTTCAAATCATCTACTCTTTTTTTTTGGCAGAGACTTACGTATGATCAATGAAAGATTTTCAGGCATAAAAACATATTAGGATAAATTCTGTAGGGAGAATAGAATAGAAATATAATTTCTGTTAAGATCTTGTCACATTTTTAAAATGAAAAATGGTGAGGTATATAATCACTAGTGTTGTGAAAGTGTTAGTCGCGTGGTCGTGTCCAACTCTCTGCAACCCCATGGACTGTAGCCCACCAGGCTCCTCTGTCCATGGGGTTCTCCAGGCAGGAACACTGAGTGGGTAGCCATTCCCTTCTCTAGGGGATCTTCCTGACCCAGGGATCAAACCCTGGTCTCTTTTGTTGTAGGCAGATTTTTTACCATCTGAGCCACCAGTGAAGGAGTTATATAGATAGCTTTATTTTTGAAAAGTAAGTATATATAATACACTAGATATTTTGTCCTTTGCAACTATTTAAAATTGCAATGAAAAACTCTGTGTCAGCTTAAAAATGTGTGAGTGCTTCTGGAGGTCCTCAGGTATAGAGCCCCTGAGCACGTGCTATGTCGAGGTATGGGAAATGGAATCTAAGGATCCTAATCCATCTTGGTCAGTTTGCAGATGATGGCACTGAGGACCAAAGGGTTAGTTTATTTTCTCAAAGTCACAGAGTTGGGCCAGAACCCAGGTACCCTTTCTTGCTCATCCCTTTCACTACTTCATGAGCCTCCACAAAGGTAGCCCCTGAAATCCCATTTCTCAAATCTCATTTTGAGAAATGAGAAGACAAATAGGGATCTCAAAACAGTTACTGAATGAATAACAGGGACTTCACTTGGATAAGTTGCTCACCGCCCTATGGCTCCAGCCTCAGTGGTCAGGCTTGGAGGCCACATTCTATGTGTGGCCAAGCCCCAAGGGCACAATTGAGGGGCACAACCCCAAGGATTTGATGGACTCCAGACTGGGGATTTTCCTCCTAGGGTCTCCTCCACCCCCTATCATGTGGGAGTGAACTTGATCTTTGGGGCTCCGAGAGACCAACCTGTGTGGGGTTGGGGTGACTTTGGCTGACCAAATAGGGACAAACAGACCCAAGCAAGCTGTGGACAAAAACAGCCCTGAACCACAGGAGTGGCCCTGAAACCTGAACATGGTTTGACCTAGAGACATAGGACCTAAAGTCAAGGGACACAGACTAACAGGGAAGGAACAAGGCCGTTGTCAGGAAACACCCAAAGTGAGAACCCTGCTGACGTGGCAACCCTCAGCCCTGGCCCCTCACTGCCCCCCGCCCCTCTCCCCCGCCTGCCAGCTGCCAACAGGGCTCTGCCCTGTGTCTGCCACACCTGTCACTGCCTGTCCTTGTCCAGGGGGGCCCCATCAGCCCCTCCTCAGCTGCTCAGCAGAGCAAGCGGTTAGCGGGGAGGGGAGGGAACATGGAGCGGGGGCCGGTGGTGGGGGCAGGGCGGGGGGCCAGGGCCCGGATCCGGGCCCTGCTGGGCAGCCTGGTCAGGGTGCTGCTCTGGGTGGCCTCTGCCTTGCTGTACTTTGGAAGTGAACAGGCTGCCCGCCTCCTGGGAAGCCCCTGCTTACGGCGCCTCTACCATGCCTGGTTGGCAGCAGTGGTCATCTTCGGGCCCCTTCTGCAGTTCCACGTTAACCCTCGGACCATCTTCGCCAGCCACGGCAACTTCTTCAACATGTGAGTCCACTCAAGGCTGGGGGCGCTGGCTGCCTGGGCTCAGGGATCCTGGCTTCCTCCAGGTTTCTGTCCTCCTGCCAGTGTGAGACACTAAAAATAGACTAGGAGGTTGAGGAGAAAGTCAGGGGGGAGGGGAACAGAGCCGGGGGGTACAGGAGCAGGGCCGAAGAGGAAACGTGGACCCTAGAAGGCTGAATGGACCTCCAAGGAGATGGCCAAGTTCAAGTGGCTGTGGGAGAAGAGGGAAGAGGGCACAGAAAACAACAGGGGGTGATATTGCGACTGGAGACAGAGCCAGGCTGGGAACACACAGGGAGCGATGGGACTGAGGGGCCTCAATAGCCTTTCCTCTTTTCTGCCCACAGAAAGTTTGTGAATTCGGCGTGGGGCTGGACCTGCACCTTCCTGGGGGGCTTTGTGCTGCTGGTGGTCTTCCTGGCTACACGGCGCGTGGCAGTGACTGCCCGGCACCTGAGCCGGCTGGTGGTGGGGGCAGCTGTGTGGCGGGGGGCCGGCCGGGCCTTCCTGCTCATCGAGGACCTGACCGGCTCCTGCTTCGAGCCTCTGCCTCAGGGCCTGCTGCTCCACGAGCTGCCGGATCGCCGCAGCTGCCTAGCAGCCGGCCACCAATGGCGGGGCTACACGGTCTCCTCCCACACCTTCCTGCTCACCTTCTGCTGCCTGCTCATGGCCGAGGAAGCAGCAGTGTTCGCCAAGTATCTGGCCCATGGGCTGCCTGCCGGCGCACCCCTGCGCCTTGTCTTCCTGCTCAACGTGCTGCTGCTGGGCCTCTGGAACTTCTTGCTGCTCTGCACCGTCATCTATTTCCACCAGTATACTCACAAGGTGGTGGGGGCCGCAGTGGGTACCTTTGCCTGGTACCTCACCTATGGCAGCTGGTATCATCAGCCCTGGTCTCCAGGGAGCCCCGGCCATGGGCTCTTCCCTCGCCCCCACTCCAGCCACAAGCATAACTGAAAGGAATAAAGTCACATCAGACCTAGCTCTGGCTCTGTTCATCACTGGGTTGGCAGGACCTGTAAAGGGTGGGTAGGGTAAGAAGAGAGTATAATAGTCGCCAGGGTTCCCCAGTCATTCCTTGCTGTCACTGACCTTGAATGTCCTTATGCTTGACCCCTATCCCTCCTATTGTCCTTTCAGTCTCCTGGTCTCTGCAGACATCAAGATATCTGGGGCTCTGATGTCAAAGACTGGCACTACCAGGGCAGGTAACTGTCCTCAGGGATGGGCAGCATTCCCACTAAACAGATGCTCCATCTCCAGCTTGGTTGATTTGTTTTTCCTGCCTCCAGCACTGAATCCCCCCTAACCATCCTCAGGGCCCTTTCTATCTGGGCACCCTAACTCAGCCTCTCTTTCTACCCTGTCTTTCCAAACAGGGTCTATACATGCTTATTTTCTTAAAAGATGTTCATTGAGCCAAGCATAGTTCTTTGCCATGTGAATAAGAAAGACAAAGTTTTTGCTGTTTGGGGGCCCGTGGGTTACTGCCTGATGATAAACTTACAAATAATAATACTATTGTGCTTACTCTGTATCAGGCACCATTCTACATATCTATAAATTCTTTATATAAATTCACATATTTAGCCCTCACAACACCATGAGGTAGGAGTGTTCCCACTGTACATTTGTGAAAATGGAGGTGCAGCGCTAAGTAAGTTTTTCACAACTAGTAAATATTGGAGCTAGAATTATTAACCCAGGCAGTATGGATCTGTTGTTTGTGCTCTAAAACAGAGATCAGCAAGCAACAGTCCTGTGGCCACTGTTTATATGGCCTGAGAGCTAAGAAATGATTTTACATTTTTTAATGGTTGAAAAAAAAGAATATTTCATAACAGGTGAAAATTACTTGAAATGCCACTGTCCATATGGCACCCTACTCCAGTACTCTTGCCTGGAAAATCCCATGGATGGAGAAGCCTGGTAGGCTGCAGTCCATGGAGTCGCTAAGAGTCAGGCACGACTGAGTGACTTCACTTTCACTTCTCACTTTCATGCATTGGAGAAGGAAATGGCAACCCACTCCCATGTTCTTGCCTGGAGAATCCCAGGGATGGGGGAGCCTGGTGGGCTGCCGTCTATGGGGTCGCACAGAGTCGGACACCACTGAAGCAACTTAGCAGCAGCAGTCCATAAATAAAATTTTAGGGTAACTAGCTACACTAATTTATTTAAGTATATAGCTGGTTTCCTGCTACAATGGCAGAGTTGAGTAGTTGCTACAGGTACTACAAAGCCTAAAATATTTACTATATGGTCTATGACAGAAAAAGTTTGCCAACCCCTGCTCTAAAGCACACTATCCTCAAAAAAGAAACTAACTTCATAGAGATAGTGCTGTGAAGGTACTAAAACAGGCTGCTTTCTAATCGACTTGGAGGGAGTTATAAGCAGAGTTCTTTCTGAAGAAGTGATACCTAAGCTGAGAACAGAATGACATCCTGAGGCAGGGTAGGTTGTGTCAGGCAAAGGGATTAGCAAGAGCAAAGGCCTTGAGGCAGGAATGAACAACGCTGGCAGGTTTGAGAAACAACTGGAAAGTCCAGGTATTCATAACTGAAAAGAGGGAGAAAACAGTGGAAAGCAAAGTTGAAGGGGAACAGGTGCCAGATAGGCCTTTTGGACCAGGAAAGTCCTTTGGATTCTAAGGTCAACAGGAAGTTGAGAAAGTTTTAAGCAAGAGCAAGGTGGAATCCTGCTGCTGCGTGGTGAGTGGGTTACAGAGGAATGGAGTCCACAAGGGTCTTAAGAGAGCTGACCAGGTCCTGTGATGGGATGATGCCAGAGTCTGAACATCACTGCGTGGGCCAGACGATGCCCGTGGAGCTAGGGGTCCACGCTGGCAGGGCAAAGGAAGGGAGGCCAAGTCTTGCTTCACCACCCAGAAGAAAGGCAGATAACGCTAACCACTGTCCGAGGTCTGGGGCAGGGGGCGGGAGGGGCGGGGAGTCCTGAGGCGGGCCCCGGCCTCGTGGCCGGGGAGGCGGGGCGTCAAAGGGAGGGCGGGGAGGGTGGGGCAGATGGGCGGAGTCGTGGGCGGGGAATCGAAAGACCGACAGCGATGGGGATGCGGGGAGGCGGAAAGGTGCCTCTCCGACTCTAGGGGGAGCCCCGGCTGGGCTGCCTCCCGGCACTCAGCTCCTCGCCTCTCTCTGGTCTGTCCCCGCCTCCTCTAGTACCTCCACTCCCACTACCCAGGAAGGCCGTGCGGGGAGCGAGCGCTGCTTTCACTTTCCCTTCCCCGTGCCCACTCCTCGCTCCGCGTGCTTCGCCAGGCCCCTACCCCGGCCATGGCCACGCTCAGGGTCCTGCCCGAAGCCCAAGCCAAGGTGAGCGCTGCGGGTTCTAGGAAGGGCCCATCAGGGAGGGGTGCCTCCGAGACACTGAAGGAGTCCGTGACCCGCACCCCAGCCCCTCGAGTAGGGGTCAGTCATCCGAACACTCATGGGCCCCGTGCCCAGAGCACCTGAGCCCGGAGAGTCCCGCCAGGTCTGCCTGCGGGAGGAGAGGCGAGGCGGCCGAGGTTCAGCGGGGTGAGGTGAAGCGGAGCCCTGGCGTGAAGGGGAAATCTGCTGGCCCGGCGCCCGGGCCCACACACAGACGGGGTTCGGGCTCTGCCCTGCCACCATGGGAGGCCCCGCGCCCATTCCACAGGGCACTCCGACCCTGCCCCAGTCGCAACAGCTCTCTTACATCCCTCCTCCCACTGCCCACCGAGGGATCTGTTCCCTCTTGAACTGTTCGCCCTTCACTTCCAGGAATGTTATTCCCCAAATCACACCGCACCCAAGTCAGACCCCATGCAACCCTAAGGGTTCTCGAATAAACTGGCCATAAAGCCAAATGTCTGAAGGGCTGCTTGTGTCCCACAGGTGGATGTGTTCCGTGAAGACCTATGTACTAAGGTAAGACCTGCGTGGTCATCACCCCACCTCTCCCCAAGCCCACTGCTCAGCCCTCCTTCGCTAGGCAGCGGCAGCCCTTCCTTCACTGCTTAGTAAGGGAATTTGATTCTGACCCCCATCCTCCCTTACCGTTACCCTACACACAGACAGAGAACCTGCTCGGGAGCTATTTTCCCAGGAAGATTTCTGAGTTGGATGCATTTTTAAAGGTACTGGGGCTGGGCAGGGAGTAGAGGCCAAAGGGAGAGCTTCAGGGGCTGTGAGAGTGAGGAGGTGAGAGCTCGCCCCTGCCTCCAGCCCTTCTCCCACCCTGCACCAGGAGCCAGCTCTCAATGAAGCCAACCTGAGCAATCTGAAGGCCCCATTGGACATCCCAGTGCCTGATCCAGTCAAGGAGAAAGAGAAGGAGGAGCGGAGGAAACAGCAGGAGGCAAGATGGGAATTCCTGGGAGGAGGGACCCAACCCCGGGAAAAATCAGCCTCAGGCCTGACTCCCAAGAGCCTCCCTTTCCCTACAGAAGGAAGATAAGGATGAAAAGAAGAAAGGGGAAGATGAAGACAAAGGTATCACTATGGTGGAAGGGACTTGTGTCTCACTTCCCAGGAGCTCCTCCCTAAGGATGCCTTTTCCTTGCCTGGCACAGTCCCAGTCATGTGACTGACCCAGTGCCCACCTCCTAGGTCCTCCATGTGGCCCAGTGAGCTGCAATGAGAAGATTGTAGTCCTCCTGCAGCGCGTAAAGCCTGAGATCAAGGATGTCATTGAGAAGCTCAACCTGGTGAGCCCCCCACTTCCATCCACACACTTCAGGTCAAACCCTTTGTCTTCCTTTGTCCCTACCAGTTGGGCATGGCACCTGCCAGGTCTTAGCAGGAGAGGGCACAGCAAGTAAAGCCAGAATTCCAGGCCATGGCATTCAGGACAGACCTGACACACTCCCATTCACTGTGAGCAAGGAAACAAAGGACAGGAAGCTGGGAATTGGGTTTGAGACTGATGGGGCTTCTTTGCCATTCCCTCCTCCCAGGTCACCACCTGGCTGCAGCTACAAATACCTCGGATTGAGGATGGGAATAATTTTGGAGTGGCTGTCCAGGTGAGAGCACTGCCCCACTCCTCTGCCAACTTTCTCTCTCCAGTCCTTGCTGCTTTCCACTTTCCCTTCTGCTTTCTTTCCCCAGGAGAAGGTGTTTGAGCTGATGACTGCCCTTCACACCAAGCTAGAAGGCTTCCACACTCAAATTTCCAAGTGAGTCATTGCCCACTGCTCTGCCTCTGGCAGAGACTGAGGCCTCTGCTCCCTCCTCCTCCTGCTCCATACCCTTCTACTTCCCACAGGTATTTCTCTGAGCGCGGTGATGCTGTAACTAAAGCAGCCAAGCAGCCCCATGTGGTAGGTGAGGTCTCAGTCTGGGTGCAAGGGAGGAGGGACACTTGAAGTCAGGCCTGATCCAAGTCTCCCGCAGGGTGATTATCGGCAACTGGTGCACGAGCTGGATGAGGCAGAGTACCGGGATATCCGGCTGATGGTCATGGAGATCCGCAATGCTTACGTGAGGAGGCGAGGGTTGGGGGTGGGCTGAGGCAGCTTTCCCAAGCCACCCACTTTCGACCTCTCCACAAGGCTAGAAATGGGGTACAGAGCCACTGGGGGCTGGGGGCTGACTCTCTCCTCCCTGGCCCCATAGGCTGTGTTATATGACATCATCCTGAAGAACTTCGAGAAGCTCAAGAAGCCCAGGGGAGAAACAAAGGGAATGATCTATTGAGACCCTCTTCTCATTCTGTGATGGCTCCAGCAGAGACCTTCTGACTTTTACAGGGGACTCCAGACTTTCCCCACCTTCTGCCTGTTGGTTTCTCCCTCACCTTGCCTCCCAGGCACAATAAACATAGTCATACCATTGCCCAACAGCCCAAGTCTCTTTATTGGATCCTGAGCCTCCCCTCTGGCCCTGGCTCAGGTATTTCCATTTGTGGGACCAACCCACTGGGTGATCTGGGCGTTGAGCTGCTGGTTGGTCCAATCCTCTCGGATGTCATCAAGGTGGCAGTCAAAGTCCACAAGGTGCTGGTGGGCCCGGCCCTCTAGTAATGCTCCCACCATCTGCCGTGACTCTTCCCAGTCCCTCCACATCACTCTGAAATAATAACCTCCATGGCAGTCAAACTCAGCAGGGAGCGGGGCCAGGTTAAGTCTAGAGAAGGACCCTTGGGACAGAACCAACAACAGAGGAGGCTCAGGAGCTGTGGGCTTCCAAGAAGAGGTGGAAGGAGAGGGGCACTCACAAGTTCTTGTCCTTGGGGACCCAGCGGAGACCATGGTTCTCCAGGACGATAACTGGGGGCACGTGAGGCTGGGGTACCAGTTTCTGATTATCCAACTGTGTGGACAAGGAAGGGCTGGTGAGGGTTTCAAGGGTTCCCCCTTCCTCCTTTCTTTCCAACTCCCCATTCTGAAAACCAAGCCTCACCATAATAAGTACTGCATCAGGGAAGAATTCAGCAATCCGCCCAGCGATTTTCAAGGCCAGGGGCCCAGGGCTGTGTAGAGGGAAGATCAGAGGTGTGAGGAGCATTCTGTGGGCAGACTGCATCCATCTGAGCTGGGCCTCCCAGGTCTCAAAGACGTGGATGCAGCGATGGCCTTTCCCTGTATCTGGCCTGGGGGCACCCGGCCTACTTGATGCTTCATGCATGACTGCCTGATACTTCAGTGCTGTGGGAAACAGGTGCTCAGACACTGCTGGTGAGAGTGGAAATCTACGATGGTCTTTTTGTAGAGTAATTTGGCATAACCATCCAAACTTATATTGTATACTATACATATGCTAGCCCAGAAATTCTACTTATAAAGAATTTACTGTATTAATAGGACAGTGTCTGTAATAACAAAAAAAAATGGAAACCACCTCAATGTTTAATGTAAAGCATTAAATTAATTATGGTACGCCCATATTCGTACTATATAGCTGTTAGGTTAAGGTAGCTATTAGTGTAGAGATGGAAAGATGTCAGATATTTATTAAGGAGGGAAAATCAAATTACAAAACAGTATAGTTTGATCCGAATACTTGATTATAACTAGATAGCTTTTTCTATATATATAGTTGACCCTTGAACAATGATGGGGTTAGGGGCACAGAGCCTTCAGCAGCTGAAAATCTGCTGATAACTTTACAGTGGGCCTTCCCTATTCTGGATTCCACATTGGAATTCAACCAACCTTGGCTCCTGTAGTACTGCAGTATTTAGTGAAAAATTTTTGCCTGTTTGTGGCCCCACGTAGTTCGAGCCTGTGTCGTTAAATGGTGAACTGTATACATAAAAAGAAACCTCCTTTAAAAAATAAAAGTTTCCAGTTGAGCTTTCTTTGTGTTTTCAGCACTTGTTGGGGTGGGACGGCGGTGGGGGGGCATCTCAGTTACAGCAGGTGTCAGACTGATATTGTCCTACCCACCCCCACCTAGCTCCTTCAGAAAAATACGTTTCTTTATAGTTCCTCACTGCGTACGCAGCCTAGTGCCTGCTTTACAGTGCCTAAGCCTTGAATGAAGGGAAGATGGAAGGAATGACCAAGAGAGGTTCTCTTGACACCCCCCACCCCATAACCCTTAGCCTTCTGCCTCTGGCTACCCCACTCACCTCTGGTCGTCCAAAGCTGCATTGGCATGGTAGTACCCTGCCACTACCAGCCCGGCCTGCGCGCCCCACACATCCACCTGCCATGGGAAAGGGGCCATCAGTAACTAAATCGTGCCGCCCGCCCTGTGGGTGCGCACTACTGCCAAGAGACCAGGGATGGGCTTGGGCTAGGGGTGTTAGGGGATTTCGCGGTGGTCGATGGGCGTCCGGCGGCGGCACCTGGTTGAGTGCGACCTCCAGCATGACAGACAGGGCCAGGTGGCTGTGGAACAGGGGCACACAGTCGGTGAGGCACAGGCATTCTCCCGACCGCGGCGCCGGCGCCAGCAACAGCCCGTTGACAGCGGCATGCGGATACCGGGCGGCGTGCAGGCTCATCTTCACGTAGGCCCGGGCCGAGATCTCCACCTCCCCCATGGCGAGCGGAGCCCCAGCTCGCGTCCGCGAAGCCCCCTCCAGAGCCCCAGAGCCCTCCTAGGCCCTTCCCCGTGCCCCCTCACTTAGGTTCGACGGTGACGCTGACTCGACTCGAAGGCAGCCAGTCAGCTCAGGCCGACCTCGGCCCGACTCCCGGCCCCCACTTGGCCCGGAATGCAGGCGGCCAAAACAGCATGTTACACCACAGAGCTCCGCCACTCCCGCCCCCAAACGGCGCAGCCTACCACAAGCAAAAGCCGGGCTTCGCGTCCGAGCCGCTTCTGGAGTCACGCCCACATGGTACTCTTTGATAGGCTTAGAGGGTATCGTTTTGCCCAATCACCGGCAGTATCCAACCTCGCCCCGCCCTTGACTGGAAACTAGAGAGTTGCCCGCGCGCTGATTGGCTAGGCTGTCCCACTTCGGCTCTTGATTGCAAGATGGCTGCGTCTGTTACCTCTGCTTCCCGTCCATACAGGCCCTGTTGAGCCCTGTGGGTGGAGCCCGCACCCAAGTCGGGAGTCTACAGGAGCCGTGGAATCTCGAACTTAGGTACATAGCGGACAGCATGGTTGCTGCTATGAAATTAATGGGTCTGTATTCTAGAGTGGTGGTTCTGCCACTTACTAAGCCGTGTTACTTTTCGCACTTCAAGTTATCTGGCCCTTGGTTTCCCCGAGGAAGTAAGAAAGGAGGAGGTAAAGGTCAAAAAGAATTTTATTGACCTATCCTTCCCATAATGTCCTGTGGTATAATTTCCTTCGCCTTAATGCCTTGGAAGTGTTTTTTACCCTCCCAACCCTTGAGAAGAAACCCAACCATCTACCCATAATTTTCGCAGTAAAACCTCATTCTCCCTCTGGGCTTGCCCTGAGCTGATGACAAGGGTTGTACCTTTCTTCATTCCCTGACCTCAGCCGCAGAGCCTTGTCCAAAGCCTGATTATTCTTGTAAGGGCTCTGCCCAAATGCCGTCTCTCCCAGGACGCACTCAAGAGACCTCCAGATGGAAATGATCCTATGAAAGTCCCAAATACAGGTTATATTCATGGCTGATGGCATGTGACAGCCCCCACCCTGTTCTTTAGGATGACTTCCTAAGACTAGGATGGATCTCTAATTCATCTTTGTCTTCCTGGCACCCCTCCCTTTCCTATCACATCATTCACATTTAGTGTCTGGACACAGGTGACACTGAAAGTAAGTGTAATTGCTCAGTCGTGTCCAACTGTCTGTGACCCCATGGACTGTAGCCCACCAGTCTCCTCTGTCCATGTAATTCTCTAGGCAAGAATCCTGGAGTGTTGCGCTTGCCAAGCACCTGGTCGCCTGAGCTGCTCGGACCTGGGAAGGGCACAAAGCGCAGGCCCAACTGAGACTGTGCCTTTGTGGAGTACCCGAGAACCTGAACCTGAGCGGCTTAGACCTGGGAAGTGCATGCAACCCAGGGCCCACTTTAGACAGTTCCCCTGCAGAGCAACCTGGAGCCTGAGCAGTGTAGACCCAGAAAGCACACACGCCGTGAGCGGGGCGGGTTGGGGGGTGGCAAACCCAGTGTGGCCCAGACACTGTGAGCACACCCCACACACGCCAGTGATATTTGTTTGCAGTGTTCCTCCCTCCCCACAGCACGACTGAACAAGTAAGCCTAAAAAAGTGTCCACCACCACCCCCTTGCGTCAGGGTGGAAATCAGACACTGAAGAGACTTGCAAAAGAGGAAGTCAAAATAAACAAGAGGGAATCGCTTTGGAAGTGACACGTGGAATAGATTAAAACCTGGTAGTTAGCATTGACTACATCAGAAGGGGCCTATAGACCTTGAGAAGAAGTATAAGCTGGAACAAGGAACCATCTGAAACGGAACTGACCCCACACTGCCTTCAACAGCTCCAGAGAAATTCCTAGATATATTTTACTATTATCATTTTTTTAATTTTTAAAAATTTTAAGTTATTACTCCTTTAATTTTCATTTTTAAAACCTATTAGCTTGCACAAAAAGACCCTATTTTTAAAGCAAATTTCATATATACATTTTTTATAATTTTTTTTTAATATTGTATTTTTGAGAGTCTAACGTCTAGATTTTTAATCTTTGCTTTTTGGTATTGTTATTAATTTTGCACCTTTAAGAATCCAATCTTCAGTACCCATTTTTACTAAGGAGTATGATTACTGGCTTGATTGCTCTCTCCCCTTTTGACTTTCCTTTTTCTCTCCCAGGTCACCTCTATCTCCTCCCTCCCCCTTCTCTTCTCTACTTAACTCTGTGAATCTCTTTGGGTGTTCCAGGTTGTGGAGAACACTTAGGGAACTGATTACTGGCTAGATTGGTCTCTCTCCTTTTGACTCCCCCTGCTCTCCTGGTCACCTCTATCTCCTTCCTCCCTCCTCTTTTCTCTATGTAACTCCGTGAACCTCTCTGAGTGTTCCAGACTGTGGAAAGCAAATAGGGAATTGATAACTGGCTAGATTGCTCTCTCCCCTTTTGATTCCCCCTCTTCTCCTGGTCACCTCTATCTCCCTCCTCCCTCTTCTCTTCTCCATGTAACTATGTGAACCTCTCTAGGTGTCCCTCACTGTGGAGAATCTTTTCACCATTAACCTAGATATTTTATCATCGGTGCTGTATGGATGGAGAAGTCTTGAGGCTACTGTAAGAATACTGGAGTGGATTGCCATTTCCTTCTCCAGGGGATCTTCCTGACCCAGGGATCAAACCTGGGTCTCCTACATTGCAGGCAGATTCTTTACCATCTGAGCCACAAGAGAAGCCCAGGTGACAGTACATGTTTTTTGAATGAAAGACACACAGCAGAGGTTATCTACACAAAGTATAGGTCATTTATTTCCCTTCTAACCCTGGGCTCAGTACATAGATGGCTTCTCTTCACCCTTTGGGTTGACAATTTTCTCCAGGTTGCTGCTGATAATATGGTAAAGCTCAGCCTGGAAGAAGGCCAGAGGACAACAGTCAGTTTCTCGGCCTTTCCCCTGCCTCCCTCATCCACCTCCCTTAAGGGCTTACTCCAGACTCACATAGAAGGCCCTCAGGTCCAGCACCATGGCCCTGAGCTCCCCATAGACTGCCTCATCTCGTTCATGCACCAGGGCCCGGTAATCCATCTGGGATGTGAGAAGCAAAGCTGAGTCAGCCCCATAGGAGGGTGGGATATTAGTCTTGTTTCCTTATATAAGGAATAGGTAACTTGAAGAATGAGCCCCTTCTCAGCCAAGAAATGGGATCACACAGGATCAGAGAAAAGGGGTCAAGGTTTGTGAAACCCAGATCAGTTTTCTTGGGCTTAATATACTCCACATTGGAAAGGTCATAAACAAGACAAAGAGGACCTCTATCCCCACTTCCTCACCTGCCCCCACCCCAGCCAGCCTCAGCTAAAAGGCGGGTAGACTATGTACTTACTACATGTGTCTCCTTAGAGGCCTTGGCCACAGCATCCCCACGCTCTGAGAAGTACCTGCCAGGAGCAAGAGGAATAACCACAGGAATGACTATTTCGAGAGAGAGAGAGATTCCCTCAGACCTTCCCCAAAGCCCTGTTTCATCCCAATGGGCATGCTCAGCTTTGGGAGTCCCAAATAAATGTCCCTGCAGACCCCCATACTAGCCCTCCAACTGTTCTCACTTGGAAATAGTTGTCTGGAAGGCTTCCACTTTGGTCTTGACTGCATTTACCCTCTCCAACACCTTTTCCTGTGGTGACAAAAGAGATGTGAGGCAAAGAAAACACTTCATCTCCCTCCTTCGCTCACTATCTCCCACCTCCTCCCAGTTCATGTCCAGCTCCTGTCCCTTTCTCTCCAAGTCTCTCCCTGCTCTCAGCATCCTCACATACCCTTTCTTACCTGGATTGCCACCCCAAAGTCATTTCCATCCTCAATTCTGGGGATCAGGTGCTGGATCCATGTGATCACCTACATTAAAAGTTATCATGTAGGAATCATTCAACAAACTCTCTGTTCTTATTACTGCTACTTCCTAATAAACCTACATTTAACTGAGTACTTATTATATGCCAGGCACTGTGCTATGTATTATACATCTCATTTAATCTTCACAACAACCTTTCAAGGTAAATATTCTTATTGTACCCACGCAACAGATGAAAAAACTGAGTCACAGGATGTCTAAGTGACATACTTAAAGTAACCAGTTAGGTAAGTGATAGAGTCAGGATTTGAACTAAGGCAGTCTCCCTCTAGGGCCTAAGTTCTTAAACCAGCTCACTGTTTCACAGCACCTGCATACCTGGTACAGCAGTAGGTTCAGAGGTTATGGAGGTGGATACAGCACCATCTGATTTGGGGATGTGATCACCATTGTGATAAACAAAAGGTATCTAAACACAAGGCACAGAAGGAAGCTTCCTAATTTGGGAATAAGTTCCTGAATGAAGGACTTGAGTATCTAGGGCCTGGCCTTGCTTGTCTTCTCTATGTCCCCCAGTTCCCAGGCTTACCAGAATGCATTTTTCTTTGAGAGTCCAGACTTCTGGCTTAACCAGGGCAAGCAAGGCCAGAACCTTCTCATTCCCAGGGAGAAAGCCGCACTTAGGGACTGTGAGAAAGAGGGGATTTAGACCCTTTCTCATCCAACAGTCAGTGTGCCATTTCCCTTTCCCTAGCCACCTCTTCCTCTCTTACCTTCTTTCTTCTCCTGCTTATCTGTTTCCATCTAAGGGAAAAAGGGGAAAAATAGCTTTAGAAAAGTCATGGAGGTTGGAGGGCCATCATTTACACTGCGTTTATAGCCAGAGCCCTACACCCTGAGTGCCTCACCTCATCATCCTTGGGTGGGGGGTCTGGAATGGGGATGTCCAGTGGGGCCCGGAGAGAATTCAGGTCAGTCACATTGAAGGAGTCCTCCTGCACAGAGCTCACTGTCAGGGGCTGCCCAGCCTCTTCCCCCTCGGCCTGAGTCACAGCCTTCCCTTCACACATCACACCCGCCCTCTGCCTCGGAACCTAGGCTCAGGCTTCATGTTATTCTAATGTTCCCAGTCTACCACTTACAACTGTATTCTGCATTCAGAATGTAGCTGTTAGCCAGAGAGAGTGGATGAAGAGGAGAGAGGCTATGGGATGGGGCAGGAGGAGTTCACACTACTTACTTGCAAGAGCTGATTAAGGTATATGATTTTCTGAGGCAAGAATCTGTAGAGGAATTCCTCAGCCTGTGGGTTATATTGCAATGGTCAGAATCACAGAAGACATTCAGTGAGATGTCTGAGAAGTGGGACTGGAAGGGCCCTTGGAAATCATTGACTCTAACACTTACAAATGAGGGAAATGAAGCCCTGAAAAGTGAAGGGACTTGCCAAAGCTGGGACGCAGCAGAACCAAGAATTGTGGTATTCATTCCTACTTTGGGGCCATGGCTTTTCCCTCCACACCAAAAGAGGGGAGAGGAAGTGACGGAACTGAGGACGGTTTTAAGAGAGGTCAAAGTAAAAGCAGAGATCAATAATTAAGAGCTTATCTTGGGTGGAGGTTTGATAAAGTAGTGCACGGGGCGAGGGTGGGTTTGGGGATCAGTCTGAGAAGTTGCAACCCTCAAGTATTGGCCTTAGATTCTGGATTAAATCGCTTGAATCTTGAAGACTTACTTACCTCCTGGAAAAGATTTTGCCTGAAGACATCCACCTGCACAGAGAGCAGTACCCGGATGTCGGTTAAGGGTCTCGGTTGTCCAGAGTAAGATCCCACCCTCAATGGGATGCCCTCCAACTTGGCTCAGTTCTTTCGCACCACAAGCCAGATTTCCCTGGAAACCTATGCTCAGTGCAGAGATAGTCCAGAGAGCAGGTATCTGTAATCCCCCGAGACAGAAGTGAAAGCACTTAGAGAGGTTGGGAGATTTCTCTGGCGCGGCCTCGTTCCCCCGGAGCACCCAGTCTGGCCTCCATTCAGAGGGGCTCCTCGGCCCCTTCCTGGCCTCCCGGTCCCCCGTTACCTGTTTGCGGGCTTCCCCGCTCAGGCGCACCCCACAAGGCTTGGCCATGCTGCTCCAGCTCCTGCTAGATCTCCGGTCCCCCAGTTCGCCGCCTGGGCTTTCGCTTTCACTCCCGACGTCCAGGCCCGCCCCCCTCAGCCCCGCCCCTTTCCTTCTTTTCCCCCTCCCCCTGGAAGGCAGCAAACCGTAGGGAGCCCCTCTGCCATTCTCAGCCTGTGCGAGTGGGAGAGGCGGTGCTGACTGGTCACAAGCCCAGGGGCTGCCCGTGGGAGGGGCTAGGACAAGTGGAACAGGCGGAGATTGAACAGGGGCTGTCTCTCGAAGGGGAGAGGCTTAGAGGGAAGGGAAAGGACTGCCCAAGGATAGTCAGGGTTGGGGTAGGGATGAGAAGGGTGGGAGAGTGGGAAAGGGTGTGCTCAGTGGTGTGGCTCCCCCAGGAAGGCTCGACTGTGGTGAAGGGTCAGAGAGGGATCAGAGTGAGTGGGAGAAGTAGTAGAAGGGAGACGGGATAGAGGATATGGAAGAGGGGGCTTCCTCCTGAAGGGCGCTCTATCAAGACTGACAGAGGGGCTTGACGGGCTCAGGCTGGCCAGAGTTGAGTCCCCAGCTGAGTGGGATTTCCTCAGTGGGGTGCGGATAGAGAGGACTTTGATGGCAATAAAGTAACCCCGCACCGGGAGCTACCCGGAGAAGGGTGGAACCAGCCTGGACCAAAGAGGGGAAGCGAGCTAAAAGAAGGTTTATTGCCTAGACGCTCTGGGGGAGGAGCCAGGGACTATTTACCATTATAATTGGCTGGGCCTTCATGGTCACGCCCCCTGACTTCCTGGCCCCACCCCATCATAAATTTAAACCCCTCCCGTTCCCCTGAATTTGGGTCTCAATCCCGCCCTCTTTCCTAGTACTTCCTGTTCCCGCTAACTCTGGCATGGGGCCTGGGACCGAAGAGTGACCGTGGCCTGAGTGACCCGGGGCGTCCTCACCGACCAGGGTCGGGCTGGAAAGCCAGACCCCAGACGCTCCGGGCGGTGCTCGGGCCGTGCACAGCCTGCGCCCGGTCCAGTTTGGCAGCGGGCCGGGGCTGACTCCTGTCTCAGGATGCCGGGGGAGGAAGAGAAGCGGGCCTTCCTGGAGGCCCGCGAGGAGCTGGCGAGCGCCCTGAGGAGGGATTCCGGGCAGGCTTTTACGCAGGAGCAGCTCTGGCCGCTACTGGGCACCTCTCTGCCGCCAGAAGCCCGTTACCTGCAGCTGGATGCTGCACGCCTGATCCGCTGCAACGCTCATGGGGAGGTGAGGCCCGCCCCGGCTCGGGAGGAGGACAGAGGACCTGAGGCTGGGCCGGGGCTCACAGCTCTCTGCTCTCTGACTGCTCCCAGCCCCGAAACTACCTCAACACTCTCTCCACGGCCCTGAACATCCTGGAGAAATATGGCCGCAACCTCCTAAGCCCTCAGAGGCCTCGGTACTGGCGCGGGGTTAAGTTTAATAACCCTGTCTTTCGTTCTACGGTGGATGCCGTGCAGGTGAAGCTCCTGGGCCCCTAATGGGAGTAGGAAACTTAGCCTGGGCTGGGGGTTGGCTAGAAAAGGCCTCAGGCTGTGCTGAATGGGTTGAGTCCCAGCCCTATTGGGAAGGGGGCCTGCTGGGCGGTGACTGGTTTGCCTGTGTGGCAGGGGGGCCGGGATGTTCTGCGATTGTATGGCTACACAGAGGAGCAGCCAGATGGGTTGAGCTTCCCTGAGAGGCAGGAGGAGCCGGATCAGCAGCAAGTTGCAACAGTCACACTGGAAGTACTGCTGCTTCGGACAGAGCTCAATCTCTTGTTACAGGTGAGGTATCTCTAGTCCTGAGGACTTAAGCACCAGGGCTGGGGAGACTAGCCTAACAACAAAGCCAGTCTGGGGACTCTCATACTGCTGAATCACAGGCATAGTCTCCATGGTAACTTGGGATCTCTCTGTACTTTTCACTCTGAATGTTGGGGGACCAGGGCTTTGAGGGAGGGTCTTGTTCTAAGGCTATAGGTGGGAACTCTTCTCATCTTGTTTGCAGAATGCTCATCCAAAACCACAAGCACTGGAGCAGCTGCTGAAAGACAAGGTTGAAGATGATGTAAGGAAGGCAGGAATGGGGCTCTGGGGCCTGGTGAACAAAGGAAACCTGTTGTGGGCCTGTGTCCCCAAGCCCTTACTCATTCCCTGTCCTTTTTCCTCAGCTACTGCAGCTCTCAGAGTTTGCCCCCTTACTGAGAGAGATTGCTCCCGGCCCCCTCACCATACCCTCTGCTGCAGGTATTATTGTTCTGTATTAGGGGGAAGGAGTGCTAGTAGATCATATTGATAGAAATTTCCTCTTTCTTCTTGATTATCTCCCTTTCTTTTAAAAAAGAGATTAAGATTGTTTCTTTGGGTAGAAAGATGTGTTGAAAAGTAGTCTGTGATTTGTTTCCCTCCACAGCTGATTCAAATGTAACCTGGTTTTTTTTAGAAAGATATTCTGTTCTTCTTTGTCTCCCGTTCTCCAGGCTCCACTCCTGGTCCCTGCTTCCTCTGTGGTTCTGCCCCAGGCACGCTGCACTGCTCAACTTGTAAACAGGCCTTGTGTCTAACTTGTGATCGCCTCTTCCACGGACACCCAGAACGTGCGCATCACCATCGCCAGACCCTGCATGGACCCCCTCAGGCTGTTCACCCCAGGTGCGAGATCTTCTTTTCTGAGTGGGAGCAAAATTGAGAGAACTTAATATTCCTTGAGTCTACTGTGTGATGGATTTTGTGCTAAAGACTGTTTCATAGATGCCAAACAGCTGGCTCCTGCCCTTCAGGAGATTCATAGACATATATACCAAGCAAGGTATACATACATAGATATAGTCATAGCAAAATAGATTGTCATGGTGTGCGAATGGGTAGTGGGAGGATGCACCCTAGTTAGAAGGATCAGGTCAATCAGTTGGCAGTATTTTAAGCATCTAATAGGGGTGAGGCTGAGATATTTACCAGCCAGACCTGAACTTTAAGCTGTCATTTCACCGTTGACCAGGCTATGAGTATGTGAGTATTCCAGGCATAGAGGATAACATGTGCAAAGGCCAGAGCCATGTGCTGTCCTGCAGGGTATGAGGGGGCCCATGGGTAAGGGGCCCAGGCACCCCCTCAGCAGGCCATGTCTGTTTATCCATTACAGCCTACCTGCCTCAGCTCCACCACGGCCTCAGCCAGCCTCCGTGCCGACCCTGGGAGACAGCTCTGATCCTGCAAGTGCCCGTCTGCCCTGGCCCTGTTCTGCCTGTGCCTTATTAAATGAACCTTGGGCAGTACTCTGTGTGGCCTGTGATCGGCCCCGAGGCTGTAAGGGGTTGGGTCCTGGAATCGAGGGTCCCCAAGGAACTGGGGGCCTAGAACCTGAGCTTTCTCGGGGTCACTGGGCCTGCCAGAGCTGCACCTTTGAGAACGAGGCTGCGGCCGTGCTGTGTGCCATATGTGAGCGACCTCGGCTGGCTCAGCCTCCCAGCTTGGTGGTGGATTCTCAGGATTCCGGCATTTGCCTGAAGCCCCTTCAGGTATCTTGTTCCTGGCCTTCTGATCTCTTTATTTAGATCTGTTACCACAGGCCATTCTCTGCTTCTTCATCCTCTGTTTTCCCTTAGTTCCCTGGTATCTTCCCCCAAGCTTCCTATATTTCCATTTTGAGCCTTAGCCAGCCTTCGATAGGATAATTCTTTCTGCCTTTCCAGCAGGGGGATACTGTGCTTTCCTCTGTCCAGACTCCAGCGTGGTACTGTATTCACTGTACCTTCTGCAACTCGGGCCCTGGCTGGGTGTGTGCTATGTGCAACCGGACCAGCAGCCCCATCCCAGTACAGCAGACCCCCCAGCCCCAGGCCAGCTCTTTGGAAGAGCGACACCCTGAACCAGGGCCTCCACGACCCCTCTGTGCCCCCGTGACCAGTTCCTGCGGGGACCTTGAGAAGCAGCGCCAAGACAAGATGAGGGAAGAAGGACTCCAGCTGGTGATCAAGATCCGGGTGAGGACATGGGCCTGGGATGAGCTTGTCGGGGAAGGGAGAGGCTGCAGTTGATTGATGGGCATTCTCAAAACCTGTCATTGTCAGCAGCAGCTGCCTGAACCCTTCCCCCATGGCAGGTATCAGACTGTGCACTGCTCACACGATCCATGGTCTCAAGCACTGTCAGCATTTTGATCCAGGCTAAGGGGAGGATGGGCTTCCCTGGTGGCTCAGACAGTAAAGCGTCTGCCTACAATGCGGGAGATCTGGGTTCGATCCCTAGGTCGAGAAGATCCCCTGGAGAAGGCAATGGCAACCCACTCCAGTACTCTTGCCTGGAAAATCCCATGGACCGAGGAGCCTGGTGGGCTACAGTCCATGGGGTCGCAGAGTCGAACGTGACTGAGCGACTTCACTTCTTCTTCAAGGAGGGGATGGAGTGTGCCCTTCCTGCTGGGCTCTCTATCTGAGCGGGGCTGTTTCTTAGGAAGGGGAAGCTGGAGGCGCCTCTCCAGAGGAGGTCTTCTCGGCTCTGCAGTACTCGGGCACCGAGGTGCCCCTGCAGTGGCTGCGCTCAGAGCTGCCGTACGTGCTGGAGATGGTGGCTGAGCTGGCTGGACATCAGGACCCAGGGCTGGGCGCCTTTTCCTGTCAGGAGGCCCGGAAGGCCTGGCTGGATCGTCATGGCAACCTGGATGAAGCTGTGGAAGAGTGTGTGAGGACCCGGCGGAGGAAGGTATAGCAGCCGTGCTGGAGGTGAGGCAGGGTTGAGGGCTGTGGATCTAAGAGCCTCGCACACCCTGATTCACTCCTTCTCGCCCCTCCCAACTCACAGGTGCAGGAGCTCCGGTCCCTGGGCTTTGGGCCTGAGGAAGGGTCTCTTCAAGCCTTATTCCAACATGGGGGTGATGTGGCACGAGCCCTGACTGAGCTACAGCGCCAGCGCCTAGAGCCCTTCCATCAGCGCCTCTGGGACAGTGGCCCTGAGCCCACCCCTTCCTGGGATGGGCCAGATAAGCAGGTGCTGGAAGGAGGTGACGAGCCCACTTAGTAGGGCTGAGGGCAGGCTGAAGGGTAGGCTCCCTGGGGTCTGACAGCCACATCTTCCCTCTCCACCTGAATCGCCTTGCAGAGCCTGGTCAGACGGCTTTTGGCAGTCCACGCACTCCCCAGCTGGGGCCGGGCAGAGCTGGCGCTGGCGCTGCTGCAGGAAACACCTAGGAACTATGAGCTGGGGGACGTGGTGGAGGCTGTGAGGCAGAGCCAGGACCGGGCCTTCCTGCGCCGCTTGCTTGCCCAGGAGTGTGCCGTGTGCGGCTGGGCCCTGCCCCGCAACCGGGTGAGTCTCCACTGCCTCCAGCCTTAGAATTGCTCTGTTCCCTTTGGACCTCCCCTCTACCCCAGTCCTGTCTCTCATGTCTTTTGCTCTGCAGTTGCCCATGTGACCCTGAAGGCTTCTGGGGAGGGGAGAGCAGGAATAGGCCACCTCTCTCTCTTTTTTTTAATGTTCTATTATGAGAAATTTCAAGTGTGCAATAGTAGAGAAAATTGTATAAGAAATTCAGCCTCCCTCCCTCCACTATGTATTCATCATCACGCTTCAACCATCATTAATGTATGGCCAATCTTTACTTTATCTACACAGGATTATTTTGAAGCAAGTCTCAGACATCAGATAGTTCACTAGTAATATTTGCATATCTATCTCTAAAAGATAAAACTCTTTGAAAATACAGGCACCAATGTGCCACTGTCATGCCAAAAAAAATTACCACTAATTCTTTAATGTCATCATCAAATACCCATTTGGTAGGGATAGGCCCCTTTTATCTCCTGAGCCCCTTCTAACTTAACTGTAGGTCAGAAGTGGCAGTTCCTTGGCCAAATACAGCCCAGGTTAGTTAGGCTGGCCGTGTGTTTTTGTTTGTTTGTTTTTACTTTTTATTTTAAAACAATTGTAGATTCACAGAAAGTTATAAAAATAGTACAGTCTTGTGTGCTCCACCCACCTCCCAATGGTGACATCTTATATAATTGTAGTGTAGTGTCAGGACCAAGAAATAAATATTGGTACAATGCTAGCTAGACTGCAGACCTTGTTCATTTTGTACGTGGATGTGTGTGTTTGTCGTTCAGTCAACCAAGTCGTGTCCAACTCTTTGCAGCTACAGCACACTATGCCTCCCTGTCCCTCACCCATCTCCCAGAGTTTGCCCAAGTTCATGTCCATTGAATCAGTGATGCTATCCAACCATCTCATCTTCTGTCACCCTCTTCTCCTGCTTTCAATCTTTCCAAGCATCAAGGTCTTTTCCAGTGAATCCACCTGTTCACATTAGGTGGCCAAAGTATTGGAGCTTCAGCTTTAGCATCAGTCCTTCCAATGAGTATTTAGGGTTGATTTCCTTTAAGATTGACTGCTTTGATCTCCTTGTTGTCCAAGGGACCCTCAAGAGTCTTTTCTAGCACCACAGTTCAAAAACATCAATTCTTTGGCTCTCAGCCTTCTTTATGGTCCAGCTCATATCTGTATACAACTACTGGAAAGACTATAGCTTTGACTATACAGACCTTTGTTGGCAAAGTGATGTCTTTGCTTTTTAATACACTGTCTAGGTTTGTCACAGACAAAGAAGCAATCATCTTCTAATTTCAGGGCTGCAGTCACCATCCACAGTGATTTTAGAACCCAAGAAGAGGAAATCTCTCACTGCTTCTACCTTTTCCCCTTCTATTTGCCATGAAGGAATGTGACTGGTTGCCATGATCTTAGTTTTTATAATATTGAGTTTTAAGCTGGCTTTTTCACTCCCCTCTTTCACTCATGAAAAGGCTCTCTAGTTCCTCTTCGCTTTCTGCCATTAAAGAGGTATCATCTGCATGTCTGAGGTTGTTGACATTTCTTCTGGTTTATGCATGTACTTGTGTGCAATTTTATCTCACATGTAGATTCATGTAACCACCACTACAATCAAGATATCACAAAAGCACCCCCTTGTGCTACAGCTTTAGAGTTGTAACCTTCTTCCCCTCCTCCTGTCATACAGCAAGCACTAGTCTGTTCTCCATTGCTACAGTTTTCTCATTTCAAGGATGTTTGTGTGTTTGCTGTTTATGGCCATGCCACATGGCTTACAGGATCTCAGTTCCCCAACCAGGAATTGAACCCAGGTGCTCAGCAGTGGAAGTGTGGAATCCTAACCACTGGACCACCAGGGAATACCCCCCCTCCCTTCTTTCCTTTTTCAATTAATGGTTTTTTTTAAAAATTTTATTTTCTACTGGAGTATAGTTGTTTTACAGTGCTGTGCTCGTCCCCCTCCCTTCTTTCCTTTTTTAATTAATGTTTTGGTTTTTTTTTAATTTTATTTTCTACTGGAGTATAGTTGTTTCACAATGCTGTGCTCGTTTCAGGTGTACAGCACAGAAAAGTGATTCAGTTATCATATGTTTGCTTTTAATTGACTGAGGATGCCTTCAGAAGATCTTCTTCCGTTTACATTAGGTCTCACCATTGTCTTTTTTTTTTTCCATCTGAAGGTCTTCAGACATTTAGGTTGCCTGGCCAGTTGTAGCAGACACCAGGCCGCTGCCCCTTCCACCGGCTGGCAGCTGTAGCTTCTGACCCCTCCCCTCCCATCCTCTCCCCTCCACCAGATGCAGGCCCTGACCTCCTGTGAGTGCACCATCTGCCCCGACTGCTTCCGCCAGCACTTCACCATCGCCTTGAAGGAGAAGCACATCACAGATATGGTGTGCCCTGCCTGTGGCCGCCCCGACCTCACTGATGACACACAGCTGCTCGGCTACTTCTCCACCCTCGACATCCAGGTAGGGCAGTCCCTCGGACTCAGGGTGCCCTGGGCTTTGAACAGGAGCCTTGCCCGCCTGCCACTTTCGCATCCTGTCCCCAGCTTCGAGAGAGCCTAGAGCCAGATGCCTATGCACTGTTCCACAAGAAGCTGACGGAGGGCGTGCTCATGCGGGACCCCAAGTTCTTGTGGTGTGCCCAGGTCAGTGGGCTGCCCAGAGGTGCTGACCGGAAGGAGGGGTGGGGAGTAGCACATGGTCAGGCCTTAGATAGCTTTATGCTCTTGCACCCACAGTGCTCCTTTGGCTTCATATACGAGCGTGAGCAGCTGGAAGCAACATGTCCCCAGTGTCACCAGACCTTCTGTGTGCGCTGTAAGCGCCAGGTGAGGCACGTCTAACCTTTTGGAATACCTGCTGAGCCACTGCAGGTGCTGTGTTAGACTCAGGGTTTGCTACAGAACAGAACAGACAAGCTCTCTGGTCTCAAAGAGCTTACAGGCTAGCAAGGGAGGGAGGGGGCAAGGTTGAGGAAGGGAGTGAGAACAGAAGTATATACATCACCATGTGTTTATGAAGAAAACAAATAGGAATCTGAGGTCAGGAATAACAGAGTGGACCTACCTGGTACATGAGATTGGGAGGTTAGCTAAGTCTTCTCTAAAATGGCTTGATTTAGGAACTTCCCTGGTGGTCCAGTGGTTAAGAATCCGCCCTGCAATCAGGGGTTCAATCCCTGGTCGGGGGACTAAGATCCCACATGCTTTGAGGCATCCGAGCCTGTGTGCCACAATTAGAGCCCCAGCAGCTTGCCACAACTAAGACCCATCAAAGCCAAAAGTAAATCAATATTTACAAATAAATGAAATGGCTTAATTTAAGCTCAGGCCTGAAAATTAAAAAGTCAACTATGCAAGAAGTATTTGAGAGAGAAAGAACAAAACACGGAAAGGCCAAAGTCCAAAAAAGTGTTGTATGGTTGGAGCCTCAAAAGCAAGGGCGAGAGTGCCAGGTGGTCCAAGAGGAGCTAGCTGCCAGATCAGGAGAGGTCATGATGAGGCCAAGCGAGGAGGGGATTGATTGGCCTTTCATTCTCTGTTTTGGCTGTGCCATGGGTCATGTAAGATCTTAGTTCCCCAGTTAGGGATCGAACCTGCGCCCTCTGTAGTGGAATAGTGGAGTCTTAAGCACTGGACCACCAGGGAAGTCTCAGGTCCTTTCATTCTAAGACTGAACAAGGGGTTATGCGCCTTCATGTACCTTTAAAATGTTGAATATTTGAATGGATTCCTAGTCTGAGTGAGCCCAATAAAATTGGCTGTTTATTCTTCATTAAAAAAAAAGTTAAATATTTGATACCAAAAATTTGCATCTGTCTTATGAAACACAATAATAAAGTGAACACCTGCCACCCTACCTCCAAACTTCCAAGCTAGAACACTCCCAGTGCAGTTGAAGCTGCCTGATGTATGCATTCAGAGGCACACTGCCTGCCGGGTGGAGGCTGAACCACAGGGGAGCAGGAGTGGAGGCAGAGAGACTGGTCCTCGAGGCAAGCAACCAAGGCGAGACCTGACCTGGCCTGAAGTAAAGGCGGTCAGAGGAGGGATAAAGAAAAGGGGAGCTGGGCTAGAGTGACAGAAACGAGACTTGCTGGTGAATGTGTCAGGTGTGGAGAGATGAGAGAACCAAGGCTGGCCCTGCAGTTTGGTGTTGGAGCACAGGGTGGATGGCAGAGCTGTACACTGAGTCAGGGCCCTCTGGATCTGAGTGGGGTGGCCAGCAAGCAGGGCCTGGCATGGCGCTTTCATGGGAAGCTTGCTTCCTTCTGGCAGTGGGAGGAGCAGCACCGAGGCCGGAGCTGTGAAGATTTCCAGAACTGGAAACGCACCAATGACCCAGAATACCAAGCCCAGGGCTTGGCGATGTACCTTCAGGAAAACGGCATAGGTAAGGTGCCCAGTCATCTCTCATTGCGAAGAATGACACTCTTTCCCGGGGCCTGAGGAGCAGCCCCAACCCTGACCCACTGACCCTTGCAGACTGCCCCAAGTGCAAGTTCTCGTACGCACTGGCCCGAGGAGGCTGCATGCACTTTCACTGCACCCAGTGTCGCCACCAGTTCTGCAGCGGCTGCTACAATGCCTTTTATGCCAAGAATGTGAGCCCCCAGGCCTGGGATGGAAGGGGTAGCAGGGTGGGGCTCCCATGAGGAGGGGCGGAGGCAGTGGAGGAGCAGCCCAGGGGAAGAGGAGACCGGGGCGGGGGGGGGGGGGGGGAGTGGGTGAGGTGAAGCACCTCTCTCTGTCCCCTCCCGCCTTCTGCTTGCTCCAGACCCTCCAATGTCTCCATCTGCCCCACCACTATACCCCTCATGCAGGGGTTCCTGAGAGGCCAGGACCCCAACAGTTTCCAACTGCCCCTCTCCCATCTGGGTTTCCACCAGAAATGTCCAGACCCTAACTGCAGGGTGAAGAAGTCCCTGCACGGCCACCACCCCCGAGACTGCCTCTTCTACCTGCGGGACTGGTCTGCTCTCCGGCTCCAAAAGCTACTTCAGGTCGGGTGGCCAACTTGGCTGGTGTTGCCAGCTGCCCAGGAGAGGAGGCAGGGTGTAGGGTGGCAGGAAGGGAAAGGTCAGACGCGGAGAAATCAGCAGGCTGGCATCCAGGGAAACTAACTCCCAACCTTCTGCCCTCAGGACAATAATGTCATGTTCAACACAGAACCCCCAGCGGGGGCCCGGGCAGTGCCCGGAGGTGAGTGTCAGGACAGGCCTGGGAGGAGGGGCTGGCTCCCGCTGTGTGATGGATGAAGGGGGCTTGGGTGTGGGGTTGAACCAGAATGCAGAGCCCGTCCTGTGCCTGCTTGTTGTGTCCTTTGGTGAGTCAGCCTCCCCGAGCTTGTTTCTTCCTCTGTGAAGCAGGCTCGTGTCCAGCGTACAGCCCAGCTGTTTTATGTAAGGCCACATTCAAGCACCTGGTACCTTGATGCTAATTTTATTCTCCCATTCCCAGAGGATAGTGATTCATTAATTAACTCAATGGCTATTTAATGAGACTTACTAGTTGCACTGTTTTAGGTTCTGTGAGGACAACAGAAAAGATGTTGCATGTGATTCAAATCTATCCCACTTCTCACCATCTGCATAGAGTAAGACCTTCACAGAATAAGCTAACCTTGTAAGAGCTTAGCTAAATGCAAGGACAGCAGGTCCCTGCTTCTGTATCACAAGTGGTCTGCACAGTGGCATGTTTCCCAATGCCCCCCCACCCCCACCCCCATTAGAGCAGGGACTCCTATTCTCAGTCCTCTTCCCAGAGGCTGCCTCCCACGTTCCCCTGGGCCTTTGTGGTCAGTGGCCTCCTCCAGGCAAAGGGTTCCTTCCTTCCCTTACCCTTAGGTGGCTGTCGAGTGATGGAGCAGAAGGAAGTTCCCAACGGGTTCCGGGACGAAGCCTGTGGCAAGGAGACTCCCGCTGGCTATGCTGGCCTCTGCCAGTGAGTGCCAGGCGGGGCATGGAGCTTGGTGTTGTGGGGAGAACTGGGGGTGTGCCTGGGCAGAGAAGTGGGCCTCTGGGAGTAGTGGGTCCTGTGAGAAGTGGGAGGGAGGGAGCCCTCCAGGCAAGGGCACAGCGGGCAGCACGCACAGGTTGGCAAGTGCCTCCAGGAGCAACAGGTGAGGGGCGTCCGTGCGGTTCTTCCGAGTACGCTAGTGCCCGGCACACTCAGTTAGAATCAGCCAGACAGAACAAATGTTCTACCCTTTCATCTCCTCAGGGCGCACTACAAAGAGTATCTTGTGAGCCTCATCAACGCCCATTCACTGGACCCAGCCACCCTGTATGAAGTGGAGGAACTGGAGACAGCTGCGGAGCGCTACCTGCACGTGCGCCCCCAGGCACTGCCTGGGGAGGATGCCCCCACCTACCACGCCCGCCTGTTACAAGTAAAGCCTCCCCTCCAGCCTTGCCTCTGACCCCACTCTCTAGGAGTCCCCTTTCCAGCCTGTGTCTGAGTCCCAGGCTTCCAGCATCATTTGTCTTCTCTCTCTTTCTGCAGAAGCTGATAGAAGAGGTGCCCTTGGGACAGAGTATCCCCCGCAGGAGGAAGTAGCTGAGAGCGAGGGTCCCAAAGAGGGGCCTGTGGTTCGACTCCCACAGGAACAACTCTAGCACCAATAAAGAGGCATTTCCTTGCCCAGGCTTCTTGGTAGTCCTTCTTCCTTCCTGACCTAACTAACCATCCGGGGGCATCAGGGAAAGGGGAGTGGGGTGAACAGAGCTTTGTAAAAACTTGTGGGTGGCCAAGGGCAACCCTCCCCATTCAGCCACCTGGCCTGGGCTTCTTCCTTCCCTGCCTCCTTTGTTTCTTTCATTGAATTCAGCTAATATCTGGGGTCACCTAGTAGGTATCAAGCAGACATCATGGGGGGAATATAGATGGGCAAGTGGTACAGAGCTATCCAGAGGCCCCAGGCCAGACCCCAGGACACTGCAGCCTCCCAGGGGAAGCAGCGGCGTCATAGAGACGTCAGATACAAGCAAGGGGAATCCTCAGGGAGGAAAGGGAAGGAGCCTGAAGTAGGAGAGGCCCTCCTCCATCTTCTGACCAGCAGGATTCCAAAGATAAGGTTCTCAGATGCTGCTTCCCCCTGGTGGTAACCAGTTGCCCTGCAACTCTGAGACCACGTGATTTCAGGGAAAGGGCCCTCCCTGGAGGAGAACTGAAACTTAGGGTGGGGACTGTAGGAAGGGGTGGAGAGATACGGAAGCTGCCCAGCTGGGAGCTGAGCTGAGCTGAGCTGAGCTGAGCTGAGCTGAGCTGAGGTCGGCTGAGCCCTGGAACTCCCTGCACAGCAGCTCAGGTAAGATTAACCAAAAATGGGTATCAGCTTGGGCCTAGGTTTGGAAAGCCTGGCCAGACTGGAGGTGGTGGGTAGGGGCTTTTGGGGACGCCTCTGCTAGACTGAGGGATAGACAGCAGAAGGCCTGTAAGCTAGGGAGCTAGAAGTTTGTCCTGAGTGAAGACTGATCCGGGGCCAGTGTCCCAAGCCCTACAGGCCAAGGGCAGGAGGGCCTGCTATGGGGCTGTTTGGGGAAGAATACTGCCCCATCTCCTGATTGTTTTCTTGCCTTCTGGCCCTGCCCACTTCCGCCCCAGCTCTGCCCCAGCCCCCAGCTCCCTGCCCCCCCTGCTCCTGGGACAAGCACAGAGGAAGTTTGGGAAACATCAAAGGAGTTGTGAGGGTGGTGGGTGAAGAGGGCTGATGAGACATCTCAGAAGCAGCTACTGTAAACACTGGGGATCAAGATAGGACGTCTCCCCTGGAGCAGGACACCAGGGGAATTCTCTTCCAAACAGTAGATTCCTGAAAAATACCAAGACAAATGCCTCGGATTTCCCTCCAGACGCCACAGTTGGGATGTTGAAAGTATTTTTGGTACTTGCTAGTGATGGCAGAAATGAAACAATTCAACCCTAGAATTTTGAGATATGTCTGGAGGCAAAATAAAAATGGGATCTCCAGGGGCCTTGGCCAGAAGCCAACCCCAAGGGTCAGGGTCTCACTCTTCCCAAAGTGTCAGTTCCCCTGACATTTCTGTTGCTCTTATCCCCAGGATGGCATCAGGCAGGATGCGCTGCACCCGAAAGCTCCGGAACTGGGTGGTGGAGCAAGTGGAGAGCGGGCAATTCCCAGGAGTGTGCTGGGAGGATGCGGCCAAGACCATGTTCCGGATCCCCTGGAAGCATGCAGGCAAGCAGGACTTCCGGGAGGACCAGGATGCCGCCTTTTTCAAGGTGAAAGGCCTGGAAACTGACCTCTCGGAGGGAGGGATGGAGCACACGCTGGCGCTGTCACCCTGTAGGATGACAGATAAAGGGGAGATTGGAGGGTAAGACCAGCCCCATGCAAGATGGAAAGGCAAAACTCAGCATGGATCTCACGGTGGCAACAGCTGAGCGTAAACCTAGCTTGAGCCCTTCTGTGCGAGCGCTCAGGCTGTACATCCGTGAAGCCAGCCGGGTCAGTGGTCCATTACCAGTGATCTCTTCTTTACTGCTGCTGTCTTCTAGGCCTGGGCAGTATTCAAGGGGAAGTACAAGGAGGGGAACTCGGAAGGCCCTGCCATCTGGAAGACTCGTTTGCGCTGTGCTCTCAACAAAAGTTGTGAATTTGAGGAGGTTCCTGAGATCGGCCATAGGGATGGCGCTGAGCCCTACAAGGTGTACCGGCTGCTGCCATCAGGAACTGTCCCCGGTGGGTGTCCCTATGCCCCACCACTCCTAAAATCAGTAGCTGGGGGTGGAGTGTGGGGGGAAGGATGGTGTTCTGTGCCTCCCGGGAGGGTGGTGGGCCTCCCTCCAGGCCCCTCATTCAGAGATCTGCTCTGTCCTTGGGAAGGAGGTTCCCTGCCCAGTCTTGCCCGTCCTTTCACTGCCTCCTGTCTTTCCCTTTCCTTTTGTCCCCACTTAAGGCTCTGACATTTGCCTCCCTCTCAACGTTCTACAGCTCAATCAGGGACCCAGAAATTACCATCAAAGCGACCCCACAGTTCTGCATTCTCTGAGAAGAAAGAGGAAGAGGTTACCACAAAGAACTGCATACTCAGCCCCTCCTTGCTCCAGGAGCCCCCTCAGAATGTGAGAGCAGGGGAGGGAACCGGGTGGGTCTGAGGGCAGAGCAGTGACTGGGGGCAAGGTGGGCCAACCACAGGAACTGTGTCTGCAGGAGACAGTGGAGACCAACGGGGGAGCTGGCCGTTTAGACTTTGGGAGCAGCGGAAGCAGCAGCAGCAGCAGCAACAGCCCTGAGCCTCAGGAAGGTACTGAGTACTCTGCCTCTTGTGTCATCCTCCACACCACACCCTCTGGCCCTTGGACTCCCTGGTCCACTCTGAATGACCAGTACCTCTGCCTCCCTTCCAGGTGGGGACACAGCTGAGGCTCTTTTCCAGGGAGAATTGCTGTCCCTGGAGCTTCTGCCCCCTCCAGATTCAGGTACTTGGCATTTGTGACTCACCCCTGCCCCTGTCTCCCTTCATCATCCTAAGGCCATGCATGTGTTATCTAATCTGTCAGGCCTTGCAGCCGGCTACCTGACCCAGAGACACTGGTTTCTAGGCAGCATGCCTGCTAGATTCTAGACTCCACACAACTCACTTCTCAAAAATACCCCCTACACATTCTCTTCCCTGGAAATCCACTTTGAGATGTTGATTCTGTGGGTTAAGTAGAGGCCTGATCTCTGGGACCCTCTTGTAAACTGTAAGACCCTGGGCATTAAGGCCTCAGTGGAAACCTATGTATTAGCTCCTCTCCTGAGTGCTGGGAGCCAGGGAATTCCCATGGTGTAGTGGTAAAGAAACTGCCTGCAATGCAGGAGACCTGGGTTTGATCCCTGGATTGGGAAGATGCCCTAGAGAAGAAAATGGCAACCCACTCCAGTATTCTTGCCTGGAAAATCCCTTGGACAGAGGAGCCTGGAAGCCTACAGTCCATGGAGTTGCAAAGAGTCAGACACACACATAAGGGCTGGGAAAGCATGAGTGGAAGACTCCCCTGGCTGCTGAGGGTTGGGGGATGAGGATAGGAAAGGCAAGGGTCTTCTCTGTCCTCAGAAGGTACGGCTGCTGCCCCTGCCTCGCAGCCTGCCTGGTGCTCACCAGCCCTCATTTGGTCTCTCTCTCTGAGCCCCATGTTCCTTGCCAGCAAAATGAGGGTGTTGGATTTGCAAGGCGTCCCTCTTCATTTCTCCAGAACTTCCTGCCAGTCAGTGGGCCCCCGGGAGGGCACTGGTGCAGCTGGCATTTCTCTGTCTTGCAGACTACTCGCTGCTGCTCACCTTCATCTACAACGGGCGTGTGGTGGGTGAGGCCCAGGTGCAGAGCCTAGACTGCCGCCTTGTGGCTGAGCCCTCAAGCTCCCAGTGCAGCATGGAGCAGGTGATATTTCCCAAACCCGACCCATGCGAGCCCGCCCAGCGCCTGCTGAGCCAGCTCCAGAGAGGGGTCCTGCTGGCCAGCAACTCCCGGGGCCTCTTTGTGCAGCGCCTCTGCCCCATCCCTATCTCCTGGAATGCGCCCCAGATGCCATCTGGCCCGGGTCCGCACCTGCTGCCCATCAACGAGTGCGTGGAGCTCTTCAGAACCAACTACTTCTGCAGAGGTGAGGTTGCTCCAGCCAAGCACCTGAGCCCTTTCCCCCACCTCCACTCCCCGCCTCTGGGCCGGCTGTCACCCTGTGCTCCCTCCAGCCAATCTCCCAGCACAGTCCAGGCCTGGCCCCTGCACTTGTGTGGTGCACATCCCAGGGCTCAGCCCTGGCAGCCCCGCTTCCTGGGCCAAGGCCACAGAAGATGAGGCCCAGGTGGAGCCCGGCACCGTAATAGCGCATCTCAGGAGCGCCACCACATGGAAGCATACAGTAATTACAAGAAGGTGCGCTTTGCGCCACACCCCCCTCGCCCGCCAGACACACTCGCACAACGACCATCCACACTTGTGAGAGCTGCGCATGTCACATGTTCTCACCCACTGCTTGAGCTGCCCTCGGGTTCCCCCTCTCCCAACCATGCTGAGAATTCCACTTCCTGCCTCCATTCAGCTCTCAACTGGACCTTGGGACTGGGGCCAGGAATATAGGGGACGCAGAGCGTCAGTGTGGAAGGGAGTGAACAGGCAACCAAGGTGTGGCATGGCTGTGTTAGCAGCCAGGGCTGCTGCCAAACGGACTCTGAGCTCCCCCAGCAGAGAGGTTTCAGGGTGTGTGACGATCGGCTACCCCTGATGGGGGCCCCTTTCCCTGTTTGTCCTCAGGTGAGTAGCAGTTTGGTTCCTAGCACAAGACAGCAGTGTCACCACCCCCGGGCTCCAGCTCTAGCCTTGTTCTCCGAGTGGCCCCATCACCATCCCTCTAACTCCGTAATGGGTTCCTCCTTTGTCCTTCCCTGCCTGGGGCCTTCTGTCTTCTCTTTCTTCCAACTCCTGGCCTTTTCTCTCTCAGACTTGGCCAGGTACTTCCAGGGCCTGGGGCCCCCACCCAAGTTTCAGGTGACACTCAATTTCTGGGAGGAGAACCCTGACCCCAGCCACACCTCACAGAGTCTGATTGCGGTGCAGGTGAGTCAGCAGAGCCTGCCTGCATGGGGGTGGTATGTTCCAGAGAAGGGCGTACTGGGGAAGAAGCCCCGGGGTATAGCATCCGGCCCTGTGGTGCCCACAGACCCCTCTCCCACTTCTCTGCACAGATGGAGCAGGCCTTCGCCCGACGTATGCTGAAGGAGACCCCAGAGGAGCAGGCGGCCACCCTGTCTCTGCTGCAGAGCCTGCAGGACCCGCTGCCTTCTCTCCTCTCTATCCCGCCGGTCTTCTTTGAGACAGCCTCAGCCTCCTTGCTGTCGACCTGCCTCCCCCAGTGAGCGTTCTCATTGGTGGTCTGTGGTGACTTTGTCCCTCAGCTCCTCATGGACACCGATTGGTGGGAAACTCAAGAATAACTTTTTTTTTTTTTTTTTCAATTTTGAGATATACCCTCTTTCATCTCTGAGGAACTGAACAGGCAAGTCCAAATGGTGTGAACTCAGTGGGCCCTTCCCTCCGCCCCCAACCCTAAAACCTAGCACTTTATATTTTTGTCTTAGATCTTCACTAAGGATTTAAAATAAAATGTTACTGAAAAAGGACTCCTCATTGGATTCATTGAGAGAAGAAGGCAGCAGGATCACAGGGAGATGGTGGAGATGTCGCCTGAGAGCAGGGTTCCCAGGGTCTCTTCCTGCTGGTGTCTCTGGGCCCCTCTCCCCTGATCCACTCACAGTTTCTGGCAAGGGAGTTGTCCAGGCTCTGTGGGTTCTGGGCCTAGCTCTCTGTATTCTCCGGGCAACCAGGACTGGAGGGAGGGTTGGGGTCAGCCACCAAGAAGGGCTCTGAGCCACCTTCTCTCATGGGAAAGTCCAGTGTCCACAGCCTGTGGCTAGAGGCCTCTGATTCGGCCCACGGTTGAACTCCTACCTGGAAGCCTCAACGAACAGACCTGAAACCATGAGCTCGAGGCCCTGGGGCCTGGCATGGGAGGACATCAGAGGGACGAGGGGCTGAGCCTCCCGTGCCCAAGGCGGATCAGGTCCTGGGGCCTCTCTCCCAGTGTCTGCGGCACTGTCACCCTAACTGAAAGTTGCTGCCATGCTGGTCTCCTTACTCCGCCTGAGCCCCACGTCAGACGGCCTAACCTAGACTGCCATGTCAGCAGCACTCTATTTGCGGGGATCCCAGGGGCCCAAATCCACCAACACCTCTCTCCCTTACCTCGTGTTTATCTTGCTCCCAAATTGGAAGTTCTTCCCAAGGCCAGCGGTCCTCCTATCTCTCTGGACGTTCACCTTCACCAAACTAGTTCACCACTTACCCAACTGCCATAGCCACCGCTTCCCCCTCCCCATACAGGACACCAGATGGGCAGAGCAGGAACCTTCCAAACCAGCTCCTTCCTGTGATGTCACTTATAGAAGCTTTGAGTGGTTCAGCTACATCGTTAAGTCTAGATAGACGTCTGGCTTCTTGAGGAAGTCCTTACTGTCTCACCTGACAAACGTCAGCGCTGCTTTGGAGCCGTCCCGCCTCCTTGGACCTTCCTTGTCCCTCCCGAGACAGGCACCTGCATAGGCAGTGAGGAAGTCGGATGCTGAGTGCGCAGAGGCACAGGCCCTTTACTTCCTGTTCCGTCCTACCCCACCTCCAACCCATCAGCTGGTTCTAGCATCCCTTTCAGAATTCTCTCCAGAATCTGGCCTCTGCTTCCCTCGCTAAGACTGATTGTTCAACCACTGTTATCTCACACACCTCTTCTTTCCACTTCCTTCCACATCTTTTCTGCTCCCTCTCTTGTTCACCATCAGTCCATTCTCAACACAGAAGAGATCCTCTTAACACATAAATCTCATCATGTCACTCCTCTGCTCAAAGCTCTCCAATAGTTTTCTGTTCACTCAGGGAAGAGCCCAAATCCTTTCCTTGGCCTCCAAGGCAGTGTGACTCCTATCCACCTTTCTAACCTCACCCCTTGCCATTCTTCTTAGTCACTTTGCTCTAGGCTCCTTGAACCCGCCAAACACATTTCTGCCTCAGGACCTCTGTGCTTGCTAAGTTTTTTTTTTTTGTCAGGAACACTCTTCTTTCAGGTAAGCACACTGACTCGCCCCCTTCTCTTCAGAGAGCTTCCCGGAGCACCTGGCCCAAATAGCACCCCTCACTATTCCATTATGCTGCCTCATTTTTCTTCACAGCACAGATTATGACCTCATATGTTTCTATTTGTCTATTTGATTATCATCACTCCTTTCCTATTCATTGAGAACAGGGACTTATTTTGTTCATTGCTACACCCTCAGTGCCTGGAGGACTGCCTGATACATGGTAGGCATGTAATAAATATTTGTTAAGTGAATGAACAAATTACTGTATCCCTTACCTCTGAAACTAGGTTATAAGTGCCTTCCTTAAAGGCAGGTACCCCCAAATTTATCATATGTGTGCCCCAGTGTTAACCCTTAGGAACATTGGCAATATATGATCAAAACAATTTTTAAGTATCATGTAGAAACCAGTTTAGCCAGGCACCATGGAAGGACTGAGAGCACTGGAATTCAGAAGAGTCGAGCTCCCAACCAGGCTGCCACTACAGAGCTGTGTGGTCTGGCAGAAATGGTCTGTATGGGCCTCTGTTTTCTCACCATGAAGACAAGTCTTGGACTAGATTTTGGAATCCCATTCAGCCTTAATATTCAGTGGTTGTAAATTTAGGGCAATTGTGCATTCATTTGACAAATATTTGCTATGTTTCAGGCGCTAAAGGAAAAAACAAGACCCCAATCTTAAGAGTTCCTGGATTGAAGGAACAAATGAAATAGGGTTAGTTTGGCTCTAATCAGAGCTGAGTTTTTTTCTAATTGAACTACAGTTGATTAACTATTGTTTTAGTTTCAAAAATACTAAACAAAGTGGTTCAGTTATGTACATTTTTTTTCATTATAGATTATTATTGCAAGATACTGAATATAGTTCTGCTATGCAGTAAGTCCTTGTTTCTTTTATATATAGTAGTGTGTATCTGTTAATCCCACAATCCTAATTCATCCCTTCCTCCCCTTCCCCCTTTGGTAACCATAAGTTTGTTTTCTATGTCTGTGAGTCTATTCCTGTTTTGTAAATAAGTTCATTTGTATTCTTTTTTAGATTCCACATATGAGTGATATCATATAATATTTGTATTTCTCTGACTTCACTTAGATAATTTCTAGGTCCATCCATGTTGCTGCAAAAGGCATTTTTCATTCTTTTTTATGGCTGAGTAATATTCCATTGTATACGTGTATATACATATACCCCACATCTTCATCTGTTGATGGACACTTAGATTGCTTCCATGTCTTGCCTATTGCAAATAATGCTGTGAACATTGGGGTATGTGCTTTTCAAATTAAACTTTTTGTCTTTTTTTGAAATATGCTCAGGAGTGGGATTGCTGGATCATATGGTAACTCTATTTTCAGTTTTAATCGCCATACTGTATTCCACTATGGCTGCACCAATTTACATTCCCACCAATAGTGTAGGAGGGTTCCCTTTACTCTACACCCTCTCCAGCACTTATTATTTGTAGACTTTTCAGTTATAGCCACTCTGATCCATGGAAGGTGATACTTCGCGGTGGTTTTGATTTGCATTTCTCTGATAATGTTGAGCAAAGTTTCATGCGCCTGTTAGCCATCAGTATATCTTCTTTAGAGAAATGTCTATTTAGATCTTCTGCCCATTTAAAAAATATTTCTAAATTTTTGTTTATTTTTGGCTGTGCTGGGTCTTATTGCTGCTAGCAGGCTTTCTCTAGTTGCAGTGAGTGGGGAGCTCCCTTTTGCAGTGCATGGGCCTCTCATTGCAGTGACTTCTCTTGTCGCGGAGCACAGGTTCTAGGGCTCATCGGCTCAGCAGTGGCGCGTGGGCTCAGTAGTTGTGGTGAGTGGGCTTAGCTGCTCCACAGCATGTGGGATCTTTCCAGACCAAGCATGGAGCCCATGTACCCTGACCACTGCACCACCAGAGAAGTCCCCTTTTGCCCATTTTTTGATCGGATTGTTTTTCCGATACTGAGTTGTATGAGCTGTTTATATACTTTGGAAATTATGCCTGTGTTGGTCACATCGTTTGCAAATGTTTCTTCCCATTCTGTAGGCTTTTCCCCTTTTGTTTATGGTTTCCTTTGCTGTTCAGAAGCTTCTAAATTCCATTAGGTTCCATTTGTTTACTTGGGGGTTTAATTTCTTTTGCCTTGGAAGAGTGATCTAAGAAAATATAGCTCCAATTTATGTCTGACAATGTTTTGCCTCTCTTCGATTCCAGGAGTTTTATGGTGTCATGTCTTATTTAAGTATTTAAGCCATTTTGAGTTTATTTTTGTGTATGGTGTGAAAAGCTGAGCCTTACAGACAGAAGCACGCCCTGGAGTCAAGGCTGAAAAGTGCACTCTAGACCAAAGAAATGACTGTGCAGGCAGGAGGCATGGGGAAAGGAGTATTCGCAACTACAGCCACACAATTTACAGCACACAAACAGTTGTTTGAGACAAACAGCTTTTGCTACGCTGAAAAATATGCCCTACATCCAGCAAAACTAAGGTCTCAGCCAGGAGAACATTCACACCTGGGAAACAGCCAGGAGAGGAATGCCTACCACCTAAGCTGTTCAAGTTTAGGAAGGGACTTGGCAAGACCCTCGCTGCTTGTGAGATCTCTCTTCCCCATCGACCTGTGGTGGCTCCAAAGCCACCTCACACCCGTTCGCCATAGGCCTTAGGCTGGGCATAAAAGTAGACCAACCACTCGCTGCACTGTGGGATTCGGAAAAAGGGTAAGGTCTAACTGCAAGTCAGGCGCCCTAAACAGGGCCTGACGATTGCCCTTGGCATGACGCAACCTCCTCCTCTAGTTGAAGCACCTTGTTACCAGGCTCGGTGCTCGGAGTCTCCTCCCTACTCATTGGTCCATGGGGAAGCACTCCCGAGGTACCCCTGTTACCCGGCGAGGATGAGAGCCCATTGGTCCAGACCCCTCACAATCCTTCCCCCCTCCCCCCACCGCCTGCAGGGTTCGTCCCATTGGTTCGCTGCCTGCCTCGGGAGCCCCCTGTTGCCTGGACTAGGCTACTTAGCGCCCCGAACGAGCGCCCCCAAGTTGACCCTGTTCCCCATTGGCTGCTCTGAGAGCGCGCCATCTAATGAGGAGTAAAGCGCAAAGCACCAGAGTACGCCATCCCCGCGGCGGGATCTGGGCTGCAGGAGCGGGACCGGCAGCAGCCGAAGCTGCGCAACAGTCAGCTGCCGGGCCTATCTGCAGAGGACACCCGTTCTCCCTCGGACCCGGCCTGGGTTGTAGCTCGGACGGTCTTCCTTCGCGAATCTTTGCATCTCCAACCTGGAATCCAACCTGCAAGGCTCCCATAAGTTCGAAGCACCTACGTGGTGTGCAGACTGGCTCAGGGCTCACGTGTATCCAGTCTGTGTCTCCATTTACTTATCCCCTTAATCATTTATCCACCCATAGTTCATTGGTTCCTGTGTTTGGCATTCTGGTCCACACTACCGGTCCACATCCTTCTCTCCAACGGTTTGGGAAATTCTGTACCCTGAAGAATTTGGATTGAGATCTGAACGGAAGTGGTGTAGACGAGGGTAAAACCCTGGAGGGACCATGTTCTATTATCCCAATGTGCTTCAGCGCCACACCGGCTGCTTCGCCACCATCTGGTAAGGGCGGCCCTGGCCAGGGTAGGTGCTCTGGGAGGAACACCCAGGGGTCCCAACCTGAGGGCTCCCCCTCCATCTACACCCCTCATTCTTCTTGCAGGCTGGCAGCGACGCGGGGCTGCCGGTTGGTGAAGCGCGAATACCTGAAGGTGAATGTGGTGAAGACCTGGTAAGGCCCAGGAAAGAGTGGCCCAGGGCTGCGGTGGGTTAGGGGATGCATTGGGCTGGGCAAGGCTGTAGGTCTTTGGCGCAGCGGTGATGGGGTGCATTGTTCGCCCAGCGAGGAAATCCTCAATTACGTGCTGGTGCGAGTTCAGCCCCCGCTGCCGGGCGCACCGCGGCCCCGCTTCTCGCTCTACCTCTCAGCGCAGCTCCAGATTGGCGTCATCCGCGTCTACTCTCAACAATGCCAGTACCTTGTAGGTAAGGCTGGAAGGCCTGGATGTAGGGCAGTGCCGAGTGGTCCTCCCCTGGGCGGGCACTGTAGCTTGCCCTCCCTCACCGCAGAAGACATCCAGCACATCCTGGAGCGCCTGCACCGGGCACAGCTGCAGATCCGCATTGATATGGTGGAGACTGACCTGTGAGTGCATCCCTGGGGCTGGGACCACCCGGTCTTTGGAAGGGAACTTGGCCTCAGTCCTTGACAGCCCACTGCCCCCCTCAGACCCAGCCTGCTGCTGCCTGACCACCTGGCCAGGATGGAGACTCTGGAAGATGCTCCAGACCCCTTTTTTGGGATGATGTCTGTGGATCCCATGCTGCCTGATCCCTTTGATATCCCTCAGGTAGGTCTCCTCCCCGTCGGACAGCTCAGACTGATGAGCTGACAGTGCAGAGGGGGGTGCTCTTTCTGCGCCAGTCTAGCACCAGGGTTGGGGGGTGCAGGTGGGGGCCTGCTCCAGCTCTGCCCCACAGGAGTCAGTGCAGGGCAGCTGTCATGGTGGGCCTATCCAGACAAGCCTGCTGCACTTACCTATTCAGGACCAACCTAGAGGCAGCTTTTGTCTTCACACCATCCCTAGAGCCGAGGCCCCAGTCCAGGCCCTCTGTGTCCCTCGGCACTGGGTTTTCCATGGCCTTGTCCATCGACTCCTAACACCCTTACAGCTTAGACAAGCTTCTGTTGAAGTGTAGTTGATTTACAGCATTGTGCTTGTTTCAGCAGCACAGCATTCTTTGTGCTGGCTTTTGCTGGGGTCATACACAAACTTGTCTCCCCACTAGACAGTATCCTCAAGGATCTTTTGTTTCCTCTGTCCCTGACAACACTTGACCCCAGGATGCAGTACTTCTTTCACAAAGTGACCCAGGCTAGATGATTGGGCGGGGGCAGGAAATGGGAGGAAGGGGAGCTGGATGGTGAGTGGGTTCACCCTGCATGCTGCTGTTAGTGCCACAGGATTAGGCATAAAGGGGTGTCACTGTCCATTGTCTGAATAAGGTTGTGAAAGTGGGGGAGCAGGGCACTGAAGCTGAATCTGGTCTTTTGTTCCCATCCCTTCCCAAAGGTTCGACACCTTCTAGAGGCCGTGACCCTGGAGAGAGTTCCTGAAGAGATCCCTCCTGAAGTCCCTGCAGAGCTTCGGGAGCCAGGTGAGCAGAGACCCTTCTGGTGAGAGGCAGACCAACGCCCAAAGGCTGAAGAAATAACTATTTTTGAGCTTCTTTCAGGAGCAAGGCCTTGGGAGGGGCACTACAAGATTCTTACGAGATTGGAATTATTATGCCCATTTTACAGATGAGGAAAGTGAAGCCCATAGTGGTTAAGCAATGTGCCTTGGGTCAGACTGCCAGTGACTGGCCAGGGCCTGACTAGAACCCAGGTTGGCTTGACTCTAGAGTCTGTTTTTGCTTTACACACATGGGTGTGGGGACTTGAAACAGAGGCTGGTGTGACTTCCCTCCCCCTCCAGAAAGGATTCGGGTCACCCCCGAAGCCATCACGATCCGGGAGGCGGAGCCCATACGTATGCTGCGGATCGAGGTGAGCTGCCCCCTGCACACACAGCCCAAGGCCGAGTCCTGCGTCTGATGACCCAGGCCCCCTGTACCCACTCCTTCTGCCCCTAGAATCCTTCCTTCTTGCCTCCGTTTCTCTACCCCTTCCCCCGATGCCCGAGTACCCACAGGCTTCCTCAGCCTGGCCTGGCCCTGCGGCATGTCTCTCAGACAGAAATGAAATGGTCAGCTCTCCTGACAGGGTGAACTGGACCTCCCAGAAGTCAGCCGCCGAGTCTTGGACCTGCTGATTGCTGAGGAGGATGAAGCCATCTTGTTAGAGGAACGTCGGCTAGTAGGTAGGACCCACCTGGCAGTGGACGGTCAGACCCCAGGCGCTGGCCATCTGGGCCAGGCAATGTTCACATCTCTTCTGTGTTCTAAGCTTGATCCTCTCTTCGCAGAATTGAGAGAGGAGCCCCGGGCCCCAGAGGAGGAGATCACAGTTCCCCCACCCTCACCTTCAGCTCTTGTAGGGTAAGGGGAGGAGCCCCAGGCCAGGTAGGGGTCAGCGCTGGGAGGGTATTTTCATCCTCTTGCCCATTTCCCTTCAGGGTGGAGGAGGCAGCAGAGCCACTTCCCAGCCAGGTCCTGGCCCCGGAGGAGCTGAAGCCGGTAGGCTGGGAGCCAGAGGTCCCACTTCCTGGTGAGTACCCACTAAACCGGGGTCTTTCCTCGGGGTCCCGGCACAGCTGCTGCAGACAACGCCCTGTAATCCAGCTTGCTGAAGGGAGGACCCTCTAGCTTCTCAGCTGGTTGGCTCTGAGGGCAAAGGGTGTGGACCTAGACTGTTGTTGCAGAGGTGACGCCCCCGCCGGAGCTGCGTCTGCCACCCGTCCCAGTCAGCCCTGAGGTGAGTGCTGCCCCTCCACACTGCCTCTGCCAGAGCTCCTCACCCATTTTCAGTCTCCTCAAGGCCCCTGCTGGCTTCCACAGGCCTTTGTGCAAGTTTGTACAAGGTAGCCTGGCCCACACCCTGCACTTCCCAGATGGGAACCTCATACAGTGGGGGCTGCACTCCCTCCGAGTCCCCACCCAAGCCCATCGCGAGGGCACCCCTAGGGATTGGGAGTGTAGGGCCTATTTACAGTCCACCAGGACCTCAGGAAAGAGTAATGGGTAGCCTTGCCTGCACCTCCTCTCCCCATTCAGTGGAGGAGGCCCCCAGTCTCCCCACCTCCCAGGGGCCCACCAGCTCGCCGTCGCCGCCGCCAGTTACTATTTTGGGACAAAGAGACTCAGATCTCCCGGAAGGAATTCCAGGAACAACTGCAAACCAGAGCCCACTGCAGGGAGTGTGTGAGTACCCCAGGCTCTGGAGGGATGGAGGGAGGCAGGTGCATGCTGGGCCATCTAAACTCCTGAGGGAATCTTGAGAACAGTCCCCCAAATGCATGGGTTGGGGAACTGCCCACACACCACTTCGTGACCCTGCCTAGCACATCCAAGGGCATCAGTTGAAAATCATTTTAACAATGAGCAGAGCAGGCAGGTGCACGAGCCTGGAAGAGCTGGAAGGCCAGAGGCCTTGGAAGGAGGCGTTACAGGTGAAGGGCCATGGCTCCTTCCTAACCGTTTTCTGGCCTTCTCTGCACACAGCCAATGGTGCAGCCTCCTGAGAGGATGATCAGGACCCCCGTGGAGCTGTTCCGAAACCCGACTTACTGTGAGGAGTGATGGGAGCTGGTGTAGGGGACCCTCCACACCCCTATTCCTCACACCTCAACCCCCTCCCTGCTGCCCCTCTCCTCAGCTGGCTGGCTACCCCCAGAACTGCTGGCTTTCTGGACCCACTGTGCCCAGCCACCTCCAAGGGCACTAAGGCGAAGGCTGCCTGAGGAGCTAGAGGAGGCTGAGAGGGAGGCAGCGGCTGAGGAGGAAAGGAGAAAGGCTGAGACTCCGAGCGATATTGAGGTAGCGGCCCCCTCAGTCCCTCCTGGAGCCCCGTCTGCTCTGACTGAAGTCCCACAGGCTGCCTTCTGCCCACACGAGCCAACGGGCCTGCCTTACCCCTGGCCCAGCTGCGATGCTTGGGGCCTTAGCTCTCTTTCTCTCATCCCCAGGTCCTGAGGGAGGCCCTGGAGCCCAGTGGGCCCCTCATGGTATCTTCTGGTAAGTACCTGGAGAAGGGGCAATGGAGACCACCACTCTAACCACTGTCCCAGGAAAGTGGAGCCCCAGCTGCTGACAGTTCTTGTCAGAGCATTTAACATAAGGACTCACAGACTGATTATCTTCATTCCCCTCCCTGCCAAGTGCTGTTAATGTCACTGCCCGCTGTGGCACCCAGCTGGGCCAGGTGACCCCAAATCCAACTGCTCAGATGCAAACAGACCCGCTCAGAACACTCCCCTTTCCCTGACAGAACTCTCCCTGGAAGTAGCTGAGGAGGAGAAGTCCCGCATCAGCCTCGTGCCCCCGGAAGAGCGGTGGTGAGCAGCGGCCTGCCTGCAGCCCTGGCCAGGAGGGGGAAGCAGTGGGATGAGGCTGTCAGCACCGCCTCCTCCCCTGCTCCGCCCAACTCCCGTGTTCTTCTAGGGCCTGGGTGGAGGCGGAGCAGCCAGAGGCCCCTGCGCTGCCTGTGGTGCCTGAGCTCCCTGAGGTGCCCGTCGAGCTGCCTGCGGAGCTGCCCCCAGAGCCCGAGCTGCTCTCGCTGGAGGCTGTGCACAGGTACTAGGAAGGACGCCCCTCCACGGGTGGCCAGGCTGCGGCCTCACCTGATGGTTCTTGGTTCTTGACCACAGGGCAGTGGCGCGGGAGATGCAGGCCGACAGAGAGCCCGACTTCAGCAGCCTGGTGCCACCTCTCAGCCCCCGCAGGATGGCCGCTCGCGTCTTCTACCTGCTCCTAGGTGAGTGAGGAGCGTGTGTGCCCATGTGGAGGGTGGGGAGCGGACACATGGGCCAGAGGCTGTGGTAGCAACTCCTCTGATCAGCCCCCTTCTCTGTTGACCAGTGCTTGCCGCGCAGCAGATCCTTCGTGTGAAACAAGAGGAGCCATATGGGCGCCTCCTGATCCAGCCGGGGCCCCGATTCCACGACAGTTAAGAGCCAATTTACAAAGCTGCCAGGCCACCAACTACATTACACTGTGGCCTTCTGAACGTGTATCTCTGTCCTTCCTGCTCCTAGAGCTACCGTTCAAGCAGAAAATAAACCGCCTTTATTACAGAATGGTGTCACGACTCTGTATTGTCCCACAGCTCCAGCCCTAGGGGACACCCCCATAAGGCAGCAAGTAGAGCTGGGACTCCAAGTGGGTATGAGGCCCAGGCCCAGAATCTTTGGTAAGGCTTGAGCTGGAACTGGGCTGAGAGCTGGTCTTGGTCCTGGGCAGGCTCTGTTCTCCTCAGCCCAGCTGCAGCCCACAGTCTAGGTGAGGCCCAGGACGGCCTGGAGCTCCTGAGCCTTGTCGCCAGGCAAGGAGCCCAGTGCTGAATGGAAGCTGTCGGTGTGCTGTTTGGCCAAGAACGTGAGGAGAAGCAGCAGCGCCGCCTTGGTGTCTGGGTGGAGAGTGAAGAGGGAGGCGTCTGGGGAGGACTGGCCCGCAATCCTAGCTGCCCCAGGCCCTCCGAGCCCTGCTGCTCTCCGCCTCCCCCCACTGCTCTCCGCCTCCCCCCCAGCCCTGCCCACAACTGCCATCCTCACCTGATGGGATCTTGTTTTCGGCCTGGATGAGGCTGTAAATACGAAGGAGCTCTGGAGCCACGTCTACAACCTGTGGGAAAAGATGGGCCGACTAAGGGGACAGAAGAACCTCTGGGCCCCAGCACTGGGGTGGGCAGCAGGAGCCCCGGAGAGGCAGTCTCCCACCTGAGCTGTTTGAGCCTGACACTGATTAACAGACATCCCAAACAACTGTGAACCCTGAGAAGGACCCATGAAACAGGGTAGCAGTAATTTTGCAGGGGGAGGAGGGGTGGCAGGAGGATGGGATTGTGACCACAGATAGCTGATATCATGGCCTCAAGACCAAAAGGGGCTCACACACTCAGGAGCTCCACCAACACAGTCTCTGAAGGTGCAAGACAGAGGTGATAGACACAGGAGCACGGGGGCATGGCTCCAGAGCTAGCCACTTGGTTCAGACAAGTTGTATTCAGAAAGCAGAGCTGCTCTGATTAGAATGGGAGGTGGGGTGGCCCAGCGGAACCAGGCTTCATGGCACACAGTCTGAAAGAGCTCTGGTCTAAGGAAATCAGTTTATGAAAGCTGGGATTTCTGGCTCAGAACAGAGGGTGGAAACAAAGCCTCCCTGAGGAAAAATGCTACATGGTGAGAGGAGGCCCCTTCTCTCGCATTAAAGTCCTGGCTGCCAATCCTGGCAGACTAATGAGAAAGCTGAGAAGGGCAGCTTCAACTGATGCTAACTCTGCCCACCAATGAGACTGGAGCATCAAGCCCCTTGCAAGGGCCCCAGTATCGGGGCTACCTGGTCAGGGCTGCTCTCGTACAGGAAGCTGAAGAGGTGCCCCATGGTGACCCACTCCTCCAGGTCTTCCTTCAGTGGCAGGGCATGCAGCAGTGGGGCCAGCACCTGGACACACGGAAGACTCTGGCCCCTGGCCCTGCATGCTCCGCAGCAGGGTCCCTGGCCTTGCCTGATGCCCCCCAGCCTTACCTGGGGCTCCAGTTTCCTCGTGGGACTGGCTATCAGCAGGCGGGCAAGCGCCCCACAGATGTTGTCATGGACACGATCATGGCGTTCTCGCGCCAGGAGGGGCAGCAGGAGCCCCAGAAGTTTAGGGAAGTGTCTGGTCCAAAGTCAAGGAACAGGCACAGGGGCAGACCACTCCCCTCCCGAACGCCAGGGCCACGCTCCCAACCGCATTCAGGCTCCCCCCTCCTGCAAACTGAGGATACTCCTGGGCAGGGCGACCCCCGTGCTCTGCCAGCACGCCCAGTCCAAAGATGGCATTACTTCGTACCTCGGGGTCTGCCTCCCGGGAGGCACTCAACAGCACGGGGAACAGCCGGGACACAAACTGGGCTGATGCGGCACCCAGGCCTTGAATGGACTCTGCCAGTGTTCCCACTGCAAAAGACTTCTCTGCCACTGTGCAGCCCTGCTTCTGGTGAGGGGAGGAGTGCAAGTCAGCCTGGGACGGGGACAGATATGGGAGGAGGGCACTGGAGCCCGGGAGGAACAGGGTTGGAGGTCAAGAGAATAGAGCACTCACCGTCTTGCAGAGCAGTAATGGCAGGAAGCCAGCAAAGAAGGGGGCAAAGGCATCTCCCCCAGCCGCAGCTGCCAGGGCAGGGATGGCCTCGCCAGCATGCTCCAGCAACATGGCATCGTATTCAGCCTATGGGGCCAGGTCAGACGCTGGAGTGCCAGGGCCAACTCTGAGCCTGGGAGCAGCTCCCGTCGCGATCCTCCGCAACTGCAGGTGGTCTCCCCAGAGGACTGCCCTTGGTCGACAGGATTGGGGGCCCCTCCCAGGCTAGGCTGGTTTGCAGCCCAGCCTTTCCTCCTTCCTGGTTCTCCTATCCCCATCCACTGATCCAAGCCGCCCCAAATCCCCACCGCCAGGAAGCCTTCCTTGAATCTCCACTGCCTCGGTGGGAGAAGGGTTGGTTGTTCAGAGCCACTAGCCGTCTTTGAGCAGCCCCTGTACCCCCAGGCCAAGGCCAAGTGCACTGTCCACCCTGCCCCGTGGAGATGACTTGGTCCCAGCCTGTACCCAAAGCTCTCACCTGGTCATCCTCCTCCTCCTCCTCCTCCTCCTCAGCGTCCTGACAGGCTGTCTGCGGGAAAGGGCGCTCAGCTCGGTCTGGGCTCTCCAGCCCCTTCCCGTCTCCATGGGGTGGAAGGAGGGGGATATCTCTGACTAGCCCCACCCGGGGCCGGGCCACCTCCTCACCCTGCAGCCCTCCTCACCTTCCTTTGCAGCACAGCTTTGAGTGCCTGGCAGAGCTCAGCAAGCCGCCCAGGGGACTGCAGAGCCAGACCCCCACAGCTGCGCAACACCGCCACCAGGGCCTCCAGCACGGCCATCACCACCTGGCGCTCTCTCTCCCCGTAAACGGCCTGCATGTAGGATGGCACCACCCGGGCCAGGGCGGCCTGCAGAGCTGGGGACATGACTGGCTGAAGTCCTGCTCAGGCCCTGCCCCTCTCCCCACCCACCCCGTTTCCAGGGGCCCTGACCTCCCCTTCTCACCAGCAGTGTTGGATTCCGAGGGGCAGCTTTGACAGGCTTTGTGCAGTGCACAGCAGAACTGACCCAGGGCCTCGTGGGCTGCCTTCCGCACGTTCAGGTGAGGGCACTGCAGCATGAGGAGGGGCGGGACGTGCATGCTGTGTGCAGGGCCAACCCGAGCCCTCTGGCCCTGCTCACCAACCCACCGGTCCACTCACCTCCAGCAGTTTGAACACTTCTTCAAAGACAGTCTCCATGTAGGGAAGGAAAGCAACGCTGTGGACAGACAGACAGACACACCACCATGGAGAAGAGGGTCCCAGGAGGGGTTCCCAGTGCTGGAGAATGGCTGATGCTCACCTGGTATTCACAGAGATCTCCCCCAGGGCAGCACAGGTGTCTTCCTTCTCATCGAAGAAGGCATTTCCCACACTGTATCTAGAGTAAGGCGGGGAAGCAGCCGCAATCAAGTGCCAAGAAGAACAGAGCTGGCCCTGGGCCCCTGTCTAAGCCAGGACCCCCTGGACCAGAAGGGCAGCCACCTCACCCTGAGATCTCTGAGTCATCCTCTTCTTCGTCATCCTCCTCCATGAGCTCCTCCTCTTCCTCACCACTGCTCTCATCATCAAAAAGAAGGAATGTGTGGCTTCCGTCGTACTGAGGCTGGATGGGGAGGCCCGACAGGGACCTCAGCTGGGCCCTGGAGAGAGCTCCCATCCCAGGGGTGGCCTTCCCTCACGGGCCCACACCCTCCCCCTGACCTCCCACTTACCACAATGCCCTCGGTGGAACGCAGAGACAGCAGCATGAGTGTGGTGATCTGTGGCAGGTGGGGAGCCAGGTTCTCACCCATTAGCCCTGATAAGGCTGCAAACAGGCTGTACCTAGGAGAGGCAGGTGGAAGCTGTAGAGTCCTGCTTGCTGTAGCCAGGCTGGATGGGGGAGCCCGGGGAAACCATGGTCCAGAACGGGAGGTCTGGGGTCTGGGTCGGGGCAGGGTAAGGGCTCACTCACGTGCAGCGCCGCAAGTCAGGGTCGTCTACCTGGTCGCACAGGCCCAGCCCCAGCTGGCAGCATTCCTCAGCCAGGGGCCTCATGGGCTCTCCTACTGCTCGCACCAGCACCCCAAGCGTCTCTGCGGAGGCAAGGGCATGGTTAGCACCAGGAGCTCTAGGCTAGAGATGTGCAGGGCCAAGGCTTGGGCAACTAGAGGTAGCTGAAGGGGATTCAGAAACCCCTCCCACCCCTGGGTACAGTGCAAGGGAAGAAGACACCTGTGCTGCCTCGGAGCCCATCTCTGTGAACATCAGGTGAGCATCGGCCCTTCCTCGGCCCCAGGAAGCCTGCCAGGAGCCCCTCACTCACCCAGGCTCTGGATCCGAACAGGCTGCAGGTCCTCGTGGCTCGTCAACAGGAACTCCCGCAGGTGCGCCATGATGGTAGGGAAGTAGGGAAGCATGGAGGCCTGGGCAGCCGTGGCTATGGATGGAAGGACAGACTCAGAGCTGGCGGGTGAGCTGGGATACCTGCCACAGGCACTGTGAGTGAGTGAACGGTGAGTGAACCCCGGGTGCCCACCTCCTGCCTCTGACTCACCAATGGCTCCCAGGGCACTCACAGCCAGCTCCTTGGACCGGGAGCTGCTGGGGATCCTCAAAGGCTGCAACATACACTCCATAAGCTCCGGAAGGTAGGGCTGCATTTTAGGCCCTGTGGGAAAGGGCACCCCTCTGGCAACCAACCAAGGTTCTCATGCCTGCCTCCAGGGCAATCCGCCTTGTGGCCTCACCGTGCCTGTCTCCCTACCACACCTGTCCCCACCACAGGCAGTGGTTCACGGAGCTGCACATCCTTGCCCTTTCGGCCAAAACCACAGCCCCATCCACTGCCTCACACCCCCAAATGCCCTCACTACCTAGGTTCTCCACAAAGTTCTCCAGGGCATAGCAGGCCTTGGCCAGGTGATGTGTGTGCCCAGGAGGCACTGACTTGAGATAGGCGAGGAGCAGTGGCATCACCTCCCCGGAATAGCTGCTGATGTGGGGCTGGGGAGAGGAGAAGGGGGGTCTGAGTCAGCTTAAGTCTAAGTGCTGAGGGCAGCAGGTATGCAGATGGATGAGCTGAGGGGAGGCTGGTCCCTGGGTCGGAGCTGGGGGTTGGAGGGGTTGGGAACTCTGGAATGGTGGCTACCCACTGTGGCCTTGCTGACCTGTAGGTTCTCTGAGAACTGGCCCAGGGCAAAGAGCGCGGCATTGCGCACAACCTGCGACGGGTCCTCCAGGCTCTTGCACACGATCTGCAGCAGCGGGGGCAGCAGTCTGGATGGGGCAGGACAAGAGGATGGAGTCTGAGGGGCAGGACCTGAGATCCCTGGGCTGAGCCAGGCTGCTGTCTCCCCTGGGAAAACCAAGCTTTCTGTCACCAGATGCTAAGCACCAGCCGCCGGGGTATAGACATTGATCTGCCAGGTCAGGACATTTGAGAGGAAGGGCAGATGCTACTGATGATGAGGCTGAAGCACAAGCGCAGCCCAGGACTGCTGTGGGCGGTGTCCTGTGGGCGCACATTCCTCCTCACCATGGCCCACCCTCACTCCAAGACGGGAGCAAACACCTCTGCCTGATGTGGTCGCCGGCTCCATCGGAGAGTACCGCCAATACCAGAAGCCCAGCCTTGCGCTGGTATGGGCTCTGGCTCCGCAAGGCCTCTTCCAGCATGGGCATCTAGGGGAGCAGATGGCAGTCTCCTGAGACCCCAGCAAGAGCCTGCCATGCCTACCAGAGCCCAAACATCCTCAGCCTCGGAGGGATCAGGCAAACCTGGGGTTAGGAGCACTGGAAGGTCAGAGTCACACTTACCAACAGGGCACAGAGCTTCTCAGGAGGTAAATGGAGTGCCAGCATGTCCACGACCTGGAATAGGATAGGAAGACCTAGCCGGACTCCATCTCTGCCCCACGACCTTCTCCAACCACCTCACACCCCAGCCACCGGACCCTCCACATTCATCCCACCTGAACAGCAAAGTGCTTGGGGGTCTCCCCAACCAGCCCAGGATCCAGCTCTGCCTCCTCCACATCCTGGTCCTCAGGATCCAGCTGGCCCAGGGGGGGCTCGGCAGCCATGATGGGAAAAAGGGTGTGCAGCAAGGGTGGCAAGAAACGGTTCTTCAGCAAGGCCTGAAGGGGAAGGATGAAAGGGTGTCCCTGAGAATCTGCTCCCAAGATGGGCTCACATTTAAAATTCTAGCCTTCCAGGCTACAAGGGGTCCAGCAGGAGATTCCCAGTCCCCAAGCCAAGAGCTGGGCTGAGTCCAGGCCAAATCTGGAACACCTTAGCTATGCTATTTTACATATCCCCAAAAGGACCGCAAGCCCCAGGAGTGAGACAGAGGAGGAGATGGGGATGGGTTGATGTGTGTCAGAAGGCAACTCACCTTGCTCTTAACTTTGACCAAGAAAGTGAGGCAGCAAAGAATCCGCACACGTATTGCATCGCCCAGGGCCACATTTCTAGCCACCTGCCCACAGACCAGCTCGAATCAGAAACAGGCAAGGAAGCTCCCAGCAGGATGAGCAGCAAGGACAGTGCCGAGCCCAGGCTCACCTCCAGGCAGAATGTGAGGACCTCTGAGAGGTGCAAGGTGATGATGGGCACCTCTGACTCCAGCAGTTCATCCAGGGCCTCCATGGCCTCACAGGCTTTTGCCTGCCAAATAGAGAAGGCACAGGCTTATTATGCTCTTCTTTAGTGGATCAGGCTGAACACTCCTGCAACTTTCCTCCTTCCAACAGAGCTCCCACCCAAATGTCCTTACTTCATCTATGGGGATCAGAGTTTGCACGGCCACGATCAGCTTGGGCACCAACATCCGCGCAAGAGGCTGGAGGACACAAGATGAGATGCATCACAGAAAGCGTGACACAGCCTAATCTCCACCCCAGAAACTGGCAGCTTCCTCAAAGTCTGGACATAGGAGTCCAGGGACAGCCACCCACAGGATCCCCTCTCAACTGTTAGGCAGAATAAAAACCAGGGAAAAAAATCTCAAGTAGATCTGCGTCCGCTAAGGAAAGGACACGAAAGCTCGAGGACAGGAACCAGAAAGGTAAGGGCCCACATCTCACCACATCATCAATGCCGAGGTAAGGGGTCATGGTGGTCAGAGTGCGCAGGGAATAGAAGAGAAGCCCAGGAGAGCCCACCTCACCAAGAGTCTCATTCAGAAGTCGAAGAAGCTCCCGGTGGTGGGGTCGGAAGGCCTCGGGGCGGGAGGTCACCACCACACTTAGAAGCAAAAGCCCCATCTGCTCAGGAAGAAGGGTTGAGAGGGAAAAGCTTACAGTCTATCCCGCCTCTGGGTCCCTTCCTCTCACCAACAATGTGACAGTACCTCTCTCTCCGGGATGTGGGGGCTGTGTGTACTGTGCTGAAGAAGCTGCAGAAGCTGAGGCCAGGCCTCCAGGCCTTCTTTTCGAAAAATGGCAGCTGAGAGCTGGGCCAGGCTAAGACTCACAGAATGCCTGCAAACAGGAGAGATTCCCCACCCTCAATCACCCTCCAACTCCCCTTCTGTACACATTGGCTCTGCCTCCCTAGGATGGCCAGGAGAGAAACCTCCAGGTGTGTGCACATGGTCTCTGCCAAGTTGGGACACAGAAGACGGCAACTCAGAAAGAAACAAGAAGCATGGTGGGGTTGACCTTATATTGAATTTCAGTTCCATTCTTCTGACTCGAGTTTACCAGACCATCACAGCCCACTCTCAAGAACTTTAGTTTTTAATACATCCCGAGAAAAATTCTTCCTCCACCCTTGATCTAGAAGCAAAGTCCCTGCCCCCCAAGACCCAGCCTAGAGCTGAAAAAGAAGTTACAAACCCGGAGAAGGTCTCAGCCTGGAGTCAGTTAGGACCCAGAGAGGTCGCAGGTAGGCACTTACTCTGTCTCTCTCTGGAGGACCGTCAGGACCAAGGACTTGATGCTGGAACACAGGTGGCAGAAGATTGGTACCCAGTAGCCGCCTCAGTCTGGCCCCGCCCCGCCCCTGGCCCAACCCACCTCTCCCGTTGCTCTGCCGCCAGCCGACGCCAGCGGGTGCTCAGTCGTCTGCGGGTCAGCACGGCCGCGAACTGGCGAATCTGGGACAAGGAAGCAGACACGTGAGGGACCGGGCCGGGACAAGGAAACAGGCGTTTGGGGGTCCGGGGAAGGACGAGGAAGCGGGCGTGTGAGGACCGGGGCAGAAAGATGCTGAGCGGATGGCCGAGGGTAGGAGCTAGGACTTGACATGTGGCGTACTACAGCTCAGCGGGAAGGGCCAGAAGCCTCACCTGAGGGTCGCCCCCTGAGGCCAGCAGGTCGCAGAGCGCGGACAGGGAGGCGGGGTCCCGAAGAGCGATCTGGAGCTGCTCGGTGGCCTGGGAAGAGCCTGAGGGTCAGAGTCGGGCCGTTCCCGCAATCCCCTACTCGCCCTGGCCCGGTCCCGCCTGCCCCGTACCCGACGGATGCGCTCGGTGTCCGGCAGCAGCAGCTCCCGCAGGATCAGTTCCAGGCCGGCGGGCTCCATGGCAGTAGCGGAGCCGCGGCTGCTGGACCGGGAGGGGGGTTGGGACAGCACGTGGAGGCTCTGAAACCCGCTTCCGGCGGAAAGGGCGTTGCTCCGCGCCCCTCCCGTCACCAGGGTGATTCAACTCGCTTCTAGCGGAGTTCGGGCTCCACCACTTCCGTTGGGCCGAGCGCCGGCTGAGCCGCGGAAACAGGGCCCTGGTAATATAAGTTCCCCCAGCGGACAGTTCCCAAGCTCCGCGGAGAATTCCAGTTCCGTGCATTTCGCGGCCGACCCGCCTTCCTAGGGAACATTGCCCTTAACGGCAGGGCATGAGTTCCTATATCCAGACCAAACCTTTTTCTTAATAAATTTTATTTTGGTATTGTAAAAAGAAAAATCAGGCCCAAAACTAAAAGCAACTTAAAAAATTCAAATATATATACTCCTTATAATAATAGAGATTTATAATTTCCAGGCCCTCTCTGAAGGGAGACCCAAAGGGCAAAGGGGAAGGCAACAAAACCACCACACAAGTCAGTCACTCAATCGAAGAGATGTTGGTAAGAGACCAATGAATGGGGGGGGGGGGGGCAGCATGAAGAAAGGGAAAGAGCCATGGTTTTGCCACCCAAAACTCAGTCCATCTTGAGGTTAACATAGATATAGCGGATGAACTTTAGGGAAGAAAAAAAGGAGATGGTGCCCAGCATGAGGAAGAAGACGTATCCAGTGAGTAAGGAGTAGCCAAAGAACTCTACTGTCTGTACCGTCCCTGACATGTTGGAGCGACGGGCATAGTAGAAAACCGAGTAGAGGAAGATGAAGAGCCCAGTGGAGCCAACACTCAGCACAGAGCGCCACCACCAGCGGTGATCCTCTCCAGACAGCTGGAAGTAGGTGAGTGCGATGGAGATGCAAGCCCCCACACTCAACAGGATGGCGAAGACGAAGAAGAGGATGCCGTACAAAGTGTACTGCTCCCGACCCCATACCGTGGCAAAGATGTAGTACAGCTCCACAGAGATGGCACTGTGAAGAGAAGAGACGGTATACAGCATTTAGAGGACTGTGTGCATTGCCAGCGCAGCAGCCAGGCCAAAATCCAGCCACCACCCCTCCGTGTTAGCGGCTCACTGTGGAAAGTGGGCCCTCTCCACTTCTTGCCCTGGAGTTCCTGGCTTGATGGGGATTGTTTTTAACCTATGATTAGCTGCTCTCATTTCAAGAACATCTTTGGTAGTTTGAGAGCAGATTTTGTCTGTTCTGTTTTGCACTGCATTTGCCTGGCATGCAAAGGTACTCAACAAACTGAATGAGCAATCAAATGGGTTTTAAGCCCCACATGGTGTCACTAAGGTCAGAAACTAGGAAGACAGTGAAAGGAGCAATGTCTCTGGAGAGCTTTTCAAATTAGACACCCTCATATTTGAACTGATTCTCCTGCTTGGAGAAAGGAGGAACCACTTAGTGATCTCTTAATGGTACAGCTGAACCAGGGACCATCACTGACATTGGGTTAGGGTACTGGTGAGTAGGGAAGGGGAAAGTTAAGGTCAGGATCCTGAGAGTGATGGCCACAGAATAAAGGGAGGATACCTGAAAGGTAGGAAGCCACCAACAGTCATGTGGACGAGCGTAGACTTGTACCAGGGCTGGGGCGGGATTTCCCGGGCGATGTTCTTGGTGCGACAAGGTGCATCAAAGGGGCTAGCGTTGTTCTTCCCGAAGATGCCTCCAATGACAGTGAGGGGAAAGCCCACCAGCAGCCAAACCGTTAGAAGCAGAAGGATGGTAGTGGCTGGCAGAGCCTGTGTTGAGCCATTGGCCCAATGCACGGAGTTCACCACACTCCACGTCAGGAAGAAAGGCACTGCAGGGATGGGCCCCCAGAGGGAGGGTCAGCACTAGGAGCTACATCCCTGGGAGCACCAATCACACTGGACCTAAAGGGATGAGGAGTGAAACATCCTGCTCCCAGGCTGACTCCACCCCTTCATGTCTCGTTCTTTGCTCCCTGGCTTACCAACACTCCCTCCTCTACCCATTATCATTGAGGATCAAGGCAAGCCCGTTACACAATGATCTAAGAATGACACAAATCCACCTGCCTCCAAGGACTTATCCTGCCATGGCACTGCTTGACTCCTAGTATGAGACATTCCTTTGAATTAAGGCCCTGTTTTCAGAAAGCCTTGGTTCAAATGTAAATGTGATGGAACAGAAATCAGACACTTGATTTAGAAACACAAAAGGTTCAGAATGCAAATTACTGTCTTTGAAAGGACAAGCTGGCTTGAAAGGCTGGAGTGGGGTAGCCCACTTCCAAATTAAAAAAGCTTAGGGAAAAAGAAAGGGAGTATTGAAAGATAAATTCAAAAACGTTATTTCAGTGGAATGGTTGAGAATACAGGCTCTAGAATTTGATTGCCTAGTTATGAAACCTGATTCACTGCTTTTTAGAAGTATAATCTCAGGCAAGTTACCCAACCAGCCTTAAGCTCAAGTTCCTCATCTGTAAAATGGGAACAATAGTACCAACTTCATAAAGTCAGTAATGAGGATTAAATGAGATGAAGGCATGTCAAGTGCTCATCATGCTGCTTAGAACATTTTAACGGAGAAGGCAATGGCACCCCACTCGAGTACTCTTGCCTGGAAAATCCCACGGATGGAGGAGCCTGGTGGGCTACAGTCCATGGGGTCACTAAGAGTCGGACACGAACGAGCGACTTCACCTTCACTTTTCACTTTCATGCAATGGAGAGGGAAATGGCAACCCACTCCAGTGTTCTTGCCTGGAGAATCCCAGGGACGGAGGAGCCTGGTGGGCTGCCATCTATGGGGTCGCACAGAGTCAGACACGACTGAAGCGACTTAGCAGTGGGGCAGCAGAACATTTTAAAGGCTTAATCATTTTTAACTATGGAAAAAAATGCACTTTTGTCTTTTGAATGTTTTTTTTTAGTGGTTTTTTTTTTTTTTTTTTTTGCCTATTTTCATTCCCTTAAATCTTACTTGGACTCTAACTCAGGTTCCACAATGTGTTCTAAGTTCCTAAATTGGCCCACCAGGAAACAGGCAGTCATACCAGAGAAGAGACTGGTGGTGAGAATGATGTTCCACACCCAGCGCTCGCCTCCAATCTGCCGGTAGAAGTGGCTGGACACGTAGCCAGAGATGCAGCAAGTCAGGGCATACAACAAGATGGCTGCTGAATTAATAGCCCCGTGACGGTGCACGTTGAACATGCCCAACAGCGCCATGACAATAATCCCTGCAGGGTGGTAGTGGAAAGCCTGTGTTAGATCTCACTTATCCCACTTCAGAGAGATCAGCCAGCCCCCTTTCTCCCAGACCCAGGGCTTCCAATATCCCCCAGTTCTCTTGTCCAGAAAACCCACAACAGAATATATGCATCCTTGCTAAAGCCATCCCACCACCCCTTAGGTCTGCCCCTCACCTTGGACAGAAAAGATCTGCAGATCTTTTTCTGAACAAACCACCTACTTAGTGCTACCCCTTGAGAGAAATCCCTGATTAATTGTTATCACCTCACCAGTGCCAAGGGCCAGGAACTGGGCACCCACACCAAGCACAGCACAGAGCAGACCACGGTATGGAGGGAAGCGGAAGACATCTGTATGGATAATTTTCCAGCCATTGTCACTTTGGTCAAAGTCATCACCAGAACCTGCAGAGGTTGTCTCTTCATCTAAGTTGTACCGAGCCAGGTCATTTCGAAGCACACGCATGAGAATAACAGCCACAAAACCCACCAGTAAAAACACAAGCACCATGGAATTGATGATGGACAACCAATGGATTTCCAGTGTTCGGGGAAAGAAACCATCATCACCACGGCGCCTGTCACTCCGACGCTCAACTGACGTCTCAGACCAGCGCACGCTGTAGGTGTGGGTAAGGCCTAGGAACTCATCAGGTCGTAGCCCATCTAAACTGTGGGGCTTGACGTCCCGCACTGAGACATTGGCAAATATAATTCGATCTCCATGGAATTCTAGGTGGAAGTCCAAATGGGTCCAGAGTCCTATCTTGTGGCTGTGAGGCAGGAAGCCACTCTCCTCCATGTAGCCCACAAAGCCACGGATTGGCAAGTCGTCCACCACAAATTCAAAGTAATATAGTTCCTCAATGGCCTGGCGTAGCTGTTCCACCTACAGAGAGCAAGTCAGGAGTCAGACAAGGCCTCCCCAAGCAATGGATTAGAGCAGGATTTCAGCCTCAGCACTAATGACATTTTGGGCTAGAGGCTTCTTTGTTGTTGGGGGGCTGTGCACTGTAAGATGCTCCATCCCTAGCTTCTCACTAAACGTCAGCAGCATCCCCCAATCCCAACAATCAAAAATATCTCCAGACATTGCCAAATGTCCCTTGAGAGACAAAACCCCTCTGCTGAGAGCCACTGGATCAGACCCTAGTATGTTGTGATTCTCCTAAATGAACAAATATGATTTGTCAGGATGAAGGCCTAGAAGGAGAGGGAGGTGTAGGAAGGCCTAGAGTAGACCAAGGGAAAATGCCCTAAGATAGGAATCGCTGAAGAAAACAGCATGACAGGCAAAACAGAGTGTAAAGGAACCAGTTAACATAGCTGAGAGGTAGGAATGGAAAAAATGACTACGTAGGAGTTGGGACCTTACGACCAACAGAGAAGCTTCAAGTCAGGAGCCCTGGGCTCTCATATCAACTCTGCAATCCACCATCTATGTAGTCTCGAAAAAAGTTACTTCTGAGCAAGGATGTTTCTGTATCAACCAACTGTCCTGCCTGTCACATAAAGTTGTAGTTAGAATCAAATCAGATCATTTCCATACAGGTGCTTTGAAAACCATAAACTCAAGGTCCTGGGAGGGTGGGCTGAGTCCCAGTCACTGTGGAGAGGCTGACCTGTGCAGAACTGAGCTGCATGTGGCACAGAACTCTCTTCTCCACATTCTCCCGAAAGCGGATCTCGTACAGAGACTCTGCCATTCGGTCCCCATCCAGCACTTCGCCCAGGCTGAGGCTTTTGTGGCGTATCTTCTCAGGGCAGCAGACTGGAAGCTGATAGTAGTGGTAAGTCTCCTGAGGATTATGGTAAGGTCCCACTTTGTTGACATACAGAATGACGGGGTCGCCGGCCTTGTAGTGTGTCACAGCTTCCACCCCCGGCTCACGGCCTATTAGCAGCAGCAGCAGCAGGAGCGGCCACCACCGGCAGCTCCAACTTCGAGGGTGCCCTAGGACTGTCATCCTTAAGGCAGCGGAACCTGTGTGAGGGAGTCCTGCAGTTATGGGAACCAGGGATCAAATGACGCCCCAGGTCAGGTTCTTCGAACTGAAGCCGATGGCTCCAATTCCTCCCCTTGGCCTTTCCTCCCATCCCTCGGGAGGCCACCACCCCCCGACCCCACCGCCACACCACACCAAGTCTCTCTAGCCCGAACACTAGGTTCCGCCTCTGCTCTTTGTAGTCCTCTGAACCTGGGGTCCCCCCTCTAGCAGCCCGCCTGCCTGGGACCTCCCCGCGAGCCCCACCAGCCCATTTCCATGGCAACGCCACGCGGCCCCGCACCTCCGGCACCTTCCCGCTGTAGCCCTGGGGTGCTCTCCACGCGGGAAGGGCTGGCCGAGGAGGCCTCTGCGGCCCCGTAGCCGCTCTTGCGCTCCAGCCGCGGTCTTCCCCAGAGCGGCGCGCTAGCGGGGTGCCTGGAGAGGACTTGACGCCCGACCTCCACGGGGCTGGCCGCCGCGGTGCCTGATCACAGCGGCTGCGGCCGCACCGCAAAACGTCGCGCTCGGCTCACCTCAGTGCTGCCGGAGGAACTTTCTACGGCTGGAGGCTCGGCCCACCTCTGCAGACCCAGCGACTCTCCGCTAGTGCGTCGCCCGACGCAGGGCCCTCCGGGCAATCGAAAGGGCAGCTCGGGACACGTCAATCTTACCCTTTCCGCCTTCGCCCGCGGGGACCTCAGCCCCGCGGAAAACTCCTTTCCTGGAGCTTGGAGCGAGCCACGCCCCCGGCTGAAGCCGCTGCTACGCTGTCCTGTTTCACCCGGAGGGGTTGCGGTTGAGACCTCGCTACGAGGACACAAACACCTTTTTTTGGATAAGAATCGCCGACAGTCCGGTCCCCTCTCCTCAGGAATTTTGGGGTTGGACGCCTAAGAGCAGTGCCTGCCGCGCGCACCTAGTGACCGTCCGGATCCCGGGGGCAGCTAGCCCACGCCTAGTGGATGCCCGAAGAGTTTGCCGGCTGAACCAACGGGACTCGCCGCCGAGCGCTCAGGTCGAGTCCCGAGAGGCGGTTCAAGGTTCCCACCGAGGACGAGGATGAGGCTTTGGGCGTTGCTGTGCTAGGACAGCGAGGACACAGCCCGTACAACGGCCCTAGAGTCGGATCTCACCTCACGGCTGCTCTGCCAACAGTCATAAATGGCCTCTTGCCAGAAACCAAATACGTAAATAAAAGTATCTTCCCGAGGCTGTACTGGAGGCCTCCTTGACTGTATAGTGACCGTCCTGTGTCCGACAATAGGCAGGCCTGGGCCAGGTCTGGTGCAGAGGCAGGCAAAGAGATCGGGTTTTTTACCCCGTGAGTTGGGCAGCCTGACGCTTATTATTAATTGCAGGTAAAGCATCTTAACATGCCTTGATCGATGTTTTTATTTTTATTTACCTGTGTGTATGTGTTTGTTGTAGTTTAGTCGCTCAGTCGTGTATGACTCTTTGCGAACCCATGGACTGCAGCACACCAGGCTTCCCTGTCCTTAACCGTCTACTGCAGCTTACTCAAACTCATGTCCATTGCGTCAGTGATGCCATCCAACCATCTCATCCTCTGTCGGCCCCTTCTCCTCCTGCCTTCAGTCTTTCCCAGCATCAAGGTCTTTTCTAATCAGTCAGCCCTTCTCATCAAGTGGCCAAAGTATTGGAGCTTCAGCTTCAGCATCAGTCCTTCCAATGAGTTATCAGGATTGATATCCCTCAGGATTGACTGGCTTGATTTCCTTGCTGTCCAAGGGACTCTCAATACTCTTCTCCAACACCACAGTTCCAAGGCATCAACTCTTCGGCGCTCAGCCTTCTTTATGTCCAACTCTCACATCCATACATGACTACTAGAAAAACCATAGCTTTGACTAGATAGGCCTTTGTTGGCAAACTAATGTCTCTCCTTTTGAATATGCTATCTAGGTTGGTCATAACTTTTCTTCCAAGGAGCAAGCATCTTTTAATTTCATGGCTGCAGACACAATCTGCAGTGATTTTGGAGCCCAAGAAAATAAAGTCTGTCACTTTTCCATTGTTTCCCCATCTATTTGCCATGAAGTGATGGGACTGGATGCCAAGATCTTAGTTTTTGAATGTTGAGTTTTAAGCCAGCTTTTTCATTCTCTTCTTTCACCTTCATCAAGAGGCTCTTTAGTTCCTTTTCGTTTTCTGACATAAGGATGGTGTTGTCTGCATATCTGAGGTTATTGATATTTCTCCCGACAATCTTGATTCCAGCTTGAGTTTCATCCAGCCTGGCATTTCGCATGAAGTACTCTGCATATAAGGTAAATAAGAAGGGTGACAATATACAGCCTTGTACTCCTTTCCCAGTTTGGAACCAGTCTGTTGTTCCATGTCCAATTCTAACTGTTGCTTCTGACTTACATACAGTCTTCTCAGGAGGCAGGTAAGGTGGTCTGGTATTCCCATCTCTTGAAGAATTTTCCACAGTTTGTTGTGATCCACACAGTCAAAGGCTTTAGAGTAGTCAATGAAGCAAGAAGTAGATGTTCTTCTGGAATTCTCTTGCTTTTTCTATGATCCAGCAGATGTTGGCAATTTGATCTCTGGTTCCTCTGCCTTTTCTAAATTCAGCTTGAACATCTGGAAGTTCTTGCTATGTGTTTGAGCATCTTTTAATTTTGTATTGCAGATTATTCTAGAAAAGTTTATTCTCTCAAAGGATCTGGTCATTAGGGAAGTTCCTATGGAGATCAGACCTAGGGTCGGTGACTATTTTTGGCCACTTGGGAACAACTTAAGGTTCCTTTTACTCGAGTAAAGAAAGTGGAAAGTGTTAAGTGACTTCTGGCTTGAGAAGTCCTTCATTTACTCCCTCACTCCCTGCAGGAGGAGGTGAGGTTCCAGGATGTAGGGGTTGAGATTTTTAGACAATGAGTTTACAAAATTAGAAAAGTAATTACAAATTAGAAAAGTAACTTAGAGTGGCTTTGGAATAATCTTTTACGTGACAACCCCCTGGTCTCTAAACCTGGGCTTCTTTCACAGTTAACAGTCACTCCCTCCTCGCCCCCAATAAGATCAGTGCGACCAGAATTCCTCTGCTTTTCTCTCGAGTATCTTCCAAATTACTTTCCGTCCTGCCTTGATGCTGGCCCTATCCCCTCAACTAAGTTGACAGCCACCTTGCTTTTCTCTTGGTCATCTCTCCCTTTGTATCTATTTTCCACACTGTTGCTGCAAGTTTTTTTTCTTTTTTTAATCTTAAAGATGTCCTATTTCCAGCAACAGTGATTCTTTTTTTAAAAAAAATTTAATATGATTTTTAAAGCTTTCTTTCCATTTAGTTATTACAGAATATTATCTGTATTCCCCATGTTGTACATCCTTGAGCGTATCTTGCACGCAGTAATTTGTATCTCCCATTCCCCCAACCTCTATATTGTCCCTCTTCCTCCTCACTGGTGACCACTCGTTTGTTTTTTTAATCTGTGAGTCTGCTTATTTTTGTTAAATTCACTAGTTTGGGACTTCCCTGGCAGTCCAGTGGTTGAGACTTCTTGCTTCCAATGCCTGGAACATGGTTGGGGAACTAGGATCCCACATGCCTCGAAGTGTGACCAAAAAAAAAGTAAATTCACTAGTTTGCAACAACAGTTCTTAAATCTCAGTATGCATCGGGTTCAGCTAGAAACTTATTATAAACAGAGATACCTGGGTCCCCTCCCAAATCAGGATCTTGGGGAGGACATTACTGGGCATCAGTATTTTTTAACAAGCTCTGATTTTGATGCATACCAAAATTTAACCCTAAGTACATAGGACAGAGCAAAAAAAAAAAAAAAAACTCGGCATATTAGGCCTCTCAGACCTGGATCTAAATTACTTCTGCAGGTACAGTCCCCTCTGGAACCTTATCCTGTATTTAAATTGAAATCTTGAATGTCTTATTTTCTCAGGCCTGCAAGCTTCATATAGTTCCTTCTGCCTATACTGTTCAATACACCATTCCCTGCTTAACTTTCTTTTGAACAATACAAATGCCACCTTCTTGCGTCTCCTTTCAGACTTTGTTTATAGAACTTTATCTCACTGTACTATTTCATTAACTTCTTATGCGTCCGTCTCCCTTGCTAATTGCTAACTCCTCACAGGGGGATTATAATTTATCCATTTTGGTATCCTTAGCAAAGGATAAATCCTTAGCAAGCACAACCTGGCAGTGTTTTTGTATACAGTAGGCAACTTAATGGAAACAGTGACAGACTTTATTATCTTGGGCTCCCAAATAACTACAGATGGTGACTGCAGCCATGAAATTAAAAGATGCTTGCTCCTTGGAAGAAAAGCTATGACAAACCTAGATAGCCTATTAAAAAGCAGAGGCATTACTTTGCCAACAAAGGTCCATCTAGTCAAAGCTATGGTTTTCCAGTAATCATGTATGGATGTGAGAGTTGGACCATAAAGAAAGCTGAGCACCAAGAATAGATTCTTTTGAACTGTGATGTTGGAGAAGACTCTTGAGAGTCCCTTGGACAGCAAGGAGATCAAACCAGTGAATCCTAAAGGAAATCAGTCCTGAATATTCTTTGGGAGGACTGATGCTGAAGCTGAAGCTCCAATACTTTGGCCACCTGGTGTGAAAAGCTGACTCATTAGAAAAGACCCTGATGCTGGAAAAGATTGAAGGCAGGAGGAGAAGGGGCCGACAGAGGATGAGATGGTTGGATGGCATCACCGACTCAATGAACATGAGTTTGAGCAAGCTCTGGGAGTTGGTGATGGACAGGGAAGCCTGGAGTGCTGCAGTCATGGGTTCGCAAAGAGTCAGACATGACTGAGCGACTGAGGCAGCTTAATACACATTCCTTGCATGAACTGATTTACCTACTGTACATGATAAGAACAGAGGTGCCACCAAGCTGCCTGTCCAGGGGAGCAGAAGACAGGCGGGGCTGGGTGAGCCTCCTTACCGTGGTGTGTCCTGGACAGCTGCTCGTGTTGATAGACTGAGGATATAGATCTGACTCCAACAGGATTTTCAGCGACCCTGCCAGCAGGATTGTCAATAAATGAGAATTTACCAGTAGCCAGCAGGATTGTCAATAAATGAGAATTTACCAGTAGCCTATGGCATAATCTGTTGAAAGTTTTGTTTTGGAGGATGGAAGATAAATTTGATTCTTCCCTTGTGTGTGTTATTCCGTGTGTGCCACCACCCACCCCCCCACCATCTTAAACCCAGATAACCTCTCTTCCTCTGTCTTTCCCACCAGATTCGTTTCATTTCACAGAGACCTGCAACCCCTCCCTCTGCCCTGTGGCCTTTTTCTCGCTTGTCTTCCTAACCCACACAACTTAGGTCTTTAGCCACCTTCTTGCCTGAGTTCTTGATTATCTCCCACTGCAGCTGCCAAGTGAAATCTTAATCTTGGGTCAGTTTGTCTGTTAATGTTCAAGCACCAATATCCAGGATGCTAAAAGCATCAACACTACACTGTGTTAGGATTGTGTCCATAAGCTGGGTTTTCCGATAGTGGGACCGTCAGTGCTGCCCGGTGTCCATTTTCCCAGTCAGCTCTCTCCCATTCTCCACAAGCCTTTCTTCTCAGATCTTTGACTTCATGCCCCTTCTCTCATCAGCTGACCTTCCACAGCCTAGTGGGAGAGGCAAGCAAGAAAAATCACAGGCACTGCATTAGAGAAAGCATTGGAGCCACGGGAGCGCTCAGGAGGGAGGGGCATCTGATCTGGTCCTGAGCAGCCAGTAAAGGCTTCCCTGAAACAGCGCATCAGCTAAGCCCTGGAGAGAGCCACAGTCTGCCAGAACGGAGGAGAAGCGGTTGTTTGGCTGGAGCATTGCACGTATGTTACAACAGAAAACTGGAGAGGCAAGTGGGGTCAAATTTGAAGTCACATAAAAGACTTTCAAGTTGATCCTAAGGAGAATGGGGAGGCACTGAATTGTAGGAACAAAATCAGATTTATTCCCTGGATTTCAGGGTGAAAACACCAAGGGGAGAGGAGCAGAAGGCTTGCTGGAGTCATCAGTGAAGAAATGAGGGGTCTTGATGAGATCCTTAGGAAGGATGTTAAGGTCAGGAAATAAGGCTTGTAACAGAACCTTATTTCTATTAGGACTAGAGGGAGAAATAACAGAAATAAGGTTCTGTTACAGGATGGATGGTGGTAGAGGCTCCACCGAATCCTGGGGAATGGCTGGCTGGATGTAAGGAAAACTGGAGTCCAGGGTCATGGAAGGCAAGATAAATGTGCATTTCAAGGTTAAGAGGCATCTCCAGCCCCACCCCATACATCAGAGTGATCCTTGTACCTGTCTTTATTCATATAAAGGTATGGAAGTGATGTTTTTTTATTTTGGAGCCTAGGCCTGAATTGGTCATGCAGCTTCTGTTTTTTGTTTTTGTTTTTGTTTTTCACTTGGAATTCAGTGCAAACTATGTAAGGCAACTTGAGCTAGTCTACTGAATAATGACATGATATGCATAGCTCAGCTGGTAAAGAATCCGCCTGCAATGCAGGAGACCCCAGTTCGATTCCTGGGTTGGGGATATCCCTGGAGAAGAGATAGGCTACCCACTCCAGTATTCTTGGCCTTCCCTTGTGGCTCAGCTGATAAAGAATCTGCCTGCAATGCGGAAGACCTGGGTTTGGGTTGGGAAGATCCTCTGAAGAAGGGAAAGGCTACCCACTCCAGTATCCTGGCCTGGAGAATTCCATGGACTGTATAATCCATGGGGTCACAAAGAGTAGGGCACGACTGAGCCACTTTCACTTCACTTCACTTATGCAGAAACAAACCAGCCTAGCTGAGATGTCACCAGATGAACTACCCAAGTGAGTCCAGCTCAATCTGTTAAAAAAAAAGCCACCTCCACAAAAAGAATATTTTAGATTCCTTAAAACATGCTTCTACAATACCTTACCATTCTCTGTAATATTCTCACACTCAGGTGTTTCTCATGCTGGATTATAAACACTAGTGGCATAGGGTCTCTATTGGTCTGACTGGTAATTTTCTTCCAGGATGCCACACACTGCCTGGCACATAGCAGGTACTCAATAAACATGACTGGTTGAAAGGACCAGATCCATGGAATGAGTCTCACCCGATTACAAAGGGATAATTTCCAGCAATGAAACTGCATTTCCTCTCAGGCCTTGCGGCCAGTGGTGGATGGAAGGTGAATTATGATGTGTGCAGAACATGGGACCTTGGGGAGTTCCGTAACCAAGAGGAGAAAGAAGTAACAACAGCCAGTGTAGACAAAAATAATTGCTTCTCCCTTCTTCCCCTTCCAAGTTCCTAGTGGAGAGCTGAGCCCAGCATCCCAGACCCGTGTGACTGCATAGGCAAGCTTTTGGAGACTTTAACTTCACTTTGGTACCCTAGCCTACAGCAGCTTAAGGTGTTGGCTTTCTAGGCAGACAGGAGGCTTTTAAGTAGCAAAGCTCCCTGCACTCAACAAGCCCAACACCATGGGGAAGGGAGACGTGGAAACACCACCCACCTCGGCCTACCGCTCTGTCATGGAGGAGTATGGTTATGAAGTGGGCAAAGTCATTGGCAATGGCTCCTATGGGACAGTGTATGAGGCTTACTACACAAAGCAGAAGGTCATGGTGGCTGTCAAGATCATCTCGAAGAAGAAGGCCTCTGAGGACTATCTTAACAAGTTCCTGCCCCGTGAGATACAGGTTGGAAAGGGGTCTAGAAGAGGGCACTGATAGCAAGATACTTAATGGTTCTCAAAAGGGGTACGGTTAGGAGGGGGTGGAGCCAGAAACCACTAAACTACAACTGAATGACTCACTAGGGAGCTAGGAAAATTTAAGTTTCTTTCCACCTCACCTTCAGACCCTCCAAAAGTAAGAGTACAAAACGCAAGGCTTGTCCGTAGGCCACCAGCCCTCTGGGGTTTGATTCTGTTGCAGAGCTCTAAAACAGCAGCAGTGGGAGAGGAGGAGGGCTGGAGCACAGCTCCCTGCCTGGGTTTGATGGGTCCCTCTTCTGGAGCCAGGTGATGAAGGTCCTGCGGCACAAGTATCTCATCAACTTCTATCAGGCCATCGAGACCACATCCCGGGTCTACATCATTCTGGAGCTGGCTCAGGGTGGTGATGTTCTTGAGTGGATCCAGCGCTACGGGGCCTGCTCTGAGCCCCTTGCTGGAAAGTGGTTCTCCCAGCTGACCCTGGGCATCGCCTACCTGCACAGCAAAGGCATCGTGCACCGGTGAGGGCGCTGCCACTCAGACTGGGGCTTTTGGGCTCCAGGGGGTTTTATGCACGTCTCCTACTTTCTGCCCCCTTTCCCTCACCCTCCCCTCCTTGATCTCCCTCCTGAGTATCTAGGCCCATTCATCCGCTTTAATCGTCTCGTCAAGAACATTTTTTTTTTTAAAGAACATATATTAAGTGCCCCCTGTGAGCAGAGCACTTTATGAAAAGTGATGGTAAGCTCCCAGTAGTCCTTAGTGGCCATCCTCTCCCCTTTGGGTTCTGCTCACAACTCCCTGGCTTTCCTTCCTCTCTGCCCTGTGTCCTCATATTGGCATCTCTCTCCCTTTGCCTGTCCTCATTTCTAGCCTCTGACCCCTGGCCCTTCAGCTCCCAGTCTAATACTAAGCCCTCTCCTGACCCCCAGCCTTTCTGCTGCTGGTAGGGACTTAAAGTTGGAGAACCTGCTGCTGGACAAGCGGGAGAATGTGAAGATATCGGACTTTGGCTTCGCCAAGATGGTGCCTTCTAACCAGTCTGTGCGGAATAGCCCTTCTTACCGCCAAGTGAATTGCTTCAGCCACCTCAGCCAGACCTACTGTGGCAGCTTTGCTTATGCCTGCCCGGAGATCTTGCTAGGCTTGCCCTACAACCCCTTCCTGTCTGACACCTGGAGCATGGGCGTCATCCTCTACACTCTGGTGGTCGCCCGTTTACCCTTTGATGACACCAATCTCAAGAAGCTGCTGAAAGAGACTCAGAAGGAGGTCACTTTTCCACCTAACTATGCCATCTCCCAGGAGTGCAAGGTGCTGGCTCCCCTACGAGGGCTGAAGCCTTGGGTGCCCCATAGGGAGGGAATACCCAACCTAGACCTCCTGATCCAGGGGAAGGCTCCTCGCCACCAGGGCCATCTCACGCCTACTCTCTGCCCTAGAATGGCAGGGAGGGCTTAAAGGGCCAACCCCTGGGCTTGCACCTGGGACGAATGATAAGCAGGTTTTAGTCTCTATCTCTTGGAGAAGGAAATGGCAACCCACTCCAGTACTCTTGCCTGGAAAAACCCATGGGCAGAGGAGCCTGGTAGGCTGCAGTCCATGGGGTCGCTAAGAGTCGGACATGACTGAGCGACTTCATTTTCACTTTTCGCTTTCCTGCATTGGAGAAGGAAATGGCAACCCACTCCAGTGTTTTTGCCTGGAGAATCCGAGGGACAGAGGAGCCTGGTGGGCTGCCGTCTATGGGGTCGCACAGAGTCGGACATGACTGAAGCGACTTAGCAGCAGCAGCAGCAGTCTCTATCTCTAGGCCAGAAGACAGGAGGCTTTTAAGGGTAAAGTCAGGGCCATACTCCCTTTCACCAGAGTGGTGTGATGGGCTATCCTGCTTCTTCCTTAGGTCCAGCTGCTCATTGCCTGTGTGGCACAGTAGGGGGCCAGCTCAGCCAAGACCTCTCTCTCCCCTGCCCTAGAACCTGATCCTCCAGACGCTATGCCAAGCCACCAAGCGTGCCACCATCCTGGACATCATCAAGGATCCCTGGGTGCTGAAGTTCCAGCCTGAGCAACCCACCCATGAGATCAGGCTACTCGAGGCCATGTGCCAGCCCCCCAGCACCACTAATTGTCACCAGTCCTTGGAAATCAGTACCTGAAAGTGGCAGAGGGGGGAGGGGGGTTGAAAGAGGAGCAAAGCAGGAGGGTCTGGGGATAAAAATCTTTTATACCAAAAATAAATAAATCTCATTCTGTTTAAGTTTCATTAGCTGTAGTCACATTCTTTCCTCAGGGGACCCTTAGCAGGGACCAGTACTGAGGGTGAGAGGTGGATTTCCGCCCAGAGCCTGTAACTAGTCATTTTGACACCAGTTAAGTCTAGATTGTAATTTACAATTAGCTCTTCTGTGGCTCTGAAGGTGGGCTGGGTGTGATGGGAGGAACACCTGCTTTGGAGCCGCTTCACTATTCTGGCTGAGGACATGCTCGCTGCTGTGTATCTCCAGGCCTCCAAATGTTCAAGTAGTGGGGCAGAACTTGCTCTACCCTGGTTGCTCTGTTTGTCTATAGTCCAAAGGGACAGCGTTGTTCATTCTTTTAGAAACCAGTATCAGGAGGTGGGCAATATTTTGGTTCCTTCCTCCTTCAAATGCCACCTTAACTACCACTGAAACAGTCCTGGTAGTTACGGTCCCTCATCATTGTTCCTACACGTGGAAGTAACAGTTTCAAACCAAGCCTATTCACTGTGTGTTCTGGAGAAAGCAAACCTATTTGCTCCGTTATCTATGTATTTCTCCTATCTGTGAACGGGCTTAGTAAAAGGAATATGGGTAGTAAAATCACGCGGCTCTCTTTGCAGTGGCACAATTGGGTGAAAAGGGATGAGGGAAGACTTAGGGGCGGCTCTACATGATTCTGGGATAATACTAGACGGCAGTTTCCTTACCCTCAGCACTAAGGCAACCCTAGGACAAACCAGCTTGAGAGATGGAACAATACCTGCCCGGAGCACACCAGGTTAAGGTACTGGAAGCTCCGTTTGTTCTACGCTACAGCTCCCCTTTCTCACTCTCACTGTCACTCATTTCTTGAAACGAAGCTCCAAGAACCAGATGAGTTTCCGTGTAGACAAGGCAGCATAAGCACTAGGGTTCCATCCGCCCAGTTTTATTGGGAATGAGGGCCCTGTAATGCTATCCATGGGAGCCCAGTGGCTCTTCCCATACCAATCTTTCTTCATAGTTGAGCCAGGGAAGGGAGGGCCACAGACCCTTTTCTCAGGCAGGGTCACACCACCACCCTCAGCAGGACCTACCAACAAGGCCTTGTTTCCTTTAGCTCAGCATTTGGCACTTAAGGAAAAGAGAGCAACAAAGGCAACGTCAGGCTGACAAGCCCAGACTCATCAGGACACCCACTCAGCCAACTGCTTTAGTGCCGCTTCATCTTCATCCGCTTTGGGAGCTTTGGAGACAAGGACACCCAGAGAAAAGAAAAGTGTTAAGGTCTCAGCAACTTCCAACCATCCCCTCCTGTAACACTAGGAACCTGCTGAATGCTCTCTCCCAGCAAAGAACCTAAGGGTATGGTCTTGCTTGCTGGGCTGCTGCTAATTCCCATAGCACCTTTGTGCAAATCAGAAGGTGCTCATTTCTCCCAGCATTTGCATCCCTAAACCAGGATACATGGTTTGTGGAGTGAAGTGGATCTCAGTCCCCATGCCCCTTCAGCCAGGTACCCTTATGCAGTTAACAACCTATGCAACTGTAGCAGCAACCCTCTCTGCCTGGATCGTTTGAGGCAGGATGGATGAGGAGTAATTTTCCCCCTGTCTATCCCACCCTCTCAAGTCCTTGAGATGACAGAAGAGCCCTGGGTACCTGGCTCTGCAGGCAGATGTGTAGCAGGTACACTGGGCAGTGCGACTGGGGGCTCCTCCTCCTCGTCACCAACGTGTAACAACTCTCGGGCCAATTCCTCCTGCTCCAGCTCCTCTAGCTCCTCCAACAGCTCATCCTGGATGTGGGAGGACAAGGCCACTCAGAACAAAGGAAAATTCTGTTTCCAAAACCATACTTTTGGAGTTCCCCCCAAACCTGCCCCACAATTCTCTTGGGCATTCCTTCTGACTGGTCCCGTGCCTTCAATATTCCCCGACCCCTCTCGCCCAATCACCTCATCCACGTCATCTCCAAAGCCCACAGGCCGAGAAATGGCATCTGAGATCTGCTGGGCCACCTCCTGTTGTTCTGTGATGTCAGCCATCAGTTCATCCACCTTGTCAATGTCCCTGAGAATAAGATACACAGCCCAGAAATCAGGTGACAATCCCCTTCACTTTTTAATCTCACATGAATGACGTCCCTCCTGCCTGTGGCTTCAGGCTGACAAATCCATGGCTACCAGGTAAAAGAGACCCCTGGAAAAGTATAGAGACAAACTTGGGCTGAGAAATGACATGAAGCCACAATGGGGAAGACTGGTTGCTCTCTCTGAAGGGTCTTACAAAATGAGAAAAATTGGGACTTCCCTGGTGGTTCAGTGGTTAAGATTCCGTACTTCCACTGTTGGGGGCCCAGGTTCAATCCCTGGTTGGGAAACTAAGATTCCACAGTTGCTCGTCACAACCAAAAAGGGGAAAAAAAAAAAAAAAAGGAAAATCATCTTTCCTCCCTAGAATGTCCCAGCCAGCAGAGGTCATCTTGTAGTAAGCAAGAAGGCTGACAGAGGTCTCGCCGTCACAGGTGTCTCTACTCTCAGTTCACATCTGGAGAGGTTTTAAGATTCACAGCACAAAACCAAGCTGCTCTCCCCAGTGCCTGGGCCCCCTCCTCCCCTCCCCCCATACCCACATGTCCTGGTAGGCCTTCTTCAAGCCTTGGGCAGCAAGCTCCATGGTACGAAGCACTTCTGCATTGGTGGTGGCATTCTCAATGGCCTCACGCTGAAACTCCAGGGTGGATAATGTCCCGTCGGTTTGTGCCAGCTGCTGTTCCAACCTTTTCTTCCTCCGCAAAGCCTGTAGGGCAGCTGATCCAGCCCACACCCTGAACATCAGAGCCAAAAACCCTTGCTTCCCCCTGGGCCCTCCCTGGTGGCGCCTTTCCCTCCCCCATTACCTCTCTTGTTCTTGGTCCCATGCTTCTTGGCGGTTTGTAGCTCCTGTTCAATCTTCTGCTCCAGAAATTCCTGTTTCTTGATCAATATCTTCTCCGTCTCCTTCAGTTTCTGTATTGCCTCTTCAGGGGTTGGCCCCTTCTCCTTCTTTCCTGGAATTCAATGGAGCAGCCCACATTGTGTGAAGGAAAAATATTAGCCACTGATTGTGGAGTGCATGGTATGTGCCAGGCACTTAATAGTGTTGGTAATCCCCAAACGACTTTCTACAATGAAATGTACCAACTCCAGTTTACAAATGTGAAAACAGGCACAAAGAGGTTAACATTTTGATCTAAAATCACAACTGCTGTATAAGAGACTGCAAGGAACTGAAATGTGACAGCATGAATTCCAAAGCTAGGATCCTTTTGCTATTCCTAACTACATTTCAAGTCATTTCCAATCTTGTTTTTTTTTTAAGACTTTTTTTTTAGAACAGTTTTGGGTTTACAGCAAACTGAGCAAGTGGAAGGTACAAAGATTTCCCATGTGCCGCCGGCACCCACACATGCATAACCTCCTCATTATCTCGTTCCCCACCAGAGTTCAATCACATTTTATAATCACTGTTCCACTTGTCATCCTAGAAGATACTCAAGGTCCTGACTCCACAGCATCAAATTGAACAGAGCATGGAGGCTAAAGAAAAAAATCTGATCTCAATTTTTCCCTTTATCTTCTGCACTTTTAACAGATTAAAAAAAAAAAGCTGAAGGCCTGAGCCTGCTTAAGATCCTTCCATACTCTCCACTGCCTACAGAATAAAATCCAAAAAAGGTTTTTTAACAAGATACACAGGGTCCTTCACACACACACACACACACACACACACACACACACACACACACACCCATACTCAGAGGTCAGAACTTTTCCCTAAATATACCACACTTTTACCTGCCTCTGTTTTGCACAGTTACCTCTTCCTAGAGAACCTCAACCACCCTTCCACCCCCCATCCCCCGCTTGGCATACTTCTAGACTCCGGATCACCATCTGCCACCCTGATTCTTCTGTGTGCCCCTGGCTTTCGGGAAAATCTCCATCACGGAGTTGCCACACCACACTGTAAATGCCAGATTTTGCCTGTCTCCCCCACCTCAGAGGAGCTCAAGAGGGCTAGCTTTCTTGGGAAGCACCAGTGTTTTGGAAAGGACTGGTTGCCAAAACACTCGTCCCCAAAGCCTCAACAGTGGGAGCCAGCACAGTAGCCACGCCCTCCACTCGCGCGCCCTCCGGGGCCTCGGGCTCTTCCCTAGCGAGGAAGGCAGCTGGAACCGCGCACGCTCACAAGCGGCGGTGCTGGCTCGGGAGAAGGCCGGGCTATAGGGGTTTTCCAGACAGCGTCTCCGGCTCTCCCCGCCTCCAGCCCGCTGCGGCCCGCACCTCCCGGGGGCCAGTCTCGCCCGGGCTCACCCCTCCCGAACAGCCGGCCAAGCCCACTCATCGCGACCCTCGCCTCTCCCGCCTCCGCCCCACGGTATCCCGTGCGCTTCCGCCTTGCTCAGGAAAGGTGCCGTACGCATCACTCCGAGACCGGCCTCGGCCAATCCCTCCTTAGGGCACCTCGGCGACATCATCAACAGGCGCCAGTGAGACCACTGCTATCACGTGAGCCAACACACCAGCTCCAAAGCCACGCGCTCCTCTCAAAGCGGCCGCTTTGTTTCCTGCTGTATAAAAAGGTCGCCCCACTCCAACCCGCGAACAAACTCTTTGTTTCCTGGAAGGAAATGTGCAGGGTAATGCACCCTACTACTTGGGGCCAGTGGAAGAGTTTTTTTATGCCCTTGACAGAGCTCGGGAGAGGGGTGGGAATGGGGAGAGCACAAGGAGATCACAGAAGGTTTGCCACAAGTTTATAAAGCGGCACCAGTGCCTCACAATCTGGTCTTTGCACCTCCGGATGGCCCACCCCAGGTCAAAACAGAAACAACCCACACAGGATAAGATCTCTTCTGCCGCACACAAATACACTTTAATAATTTACAAATGCACCTGAAAATGCCCTCCTGATTTCCTTTCAGTTCTGTGCCTCAAATTACTGGACCTCAGAGTCCAGCCTGGGCCTTTGTGAATGCATCTAATCCTTGAGTTAGGGTTTGAAGGCTCATTCCATGCTGGACATGAATGCAGGTAACACCTAGAAAGAAAAGAAGCCGCATTTCATCAGGCCTTCAGGGCTCCCAGTTAGGAGACTCGCCTTTTTGGGCATCACCTGCATGCAAACTATCCTGTACATACCTATCAACCCTTTCCCTCTTAGGAAGCCTTTCTCCTCATTCCCCAAATGGCTAGCCTCACCACTTAGTACCCAGTTTGCTGACATCTACGATGTTCCTCTTCTCATCATCAAAGAAGATCATCTGGGAGAAAGGAACTCCGGTCTTCCGCTGCAACCTGTGCAAGACAGGGTGGGAGTGAGCACGCTGGCTTCTTAGCCCCTCCAGACTCCCTGGTCTTCTCTCCCTGCCTCACGACTTATCGCTTCGTACCTCTCAAAGTGCGTGACTTTGCTGCCTGGATAGATTTCCCGATGAACAAAGTATCTGACAAGGTCAAAGAGCTCCAGCAGCTGGTTGGCTCCTTCAACCTCACTTGTCCTACAAAAAGGTATAGTAGATGGGGAGAATGGAGGGCCAAGGCTTCAAGTGAAGTTATGTGTAACCAGGGGGAAATCAACTTCTTGTTTGTCCGGGATGGGCAAGCATCTTCCGTCCAGCTTCAATTCCATATCCTTCCTGTCTGACACGGGGACCACTGAGCCAATGTTTATTAAATTACAAAATGCACAGCAGAGGGTACAATTAGAAAACGTACAAATACTTGCAAATTTGCACAGCCTAAATTTTTGCAGCCAAAGGGTTACATGGAAGTCTCCTCATGCACACATCTCTCAACATTAGACCGACTCAGTCCCTCTTCTTACCGTGAAGCAGCCGCAATGGGCACTCCCAGGCCCCGCAATCGTTCCAGGACCTCAGGCACCTCAGGGTACAGCTGGATGCTCTGGCCCCGCCTATCTCGTACAGTTCCATCACTGGAGAGGGCGAGAGTGCGCTCAGCTCCCGCGGAGCCCCGCCTGGCCCCAGGCCTCCCCAGCCCTGCCTCACCTGCTCTTGTGGAACGGGGGGTCTACGTGCGTGTCCACCCAGAACGGCCAGAGCGTGTAATCTGCGAGAGGAAGAAGGTGGGGGTGTCTCAGCCTGCGCGGGTGCAGGGCCACAAGAGCAGGTACTGGGGTTTGGAGAAATACTGTGCCTTACGAAACTTTCCCCAATCCGGTCCCTCACCTAGATCGAAGACTGCGAGTTTCGGAAGTCGCGCCATGACCCGTGCCCGCAGGCTGTGCGCATGGAGGCAGGCCTTGCTCTCACAGCTCGGTGGCCGCCGGCTGGCCTCAGAGAAACGGCGACTAGAGCGTCGCCAAGCCGAGCTGGGAAGGTCGGTCCCAAGACCGCACAACGGCGCCCTCTCGTGGTGGAGGAGGGGAAGGACCTCAGCAAAGTACCATCGCTCCCATGACTCTCAGGTCTCTGCAAGGTATCTTCCCTTGTTTCTCCACCTCACCTAGGCTCACCATATTCTACTGAACTAGAGGAGCCAAGGAAGGGAAGCCCTTTCTTCTAGTACCCCTCTCTCATTTTATCTCACCGAGACCTAAAGTGATCCATCATAGCTCATCACTCCTCATCCTATCTCAATATCAGCCTCTCCATGGTATAGAAACCTGAGCCCTCAGCAATATTCCAGCCATAAAAAAATGTAGTGTTGATTAAGCTCTTGAGGGTTTTTCTTGAACCAGGCCCAAATGACCTGTAGCATCTCAATGGGAGAGAACTCACTCTCCTGGTTTCTAACACCTACATCAATAGTATGCTGAAAGATATTTAACAACCAGTTTGGGGGGAAGGACTGATTTGTAATGTCAATTTCTGTAAATACTCTGACCGTGGCCAATTTCAAGCTACCAACATGAAGTCAGTTAATATGGGGCTGGGAAAGATGCCAGCGATTAACTCTGGCACAAGTAACAGTTGGCTCTGGCACACTCCTGAGTATATATATACACTTACAGTTTGAGAATTCCTCCAAGGGTACATTCCTGTCCATTGTCACAGTCCTTCAGCCTGGTGTAACTGGGTGTGCACCGGGTCCGTTCTGGGTTTTTTTTTACCACACCCAAAACTAAGATCCCACCGGTCCTGTCGGATCTTAGTTCCCCAACCAGGGCCTGAACTCTAGCCCTTAGCAGTGAAAGCACGGAATCCTAACCACTGAACCACTGGGGAATTCCCTGGGTCCACTTTGATTTCAGTCACATTTGTGCAATAGAAGAAAGATTCCAGGAGGTCAAGAAATATTTTATTGAGAACCAGGGACACAGCCATAAGAGAGTGAAGCACACAGGACTGCAAACTAAAACCCAGTAGCCAGCAAGGGCCCTCTGGGCCAGGAACACTGCCTCCTGGGGTCCTCACAGTCTCCCACCAACAGACACACAAGACTGGGCAGCCAGGGGAGCGGGGAGTGGTTCTGGTGTCCCACAGAGGGAGAGGATATACGATGCCTCATTATGAGTGACAGGGCAGGAAGGTCAAGCGGAGTGGAGTCCATCACTGCCTAAGACCACCCCCTCCTCTCAGAGCCAACACCAGGTGGAGGACTGAGCCACCTAGTATCTTGTAGTCAGCTGCCGTCTTCTCATCATTCCTACAGGAAGAGGCAAAAACAGGAAAACAAGTTGTTAGCAACACCCTTTAGAGTGGCACTCTTGACCTGGGTTTCATGGATCTCTGGAAATCTATGAGTGCATATGAGAAAATAAATTACATCTTTTATGTTTTTACTAACCCCCAACTGTAACTTGATATTTCTTTCAATTTTGAACACAGACAAAAGCCCACAGAGGAATTAGCAATATGGGTAACCTGTTAACAAGAGAAATTAGAGATATTTTCAGACTTCCCTGGTGGCTCAGTGGCAGAGAATCAACCTGCCAGTGCAGGAGACAGAGGTTCAATCCCTGATCTGGAAAGATCCCACATGCTGAGAAGCAACTAAACCCATGTACCACAGCTGTTGAGCCTGTGCCCTAGATCCTGGGAGTTGAGACTACTGAAGCCCACACGCCCTGCAGCTGGTGCTCTGCAACAAGAGAAGTCACGGCATTGAGAACCCCACACGCTTCAACTAGAGCAAAGCCAGCACCGCAAAGACCTAGCATAGCCAAAAAAAAAACCCCATCACCATACCTTCATTTCCATTCCATACTTACATCTGTTTACCACTGTAGATGAGCCGCTGCTGCTGTGGTGGAATTCCCTCTTTCTCCTCCACACGCTCCTTAATTCGTTCCACCTTTAGGGGTACAAGTAGTCAGGGGCTGCTCAGGGGGAGGGACCATGGAAGTGGAAAGAACAAGAGCTATGCAGATAGCATGAGAGCAAAAGGACTAATTTCATCAGCATACCCAGGCAAAGGCATGTGTAGGGAGATAGGCTTGGAGAGGTACTGGGCATACACTACCTTGTCTGTGGGTTCAATGTCAATCTCAATCTCCTTTCCGGTCAGCGTCTGAAATAGGCAAGGCTTTCATAAGTCTTATAGTGCAGTATACAATTTGTCTCCTAGGTAAAACATCCTGGCCTAGCCTTGGGGGATTGACTCCCTCCTGAGAAATGCACATTCTCAGCAAAGTTGATTTGAAGTGTCAGGAGTATTTGCTCAGACCCAATTTCAGACATTTTTAGGCTGTGAACAACTTTGACAGGGGAAGAGTCTGTAAATCATTTGACCTCTTAATCTCACAGGTCATCTCATTCCCCACCCAATTAGAATCCATGAGAATACTATAACTCCTTTGGATAAGACAGCAATGAGAGTTGACCTAAGGAGAGTATTCCTTTGAAAAGGACCTTGTTTTATGTACTAATGCTAGAAATTAACACTCAGATAATTCCAAGCATTCTCAAGGACACTAGAGATCACCTCTGACCAGCTTTTTAAGCAATACTAGAACTCAACATTCTATTCTCCTGTAACTTCTCCAGATTTTCACCTGAATCCTAAAATTGCAGCTCTGGTCTTCTTGACTTATTCCATAGGCTAAGGGTTGCTGATACCCAAAACACAACCGTACACTTACAAATGCTGTGCTTCATCCAATCTTATCTCCCATCCATCCTTGCTCTTAAAGCGCCACCTGCATCAGTCTACAGTAATCTAGACTACAAATGGACAGTCTAATTTAGGGACATTTTCTTTGCTTCTACTGTTTTCCTTGTTGCCATCCCCTCTTCCACTCTTTCTCAAACCTTGAAGGGACCCTTTAAGATTGATGACTTGTCACCAATGCACTTTAATAGATATTACAGCTAGTTGTTTTAAGTGTCAAACTCTCCAATTTACACTCCAACTTCCTAAAGGACAGAGACTGTTCAATCTTCCCAGTCTAAGCACAAAGTATGGTGTTTGACATATAAGCAGTCGATAAATATTAATGGAAAGGCTAAATACACTGGTGGCTCAGACGGTAAAGCGTCTGCCTACAATGCAGGAGACCCGGGTTCAATCCCTGGGTCAGGAAGATCTCCTGGAGAAAGAAATGGCAACCCACTCCAGTATTCTTGCCTGGAAAATCCCATGGACGGAGGACTGTGGTAGGCCACAGTCCATGGGGTCACAGAGAGTCAGATACGACTGAGCGACTTCACTCACTAAATACACTGAAGATCATGTTATGATCACAGCCAACACTTACTGAACACTTTCTAAGAGTCAGAAACTATGCCAAGTATCTTGCATGCATCAATACATTTAATCCTTGCAAGTAATGAGATATGTACTATTCCTATAACCATTTATAGATCAGGAAAATGGGGTTTGGATAGGTTAAAAAGCAAGCCTATGATGTCAAAAGGAGAGTGTGGACCCAAATGCAAATTCTCTGGCCCCAGAACCAGAGCTTCTCGCTCCATATTCAGCACTGCCTGAGTCTGGCTGATCTGGCACATGCTTGCAAGCCGCATCTGACTCTGAGACCCCGTGGACTGTGGCCCGCCAGGCTCCTCCGTCCAGAGGATTCTCCAGGCAAGAGTACTGGAGTGGGTGCCGTTTCCTTCTCCAGGGGCTCTTCCTGACCCAGGGATCGAACCTGCATCTCCAGCTCCTTCCTTGGCAGGTGGATTCTTTACCACTGAGCCACCTGGGAAGCCCAGGTGATCTAGTATTGGGACTCAATGTACACTCCTGTGGCAGATCACAAAATAACATATGGTTCCCACTCATGGGAACAGCATGAAGAAATTACATAGGACCTAATTTCTCAACTATGAGAATGGCAAAAAAAAAACAACAAAAAAAGCAGGAGTAACTCCCTTGGATCGACCTGCTTGGATGCAAAATAATACATTACAATAGTGATTCTCAAGTTTCCACCCCAACCCAAGCTGGTCTATATGAAAATTCAATAGTCTGTCAAAATGAGAAAAGTAATGACAACAGTGAGATTTTCATGAAGCTAAGTATGTGCGTGCCTTCTCGATTGTGTCTGACTCTTTGTGACCCCATGGACGGCAGCCCGCCACACTCCTCTGATTTTCTGCAAAAATATAGGAGCGGGTTGCCATTTCCTACTCCAGAGAACCTTCCCACCCCAGGGATCGAACCTGTGTCTCTTGCATCTCCTGCACTGGCAGGTGGATTCTTTACTACTGTGCCACCTGGGAAGCCCTGAAACTAAATATATTCAGCTGTTAAAATGTCCTTTTATGAAATGACAGTGACAACATATGGTATTTTTTTTTAGGCTCTTTCCTGACCAAATGAAAAGTATACAATTCTGTGTTGTCCACAAATATTTCACTTTATTGCTCTTAATACTTTAAGTACAAAGACTCTTTAACCAGACAATTCTATTTCTAGGTAACTAACCTAAGGGAAAAACTTGAAATTTTAGTTCATATTCAAAAGAGGAACATTTAAAATATACTGTAACACCTTTCATAAAAGCAAAACACTAGAAATAGCCTAATGAAACAAACTATGGTACACCCATAGAATGATATATTTATTATGCAACAGCTTATACACAGACATGGAAAGATCTAAAAGAATATACGATTAGTATCAGTTTCTACATGTAGATATATACATACATACCTAAAAAGGATTAAAAGTATACATATCTCTTAAAATGATTATCCTTGAGGAGTAGGACTGAGCAGAGGGTTTACCAAAGCTAACTCTCCCTTTATCTGTACTATTTACATTTCTAATAAAAATATATTCCGTTATCATATGGATATTAATAAATATTCATTCTGATTTAATAACAACAATTTTTAAAGAGTACAAAAAACTCTAACAGGAGGCCTAGAACTACCCTCCCAAGAGCTGAATGCTTGGGCTTTACAACGTTTGAAAAAAATTACCGGTTTATAAATTCTAAAAGTCTAGGACTGGTTTTCTTGTTTCTGAGATTGACTACAAAAGCCCATGAATGTATCCAGACAGCATTCTGGCATATGGCATCCCAGCAACAACACTTCTGGGACAATAATATGTCCAAAAATATGTCTATGACAATGGACTGCTGCTGCTGCTGCTGAGTCGCTTCAGTCGTGTCCGACTCTGTGTGACCCCATAGACAGCAGCACACCAGGCTCCGCTGCCCCTGGGATTCTCCAGGCAAGAACACTGGAGTGGGTTGCCATTTCCTTCTCCAATGCATGCAAGTGAAACGTGAAAGTGAAGTCACTCAGTCGTGTCCGACTCTTCCCGACAGGCAAAAGTACTGGAGTGGGTTGCCATTATGGACTGCAACCTTTTGAAACTGCAAAACTAGAAACAGCATCTAAATACCATACCATTGAAGGTTAAATACATTATGGTTCAGACACAGGGGGAAAATCAGACTCCTCAAATTGGGTTTAGACTAATAGTATAATTCTAATTTTGTAAATAAATAAATCAACACGTGTATTTATATGCTTTCAAAAAGGTTTGAAAGGATATATATATCAGTGCTTTTATCTTGAGTTGTGAGATTATGGCTGACTTAAATTACTTTCTTTGTGCTTATTTGTATTTTCCATTTTTTAAAAACCATGAACACACTGGGATGAAAAAAAAAATTAAAACAATGTCCTTGATGAGAGTAAAGTAGCACCGTCTACTAGAGATAGAAACTTAGTAACAGCCACATATACAATATTAAATATTCTAGTAGCCACATTTTTTAAAGGTGCAATTTTAATATTCTGAAACCCAATATATGCAAATTATTAATATATTTTATTCTTTTTTCTAACTAAATCTTCAAAATCCTGTGTGCATTTCATACTTACAGCACACTTCAATTCAGATGGTAAGTTTTCATCTGAAATACTTGATCTGTATTTATATTTCATAATTTACAGTTGATGAGACTTCCCTGGTGGTCCAGTGGTTAAGAATCCATCTTGCAATGCAGGGGATCAGGGTTCGATCCCTGGTAGGGGAACTAAGACCCCACATGCCGAGGAGCAACTAAGCCAGAGTGCCACAACTACTGAGCCGGAGTCCATGTGCCCCAACAAAAGATCCCACATGATGCAACCAACACCCAATGCAGCCACATAAATAAGTATTAAAAAGATTTTTAAAACTTTTTCATAATTTACAGTTGAAAAAGATTTACATTACCAACTTGTTCCAAACAAGTTAAAAGGTTTCCCAAGGGCTGAATAAAGTTTTAGTTCTTATATTTAACTAAAATGAAATACAAATAAAATAAATAACTGAAATAAAACTTCAATTCCTCAGTCTCACTGGCCACATTTCAAGTGCTTGATAGCCCAAGAGGGCTAATGGGCACTGTGCTGGACACGGCTCAAGCATTCCAGCTTACGTAGGAAGCAACAATAAAATCAGAATATCCCCATTTTGTAAACTCCAATGAAATAATAGATCTAGGCAACTACTAACATCACGGAAAGCAAAACCACCTGACAGAAGTAAATGTCACAAAACCACCCATGAATTACTCTCACATGAACAGACAGGACTAACTGAGCCTCTAGATCTTATTATCAATTAACAGGAAATAAAGAGGAAAGAAATATATTAAAAGACAACATGGGGATGTAGTCAGCAAAATCCAAAATATAGGAAACTCTATGGGACCAATAATCTAGGTTACTCAACAAGAAAAAATGAGGGAAATGGAGAATTACAAGTTTAAAGAGGCCTGAAATACTTAACAAAGCACAACGTATGAATTTTAATTGGATCCAGATTCAAACAAATTGTAAAAAATAAATATGACAATGGTAGTGAGAAGTTATCATTGATTTTTTAGTTGTAATAATTATGGTTATGTTAGGAAAAAAATTCTTTTTTACAGATAAATACTGAAATATGTACAAACAATACATGCTACACATCTGGGATTTGCTTCTTAAAATATCAAGTAAGAAAAGTGGTGAGTATAAATAAAATAGGATTGGCCATGAGATGATAGTTTTGAAGCTGCGTATAGGGTGCTTTGCGCTTCCCCGGTGGCTCAGTGATAAAGAATCTGCCTGCCAATGCAGGAGACGTGGGTTTGATCCCTGGGTCTGATCCTTGGGTTAGGAAGATGCCATGGAGAAGGAAATGGCAACACAGTCCAGTATTCTTGACTAGGAAATCCCATGGACCTAGAGGAGCCTGGTGGACTACAGTCCATGGGATCACAAAAGAGCTGGATATGACTTAGTGACTGAACAACATAGGGTGCATTATTCCTTCTCTTTGCTGTTGTATATGTTTGAAATTGTCCATAAATTAAAACTGTTTAAAACTGAACAGTTTTAAAAGATCATGTCATCCTGGGTTTCTTCCCTCAAATCTGATCATTGTGACCTGGGAATATATCCAGTGGTATTCAACTGGTCTATGATGAACCTAAACTTAACATTCTGCTCTAAGCACTAGAGGGGATACAAAAGAAATTAAGTGACTCAGCCTCTGTCAACAATCTTTTTCAAGTGAAGATTTACAATCAACAGACAATGAGACATACAATTAATAAACCAACATACAAGGAAATGCCGTACTGATTATTACCGTCCAAATACAAGGTGCAGTGACAAAGTGCTGTGATGAGGGAAGACCAACAGTGATCGATTTAAACCTGACTGAGGTAACATTTCACTCCCACTGTAACAGCTAAAACAAAGATGGGTGCAGAGCAGCTAGAATGCTTACTCATTGCAGGTGGAGATGTAAAATGGTGCCACATTTTGGAGAACTGTTTGGCAGTTTCTTTTAAAGTTATACATGACCCAGTAATTCCATTCCTTGGTATTTATCCAAAGAAAATGAAAATATGTGGTTTAGTTGCTAAGTCGTGTCCAACTCTTGTGACCCCATGGACTGCAGCCTGCCAAGCTCCTCTGTCCATGGGATTCTCCAGGCAAGAATACTGAAGTGGGTTGCCATTTCCTTCTCCAGGGGATCTATCTTCCTGACCCAGGATTCGAACCCAAGTCTCCTGCATTGCAGGCGGATTCTTTACTGACTGAGCTATAAGCTGTAAGTCATTATTCAAATTTTAAAAAACAATGACCTTTAAAACGCTGCTTGGCCTCAATCCTTAGCTAAGAGGTAGTTCAGAAGGGCTGAAGATGTTAGTGGCTATTATGCGTGGTAAATACAGTAAGGAGCAGATGCAGTAACGACAGACTTAGCAGTTAAAAAAAGAAGTTTCACGTTGCACTGCACCACTTGTTAGTTTTTGTCCCTCCGTCTTAAGGCGCAAAGGAGGAAACCGCAAGGTAGGGCTAATGAGGGTTAGGAATTAGTGAAGAACCATGGGAGGCGGGATGGAGATCGCGTACTAGGGTACTGATAACCTGCCTCAGTCAAGGCTAGTCCAGGATGCTGGCTCAGAAAGGTAGGTGCTAACTGAACACGCTCCCACCTTTGGTTACTGAAGGAAGGCTGAGATATTACATCTTGGCAACAACTAGCCAAGGCTTACAGTCTAGTTTCTGGGAGGCCCCAGTTCCCTAGGCTAACGCTTTTATGCTGTGCTGTGCTGTGCTCGGAGTAACCTACGTTAGGGGCTGGGAGAAGCGGGTAACTTGGGGATGAAGGATGGAGAACAGAGCTCATTCCAAGAAACAGAGAGATAAGGAGGCCAGGATGTTACTAGGCCTTCTCTATGACCGCGGGGGTGCGTAAAACCAGCGAGACTTCAGACAAAGGCGGCCCTGAAGTAAAAGCAGGTACATAAGAGTCCCCTGACGGGGCCATCCCCCTGCTCTCAAAGTCCTCTTGGGCCTCCCCCCTACCTCCCAGCACCCCTCGCGCGGAGCCCCGAAGCTGTCAACCCCCTCCATGCTCGGGAAAGGCGTGGTTTTCCTTCCCGGTTTCTCCCTTAAGGCACAGCGGCCAGCCCAGTACCACTGCGTCTTGGCAAGGCTGGTGGTGCTCCCACCTTCACTTTAATTAGCATCTTCTTCTCAGTTTGGGGCTGCACACAGACAAATTGCTGCTTCTGCCGCTGCGGTCGCCGATGCCTCTCCCCAGCACTCCGCCTGCAGGAATCACTTCTGCTTCCGGGTCACTGCCAGGCTCCACCCCTGCCTCGCACTCCCCCACCCCCTTCTTTCCAAGGGGTTTCGGAAAGGCTCAGGAATATTTCTGCGTTTCGTTTCGGTGGCGTAGTGAAAGAAAAAAAGAAAGTAAAAAGGCAGCCAGATTAGTCACAGCAGAGATGACAATTCTGAGAGTCCCCAGTGAGTTGGGCTAGTAATAAGCGGGCGCGGAACGAACTACTCCTCCCATCATGCCAGGGGGCAGCTCCGCGCGTCTTACTCTGGGAGTTGTAGTCCCCTGTCCCTCGGATCGGACGGCATCCTCAATGTGTGAACTGTTACCCAGAAGGCCTTGCACGGCTGCCACCGAAGCCGGAATTCCTTGGTTGCTAGTGCTCTGCGGCAAATTAGCCCAACCTGTTATCCCACAAGGCTCAGCGGGGCTGCGCGAGGCTGTGGTTAAGCGAGAGAAGCGTTGGTCAACTGCCACCCGGATCACGGAGACAGGAAGTGAGTACCCCTATCCCGGAAGCTGATTTATGAGAAACCCACCACTCCTCGCTCCCAAATCTGCCCCTTACCCCAGATTGGTCTTTGTAAGGGTCGCAGAAAGAAGAGTGGTGGGGTAAAGAATGCACTATTTTAGGGTCACTCACGACTCCATCCCAGTTCTCCCCAACAAATAGTACTTTTTGTTGAAGACACCGAGAGAAAGTGAAACCGCATGGGTCTTAAGTGACATTCTTCAGGGACTGTACCTCAATCAATGCCCAGATTTCCACTATTTAAGCTAGGAGAGAGATAAATAAGCCACCCAACTTTAACAGGGCATTAAGACCTAAAGAGAAGCTGACTTAGCTACCCTCTCCCAGACTTTTCCTACCTTCCAACCCTCAGATTCATTGCTATCTTAAGGTCCCTGCCATGCCTCACATAGACAACGACGTCAAACTGGATTTCAAAGATGTCCTGTTGAGGCCCAAACGCAGTACCCTTAAGTCTCGAAGTGAGGTGAGCCTGCTTTCCTAGTTGCTCTTTCTTGATCCCAAGCTCCTTGGAGGGCCTGAACTGGGAAGGATTCCTGGCTTTTGCTCTCCTGCAGTACTTGTTTTTGGATGAGTGAAACGCTCTGTTTCCTGTTCGCATCTGCAGGTGGATCTCACAAGATCCTTTGCATTTCGGAACTCAAAGCAGATGTACACTGGGATCCCCATTATTGCTGCCAATATGGATACTGTGGGCACCTTTGAGATGGCCAAGGTTCTCTGTAAGGTAGGACTTCCCTCATGCCCCTTCTTCATGGTGTTTTGTCGGCTGACTGCAGAGGTATCTGCATCCCTACTCCCATCCCAGGTCAGCTCTGGCAATTAACAGTCAGAATGCTTGATTTACTGCTTTCCGCAATAGTACTAAGGCCTCTTTATCTGATAACTTTAAATGGCCATCTGACTTAGGGAGATTCAAAGCTAAGTTTTGCACCCATTTTAACAAAACTTCCCTTTTCTCCTGTCCAGCGTTTTAAACATCCTGCCAATTTTTCCCACTACCCAGATCACCCTCTACAAACCACATGCATCTCTCTTTACACTACTGTTAGGATACTCAGCATTCACTGTTTTAGTCCAGAAACTAAATATAGTTTGAGCATTCAAAAATTCCCAACTAGAAAATCCTAGAGAGAAGAAATTTAGTTTCTTTCATGCCTGCTATTTTTTTTTTTTTTTAAAACCTTCCTTTTAAGTCCTAGGTTCCTGGGTGTTCTGGGATGTGCCCAAAATGGAATGTTTTTCTTATACAGGTTATTGCTTGTTTTCAAAATGGAAGATGCTGCTCCTGTCAGTTATATTACTTGCTTCTATACTTGTAGCTGAGGAGTAGATAGTTACTTTGGGTATCCTGAGTGTATATGTATACACTCCTCTGGTTATCCATGTAGCCCTGGTTGATGGATTCTGCTGCTGCTTGTGGCTGTGTTATCCTTAAGGACTTCGACTCCCTTTCTGTTTCTGATTGCTATAAGTCTTTGTGGAATATCTGCTGTCATTTCTTGGAGGTTCATAGTTATGCAGCTTTAGTACCATATTACTGTTGCCATGCACTATCTGCTTAGCAATCCCACTGTTGCCCGTTGTCCACCTGGCCTATCCAGTAGAGTTAAGAAGGAATGGTGAATCTGACTTCAGTGTTAACAGGTGTCCTACAACATATGGACCTTGCTGGGACTTTCTTGATGCTTTATGTTGAAACTGGATTTTTGTTTCTGCTGATGAACGTTTAAGAAGTCAGATTTTAGAGATACAGGCATCTCAGTAATAATTAAAAGGTTGGATGCAAGCAAGGACCTTTTGCTAGATCTCTAGCTTGGTATGTAATTGGACGTATTTATCATCCCACCCTATGCCAAGATATCTCCCAGGTGTGATGACTTTCTAGAGTGATTTTTCTTTGTTGGTGGCAGTGTTCTGAGAAAGCAGAATTCAGTAGCAGCTTTAGCTGGGTAGTGTTGATGATCTCTGAGTATAGCATGTGCACTTCCTTACTGCTGACTAATGCATGACTGCCTTAGATCTCTTATCAGTTGCAAGATTTGTGCTTTCTCAACTGCTGTCTTGTTTATTCGAATGTCTGCACTTTTAAAGCACAAACAGCAGCATTCACAGTGGCCTTTATATTGGGATGTTGTCTGCAATTTTTTGAGCTAGGGAACATAAGTCTGATGAGTCATTCTAGCCTTGAACTTGGTTAACTGAAATAGGCTGAAACAGACTTTTCAGGCTGGTCCATGACTTAAGAAAATCCATCCATTACTTTTTTTGGGGGGAGGGGCAGGGGTGCCATGTGTTGAAGCATGTGGGACCAGGGATCGAACCCACCCCCTGCATGGGAAGTGAGTCTTAACCCCTGGACCACCGGGAAAGTCCCTTTTGTCCATTACTTCAACGGAGATGGAGAAAGGGTAGTACCTTATTGGCTGTTAACCTTAAGGCCTTACCTTTTTTGATTTTGTGAGCATTTAGGCTCACTGAATTACTGCTGATAAATGGAACAGAAAATACCAAAAATAGGTTAGTTCTATACTAGGTTGTCATAGGAGGAGGAGCTGAGTCAATGCAGGCAGACACTCTCTGTCGAGCCTTTTCACGGTTCTCTCATCTGCTGCTTATCCCACTGCACCCACAGCTTGTCCTTGTCACCTCTAAAGTCAAGCACTACACGCGCTGGCAGGTGAAATCCAATCCAGATGACTTAGTGCTTTGGTGGGAGTGTTGGGCAAGTACTAGCTTATGTGGAAAAGCGCGATTGCATTTGTAGGGAGAATAATGGTGGAACTGAGGTCTCAGTTCAACCACTGACATCTTCAAGTTGCTTTTTCCAGACTTCAGTCCTTTTGTCCCTCAGATAGGATAATATAAAGGTCTGTTTCCAGAGAAAGCGGTTCTAACAAGTTCTTTCCTTTTTAACGCTCTTTCTTCTCCCCAGTTCTCCCTCTTCACTGCTGTCCATAAACACTACAGCCTCGAGCAGTGGAAAGAGTTTGCTAGCCAGAATCCTGACTGTCTTGAGGTAACATTGGCCCTCCCTTGACCCCTTCCTTAGCCCAGTCTTCCGAGAATCCCTTTTGCTTGGCTTCCAACCCTGACCTCCCCACTCCCGTTGGCTAACCAGCCATGTTGCCTCTGACATGCTCATGGCCCTGTTTCTATCACAGCATCTGGCTGCCAGCTCAGGCACAGGCTCTTCAGACTTTGAGCAGCTGGAACAGATCTTGAACGCTATTCCCCAGGTGAAGTATGTATGCCTGGACGTGGCCAATGGCTACTCTGAACACTTTGTTGAATTTGTGAAGGATGTGCGGAAGCGCTTCCCTGAACACACCATCATGGTACGTCTGTTGCCCTCTGGTGGGTCCATGCCTCTCCTTCTCCACTCTTCCTGCCACTCTATGTTGTTATCAGTTCCTTTCTCCTCTACTGCATTTCCCAGTCCACTTAATCATGGCACTGGGTGGTTATCCACGCTTCCCCGTTTTAGATGTTTGTTTACTGGCCAGTGCTGTTGTCTCTGACCCTTGATACACGGTCTTGTAAATCCAGTACCCGATGTCACTCACCAAACCACAATGGAACACTTATGCATTGCACATATCTCTGGTACATACACACCTGCCCAAAGACATGGACAGACACAAGTCTTACATTAAAGGGGTTGCATGAAATGCAGTTTTATTTTTTTACAAGCTCAGGGGAGTGATGACAAGGCCTTGTTTTCTTCACAGCATTGTGGGGTCTCTCTGTCCTGTTCATCAAAAGCAAATACAGCTGGGTAGGTGGGTACTTAGCCTACATTACCATGTCCTCCCACTTCCCCTGAAGCCAGAGAGGTTTCATGACGTAGCAGCTTAAGCACAGGATGCGTCTGGGTGTCTTGGTGGGGAGATAAATCTATAAATCCGGTGTGAGCTTATTCCAGCTGGACCCCCACTTTACCCCAGTATAACACTGACACTGGCCACGCACCCCCTGACCTCAGCTTGGGAAGCAGGGTCCTTTGAAGTGAGTGGCTCATCTAAAAGGGGAACCCAGGGACTCTTCTTTGTAATAATGCTGGAAGCACATGGCCTTCTCTCTTTCTGACCCTGAGAATGCTGTTTTGATGGTTCTGTCCCAGGCAGGGAATGTGGTAACAGGAGAAATGGTGGAAGAGCTGATCCTCTCTGGGGCTGACATCATCAAAGTGGGAATTGGACCAGGTAAACTGGTTCACTGGGGGCACTGGTCACCCCTCCAGTGGCCAACACCTGTGGAGGACTTCATCCTCATTCTTGTCACATTCTTCTCAGGCTCTGTGTGTACCACTCGGAAGAAAACCGGAGTCGGGTATCCACAGCTAAGTGCAGTGATGGAGTGTGCAGATGCTGCTCATGGCCTCAAAGGCCACATCATTTCCGTAAGGTCAAGGGCAGGGTAGGGTATGAAGCTGCCAAACATCTGGGTTCTCACCCACGTCTGGAGGTTCTGGTAGAGTTTGGATCAGGGTTCCTGGGTCCCTGTCAGCACTGAGCTGGGCCGCTGGGACCTCCTAGAGGGCTTGGGGCATCCGTGCCGTCTCTTCACAGTGCTCCTTACTTTGCAGGATGGAGGCTGCAGCTGTCCTGGGGATGTGGCCAAGGCTTTCGGTAAGGAGGGCACATAAGGAGGATCCTGTAGAAGAGGATGAGTCACCTCTGAGGGTCTAGGATCAGGCTGCTGCTGCTAAGTCACTTTAGTCGTGTCCGACTCTGTGCGACCCCATAGACGGCAGCCCACCAGGCTCCCCCGTCCCTGGGATTCTCCAGGCAAGAACACTGGAGTGGGTTGAGGATCAGGCTAGGGAAGTCCAAGAAAGCTGTTCTTTTATAATATGAGTAGGGACCCAGAAGTCTATGGTGTCACCTGGGGCAGGCCAGCAGGGGACATCCTGAAACTCTAAATACAGACTCTCCAAATGTGGGCCAGGACCATCTGCACCATCGCCTGGACTGCCGGATGGAGTAGAGGCCCGAGCCCCAGAGCACATCCACAGGATCTAGCTCTGGGGAGTAAGGCTGCAGATCTGTACTTTCCAGCTTCCTGGGTTATCCCTACTCACACTGAAGTGGGAGACCTTTGCTCTTGAGACACTTGAAGTGAGTCTTGTTTGGCTGGGCACAGTAAAAAGAGGTGACCAGAAGATGGCAAAAGCAGCAAAAAGCAGAGAGCAGAAGCCTGGCAGAGACTCTCTTTGAAATTCTTGGAAAAGTCAGGCCTACTGAGGAATGGAAGTCAGGGCAGAGCAGGCCTGTGCGCTTGGGTTATGGGCCAGCTAAGGAAACAAAACCAGGAAGATGCCAGAATCATTGTCAGGCCTGAAAACTTGGTGTGAGTTGCTTCTGAGGGTGACAGTTTGGGCACCTGGGCCAGTTTCATCTCTTACCCTCTCGCTGGTGCTGGCAGGGGCAGGGGCTGACTTCGTGATGCTGGGCGGCATGCTGGCTGGGCACAGTGAGTCAGGTGGTGAGCTCATCGAGAGGAATGGCAGGAAGTACAAGCTCTTCTACGGCATGAGTTCCGAAATGGCCATGAAGAAGTATGCCGGGGGTGTGGCTGAGTACAGGTAGGTGTGGTGGCCAGAGGCCAAGGGTTCTTGGAAAGCATGACTTTCCAGCAAGGGTGATGGCAGAACTCACGGTTGCTGGGAGATGGATAGTACAGTTCTTGGAAGAAAAGTGATGAACAGGGAAGGACTAAATGCTAGAGACCAGGGTAAGGAATCCAGCAAGAAAAGGTAAGAAAGCTCTTCTTCCTCTAAGGGCCTCAGAAGGAAAGACAGTGGAGGTGCCCTTTAAAGGGGATGTGGAACATACCATCCGAGACATTCTTGGAGGCATCCGCTCCACCTGCACTTACGTGGGAGCAGCTAAGCTGAAGGAGCTGAGCCGGAGAACTACCTTCATCCGTGTCACCCAGCAGGTGAATCCGATCTTCAGTGACGAGAGCTAGACCTGAGCAGTTCTGCCCTCCCAGGGCTCTAGCATCTACAACAGGGCTCCCACGTGGGCCCCTCTCTCATCCCAGCTACTGAGGCTATTACTTGGTCACTTCCTATCCTCCTGACGGCTCCTGCAGTAATTCTGTACTTCTCTATCTGCACATGCAAAATGCCGAGGGCACTCAGTGGGGAGGAAGCAAGGCAGGCAGGCTGAGAAAAGGAAGTTGAGAGAATCAAGTGGGAATCTGGGGACCCAGCATTCTGAAGATGATTAAAAAGAAGAGAGGCTGATTCATACATAAATGCTTTATGTGGCCTTGGTTCTGGTAGAGGTAGGCTTTTAGAATCATGTTACGTTAATCAGATTCATTATATAGACCTTTGAATATCTACAAAGCGTGGAAGTATTTACATACTTTAAATACCTCAATAAAGAGAGATCCCAATTACTTTGAGATTCTGGGGTTTTCTGCATAAGGCTAGCATCTGGGTGCTACCCCAGGGCAAGTGGAGTCGGCACTGACCCAGTAGAGTCAGGGACAGTGAGTACCCTTCCCATGAAATATCTCCATTCTAGAGCCACTACCCCCAAGGAACCTGGCAGCATGAGAATTTACAAAGTATATTCTGGCATCAGACCACAGAGTATTTTCAGAAGAGCAAAAGGAAATTTTTCTTCCAGGCTCTCAGCCCTGGTAATTGGGCATGTCGGAACAATACTCTCCAAGGGAAGTAAAATGGCAAAAGGATCCGCTTCCAGCCCCAGAGAGGCTGGTTGTGTTTCTAAAGAATGACCTACCCTGACCTTACAGAAGGCTTCATTCGCCTTCCTTGCATCAAGACTGTTTTAACAAATCCAAAATTTAATTATCAAGCATTACAAAGTAACTTCAGCATTATAGTCAGGCAACCCAAGCCCAGGCTTCCACTTTATCCCCACTAAACTGTATGAGAGAAAGGAAACAGGCAGAATGTCGTGGGCATTTCAGTCTTATCACAGGAGTCTAGAACTGTCTGTACAGCCAGGGAAGGGGATAGACACAGTGCTGGGGCCAGAAGAGGGTAGGTATTCACAGAAGGTGGGGATCAGGGTGTCAAACTTTGTCTTCTGATAGTTTTCCAGAGATTCCTGCAGAGAAGGGAGCAGGGAGATCCTATCATCATTGAAACATGCCCTGAGCCCTCCATATCCTAGAGCATGTCACTTTCTGTCTTGTTCTGCCCACCCATCCCCTTCCCAGCTTTCCTACTCACTCTTCCTTCCCTCTGGCCATCTTCTTCCTCGTCAGAGTCCAAAACCAGGTCCCCTATGGTAATGTCAGAGCTGTACAGAGATGGAGGACACACTGTAGGGAGGAAAGCAGAGTCCAGGTACTCTCCTCAGTGAACAGAGATCCTCAGGAGTCCCCAGGAGAGAAGGCTGTTTGATCTGGTTCTGACTCAGGATACCTACCTGACTTCCTAGGAGGTGATAATGAGAGTCTCAGTGGTTCCATGTGGCAGTCCATGCGGCAGTTCCTGAGGTGGGAGCAAGCAAAGGCAGGGTGAAAGGGAAGCGGGCAGGGCACGTGCTGCTAGTAGGGAGAAGCAGCTGTTCTACTCACTCCTTCTGCTCCGAGCCAGATGAGTCAGTTGGATTCTCCTTCAGAGCTCTTCCCCCCAGGGTCTTGGATGGACTCCTAGACTTCCCGGTGGAGGGTGCCCTGGTGCCCACAGCACCTGCTGGATCTGCTGTGTGTGTGCCGTCTTTGCTCTTCCCAGGCTTAGATATGACCTGGGCTGGTGAACCCACATCCCTGAAGGGGAGTAGCATGACTGTGGGGCGCTCCTTATGGCCTCTGCTAGTGGGTGCCCACTGGGACTGGATTCTTCGCCGGCCTAGAGGGGCCAGATTGAAATGATGGCCGGTCAGAGGTTCTGGATGCTTCCTCGAGGCTGGTCCCTGAGGAAGCAGTGGGCCAGGAGAGGCTTTTGGCAGAGGGTCGTGGAGTGCTGGTCTTGGTTGCTGAGGAGGACTCTGTTCTGAGGGCTCTGTTGTGTTCACTGAATCAGCAGCAGAGCACTCTGAAGAAGAAAACAAGGCTCCTTAAAAAGCTAAAATTCTAACACATCCACTCAGTTTGGTTTCTTATACCTCAGGCCCATGTAACCCTTCCAGTGGGCTGTCTCAAAAGGTCTCAAGCTAAACACTCCACCCCCTAAATTCTTAGTTCTCCCACATGGTCCTGGTACCTGGAAGTGGCCACCCCATGTCCACGCCATACTGGCTCAAGACAAAAGAAGAAGTAATAGAAACTCCAGGCTGCATCCAGCTCAGCACATCCTGAAGCTGTGAGAAGGGAGAGAGTTATGAAGACCACAGGCCTTGTTACAGCCCCACCCGCCACCCCAGCATTCTGTCCTTATGTGTTTTGCCCCAACAAAACCTGCTGTGCCTGCAGCGTAGGCAGTGCTTTTTCCAGCTGACACAAATATTCAAAAAACAGCTTTTCCATGGCTGCCAGAAAAGTTTCCCCATACTCTTGTTCAAGTTCCTGCAGGAGGAAAAGCAGCAGGTCAGAGAGGGCTAGAGCCAACAGCTACACCACTGCTTCCAGAGCAGCCAGTCCTACCTGCAGCTTCGAAGCCAAGTCAACAGGGGCTTCTGCCAGCTGCTTCACCTGCTGGCAAAAGGTTTCCTGAGCCTCCGATATCTTCTTCAGATCCTGCTTTGTCTGTCGAGGGTAAGGAAGGCAAACGGGTAAGGGGCACCAGGATCCAGTGACCAGGATGAGGAGCAACTCTGCTGCATCAGGTGTTACCCGGGGTAGGGCTCGCTTCAAGGGTTACTCACGATTTTGGGGTCCCGCACTACAGGTCCAGACTCTGGGAAGTGGTGATGTAGGGCATTTAGAACCTGGGCCCAAGACCGGCCCTGCAGGATGAGCTCCACCACCAACTGTGGAGGGTACTGAGCTCAGAATGCCCACGTCGGAGCAAACTGCCCTTTTCCTACCGGTTCCATCCCCAAGCAGTCGGCCCCTATCCCCTCTACCAGGTCCTACTGGTTCCAATACCTTGGCCTTTAGGCCCATACACAGGCGTTCATGATGCCGGTAGCGAACCAAGCCAGGGGCAGCATCGCGCAGGTATCGCAGAAACTCCAATACTCGGGGAAAATGCTCCACGCAGCGTCCGCGAATGACTCGCCAGCTGGCAGCTGCTACAAAGCGAATAGCAGCGGGACCGGCCCCCGGGGGTGTGGCCATGGCAGGTGGACTCCACCCCAGGGGCCGTCTCTTTGGGTTCCTACCTCCTCGGCGCGGCTTCCCGACTCCTCCCAGGGGCGGGGTTTCCGGTGGTCTTCACTGGCTCCGCTATTTCAGGGTGGAACGGATACCTGGCTATCCCACTCTGCGCCTCCCAAGGACCACCAGAATCCTGGGGTTTCTCTCCAACTCGGGATGGAGCCCGAATGGAGAAGCTGGCCAGCTCCACTGGCACTAGACCGCTCTGCCTGAAACGCCGCCGCTGTCTCAAACCCGAAGGCTACCTCGCTTCCGGCTCTGCGACCACTTCTACCCGGGAAAAGGGTGGTAGTGGCAAACCAATGGGCCGCCAGACAGGGACTACGTGACGTCGCGTCACAAGGCCACGCCCGGGCAGATCCGGCGCCGCTGCTGGTCCCCGCCCTCGCTTCCGCGCACTTCCGACAGCTTCGGGGTGGAGGGGATCGCGCGTCTGGGCTCCGCCCCCAACCGGTGTATTATTTCGGGGAGCTTGCAGAGAAAGCGCTTCGTTCTTTGAAGACTTGCCTTTCTAGTCGGTAAAGGGAGGTTCGTGCCACTTTCCCTCTCCATCGTCTTCAGCCTCTCAAATCTGATTCCTTAAATCCCAGCGCCCATACCAGCGTCTGCAAAGCCTTCCCCTGGCGGTGAGCGGCTTCCAGTAAGAGTTCGGCTCTTTTTACAGAACAGGAGAGGGCGCCCGCCCTTAAAAAATAAAATACAAAGTTTGAAAAAATACGTCAGATTGTTAACTTTTTTCTAGATGGTGAAACTGTAGGTAATTTTGTTTGTTCTTCTGTGTTTGATATATTTTTTACAGGCGTGTAGTGCTAAAAATAATAACATAGATTTCCGTTTTGGAATTCTGTTGTGCGCTTACTCCCATCAGGCCCTCATATAACTTGTCTTTCTCCTTGTCACCCTTCCTGGGATCTCTCCTTATTTCCAGGGACAGAACCTTGACACACAGTGTGTATTCTTTGTTTTCTGAATTAATTATCTGCTCTGACTGCCTTACAGGGATTTGGTGAAACTACCCTTTCCATGGGCCATCTCCTTTCTTAGAGATCCTTCCTGTCTCCACCCCCCACCCCACCCCCACCCCCACCCCCACCCCCGAGATCAGTCTTCTGTGCAGAGCCATGCATTCGACTGCCAGCGGGACATCTAGCTGGAAGTTCCAAAGTACTCAAATCGGACATCCGTGAAATTCTAGTTACCTGACTTTTTAATTTTACCTTTATTTTTTTCCCTAAAGTTCTGCCTTTATGTAGATCTGAGTTTCTGGCCTATGTCGTTTTCCTTCTTTTCTGAAGAATTTCTTTTAGCATATCTTGCAAGTCAGATCTGGCTGCAAACTCCCTCAATTTTTGTTTGCCTGAAAAAGGGTTAACTCCTTCACTTTTTAGAGATAATCTTGTTAGAGACAGAAGTCTAGGTTGATGGACTTTTTTTCTTCAACACTTTAGACATTTTACTGTGCTCTCTTCTTGCATGGTTTCTGAAGAAGTCCAATGTAATTATTATTATTATTATTTTGGCCGCCCTGCATGGGTTGCAGGGTCTTAGTTCCCCAACCAGGGATTGAATCTGGCCCTGACAGTGAGAGCACACAGTCGTAATCACTGGACCACCAGGAAATTCCCCTAATGTAATTCTTATTTTTGCTCCTCTGTAGGTAAGATGTACCCACTTCTACTCCTCAGACTTCATTCAAGATTTTCTCTTGGTTTTTGATTTTCTGTTCATCCTTCTTATAAGGACAGAAGTGAGAAGAACTTCTAAGCTCTTTATATGCCAGAATGAAAACTGAAAATTATCTTCTATTTTAAATTCTGTTCTTTCTCCTGGCCTCTTTATTTCTGTGCATGACATGTTTCTTTACCCGTGACTCAGAAAATAAGAACATTGCCCTTAAGTTTGTCCTCTCTGTTCTCCAAATCTAATCCCTCACCAAGTCTAATCAGTTCTACTTCTAATGGAACCTTCAAACTTACCCCCTCTTTTTTCCATGCTCACAGTCTGTATGTTATATCAGGTTCCCTGTCTCTCACATTGAGAAGACTCTAGTCTCCCCATCTCCAGCCCAACTCCTAATTTCTTTTCCATGTTGCTTTCATCATAAATCTGGTGAAATGCAAAATTGATCACATCATCCCTAACTGAAAGCTCCCCCTTATTTTCGAAAGAAAGTCTAAGCTCCAAAATATGGCGAAAGGGTTTTTAATGATCTGAATAAATTCACCTCTTCTGACACATTTCTTGCCACTTTGCACTTATCATGCACCTATAAGCCAATCCTCTTCAAACTGCTTGCATTTCAGGATATACCAAGTTGTCTCATATCTTGTGCTTTGCACATACTGGATTAGTCCTTCGTCCTTGCCTCGTGGGCTTGACTTTCATCTTCTGTGGCTCATGTGTTGACTACCTCCACAAAACCCCTCATAGTTATCTCCCCAAGCCTCCCTCAGCAACTCTAGTAGATTTCTTATTAAATTCTTTTAAAAAAAATTTTATTTGGGGCTGTACTGGGTCTTCACTGCTATGTGTGGACTTTCTCTAGTTGTGGCAAACAGGGGCCACTCTCTGGTTGTGGTGTTAGAGCTTCTCATTGCCGTGACTTTTCTTGTTGTAGAGTACTGGCTCTAGAGCTCAGGCTCAGTAGTTGTGGTACATGAGCTTAGTTGCTCCGAGGCATGTGGGATCTTCCTGGATCAGGGATTGAACCTGTGTCTCCTGCGTTGGCAGGTAGATTCTTTACCACTGAGCCACCGAGGAAGTCTAGTGAATTTCTTAAAACCAAAACTAAGAATACATCTTTAATTTTTTAAGAAAGGCATTCTGTTTTATAAAGGATGATGTAAAGGAAATAATCATATAAAATGTAAATGGTATTAAATACGTTTCCCTAGTACTTTTGCTGAGGTACAATCCCAGTAAGAGTTTTGCTCAGCTGGTCATTACTCAGCTCTCCCTGAGTACCCAATTATGTCTTCCCAGAGCTGGACTAGTTATCCCTCATGCATTCTTCCCACAGATTCTCCAAAACATAATCATCCACTGCACTCCTAAGCCTCCAGACGCCCCATCACCCTCCAATTTAGTTCATTTTCCATTCAACAGATATTTAATGAACACCTAGTATGTCACAGGCTATGAATCAGCGTGAGTAACAGAGATAAGGTCCTTGCCCTTCCATTCTAGTGGGAGGGGAGCCAGAGGCCTAAGAACAAATTAAACTGGGACAATAGGGATTCTGATGCTCACCCCTAGAGAAAAAAAGGAGATGATCCCCATAAAGCACCCAGTTTGAGCTTAACTCACAGTAGGAGCTCAACATATATTCGTTTCTTTCCCTCTAGCTGTTTGGAGAATAGCATTGCCTTCCCGTTTTTTTGTGTTTGTTTTTGTTTTTGAGGATTTCAAGCATTTTTGAGTTCTGATACATGCAGAGGACCAGGATGAAGTGAATAAATGTGAAGCAAGTTACAAAGTTGTTAGAAATCTTAAGCTCTCACATTTTCCCCCAAGTTCAATAAAAAGAGATACTGATGTATTTCTGGAAACTAATAAAGTGTATCAAACCACCTTAAATGTGTTCAATGTTGTTTGCATAATAATTCTCACTCTGGGGGTTATCTTAAGGAAATAATTTAAAATGAGCCCAAAGATTTATTTTCTTGTACAAGGATATTTATTACAGCTCTATTTAGAATAGCAAAACTTTTGTTGGAGGGGAGGGGAGGGATGGACTGGGATCTGGGGGTTAACAGATGCAAACTAGTATATATAGAACAGAAAAACAACAAAGCCCTACTGTATAGCACAGGGAGCTATATATTCAATATCCTATGATAAACTATAATGGAAAATATTAAAAAGAATGTACATACACATGTATAATGAATGACTTTGTTGCACAGTAGAAATTAACACTGTAAATCAACTATACTCCAATTTTTTTTTAATTGAGAAAAAAATTAGTAAAACTTTGGGAAGACTTAAATTTCTAAGAATGGGAGATTAATCAAATAAATCATATCATTTTTATTAAAAAACAGTACAACTATTGGAGTTGGCTCCACATATTCAAGGAACAATGATAAGTTACACCTTGCAAATTGTTGCTTTTAAGTGTGTAAGTAGCAAACACCTGCAGCTCTGTGCTGGGCCCTGTTCTGGGTCCTGGGTGTGAACAGACAGATAGGCTCTTAAGGAGCTTACATTTTAGAGAAAAGAGAATTTAATGAACAAACAAGCACATTGATGTTAAGCAATAAGTGCTAAGTAGGATACAAAATAAAATAGGGTGATATACTTAAGAGACTGGAGGTAACCAACTAATCAGATTGATGGATAGAGAAGAGCTCTATGGGGAAGCGACATCTTTTTTTTTTTAATTTACTTATTTTTTAATTGAAGGATAATTGCTTTGCAGAATTTTGTTCTTTTCTGTCAAACCTCAACATGAATCAGCCATGCTGCTGCTGCTGCTGCGCCGCTTCAGTCATGTCCGACTCTGTGTGACCCCATAAACAGCAGCCCACTAGGCTCCTAGGTATACATATATCCCCTGTCTTTTGAGGGAGGTGACATCTGAGTTGAGACCTGAAGAATGAGGGGCAGCCATGCCACGGGGAAGAGTGTTCCTCCAGAAGGAAGAACAGATGCCAAGGCTTAGGTAGAAGGCTGGTGAATTTGAGAAGCAGAAGGACTGTGGGGCTGAGGCAGCAGGGTCAGGGGCAAGTGGTGGAGTTGAGGTTAGAGACGGCTGCAAGGCCAAATAGATGAGGGTAGCACTTTGCATGGTTCTAAAGGTGTTGGGAAGGCATTGGAAGTGTAGCCATAAGCTGCTCCAGCAGCACAGATTTTAAAACTTACCTGCATCTTCGCTCCCTACTGACCCTGGCATGTGTTAGAGCTTTTAGATAATGACTAGTTGAGTGGGAGACAATCTTGCTTAAGAATCCCAGGGACTGGCCTTAAGAATACGGGAGCAGACCAAGCCTGGAGTAGAAGACTGAAGGCACATAAACCCTTCTAGATGGTGCTGACCAGAACACCGCATGACCAATGTATTATTATTATTGGGGCTGACTTTGCTCTTCTGCACATACCCCATCTCGAACACCCCTGAAACTCCACTTTAAAACCCTTTGTCCCGTAACCAGCAACTTGGAAATGGCAACTAATGGACATTAGTCCACCGTCTTCCCAGGTTGATGTCCTCCTGAATAATGCAGCTAGTCCCTTCCCACCAACACGTGTCTCTCGAGTACTGGCTTTCAAGAAGCAAACAGATGAACATGCGTTCAGTACCATCCCTGTCTGGTTTTAAGCAGGAGAGTGCCAGGATTTAATTTAGAGCTTAGAAAGCTCACTGGCTGTGTAGAAATTGGATTATTCAGAAACAAGAGTGGAAACACACCAGGAGGTTATGGCAGTTCCGTAGGGAAAGAGCACAGTGACAGTGTAAGTGGAGAGGACAGACTCGGATATATTTTGGACATAGAACTGATAAGAAATCCTGCTGGAGTGAACCTTGGGAGCGAGAATAGGGAGGAATCAAGGGTGATTTGTACGTTTTTGGCTGGAACAACTAGATGATCATAGTAACAATGAGACGGGAAAGACTAGGGGAAGAAGAGCTTGAGGGTGAAATTAAGAACTCTGTGGGGACTCTTTCAGTCTCAGATAAAATACAGGCTGTGGAAACAGACTGCCCAGGTTCCCATCCTATTCTAGACTGCTCAATGATTTTTGACAGGTACCCTAGCCCCTTGCCTCAGTTTCTTCATCTGTAGAGGGGGAATTACAATCCAACTCCCTTAAGCGGTTGTTGTGAAGATGACAGTCATTCTTATACATAAGTAAAGTCGCCCAGTCATGTTAGACTCTTTGTGACCCCATGGACTGTAACGTACCAGGCTCCTCCATCCATGGGATTTTCCAGGCAAGAATGCTGGAGTGGGTTGCCATTTCCTTCTCCAGGGGATCTTCCCGACCCAGGGATCAAAGCTGGGTCTCCCGCTCTATAGGCAGACTCTTTACTGTCTGAGCCACCAGGAAAGCCATAGGTCAGTACCAAATTCTTCTTCACTCAGCAAGTATTCAGTGAGCATTTCCATGCACTAGCTTCTGAGCATATAACAAAGACCAAATCAGACAAAAATCACTGCTTATATTACACTGTTTATAAATATAAAAATCACTGTTTATATTACAGTTGGGGCAGGGGAGACACAATAAATAAATGCATTGTTAAAATATTGAATATGTTGGATGTAGATAGGTGTTATGGAGAAAAATAAAGCAAGGAAAAGTGGTCGTGAGAAGAGTGGGTTGCAATTTAAAATGGTGTGGCCAGGGACTTCCCTGGTGGCTCAGTAGTAAAGAATCTGCCTGCCAATGCAGGAGACGATTGAGCGATTGAGACAATTGTGGGTTCGATCCCTGATCCAGAAAGATCCCACATGCCTTGGAGCAGCTAAGCCTGTGCACCACAGCTACTGAGCCTGTGCTCTAGAGCCTGGGAGCCGCATCTACTGAAGCTTGCGCGCTTAGAGCCCATGCTCTGTAATAAGAGAAGCTACTGCAGTGAGAAGCCCTCCCTTGAGCCACAACTAGAGAGTAGCCCATGCAGCAGTGAAGAGCCGGCACAAAGAAAAATAAATAAAAAACAAAATTGGGTGGCCAGAAAAGGTTCCATTAAGACAGTGATATTTGAGGACAAGCTTCAAAGGAGGGTACCTGCCACCTGGATATCAGGGGAACGATGCGCCAAGCATGGAAAACTGTCAGTCCGAAGGCCATGATGTCAAGGCTTTGAGAAACAACAAGAAAGGTGAAGTAGCCATAGCTGTTATTCTGTGAGAGGTGAGGCACCACTGGGGAGTGTGAGCAGATTGGTAACATAATCTGATTGACATTTAAAAGCATCCCCTGGCTGCCAAGTTGAGAATAGACAGGGAAGGGCAAAGGCTTGCGGGAGAACTGGAGCTTTGATCCAAGTGATGGAACATGGTGGATTGGACTAGGATGGGGCAGTAGTGATAGAGAGAATTAGATAATAAACAAACGATACAAAAATTCAATATAAGAACATCACGTGGTAACATGCACTCTGGAGAAAAGTAAAGAACAAGGGGGGACAGCAAACGTGGAAGGTGCTGCAATTTTAAAATAGAATGGAAGACCAGAAGATGGTGACAGCTAAGCGAGTCTTGCAGGAGAAGAGGGTGTGGGCCGTGAGGCCACGGGGGAAAGAAGTCCGCAGGCAAAGTGCAGCCCCACAGAGCTCATGGAGCAGGAGTGTGCCTCACACTGTCCAGGTAGGAAGGGGCCAGTGAGCTGGATGGACTGAGCCTGGGGCGGGGAGGGGAGGGAGGGCAGAGACACAGAGCACTCTAAGGACTTTGATTTGAGGGGGTGCAGTGGAAGGCTTGGAGAAGGCAAGGGCACCGCACTCCAGTGTTCTTGCCTGGAGAATCCCAGGGACGGGGAAGCCTGATGGGCTGCCGTCTATGGGGTCGCACAGAGTCGGACACGACTGAAGCGACTTAGCAGCAGCAGCAGCAGCGGAAGGCTTTGAGGAGAGGACTGACACAATCTGGTCCACCTGCTCGTTCTGGCTGCTGTGTGAACAGGGTGTCAACAGGACGAGAGTCAAAGCGGGGAAATAACTAGGAAGCAAGTGCAACAGTCCAGCTGAGGGAGGAAAGCAGCTTGAGCGGGATGGTGCCTGTGGAGGCGACGAGGAGTGGCCAGAAGCTGAACACCTATGGGAGATAGAACCAGCAAGATTTGCTGACAGATCCAGTGTGGGTTATGAGAGAAGGAGAGGAGTCAAGGGTGACTCCAAAAGTTTGGTGCCAAGAAACTGGAAAGATGGACGTGCCATTTTCTGATGTAGGAGGGGAAGCCGCAGGAAGACATATGCTGGAGGGAGGTCATGAGTCTGACTTCGGACCTGTTATACTTGGGGTGTCTATGAGACAGCCACATTGGACAGTCACATTGTAAAGATATTGAGACGGCAGTAAATACACAAGTTTGGGGTTCAAGGAACACATACAACTTGGGGAGTCTTTAAAACCTCAAGGCTGGCAGAGCTCACCTTGGCAGAGTGTAGCTGGATGACAGACAGCCCAGGGCAGAGGCCTGAGTCACCCCAACTGCCGAGTCTGAGCAGAGGCAGAGGCACCAGCTGGAGAGAGCGAGAACGGCAGCCGGAGATCCGAGGGACCAGGAGGGCCTAGTCTACCATCTAGTCTCCAACCGTGGTGTTTTCAAAGAATATTTAACTCTGTAGGAATTTATGGGCAGGGTGCCGGGGGGTGGTGGCAAGCAGCATGTGAAACAATGTTAAGTTACTTTCTGTACATGGTGGGAGTTGAGGATTATTGTTATTTTCTCCTTTACCATTTTCTGTATTTTCTTAATGCTTAACACTGAACACATATTACTTTCGTAAAAATTCTTTGACAAGGATATTTGAAGATCAATACTGGAAAGTGAGTTTTGCTGTTCCCAGAGAAGTCCAGCCTATTTCTTACCTCAAACGTGTGCCCATAGAAAGGAATTTAGCTCCTTCTCTCCATCAGGGGGTGCTGTGGAAGGGGCAGTCCCCCTCAGCCCAGGTAGCTTCAGAAGGGCTTCGGTCAGTAGAAGCACCCTGGGGTGGGGGGAGACTAGCCGGGGAAGCACTGGAGGCTATCCTGATGCCAAGCGGCCCGCATTAAGAGCTGCTGAGGGCTGCCGCTGGTGATCTGCCAACCACGCTTCTCAGAACTAAGGGTGTCAGAAATGCCAAGTTGCATCCCCAGGATAGGCCATGGGCCCACACTCCTTAGCTCGGCATAGACTGACACATGGACAGAACAGCAGCTTTATTAAAAAACAGTTTATTAGCATCTACGTCTAGCATCTGTGCAAATGAGATCAGCTCCTCCCAGGGGCCCAGGTCTCTCACCTGAGCCCCTGGGGAGCCTCTCTGCCTTAGGCCCCTGTCTTGAGGCAGTGTCCTTGCTCATCTGACATCAGTCCCATTGCTTCTGGCTCAGGGCTAAGCCCCACCTCGAGAGGCCATGGGGATGGTCTCCCCTGAGCGACCGCTGCCTCTAATGTCTGAGAAGGCCCCGCCTCCGCCGGCTGGGGCTACGTCCACCTGGATGACCCCGTGCACCTGGGAGAGCTGTGGGCTATCCAAGCTGGCAATGAGCTGGCGGGGACCTGGTCTCACAGGCACGAACGTCTGGCGCAGGGTCACTGTCTCGTTGCCCCCAATGTCCCTGTGGGCAGAGATAGGGTCATGGGCCTGGGGTGACAGGGTGTGGAGTGGGGAGTAAGGGCTGATGGGGCAGCTGGAAGGAAGGAGCAGAAGGTGGAGCCCTTCCGGCATTTCTGGGCTCAGCTGGAATCTCTACACCCACGACCTAACCTACTGACGGAAGACAAAGCCTGAATCCCAAGTCCGCCTCCACAAAGCGTAATCAGCGGCTACCCAGCCAGCTGCCGAGCTGGAAATCTCCTCGGGATTCAGCACTCCTCCCTCCCTGCTCTCACAAACATCTGGGCAAAGAGCGAGCACAGCCCCCTCCTCTCCATCACCAATGCTCCTGCCCCAACCAGGTCAGCCCCATGCCCTGATGGGTTTCCAAGATCAAGGAAACCTCAAAAGGAGACTTTGGGGCTTGACACAGTGTTGCCAAATACTTCCAGGCTTGCCAAGGAAGAAGGTGGAAGAAAAGGAGTTCTCTGCTACCATCACCTCTTAGGATGTTATCTCAAAAAAAAAAAAAAAAACCAAAACAAACAAAACAAAACTGGAGTCCCCGAAAAGACAAGCAAACAAAACTGGAGTCCCTCCCAAGAACAGACAGGTGGCATCTTTAAATTAAACTGACACACACCAAGTATGTATGTGAGAGAAATACACATGCTGGTGTACACAGACACACACCTCAATGTCTTTATTTTCTTCCTTCCCATGCACCTCTAGTCCCAGATCACCCCTCCAGGAATTTACAATTTCACTTGCCTTCTATCTGCCCTCCTTGCCTCTCATCTCATTTTCCATTCATTTTTCCAATCACTCAGAGGTGAACTGAGCCTTTCAAGGGCTTGGCTTCCTTGTTGCTTAGGAGTTAGACGAAACTGTAGCTCTGTAACCTGACACACAGGGTCACTCTGACTCACCCCGCCTGCCTGCGATCATTCCCCCCCCCACCCCCCACCACGTTCCTCCTGCCCACCAGCCCCAGTGAGCTCCACCCCTCTCCTGAATTCACCTTGTTTTCATGCCTTGCCCCTGGGCTGCCTCCAGACCCAGTTCACCCTTCCTCTTAAGTGAGGGCTCCCTAGAGCACCTCCTACCCTCAGGAAAATGAATCTCTGAGCTTCTCCAGCAATCTCCAAGTCCACAGACACATTGACTGTGATTGAATGTATATTGCAGTTGTTCACACCTGTGAGCATCTGTCCTTTCCTGCCTCTGCCTGAAACCCTTACCTCTGGCCCCTGCTAAACTTGAGCCTGCCTTGGGGACCATTTCTGGAGCCAGACTTGTGCAAACACCACAGTTCTCCAAAGGAATGAGCCAACACCCCAACATCAAGGATTTCCTTGGGGCAAAAACATTTAGCTTGGAGCCTGCTGCCAAGGGATGTCCCTGGACCACTCTGTACTCCTTCTACCCCATTAACTGTGTAGTTTAGAACACGTACCAGTCATCCTCACATTCTGATGTAAAATGGAAGTGAATATAAAATGAGGGAGTGGGATCAGATGGTCTTGAAGGTGCCTCCAAGCTCTATGAAGGCGAGAAGTAGGAAAGTCTGGAAGATAGATGTCTACCTGATAGGTTGTAGACTTAATTTGTAGATTTTCTATCATAATATGCAACTTGAAATTCAGTCTACAACTTAACAGGTAGGCTATACTCTGCGTGTGTGCTCAGTTGCCTCAGTCATCTCCGACTCTGAGACCCTGTGCCCTGAAGCCCGCCAGGTTCCTCTGTCCATGGGATTCTCCAGGCAAGAATACTGGAGTGGGTTGCTATGCCCTCCTCCAGGAGATCTTCCCAACCCAAGGACAGAAATTGCATCTCCTACAGCTCCTGCACTGCAGGTGGTTTCTTTACCACTGAGTTACAGTGGAAGCCCCAAGCTGTACTCTGCCTGGTAACAAATCTGTGTTTTTAATTTGTGCCCACTTTTCCATTGATATGAGGTTAAAGGTTGTTTGGGTTCAGACCAGCCTTCAAAAGTCTATTTACCCATACTATAATTGAACTGTGGGACTTCTCCAGTGGCTCAGGGGTATTGAATTTTCCTGCAATGCAGAAGACTCAGGAGACAAGGGTTTGATCTCCAGGTCGGGAAGATCCCCTGGAGGAGGGCATGGCAACCCACTCCAGTATTCTTGCCTGGAGAATCCCCATGGAGAGAGGAGCCTGGTGGGGTTCAGTCCATAGGGTCACAGAACTGAAGCAACTGAGCACACATATGTGTAATTGAACTGTACGATTTCAGAGCCTAGCCTTTATTTATAAGATTATTTCCAAGATAAATTGCTCTCTAGGTTCCAACTAGGGATGTCAAGATCTCTCCCTACCCTGATCTTAGTGTCAGGCAAGACCTTGGCTGCACCCTAGCTTGAGAGTTTAAGGCAAACACATCAGCTACTAACGCTGGAATGTGCCCACAACATACTGAGTGCCAGTAATAAAACTCTCTGACAGGACATCAGAACTTAGACATCCAAATTAGCATTGTCTTTGATGCTAATTCGAGTATTAGCATAAAATTAGCATTTATGCTCTTGTTCAACCACACTGAACATTTAAAAAAGCTCCTCTCAGATTTTCCTTCACAGCCATTTAAAACCACACACGCATTACATGTACCCACTTGGGCGTGCACTCACACCTGGCCAAGTCACTGTCCCTCCTTTACAGCCAAGGTTCATTTCTGATTGAAAAGGGCATTATGACCCACCTGGCTCACTTATTTACCTTATTAATCAGTCTTAGTTCTAAATGACTTGAAGCTGTTTCCCCAAAGTCAAATCCACTTCCTTAGAAGACCACCTAAGGACATTCTAGAGAATGTGATTCAGGCTCTGGGGGAAATTCCCAGAAGGGTTTGGAGCAGACTTCTAGCTTCCCTTGGTGCCTGCTTTAGTGGTGACAACAGCCATCTGGAGGAGTAAGTGCTGGAATGTTTATTAAGTGCCCAGTCAGCAGGTGGGGTGGCACACCTTATGCCATAATGAGGCTCCATACCACAGCCTTTGATGTCCAAATGAGAGTGAAGTAATGCCAATTTTGGAATTGCTTGGGTTGGCCAAGAAGTTTGTTCAGGGATTTTCTCTAAGATGTTAGGGGAAAACCCAAACAAACTTTTTGGCCAGCCAATAATACACCCAAATCAGCAGCTCGGGGCTCTCATCTGTGCTGGAGGCCCCGCCTGGGCTCACAGTAGCTGGAGGAGCCACAGAATGTCAACCGAGGGCCTGCCTTGAGAAACCACCATCCAACCCTCTCATTTACTGGTAGGGAGACTGGGCCCACACAAGCCCCACAGTTGAAGAGAGGGGCTGAGTCTCCAGTACAGAGTGTGGGTGGCCCTTGCCTTACTCCCTGGAAGGGGAGAGAATCAAAGATCTGGCAGGGAAGCTGAGGGGAGCCCAGCTCTGGGTACCCCTCAGGACAAGGGAACTTCTGCCTGTCAGCGGCAGGCGAGACCCCAGCAAGCAGGCTGCCTGGGAGTTCCACGCTCTGCTCTCTAAGCTGCCAGAAACTCTTTTAGGGTGACAGGAGGAGAGCGCTCCTTTGTGAGGTGTCCCATAACCCAGGAGCCCAGGATGGGGAAAGCTAGAACAGCAGCCTTTTCAGCTCTGGTCTGTTGGCGAAAGTGGCGGCCACCCCCAGGCAGAGCCTGGTGTGTGGGGAGAGGGATGGGTAGGGTGGTCAGGGACCCTCTGTTTCCTCACCCAGCCCCTCCGTGAGTGTGGTCACTTTCCCTCGGGTGCTCGTTATTGGATGAGGAAAATGCCTGCCCGTGTCACCAGAAAGCTGATCTTAAAGGTCAGCCTCTGGCCTTCTCTGCTGTCCCTGTTCCTGCATGTGTGAGTCCATGTCAGAGGTGGCAGCACGGCCCGGGAACATGACCTTGGGCACTTGCTGAGCACACAGCCTCCCCTGGCTTGGGATCAGGCCCCAGCAGGTGGGATGAGGGCCTGAGGCACAGGGCTCTTTCCTTAGGAACTGTTCACTCTGCTCACCACACCAGCCCAGCAACCAGCTTGAGAGCCTGCGTGAGGTGTGCACCGTGGCAGAGGAGTGGAGCCTGCCCCTTAGGAGCCGAGACGCTCTGGGAGATGTGGCCACCAGCCGCCCCATCTGTAAAGGGTGGGCAGCTACCAGCAGAGCACTGATGCTGTGCCCAGCACCACGCTGAGGGCTTTACATGTATTGTCTCCTGTGATTCTCAGAGCCAGGTTATTACTGTTATCCCCACTTTACAGGTGAGAAAACTGAGGCATAGAGAAGATCATGCATATAGCACACAGCCCATGAGTGAAGAAGCCAGGACCTGAAGCTCATCATATGTACTTTCAAGGGTACTGGGCGTCTCCAAAGGAGTTTACATTCCTGAAAGTGCCTGCTCAACTCTTGAGTGCTGGGCAACAGTAGTGACAAATTGCTAGTGATTCCTATATGAGGCTTTAGCTCCCTAACAAGCCAGCAAGGCAGGGCAGGGGCACCGAGGAGCACTGCCTGAAGCAGGCCTTCTTGAACTCAGTCAGGAGGTGTTGCTGGCTGGCCTCAGATGACAGACCTTACTGTCCTGACCTGAGCAGGAGGGGGACAAAGGTGGGACCCATGCAGCCAGGAGGCTGGCAAGGGCAGTGGCCGGGGCAGAAGGAGGGGCTGCACTCACCCAACATTGAGGATCTTGGGCCTCTGCAACCCGGAGCCCTCGAGCCGGAAGACGACATTGGTGAGGGTGACAGGCAGCGGGTTCTTGAAGACAATCTGTACTTCGCACTCCTGGCCAACCACAGCTGCTCCCAGTAACTGAGAGAGAAAGAGACCCCCATTATCAGAGCCTCGGGCCAAATTTATGGGACTGGACACTCCCACCAGAGAGGGAGGGAAAGCTCCTTAGAATGAAGACCGCCCTGAGCCCCCATTCTCGCCTCACCCGAAGCCAGAGAGGAAACTCCAACCTACTCCCCAGCTGAAGCCACTCCAGAGTAAGGGAAAAGAGATTTGATTTTCCAGAAAGGGGAACCGAAGCCCAAGAGCCCAGGCTGGTCCCTGACCTCCTCCCACCACTGCTTCTGGCCTCGTGCCCTGCGCCTCGCCCTCCAATCTGCCCCCAGCCCAGCCCGCTGCTCTACCGTGAGACTGAGGTCTGGGGTACGCAGACGGAAGGTGTGCTGCTTGGCCAGCACCTGCCCGTTCTCCTTCACGTGGCCTGAGACGTTGAGCAGCATGGCTCCCTGGTCTACGAGCTGGGCCCGGTATTCCTTGTAGGCCACGGGCATGGTCACGCGCTCCGCTGCAGGGAAGAGGCCTGGCGTCACTGAGGCCTGCTTCCCTAGACCCGGCCTCCCCGGGTCTCCATGTCCCCAGCCCTGGGCTACCCAGACATGGAGAGGAGTGCTACAGGCTGGGGAAGGGGCACTTACAGGCCCCCGGCGCCAGCACCACCTCCTTCTTGCTCTCCTTGAAGACGGATCCCGTGACGCCGGTGTAGAAGGTGACAGAGAGGTAGAGGTGCAGCTTCACGGTGCGGGGGCTGCTGCCACGGTTGGTCAGCACCACGCAGACCGTCAGGTCCTGCCCCATCACTGCGTCCTGCGCCTCCACCTGCACGGCCACATCCTCCGTCGAGTCCCGCGTGGCGTACACGTTGGGTTTGCTGCCGTGGGCGGCCGCGGTCTCCACTGCCTTCCGCTCTGCTTCTGAGCCTGGGGGTTGAGGGTCAAGGGTGAGCTTACAACTGCTGCTGGGTGGGCGGGCACTTGGAAGGCACCCTTGGTTGTGGCCAGAGCTGGCTGGGATGGGGAGCTGGTACCTTCTGGGTGCTTATAGGTGTGCGTGATGTCTTCCCGCATGTTGGAGCCGATGGCCTTTGTAATGATGAGTGAGCCGATGGCCTTCTCCTCCACATACACGATCTTGAAGCTGCCGTCATCCTGTCGCTGCCAGTAAACTTTGTCGCTGTTCACCTGTCAGGAGGGCAGTTGTGAGGGGTGTGAACCAGGAATGAATGAGCCAGAGGGTCTGAGGGTGGGCCTGACCCCCCAGCTGCCTTCCCTGGATCCTAAGAACTGCAGGGAAGGCTGGATCCAAAGGTTGGGAGCTTCCTGGCAGAGTGAAACTGGGAGACTTTTCAAGCTGAGCCAGACAAGGCCAGACAGCAGGAAAGAAGTTGATCTGGGAGGCTCCGCACGGTGCATTGGGCATTAATAACAGTAATCCCTTGCACTCACTTGCTGACTCCATGACTTATAAAGCAGTTTCATACCCATTACTTCTTTTGATCCCGAGCACAGAAAGCACGGCAGCCATTATTATGGCTTTTTACAGTTAGGGAAACTAAGATTTGTAGAATGAGTGACCCGCCCAAGGTCACCGAGGTAGTTGGTCAGCAGTGGGGCACGCCTGGAGAACCTAGGACCAACGCCAGTGCCCTGGTCTCCCCAGGCTGCCCACGAGGGCACCGGGCGCACAGCCCTCACCTCTGCGAAAATGAAGGGTGTGTCGTACTTCATGTAGACCAAGCCATTCTTGATGGACTGCACAGAGCAGGGCCCACAGCAGAAGATGCCTACGGGAGTGAGGGCACCACAGGGGTGAGAGACCCAGGGAGGCTGAGTGGGACCCCTAGATCCTGGGCCCACCCTTCCAAGCCCACCCAGTCCCCACTGCCCAGGTTCAGCCCCCACCAGTCTGGATTCTCTGGTGGCTCAGACGGTAAAAAGTCTGCTTGCAATGCAGGAGACTTGGGTTCGATCCCTGGGTCAGGAAGATCCCCTGAAGAAGGAAATGGCAACCCACTCCAGTATTCTTGCCTGGAAAATCCCATGGACAGAGGAACCTGGCAGTCTACAGTCCATGGGGTCACAAAGAGTCGGACACGACTGACCAACTTCACTTCACAGTCCAGCTCAGGGAGGGAAAACAAAGGGGAGAGCAGTTCTATTTCGCTTCAGTCATTGGTGGGGGTGAGGGGGGCAGCAACAAGTGTTGGGGGACAAGCCTGCCTTGGTAACCAAATTGCTGGCATACTTCCTCCACTGGCTGAAGCTGGATGTCAGCTGTCTATGACCCCCCAGAGGTCAAGACCCCACCCCACCCACCCCATCCTACATCAAAACAAACCCAGAGCCCATTATGGCTCTGCTTGCCAGCTGGGAGAGAGATGACATCACAGTCACTATTCCAGAAAGATCCAGAACCACCCTCAGCTCTACAGCCCATGGTATCCTCTCTGTGGGGAGGTGACTGGGGAGCTGGTAGGAAACAGTGTCTGTCTTCAACATGCTCCAGAGGGCTTTCTGGAGGAGACAGGTTGATAGAGAGGAGGTGTGGCTGAGAGGACACAGAACAGGAAGTGAGGGCTGTCCAACAGGAGGGAATCTTAGAAAATACCTCGAACTAGGGTCTCCTTTTACAGATGGGGAAATAGGCTCAGCAAGGCAAAGTGAATGCCAGGACTTAAGACAGCCGGACACAGAGAGATTGGAAGGGGCTAATCCTTACCAAGTAGCTACTAAGCTCCAGCCATGCTGCTAGTCTAATATGGCTTCTCGCTTGATCTTCCCAATCACCCTAGAAGGTATACATCATCCCCATATTACAAACAAGAACACCAGAGCCCAAAGGTGCAAGGAACTGGCCCAAGATGACATATCTAAGAAGTGATCAAGCTAGAATCAAGCCCTGGCTGGCTTCAGAATCCCTGCCTGCCACCTAGCCCACCCACTTCCTAGAGCGGGGACTGGAACTCATGTCTCCTGGTGTCCTGTGACAGGCGGTTTCAATATCACAGGCGTCTCTGGGGTTGTATAACTCAGGGGGCACTATTCACAGAGATGACTGGGAGGGAGGGGTCTGGTCAAGACCAGAAGAGGAAGGTAGGCTAGGAGAGGGCTATCTGACTCAGGGTGAGGAAGGGAGAAGCGGGATGCAGGGAGGGGAGAAGCAGCTGGAGGGGCAGGTGGGGGCCACCTGGGGCCAGATTATTAAGTGGGAAGGGTGTGGGGGACCTGTTTGAGATCTAATTTTGTTTTTGACCACACCTCACGGCATGCAAAACTTCCCCCACCAGGGACTGAACCTGCAGACTTGGCAGTGGAAGTGAGGAGTCTTAACCACTGGACCACCAGGAAAGTCTGGGGAGATCTGATTTTTGCAGAAACATATGTTGCAGAGAAGAGACTAGTAGGTTATGCCATCAGTGATTATTTCTTAGGCTGGACTGGGTTATAGAAGCTGTTACCTCCTTTGAACCCGCCTGAACCCTGATTTTTTCCCCATACCATACATATAACTCAGTGGAGCAATGAGAAGAACTTGGTAAAAGCAAGAATATGTGTCAAAAGAGAGGAAGTTAGGGGCTGGGTTCACTCTGCTGCTGACCTAACACTGTGCCCTAGAGAAAGCCTCTAACCCAGCTGATCTGCAACATCACCAGGGGAACTTTCAAAAACACGCAGATTTCTGGAATCTGTTCCTGGAGTTCAGGTCTAGAAATTTCCTTGAAACAAAACTGAAACCACCTGGGAGAGAATAGGAAGTCTTACATTTTATGTTATGCAATTCTATTTTTTTTCTTCCAAGCATGTTTTACTTTAAATGTGCTTAGTCACTCAGTTGTGTCCAACTCATTACAACCCCATGGACTGTAGCCCACCAGGCTCCTCTGTCTGTGGAATTCTCCAGGCAAGAATACTGGAGTGGGTTGCCATGACCTCCTCCAGGGGATCTTCCTAAGCCAAGGATTGAACCTGCATCTCCTGAATTGGCAGGCGAATTCTTTACCACTGAGTCACCTGGGAAGCTCTTTACTTAAAATAGTGACTTTTTGAACTATATATATATAGTTTAAAAAGGTCTTTCAATTAATTACCTCCAGGACATGTGAATAAAAATGTAAGTGGGAAAAGTCGGTTTGTTGGGCGAGGGAAACCTCTCACTGAACTCTCTCAAATCTTGGGACTTTTGAGCCATCTGAGTGTAATAACCATTATAAATAAATAAAGTTGGGGCAAATAATTATGCAGAAAGGTGAAAATAAATGAAGGGTCACATGGTGATTGCCCTCATGAGTCCATCTGAAGAACTGTGGAACGAAAGGACCTGACTCCAAGGCCCCGTCCAGGACACTGGAGTTTGTTCCCCTAGCTGGGGACACAGGGAGAGGCCCCCAGTGGGGTCTGGGAGCCAGGCAGGGGCCCTGCTCACCACTGCTGGTCTCCTGGGGTGTGGCGTCCACAACCTGCCACCCATCAAAGCCTGAGGGCAGATCTGGCCTCTTCATCCAACAGTCATTCCACACGTGGAAGTTCCTGGATGAACGCAGATGGAGGGTTCAGTGGGCTGCCTGCCTGGGGCCTCCCCAGCATCCCCAGCTCTCGGCATCCAGGCCTTGCATCTCCGGTCACCAGTAGGGACAGGCAGCCCAGCCCAGCCCCAGCCTCACCAGACAGAATCATGGTTCAGGTGCTCCAGGGGCTTCATGTTCTCATCAAAGTAGATGTCCATGGTGAGGGAAGTGTCTGTGTCGTGCGCGGAGTTGAAGTTGGTGACAGTACGGGTGGCCAGGCCCAGACAGCGCAGCACTGTGGGGGGGCAGCCAGGGCAGGGGTAAAGGGCAGGTGAGGCATGAGGTCAGGAATAGCAAGGGGACAAGGGCAACTGGGGTTGCCAAGCTGGGTCAGGGGTCACTAGAGTCAGAAGTTCACCGAGCCAGGGAGTGTTGGGGGTAAGGGGAAGCCAGGCTACCTGCCTGGCCTTGTGCCTGCCTGTCCCTTCTCCCTCCTCTCCTCTAGGCCTTTCTGGGTTGTTAACACTAATTAATGATAATTAAGGCCAGCCTGCCAGCCACCCCCGCCTGTCCCTGCACTGTAGCCGCAACTGGGCTGGGCTCACGAAGGTGGAGCCTAGCTTCCTTCCATCCTCCGTGTAGAGCCCAGGCGGTTCGCGTTCCATCCCTCCACTACCTGTGGTGGTCACACCGGCGAAGACCCAGCACTGGCCGAAGGGGACAGAGTTGCCGGTGCGTAGGTAGCTGAGAAGGATCTCCACGCTGCCCACCCATGCTGATGGGTTGGTACCGCGGGAATAATCTCCAGACCAGTTCCCAATCAGGACCCCATTGTCATCCAAGGAGTTCACCTGTCCAGGACAGGATAGGGTGGGGCAGAGTTGGGGAAGAGGCTCAGGACCTGCTTTGTGGCCCCCAGCCTAGCCCCTGGCCCTGCAACCACCCCTCACCCCTAAACGCTCAAGATTCGGAGGCAGCCTGAGTCCTGCCTGCCCCTCCCACAGCCCTCTGCCCCCCCATCCTGGTCTGACACAGGAATGTGAATCCTGGGTGTGCCAAGTTTGGGGTTTGGCCCTACATTCCACAAGAGCTGGAACTGGAGCCAGGAAGGGGAGGGTTAGGGGGCAGGCTGGGAGGGGAGATGAGCGAGATCCCTTCCCACCGTACCTTTTGCAAGGGCACGGACAGGGCTGGGGTCCTGGAAGAATCAGAAGTGGTAGGAATGGGGGAGGGAGACAGCAGGCAGACACTCAGTAGGGCTCAGAGGCTCAAGAGAGCTCACCATGGCAGAGATGACCCGGGAGACACTGACGGGGTCCCTGCGGCCTCCATAGGGCATGCCCCGCCGGTCCAGGATGTACAGGCAGGCGTCCAGCACCCCGTGGTCAAACTAGGGGGAGCCAGGGCAGAGGTGACCCTTAGGCTAGCACCTGCGCCGCCACCCCGCCTCACCTGCCTCTAGTGCCCCCGAGTGCACGAGGCCCCAGCGAACCCTACCTGGCCATAGTTCCAGGTCCGCTCGCCAATCTGCGCTTCTGTCCCATAGTAAATTCGCCCAGACTCATTAAGCACATACTCCTGCCGCCAGTCCTCATGGTCCACATACACGATGTCCTCTGTGTCCCCAAAACACATATGCTTGGTCCCCTTCAGCCCTCTCCCTGGGTCCCACCTGCCCCTTGGCTGCTTCTGCAGGGCTCATGACTGCAGGGACACCTCTAACCTGGCAGCACTGCTTCCAGGACGGATGGAGTAAACAGGATAGGGGACAATGGGAAAAGGGTGGCTGTCACCAGGGCCCTTCACTAGGAGAGGTGATGCAGCTCTGTGACCTTGGGCTGGTCACTTCTCTACGTCCTGCATCGAGGTCCCCTCACCTGGACACTGGGAAGCTGGCTTCTCCTAGGGCTAGGCACCCAGGCGCGTACCGAGATCTAGCAAAGGAAACCCTACATGCCCTCCCCTCCTGTCCACATTTTGCTCCAGCAGCTCACCGGGGCACCAGGGATTGAAGAGGATATAGATCTCGTTGCGGGGGTCAAAGGGCAGTTGGAACTCTCCAGCTTTGCAGCGTGTACGGACGGTGAACTGAAACTTGCCGATGATGGCGTTGGGGGAGGTGTGGACCCGCAGGTTCAGATTCTGCCCACTGGACTTGGTCACCTGGGCCTTCCAGCCTCCACTGGCCCCCTTGCCCACCGGGATGATCACGTGGGTGCCCTTACCCACCTCGGGATTGTTTCCTGCCATGGGGGAAACACCGATTAGCTGCTGCAGCCCACTTGAAGCAGGGGGATGGAGCCTTGGACTTCTCTCAGCCCCACCCAGGATGTGTGTCCCAAGTTGGACAACTGCCTGAGCCAGACTGAGAATAGCTCTGTCCCCACCCGACGCATGCCCACATGTCAGGGCAGAGCTCCAGTCCAACATCCCAAACCTGTTCCCTCGCACTTAACTCGGAGGTGAGTAGAAGAGACCAGGTCACCGTCACCCTCCACCTGCCTGACTGTGCCAGTATCTGGGCAGGAGGAGCAGAGCCACCCTGTCTGGGTCTAGGTGTCCCCACCCCACATGAAAGCACGGTTTCCTGTCCTGAAAGCCTGCCCGCTCTCTGGGGCTGCAGCTTTCAGAGCCCAAGGCATCCCTGCTGGAGGTGGTAAGGGTACCTGGGAAATTAGAGGCTGGGGTGGGCAAGGCTAGGCCCTAATCAAAGGGTACCAGGAGTCACCCGCCCCCGGTGGCAGCATAATCACCAGCCTAGGCAGTCAATGGCCACCAAGCAATGCAATGAGGGAGGCACATGCCCTGGGCCATGGGGACAGAGAGACAGAGTTGGACAGAGAGTGAAGTCACATCCTGGGGAAGGAGGGCAGACCCAGAAAGAAAGATACACAAAAGCAGCAACACTGGAGAGGATGCGGTAGTAAGGATCCAAAGGAAAAGTATCTTGAGACAAATGCTCCTGGAGGCTTGGAGAGGGTGAGCTTAGGAAATGAAAACAAGGAAGCCAAGACCCTCCCTCCGGGGGACACACTTACATGATTACACCTGCCTTAGCTGGCAGGGGCGAGGAGTGGGGTAAGGGAGGAGCCTAAAGACATCCCTGTGACCCTAATACCAGGGCTGGCAGCCCTGCTAACCAGCTCCCTATCCCTACTCCACCCTACCTGGGGTCTTGACCACCACCATCCCCATCCCCCACTGCAGGCTCCACTGACCGATGCACAGCTCCAGGGTGACGTGATCGGAGGACTCATAGGGACGAGACAGGAAGAGGACCATATGGAAAGGCTGCCCACGGCGGAGAATCAGCTCATCGTACTCGAACTCGTCTGTGTGGTGTTCTCGGCGGTTCTGGTCTGAGCGTGAACTCAGCAGATCCACGCCAGTGACCACCAGCATTCCCTCTGCAAGGCCACAGCTCTGGCTCAGTAGAGCCCCACAGGGTGTCTAGGCCCCCACCACTAGCCTCCCAGGCCCCCAGAGATGTCAGAATGAGCCTCAGGCCCAATTAAGGCATTTTGGCTCTCATAGCATGGCCAGGTGGGCCTCACCCCGGATGGTGCCATCTCCAGCTGCGTTCACAGCGCTGCCCCGGGAGCCAGGCCGGCGGGAGTCGGAGCCCCGGGAGTCGGGTCTTCGACTCCTGGAGCCAGACCCTCGACCTCCCCGGTCTCCACGGCGCTCAGGCCCCCAGTCATCGTCTTCTGCGTTCCTGCAAGAGCAGCAGCCGCAGCAGCGAGCCCAGAAGGATCGGCCCCCGCGGCGAGAACGTCTGTCTGGCTCTGGTTCCGGCTCTGGAGAAGGGGTGGTGGGGGGCTGCCAGGGGTTTCCACCCCAGCGGCCGACATCCGAGCGAGGACCCCCTATGTGGAAGAGGCAAGGAGGCTCTGATCACTCACTCAGACCTCCTTTACCCCTACAGGATGCTCCAGTCAGCTCACTCAGAAACCCTCCATCCAGAGAGCTGATTCCGTCCCAGCCAGATGACAGATGATCTGACCCTGACCCTGAGATTCCCTCAGATCCACCCAGAGACCTTCCCCCAAAGACTCCTCTCACTCACCTAGAGAAACTTCCCCCATTAGAGAGATGAGTCTTTTTCCCCTCTCACCCTCACAGGGACATCCTTCAAAGCAGATGCCCAATCCAGAAACCTGCTCCAGGACTCATCCCAGGAAACGAGTGCATGCTTGTCACAGCTTCGAGAGGCGGCTGCACAGACCATCCTGAGCCTGCTCCCCCTGCCAGCTCCTCAGTCTGGAGATCCAATGCTGAAGCCTCAAGGACCATCGCTTAGAAGGAATCCCCCACCCACTGCTCCCCGAATTAGATGAGTGACATTCACCACTGGGGGTCCTGGCATTTCCCCACGTTGTCGGGTCAAACACCCATGAGCAGTTGCTGGGAGGGGTAGGGGGCGGAGGTGCCTGAAGTCAGGCTTCCCAGGCAGGGGATCTCTGGTCGCCGGGAGCCTCGCTGGGGCGGACAGGCTCTGGCTGGCCCGCACTCCACCTTGTTGGCACCCGACCTCGGCCCCCAGACAGCATCGCTGGGGTTCAGCATCGCAGTGCCCCGTCGGAGCCCCTCACCTGATGAAGGTGTTGGCGACGACATCTCTGAGTCCCGCGGCGGAGGTGGAACAGGTCGGGACCGATGGGACGGGACAGACTCCGCCGCACGAATGGAAAGCGTGGGGCGGGCCGGTAAGTGGTTTTTAAGGGGGGAGGGCGGGGCCGAGCTTCTGGGAAGAAGAGGAAGGTTGCTTCGTCACCCCCACTTGGGGGAGGAGGTCCAGCGTCTGGGGGCCGGGAAATGACTCTGGGCCACACCCTCTTTTCACCTTTCTAGGAACTAAGGACCGACGAGTAGGGAGAGGGCACGGTTGGTGTCTGTGAGGGCTCAAGTTGGAAAGACTCGGGCGATCACCTGTCTGGGGGATGCTGCCTGCCAAACTGGGTGCATCAGAGACACATTCTCAGTGGAGAAGCTCAGAGGGCAATGGGCCAGGGGCCACCTCTATCCAGCAGACTTGCTGTTCCCAAGCCCAGGCTGCCTGCCTGTGTCTCTGAAACTGTCCATGGGCTGACTCTAGGACCTGTCCAGCCCAGGGAGGTCCCTGGATCCCAAGTTGTTAGAGACTGGTGACATCAGCACCTGGCCCTCAGACTGGCTCCACCAGCCAGCCCTTGACCTGCCGGCTCTACCAGATCCTCTGACCCTACCATCCACCTGTCCCTCCTTCTTCCTCTGGCTCCACCAAGCCCCCAGTATGAGTGAGAGCTGCTTCCTGCTCCCTGGGTCCCTCCACCTTTGGGATTAGGAAGGTCAGAGTGGAAGCGATCTCGTTTTCTAACGGTCACCCTTCCCCAACCCCCCAGGGGTTTGGAGGTGACTTTGGTCATTGCTCTGGGGCTCAGGTGGAAATGAAGTCTCTCTCCCCAGTCTGCAGAGTACCCCCTTCTTCCACTGAGACAAATGTCTGGTGAGCTGGAGGCCGGGGTTCTCAACTTGGAATTCTTCCTAGGAATCCTGACCAACTGGCTGCAGGCACCTGCCCAATTCCATCCCAACCCTGAGAGAAACACCACGGAGGCCACCAAGAGAACCCCAAGGCAAAGAGGAGGTCAGGCATCTTCCGGAAGGTTGGGACCCTGTCTTAGGTTCTCTTCTCTCCATCCTGCCATTGTCCCAGCTCTGCCCATGGGACACTGAACAGAAGACAGTAAAAACAGGGAGGGCAAGGAGATACAAGGAAGCTGCCTGGAGGAGAGGCTGAGTTTGGTGATGCATGCGGCAGGGAGGTGCCTAGGGGAGTGGGGACAGAGGCTCCAGGACCTAGCAGAGCCCTCCGCATCTTCATGACCTTTTCCTGTCCAAGTCTAAGCTCCAGACCTGGCAGGGGGTGGCTAACCCCACCTCCAGCACATTCAAGAATAGAAATCACACTAGCAGAAATAAAATTTCCAGGCAGGTCAGCCAAAGGGCTTCATGGAAGGCTGTTTGTATATCACTCCGGATACAGAAAGGACAGGGAGGGCCCTGAGAGTCCAGTGTGTGTACATGTAGGCCCAGGTAGATTCTCAGGGAAACAGGAAAATCCCTGGTCACATTCTCTCCCTCCTGTCTCAATCAATCTTTCTGTTTCCCCACCCAGCCAGGTTTGACTCAGGGCCCTCACCCCTGAGCCACTCCCCTTTCATCCCAGGAGGCTCAAGTGCCCCTTTCAGAGTCAGGACAAGGTACTTGTGTGTGTTGGGGGGACCCTGGGAAAAGACACTATCTTGGTACTTTAGGAGCTAAGGCCAGGTTCTGCCCAATCCAGAAGCAAGAACATGAATCTGGAATCCCAGACCAAGTTACAGAGACAGCTTTGGCTCCAGCACTTGAGCTCAGCAACCTTGGGTGCGTCTGAACAGCAGTTTCCTCATCAGCACAATGGGCCTAATCATCTCAGCCCTGAGAGCTTGTGGGGATCAAATGGGATCAAGTATTTTCAAGGGCTCTTTATCCTGGGCATGCTACTCATGGAGACTAATAGTGTTGTTATAAGAGAGTGGAGCCAGGGCGCCCTGAACACACCTCCTGGGAACAGCTTTGGTGAAGGAGAGCCAGAGCAGACAGGGTATCTGGAAGGGACACAGATCACAGAAGAAACTTCTCTCAGCCCTTCTAGTTGGAGAGACTTCCAGGTGCTTTGTAGCCCCACTCAAACTAGAACCTGAACCCAAACCTGATGCCAGCCTGGAGCTTAGGCGCAGCCCAGCCCCAAAGCAGAAGGCAGACTCCAATCCAGCCGTGGCCCTGATTCTGCCCCCAACATGGAGGTTCTGCTTCTCCCCGACAGGGAACAGCAAGACTGAGCATGAAACGGAAGCACAGCGGGGGAGCCGACACATCTCTCTCCCTTTCTTGTCCAGAAAAGCAGTGGTGACAGCAATAACGGTGGTGGCGGCAGCAGCTTAGCAGCGCTCAGGGACCTCCTCATTGTTTATTCAGTTCCAATAAGTTAAAGGGCAAGGGTGGGGGCAGGGCCTCTTAGGTGAGGATGCTGCTAACCGAAGGCAGCAGCTCGGCCAGGTGCTCCGAGCTGCCCTCCGCCTGGCACAGCGGGTTGCCCTGCAGGTTGAGGAGGGTCAGCCTGGGGCAGGAGGCGAGAGGCTGGAGCACCGCAGGCTGCTGGAGGCCTTGGGCAGGAGTCAAGGAAAGCTCAGCTGGTTCTCCAAATCTGCCTGCTCCTGAACACCTGTCACTGCAGATCGAGCACTGCTACTGAGCAGCCCGCTGGATGGGCCCCTTGGCCACTTCCCTGTAGGACACAGGCCTCTAGGCTGCAGATACCTGCCCCTGGGGGCCAGGCAGGAGGTGCAGGACCCTGAGGGGATATGGTCCCAGAGGAGTGGTGGAAACTGTGGCCAAGGGGAAAGCCAGCCCCTGCTCCAGAGGTGCCCATGATTCATCAGTGGCCAAGGGCTCCCAAGTGGAAATGCAGGCCAAAGCATGCTTCAACTTACACGTTTGAGAATAATCAGAATTCTAGATTTTTAAAGAATATAAAACCTCCTGATTTTAAACATACGACGTGGTACCCAAGAACATCTGTAGGCAGGGGGTTTGTGAACTTAGGTTTGAGGGAGTCACTTCTTTCCATCCTGCAAAACTCTACCAGTGAGAGTCAATGACAGCCTCATACAGCGCCAGGCTATCCTCTCCTCAGCTCAGATGGCCAATGCCCCCTCCTCACGCCCAGGGCATGCACGCCCTGCCTCTTGGCCATCCCTTCCTGGTGTGGCACCTTGCCCTCCCTGCTGTCTGAATGGCACCCAGACGGAAGGATACGGTTGTTACACAGGACAAGCTCCTGCAACCGGGGCAGGTTGGTGACACCATCCAGGGATTCAATTACGTTATCATTGGCCTGCAGCACCTGGGAGCAGGGAAGACAAGGCAGGTAGGTAGGCAGCTGTCAGTATGGGATTTGTACAAGCCACCGGGGAGCCCAGGGTGATCAGCTTACAGGGCATGGAAAGGCTCCTGGGGTCAGGCTGGGTGACAGAAGAGAAGGCTGGGGTCATCTGTGGGGGCTGGGAGGACCCGGGCATCTCTTAGTAGGGTGGAGTGACTTGTGAGGTGGAGGAAGGGGAAAGGGAAACCCAGAACAATGACAGAGGATTGGGGGCTTTACCTCAAGGCAGCGCAGGGCAGCCAGAGCAGGGGGCAGGGCTCGGAGACGATTGTGTGACAGGTCAAGGTGAGTGACCAAGAGCAGCTGCTCCAGATGGCAGAGCACCGTCAGATCCTGAGGAGGGGGACGAGATACCCAGCGAGGCCTGGCGGACAGCTCTCAGCTGTCGTTTATCAGGCCCTTGCCCAGTGCGCCCCACACAGGCCCTGGGGGGTCCCCAGCTGAGGACAGGAGGGAGCAGCTGGGAAGCATACCTCACCACCCCCAGCAGTACATGCTCCTGATCAAGGACACGGGGTCGGGGTGGCCTTTAGTGCAGGGAGCGGGGCAGGTACACGGTGCTGGGATGAGACAGATACTAGCGGGAGAGGGCCCAGTGAGCCCGGAGTTGGTTTGGTGGGAGCAAAGGTGGGCAGCAGCACCGTGATAAAAATAACGTGTTGGGGAGATTGATTAGGAACGACTACAGAGGAAAAACAGAGTCAGGAGTTTGTCAGAAATCTCTGAGAACTATTCAGCTGTTAGGTGTTGGAGTCTGCCCCAGGGAGAGAAGCATGGAATGAGCTAAGGAAGAAATGTCCAGAAGGGCGCGTGAGATGGAAGGCAAAGCAGGGGACGTGAGTGTCTTGGCTGAGGCCTGAGGAGCAGATATAGACACTGCCGGTGCTGAGAAAGGGAGGCGGGCCAGCCGGGTGAGGGTGCGGAAGGCGCATGCGCACGCCCTACCTTGTGACCCAGGTGCAGCACGCGCACCTCCGCGTACTCCATCTTGAGCACGCTGTTCTCCAGCAGGAACTTGCTGCGCAGGTCGTCCAGGTACGCTGCCCTCATTGGGTCCACAGCCTGGCGGGGAGAAGAAGGCACAGGGACTGTGTGTCAGCTGCCTGGCCCCTGAGTGCTGGGCTGCCCCCGTGCCAACTCCCGCGGACCCAACTTGCCTTGAGGGTTTGGAAGTACTGCAGGGTCTCCTTCTCGTACTGCAGGGGGTCCAGCGCCCTCATCAGCAAGATGATGGTGAGCAGGCACCCTGGGGAGAGGGTGGGGATTAGGACGGAAGGATCCTCCTGGCAAGGAGCCTGCCTAGGATGGGCCCTCAGAGAAGCAGGAGCTCAGGGGAATCGGGCCTCACATTTATTCTCAGGCTCCAGCTCCTGCAGCTCCTTACAGGACTCCAGCTCCGACTGTAGTACGGTGGACTTCTCCACTGACAGCTCACACCTGAGGGTGGGCACGGTGGGGGAGCAGTGCTGGTCATCCCCAGTAGCCAGTCTGAGACATCTGCTTGAGCCCTTGGCATCCCACCCAGCTGCCCAGAGTGCACAGCCCTGCTCCTATCCATGTGTTTCCCTGTGCTCATCACCTGAAGAGCTGCTCATCCGTGGCGGAGTCCCGGCACCAGCCCTCTTGGCGGCCTGAGAGACAGAGCAGGGGTAGGAGAGGACACCCATGAGAGGAAGACAAGGATGGGGGGCGCTGCTACAAAGGGGGGAGGCTGCAGGCTGGCTCACCTTTTAAGAGCACACACTCCTTCTGGGCATCGCCTGCCGTCCAAATGACACGAAATGTATGCTGGGGCAACTGGTCGTTGAGGGAGGTGGCGGGCAGGTCACAGAGCTGGGAGCATGGGGTTAAGAGAAAGCCCAGGCTGCACCACTTTTCTGACTGTCCCACCCCAGCCCTGTCCCAGCCCCGACTCCACCCACCAACCCTGGGATACCCAGACGTGGCTAGGCCGGTTCCTGCCCTCTGGGGTCCTCCACTCCACAGCCAGGGGTGACTCATCAACCATGAGCAGCAAGGTCTCCATGCCGGAGCCCACCTGGCGCAGGGGACAGAGACAGACCATCACTCCAACGGCACCAGGCCCACCATCCACGGTACCCTTCAGCAAAAGCTTCAGGACTCACGAGCAGGGGCCGAGAGAAGGAGACAGTCAGGCATGCCTCATCCCGGCTCACGTGCAGGCAGCGCAGGGCGTCCTGGGGATCAGCTGTGGGAAGAAACCGTCTCAGGTCTCCTTAAATATCTTTCCATTCCTTCTTGGCTCCAATCCCCCACTTCTTCCCTACTGTTCACCTCGTCCCAGGAGCCAGCGATGGTAGAACCAGGCACTCTGATCATTGGGGTCAGTGAAGAAGGCGTTCTGCACCAGCTCCAGCTCTGCAGGGGCCAAGGAGGCATGGTGCTTTGGTTAGGACCCTTCTGGGCTCCTGTCTACCCCCACCTACTGCCCTCTCTTTGGAGAACTTCCTGCCTTCAGTTTCACTTATATGCCAGCCTTACCCAGGGGCTGCGTACATCAGGAGCCAAGTGGACACTTGGGCTCTCTGCAGCCAGGGGCTGGATCTTATGCATCCCCAGAGCCAGGCATTTTCCCGAGTGGTAGGTTCAGGAGCAGGCCTAGGCATCAGGGTCAGAAGGGCAGCATGGGAGAGTCCTCTCAAGCACTCCCTGACCCTGCTTACCTTTGAGCAGCACATCCTCAGGGAGGCGCCCCTGGGGTCCAGAGTCTGGCTGAGGGTGCAGCTGGGGCAAGAGGCAGGAGCGGTAATGCCAGGAGGAGTAGTTGGAGAAGTTTCGGGTGATGAGGCTGTCAGTGAAGGCAAGCTCCTCTGCAGGGGGCACAGCTGCCTGTGCAGCCACAAACCGCCGGTAGTCCCAGCAGTGAACTGGGGGGATAGGCAGACAACACATCTCAGAAGCAGGGCAAGAAGAGCTGCCTGGCTGGGACCGTGGCATCCCCTTGGAGACCCCAAGAAACACCTCTGTGCCCTCCATGGAGGACACATTTGGCCTCGTCATCCCTTGTGTCATCAGCTCAGTGGACCCATCCTGGCCATCCCTCCCAACTCTGGACCTTACTGAGGCCCTAGTACTGGGACATGGGGCAGGTGTAGGCAGGGAGACAGAATCTGCAGGCACGTACAGTTCCGCTCGTCAACCTCGAGGAAGCGGGCACACAACTCCAGCTCCCGGGCCCAGTTGGGCTCTGGCAGGCGGCCCAGAAGCCAGCAGCGGTGGTGCCAGGTACCATAAGACTTGGGGTTCACCCTCAGGCAGCTCTCCAGGAAGCCTAGTTCTGCCTTCACCAAAGCGGCCAACTCCTCAGGGGACCTGTGCCCAGAGGAATGGGGGTCAGGGCCCTCCAACACCCAGTCTCATTTCACCCCTGACTTTCTGCACCTAGCCCTCCACTGCCCTCTGCCTATGCCCCTGGCTGCCCCATTCTTCTTCCACCCCTGGACCTAGGCCGGGCAGAGCCAGAGCGAGGGCCATCTTCCTTGGGCCCTAAACCCCTACATACTTCTGGACCTCCAGCTGCTGGAGCACCTCTCGTCGACAGTTCCAGAGGGTGGCAAAGTCAGGGTTGGCTCCCAGAATCTGGCTTGTCAGTTCCAGCACTGACTCATCCAGTTCTCCAGCCTGGCGCTGAGAAGATAGATAGCAGGATCAGGGATCACATCACTCTTCTGCTACAGAGCTCCATAACATAAATAGAACTACTGAATGTTCTGTGAATGCCACACTTTACTACAAGTACTATACAAAGCCCTTTATGGGATAATATGTAATCTTGCAATCACTGATTTTCACAACAGTCTTATGCAGTAAGTGCAATCGTTAGCCCTGTTTTACAGATGGGCAAATTGAGGTCCAAAGAGATTCAGTAGCTTGCCTAAGGACACACAGCTAGTAAGTGATAGAACCTAGATGTGGATTCAAGCAACCTGACTCTAAGGCGCAGTTCTTGGTCAAGTGCTATGCTAAGGGAGCCACGGTGGGAGGGGACTACCTCTGAGGGCCCCACCTTCTGGAAGACAGTCTGGGTGGCTGCCTGGTATAGCTTCAGCTTCTGTTCCCGCTCTAGTCTTTTGGCTTCCGCTTGCTCTTCCGATGTCTTCACCTTCAGGCGCCCGTGCTATGGTTGCAAGAGTGCAGGCTGCCTTGCTGGGGCAGACCCACCGGAACCACCCCTGCGGAGCCCCAGGTTTATATCGGGCAACGGAGGCAAGCCCACGCCGGACAAGGGCAAGGGCGTGCGCATGCGGAGGTGAGCTGGGCTCAGGGTTCTCACCATGGTGCTGGCTCAGATTCAGGGCAGGGGAAGGGTCCAGTGGTGCCCGTGAAACCTGGCGAAAGACGTGTCAATCATGGGAGTCCCGCCCCTCGGAGCCCCGCCCCTCGATGTCCCCAGGAAACCGTGAGCAAGCCCGGGCGGAGACGCCTGGGGTGTTAAGGGGTCCCGGGACAGACACTGCAAGTCCACGAGGAACCCACCCGAACTGGTCTTGCACTCGTGCGGCCCTGCCTACAGCCCGATCCGCCGGAGCTGGGCCCGAGTTGGGGCACTTAGCTTATGGAGACCACTCCGTGCCCAGAGGTTGCCTCTACCCGCCCGCCCCAAGGTTCCCAAGCACTGCTGCCCCCCGCGGGCGGACCCACCTGTGCTGGGAGGAGGGGAGCGGGACGCGGAGCTGCGGCGCCCGCCACCGAGCCCGAGCGCTGGCTAGAGCGGCGTCACGCCCTGGCTTCTCCGAGGCGCAGCGCCCTCTGCAGGCCTGGGGAGGGGCTCGCAGGAGAGCTTCCGACTCCGGAAGCGCCTGCGCAGGATTCCTGCGCGCTCTGTTCGAAAACGCCAAGTCCTTGTTAGCCTTCTGGTGTGTTAGTGTGAACGCTTAACTCTGATGAGCTCGGGAAAGCAGCGCGGGGTGCAGTTCCCAGCCAGCTGCTCAAACTGCGTTTCATTTGAAAAAAATTCTTCAACAGCCGGAAACCCACCCTTTCAGCGCTCGAGTGACCTCACTCTGGCCGCACTGGCCACCTCTTAGTTGCCGAACCTAACATGAAGTTTCCTGTCCTTATCTTCGTTGACCTCTGCAGTGTTTGATGCTACTGACTTTCCTCGACTTGACACCATGTTCTGGTCTCTCCTGCAGTTTCGTCCCTCTCTTCTCGTCTCTTCAGCTTGTTTTCCTCTAAATGATGTTGATCTTCTTTCCTACTACTCCTTTCTTCACACCCTGCTCCTGGAAGAATGTTCACAAATCCAAGCCTTAAACTGCTTGGAGTTGGAGCTCCTTACAGCTCAGTCCTGAGTCCACAGACCTTCTGGCCCGCACTTTCTCTGAGTGACACTCTTGCTACCTGTACTGCCATGGCACTCAAACTTGTGTCTCCAGTCCACATGTCTTGCAAACTGTAATAATGGAAAAAAAAATACAGACACACACATATTCATAAGCCTGTTAGGTATCACCTGGGTGTTCAAGAGACACCTGGAACTCCAGAAGTCAAAAAGTATCATTGGCTCCTCTCCTTCCAGTCTAACCTTTGGCCTTCATGTTACCTATATCAGTGGATGGCCTCTGCACTTATCCATGATATCTCATAAATACCCCCTCTATTCCCACTGTGCTAAGAATTTCAGTTCATTTATTCCAGAGATAGTTGAGTCTTTTCAATGTCCCCTCATTTTCACCCTGCCCCCCTTTATCTCTGTGTTGCTGAGTCAACCCTTCTGAAATGCAGATTCGATTGTGATGTGTCTCTGCCAAAAACCCTTCCATGAAGCTTTTTGGGAAAGACTCTGAATCTCTCAGATCAGCACATCAGGCTTTTTCGCATTTGGGCCCTCATCCCTATGGCCTCATGTTCTGGCTCTATGAAAAACTCTTCATTTCTGCTGATAGAAGGGCTTGGGGTTTCCCAAGCTTGTTAACCCGTTCCCTCTTCCTTACTCTCCTTCCCCCACACCTCTTCCTTTGCCAGAGTAACTCCTGTTCACCTTTAAAATTTAACTCAATGTCACCTCCAGGAAGCTTTCCAAAATACCTCAATCTGTCAATGATAACACTTATTCCTCTGTCCTACTGTGAAGTCTTGATGTGTATGCTAGCTTCTCCTAGGAGATTCAAAGTTCCTGGAGGACAGAAACAACATTTTTTTGATCCTCCTTCTCCAATACCTGGGCCCGATTTTCAGTAGTTATTGGATAGTTATTTGAATGACTAGAACACTACATCGTGAGGGCTGGCTTGGCTGGGCCTAATGGTCAGTGCTGTGCACATTTAGGGATCTGAGAGATTGTGAGGCTTGGACCAGCTCAGGAAGGTTTCCTGATGGAAGCTTCATGGGTTCAGAATGGTCACTGATTGTGTATTTGTGAGAAGTGTGTGTCCATGTGGCATATGTATAAGACACATCTAGGTAAAATATGGCTTTAAATTCTTTATATTTCTTCCCCACCTTTCTTAGGCCCTGGAAATGCATGTAAAGTGTCCACTCTCTATTCTGTCCTGACAAGCTTCAGGGAAAGAGACACGTGCCCTGGCCTCCTATACTTGTAGTCACCTTCCTCACTGGGACTGCAATGACAAGCACTGTGTCAAGGGCTTTGCACACACACAGGATTACATGTGGGAGGCAGTAAGGAGAGTGCTTAGGAACATGGACTCTGGGGTCCAACTGCCTAGGTGCAAATTCTGGCTTTGCCATTTATTAGCTATGTGACCTGGGCAAGGTACTTAATACCTGTGTTGAGTTTCTACTGTGTCTCAGTATTTTCAGCTGAAGCATAGGGAAAATAATGTTACCTACCTGCTAGTGTTGAGTGAAAATTAAATGTAAAGTCTATGTAAAGTGTTTAGGACAGTGCCTGAACAGTACTAAGGACAATACTGGGTAAGGTAAATAATAATAGTAGAAATTTTTTTCTTTTTGGCTGGGCTGGGTGTTCATTGCAGCATGTGGGGACTTCTCTCTACTAGTGCATGTGGGCTTAGTTGCCCCACAACATGTGCTATCTTAGTTCCTTGACCGGAGGTCAAACCCATGTCCCCTGCATTGGCAGGCGGATTCTTAACCACTGGACCACCAGGGAAGTCGTAGTAATTTTCTGATTTTCTTAACAAATATGCCAGGAAATAGAGGTTCAGAGAGAAAGGCTAAGTAACTTGCTAAGTGTCACCCATGTAGTAAGTGGTCAAATGGACATAGGTCTGATCTGGCCCAGTCCTCGCTCCACCTCACCAGCTACTTTTTTTGTTTTGTTGGTTGAGTTTTCGGTCACCATCTATTCTTGCTTCCTACTCTATAACCACTCACATGTACAACCAGATATCTGGGAAGACAGGTGCCCACAGGTACAGATGTGACAGGTGCAATCTTATTACATCATGGTTGCAAAGGGTGGAGGAGATGGGGTGGAGGAAGGCTGCAGTAGGCATGAAATATTTTTTCATGATTAGCAATCCTGAAACTGGGAAGTTTGAGTCAAGCAGACTTAAGGGAGGAAGTGAGTCTTAAATCTGCTTCCAAGAAGGTGGAGCCCGGTTTTGGAAAGAGGACAGGAAGGGCATTTCAAGCACGTGTTATGACAGGAAGGTGGGTGAGAGATAGCCAAACAGACTTAGCTGGCTGGCAGAGACTGAACCAGGTGCCTGTAAAGATAAGAGCAGTGGAGCCAAGACAAGCCTCTTGCTTTAAGGCAAAAGGATGTGTCAGGAGTTATATTTGGCCTCCTGTGTGGGATAAGTGGGAAGCAGGCAGGTGTCTGAGTCCACAGTCTGAATGATGCTTGAGGAAGGGATTTTACTCCCTTCTGTGCAGAGAAAAGAGCAAGAATAACCGAGTACTGATTGGTCCCAGACATCCTATTTGAGGCACTCACCACCTATTATGATTGTACGGTGAGGACCAGTGCATACAGTGGGTTCCCACAGAGGTTAAGTTGCTTGCCCAAGGTCGCAGAGCTGGGAGGAAACCAAGTGCCCCTAACACCGCATTCACTTACTGAGTTTAAGATTAGTCTCTCTAACTAAAAATTTATTCCCTTCCTTGTACCCTCCGATCTCAATCCTGTGCTAACTGAACATCAATCAACCAGAGTCAGATGACTAAAACTGCTGTTGTCGGTAACAGAAGAGGGCAGGGTGGGCGCAGGTAGGAATTCCACCCAGTAGGGAATGGGGACCACGGGAGGCAGAGTTGAGAGACCCACCAACAAACTCTAGTAGAGGCATGTGAGGGCCAGACTTGGGCAGTGGGGTGAAGAATCCTCACTGGGGAGTGAAGGAAAAAATAGACTATGAAGAGAGGTTCTGTGACCTTGAAGCCAATAATTAATAACAACTAAATTCTTTACAACCAGGATAAGAAGAAACTGAGATTCTGCCCAAGGTCACACAATTTGTAAGTGATACAGCCTGGTGTCACGCTGAAAGTCAGGGTGCCCTTCAGAGGACAACTGAAATCACCCTTCATATACACACAATAAAGTTTTCTCCTTCTCTAAAACAAACTGACCAACCAACCAACCTTGGCTGTCTCATTTCAGAAGACACCGTACTTTCCCTCTGTCTAGCTTGTCCACTGTGCTCACTGTGCCCAATGAACGTCCAGAGTGTGGGGATGTGAAGCGTCACAAGACTTCTGGGAAGCTGGGGTGGGTGTGCTGGAGAGCCAGGTTGGGAGAGAGTTCTACTGTGAGGAACTCAGAACTGATGGTCTGGATCTTCTTGAGGCCATAGTTCTGCCAAGTATCAAGTGAGCAGTGGTTAGATGTTTGGGTGGGGGCACCCCAGGCGCTTGAGGGGAAATCAAATGCTGGGAAGTCTGGGCCAGGCTCCTCTGTTCATGGAATTCTCCAGGCAAGAATACCAGAGTGGGTTGCCATCTCCTCTTCCAAGGGATCTTTCTGACCTAGGGATTGAACTGGTATCTCTTTCATCTCCTGCATTGGAAGGCAGGTGTTTTGTTTTTTTTGTTTTTTTTTTTACCATCAGCACTTTTTTTTTTTTTTTACCATCCTGGGCTGTTGGGAAGCTCAGGGATCAGCTTAAGTTGCAGTAAAGGAGTTGCAAGGGGGAATAGCTGAGCCTGCTACCTGCCACCCTGAAGGAAGGGTGGAGTTGAAGCTTCTCTACACAGGAGCAGAAGTGCCCACTTCCTGTCTCTTGCAACATGGAAGCTCCTCTCCCTCACCTTCTTGACCTTCTCTAACCTTGACCACCACCAGAACAGGACGTCAGAGCTGGAGAGGGCTCGATGGATCATCTGGCCCCCGCTTATTTCCCAGCAGCCCTCGCACACTTGGTAATGTGAAATCACATACACATTGGTGGCAGCCAGGGCTGGAAACCAGGTTTCCCAGTGATTATCACAGAGGTTCTGCAGCCATCAGCTCCATATTGGGACATGTTTAGGGATAAAATGGTTAACTGTGGGTAGGATGATAGGATAGTAGATATAACTGGTAGGAATTTCATCTCCAAATAATGGTGGTTAATGTGTGTTTATCAACTTAAAGGGAAGTCTCTACTGGTGGGGGCACTTTTCAGTGACATGCTGGCTGAGCACACTGCCATTCTCAAGAACTGAAGGCCGCTAACACATAGTTGGGAGCAATGCTGGATGATGGAATCCGGATCTAAACTTAATTTGAGGGCCCAGATTTGACCAGATGGCATCGAATGGGGACAGAGGCACAGTCTGGTTCTTTGGTCCTCACACCATCCTCTGCACAAGGGCATGATGTGTGGGCAATGGAATGACACCAGTGGGCAGACAGGGTGATTCTGGTTGGGACAGGGTTGGTAAGAGCTAGCACCTTGCCAGAAGTAGTGGCCTGACTTTGAGCAGCATGAACAGAACTTTAGGACCCAGAATGAGGGAGTGCAGAGGCCCCAGATCTGTGATGGTCAGACCCTGTTGGGAGTGTGTGGTCCATTTAAGGTGGACAGGGACAAACAGCGAGGTCCAGAGGGAGAAATCAAGATGGTGAGAGCAGGCCATGACCAGAAAGAGGACATGGGAATGTCAAACTGGGGGAGAAGACTCCAGGGGCAGATGATCTTCAGACTCTAAGGGCTTCTAGTTGGAACAGAAGCCACAGTGATTCTGTTAATCCTGAGAGCAAAGACCAGTGGATGTATATAGACTTGCTACAGGGGAAGACTTTCTTACAGTTAAAGCTGTCCAAAGATAGAATGGGCCTAAATAAGTGGTGGTGAATTCACCATCATGGGAGAGGGGGATAACCAAATGTGTGCTGGTCAACAACTTTGTGAAATGGGGTAGAGAACATTCGAGGACTAGAATGTTCTCCAAAGTTATGAAGCAATCTGACTCTTGGGATGGCCTCTGAGGGCTAGCATGACTCAAAGTCCAAGAAGATCCTTTATATTCACCACCTCCCCAAGGTTCTGGGGTCCTTCATACTTGATTTGAGTGCTACAATTTTTTTCTGTCCTCTCTGCTCCTCAGTTCACTCTGCCAGGTTGGGGAAATTCCTCAATGACCAGTGGTGCCACCAGATACCCATAACTGGAGAAGAAGAGAGAATAGACTGGCCAGTGAGAGGGAAGGGCAGGGTGCCAAGGCTGGGCCCCAAAGACAGAAGAGCCCCAGAGGGAAAGTCCCCATGCTAGAGCATCCTATTTCCCCCAGGGTGTGGCAGGTGCTGACTCAGGTTGGCAAATCTAGGGGAAGAGATGAAGGGAAAGCAACCAGGAAATGCAATTGAAAAGCTGGAAAAACTTCTTGAACCAGAACTAGTCTCTATTACTAGAGCCAGGTACTGCATGGTGGCTGGTGAAGATGACAAACTTGCCCTAAAATTGCCCAGAGTGTGGTGAGGCTGGGAACATGGCCGAGAAACTCACTGCTTGGCAGGGCCTGGATGACAACCACCAGTGCACAAGTCGAGGGTATGCCTTGGGTTTGGGGCATATACAATGGGGGTGGTGCCAAGAAGTAGTAGCCCTGGATTCTACGCCTGCATGAGAAACAGAATCCTTGGAACAAGGAGAGACTGTGGGGTGCTCTGGGTGGTAGATGAGAACAAGGGACAGAGGACAGTCCCAGGAAGGAGGAGCTGCTTGCTTTGGGGAGCACCCAGCCCTTACCTCTTCCCTGTCCATTCCTTTGTTCAACAGAGAGTGACTGGGTGCCCCAGAACTGGACGCCATGGTAGGCATGGAGGGCAAATAGATACATGGAGCTTATGGTCCCGAGCAGGGCTGTCCCACAGAACCTTTGGAAACAGTGTAGAGAGGCAGTCAAGTAATCTTATAGGCAAATGTAACATTACAGCTCTGCCCTTAGAGAGACACGTGTGACTCTGGGGGAGCTCTTAAGCTAGTGGGTGAGGTTCGCAGGGAAGTGAGCTTGGAGTTGGGGCTGCAGGTGCTGGGGAGGAATCCTGGCTTGGGGCTCAAACATGCATCTCCTCTGTGCCTCCCCAGCAGCAGGCCCTATGGTGCCTGCAGTCAGGTCATCCTGTGGGGTGCGCATCCCTGCTTTCTCTCTGGCCGTGCTCTCTCAACAAGGCTGCTTTGATTGCAGTCCCCTCACCTAGTCCAGTGCCTGCACCGTGGTAGCCACTCAACAACTATTTACATAATTCAGCCAGTCAATCCTTGAGTAGTCATCACTGAGTACCAATACAGCCCACCCCACAGCATGATGAAGACTGCCAAGGTGCCTGCTCTCATAAAGCTTATTCTCAAGCTGGGGAGACCCACTCTGTAGAAGCAAATACATACAAAAGATGGTTTCGTCGAGTCATAAGTGCCCCTAGGAAAATTAAATACCCCTAGGAAAGATATAAGCATCTGAATGCAGAGTTCCAAAGAATAGCAAGAAGAGATAAGAAAGCCTTCTTCAGTGATCAATGCAAAGAAATAGAGGAAAACAACAGAATGGGAAAGACTAGAGATGTCTTCAAGAAAATTAGAGATACCAAGGGAACATTTCATGCAAAGATGGGCTCGATAAAGGACAGAAATGGTATGGACCTAACAGAAGCAGAAGATATTAAGAAGAGGTGGCAAGAATACACAGAAGAACTGTACAGAAAAGATCTTCATGACCTGGATAATCACAATGGTGTGATCACTCATCTAGAGCCAGACATCCTGGAATGTGAAGTCAAGTGGGCCTTAGAAAGCATCACTATGAACAAAGCTAGTGGAGGTGTTGGAATTCCAGTTGAGCTATTTCAAATCCTGAAAGATGATGTTGTGAAAGTGCTGCACTCAATATGCCAGCAAATTTGGAAAACTCAGCAGTGGCCACAGGACTGGAAAAGGTCAGTTTCCATTCCAATCCCAAAGAAGGGCAATGCCAAGGAATGCTCAAACTACCACACAATTGCACTCATCTCACACGCTAGCAAAGTAATGCTCAAAATTCTCCAAGCCAGGCTTCAACAATATGTGAACCGTGAACTTCCTGATGTTCAAGCTGGTTTTAGAAAAGGCAGAGGAACCAGAGGTCAAATTGCCAACATCCGCTGGATCAAGGAAAAAGCAAGAGAGTTCCAGAAAAACATCTATTTCTGCTTTATTGACTATGCCAAAGCCTTTGACTGTGTGGATCACAATAAACTGTGGAAAATTCTGAAAGAGATGGGAATACCAGACCACCTGACCTGCCTCTTGAGAAATCTGTATGCAGCTCAGGAAGCAACAGTTAGAACTGGACATGGAACAGCAGACTGGTTCCAAATAGGAAAAGGAGTACGTCAAGGCTGTATATTGTCACCCTGCTTATTTAACTTCTATGCAGAGTACATCATGAGAAACGCTGGACTGGAAGAAACACTAGCTGGAATCAAGATTGCCGGGAGAAATATCAATAACCTCAGATATGCAGATGACACCACCCTTATGGCAGAAAGTGAAGAGGAACTAAAAAGCCTCTTGATGAAAGTGAAAGAGGAGAGTGAAAAAGTTGGCTTAAAGCTCAACATTCAGAAAACGAAGATCATGGCATCTGGTCCCATCACTTCATGGGAAATAGATGGGGAATCAGTAGAAACAGTGTCAGACTTTATTTTGGGGGGGACTCCAAAATCACTGCAGATGGTGACTGCAGCCATGAAATTAAAAGACGCTTACTCCTTGGAAGAAAAGTTATGACCAACCTAGATAGCATATTCAAAAGCAGAGACATTACTTTGCCGACTAAGGTCCATCTAGTCAAGGCTATAGTTTTTCCTGTGGTCATGTATGGATGTGAGAGTTGGACTGTGAAGAAAGCTGAGCGCCGAAGAATTGATGCTTTTGAACTGGTGTTGGAGAAAACTCCTGAGAGTCCCTTGGACGCAAGGAGATCCAACCAGTCCATTCTGAAGGAGATCAGCCCTGGGATTTCTTTGGAAGGAATGATGCTAAAGCTGAAACTCCAGTAACTTTGGCCACCTCATGTGAAGAGTTGACTCATTGGAAAAGACTCTGATGCTGGGAGGGATTGGGGGCAGGAGGAGAAGGGGACGACAGAGGATGAGATGGCTGGATGGCATCACTGACTCGATGGACATGAGTCTGAGTGAACTCCGGGAGTTGGTGATGGACAGGGAGGCCTGGCGTGCTGCGATTCCTGGGGTCGCAAAGAGTCGGACACGACTGAGCGACTGAACTGAACTGAACTGAACTGAGGGCATTGACTAAAATATTTTATGTCATGTTATTACGTGTGAAATCTTCATAGAAAATCGGAATAATTAAAATTCACAGCTTATTGTGTACTTTACCTGAAAGTTAAGTAGAGAACAACATCAGAGATTTGTTTGAATCTTTTTAATGAAAATTGGTCAAGTTAATAGCATTTTAAAGCAATTTTTAAAATTTAATGTCATTCTGTACATTGTGTGTGGAGAGATATTTAACTCTACTTAGTGTCAAAGCTATGGTTAGGATAGGAGAAGCCTTGACAGTGTTCTCATGTGACAATATTCTCAATAGGACACCACTAAAAAAGGAAAGGAGTCAATGCTTTAAAACACATTCTTCTGGACAAGTAATGTATTTGTGTCATAAGTAAGTGGACCATGATCGAAAGCAAAGCCTATCCTTGTGGTCCTTCCTGTGTTGAGTGATGGGCGGGCACAGGGTGAACTCTTAGAAGGTCAAGTGTGACGTGGGGAAACAGGAAAGGCTGATGGGCAGGAACCTCCATGTGGACAGGCAATGAGAGGAGTGTCATTTTTGTGTTCCGTGTATGTATATTTTTATGAGTCGTTTCCAAATCAAATTTTGTTTTTATCCTTTTGTTTTTTGCTTGTAAAAGGAATCTGGACTTTTCACTCTGTAAATAGTGTAGATGCACCTTTGCAAAGAGAAATTCAACATCAGAAGACAAGGTTGCCCTTTAAAAAAGGAACGAACTAGGACCTGTGTGCACGTCGGGAGATTTAGACAGGAGCATGTGAAGCGGTGCAGGGTTGTTTAGGTGGATACTATTGTTTGTTTCGGTCTCTAAGAGAGGATACTTAGCATAAAAGTTATAAAGGTAATATTAACTACCATTCTTATGTATTGCTTTATTTTTACTAGTGATTTTCAACAAAGGTGTCTCTAGGTGTTACTAGTGATTTTCAACAAAGGTGTCACTGACTGTCTCTAGGTCAGTGCTATTCAAAATGTGGCCCACGAACCAGAACTGGTCTGTGAACTATCTATTTATTGGCCTGCAATGAGATAAGAGCAAAAACTGACAGTAACCATTTAGACACTTGCATGGTAATTTTTGTCTGTCAAATGCAATAAAATGGAACTTATATTCTGTATGTTTTAATTTTTTGTTTCATTTTCCCCTAGTGACTCTTTTTTATTTAAAAAAATAAAAGTATAGATATTGGACAGATTATGGAGTTGGGGAAGGTAACTGGCTTTTTACCACAGGTAGTTTGAGAGACAGTGCCCTAACACATATTTTAGGAATGTGTGGAGGTGTTTGGGAGTATAGTAATTGGGGGAATACAAGACAGTCTGCTTCCCTTGTGGTTCAGCTGGTAAAGAATCCACCTGCAATGCGGGAGACCTGGATTCTGTCCCTGGGTTGAGAAGATCCCCTGGAGAAGGGAAAAGTTACCCACTCCAGTATTCTGTGGAGAAGGCAATGGCACCCCACTCCAGCACTCTTGCCTGGAAAATCCCATGGACGGAGGAGCCTGGTAGGCTGCAGTCCATGGGGTCACAAAGAGTCGGACATGACTGAGCGACTTCACTTTCACTTTTCACTTTCATGCATTGGAGAAGGAAATGGCATCCCACTCCAGTGTTCTTGCCTGGAGAATCCCAGGGACGGGGGAGCCTGGTGGGCTGCCGTCTATGGGGTTACACAGAGTCGGACACGACTGAAGCAGCTTAGCAGCAGCAGCAGGACATTGAGATAAGCTAGTGGTGGTGGTAGGGGTTCTGAGAAAGAATGAATGAGTGAGTGAATGAATGGCGAGCCATGGCGCTCAGAGCAAGACGTGCTGCACCCATCTGGGTGGGGCAGAGGAGGCCGAGCTGGGACTTAGATCCTTTGGATCCCAGAGCCAGGAGCTTAGGGTAAGGTGGGGAAGGGTAGTCAGAGGTGTCTGCACCCTAGACCTCATGCGAGGTGGGGAGGAAGTGGACGGGGAGTGGTGTGGAACCTCTGAATTCAGTGCAAAGAAGCAGAACGGCTGGAATTGCTGACTAAAGCAACACTGTGTCTCTGTATCCCCTTTGCACCCATCGTGACTCAGGCTTGAGTTCCGAGGGGAGTGGAAGGGTGGGGCAGGGAGGACCTGGAGCTGAGGTTCAGGGAGCTTGCAGGGTTGGCCAGCTTCCCCAGGGCTTGTTCCCACAGAGGTCCCTGGCACCCCCACAGCTGGCAGCTGTCCTGTGCAGTCCTCTCCCAGGCCCCAGACCCCTGAGCAGGAGGCAGGGAGCTGAGGTTGAGGCAGGAAATAGATGGGCTCCAGGTTAGACATTTACAGCCAGCCCCCTGTTTACACTGCTGAAACCGTGTAACTCTGACTATGACTCGAGTCCAGCCTAAACGCAGAATGGGACTTGAACCCACAGTTTTTTATTTGTGTATTTATTTTAAATGTCAAAGCCTAAACATTTTTAAATATTTATTTGTTTGGCTGTTTCGGGTCTTGGTTGCGGCGCTCCGGATCTTCACTGTGTCCTGTGAGATCTTTCCTTTAGGCACACGGACTCTCCAGTTGTGGTTTGCAGGCTCAGCAGTTGCAGCATGTGGTCTTACTTGCCCCACAGCATGTGGGATATGAATTCCCTGACCAGGGATCAAACCCACGTTCCCTGCATTGCAAGGCAGATTCTTAACAACTGGACTGCCTGGGAAATCCCTCACCATCTTTTTTTTAAGTTTATGGAGAGTCACACTTTAAATTTTTATTTACTTCTGGCTGTGCTGGGTCTTCCTTGCTGCTCGTGGGCTTTCTCTAGTTGCGCCGAGTAGGGGCCACTCTCTAGCTGCCGGCGCTCAGGTTTCTCATTGCAGTGTCTTCTCTCATAGAGCACAGGCTCTGGGCGCACAAGCTTCAGTAGCTGTGATGCACAGGTTTAGTCGCCTGGTAGCATGTGGAATCTTCCCAGACCAAGGATCAAGCCAGTGTTCCCCGCATTAACAGGCAGATTCTTAACCACTGGACCACCAGGGAAGTGCCCCCTCATGGTCTTTTAATTGAGATCACAGGCCTGTTCTCAGGATTTAATGAAGCTCAGGTTCTTGATGTCTCATTGCGGAAAGAATTCAGTGAGAGACGAAGGGATAGTTAAGAAGTGGATTTATTTGAGAGAAACATGCTTCACAGACAGAGTGTGGGCTGTCTCGGAAGACAGGAGGCCCGGAAATATGGGGTGTCAGTTTTTATGGGCTGGGTAATTTCACAGTCTAGTGAGCGGGTGAATTATCCAACCATTCTGGGGAAGGGACAGAGATTTCCAGGAACTGGGCCACCACCCACGTTTTGATCTTTGATGGTTGGCCTTAGAACTGCCATGGCACTGGTGGATGTGTCTTTTAGCTTATGCTAACGTATTACAATGACCGAAAGCTGGAATCTGAGACCCCATGGTTCTGCCCGGCTTCCATCACCTGGTTTTTTTGCGTCAGCTAGTTGGTCAGAGCTACTTCCCTGGGGACTCCCTGGGGACAGAAGCTCCACAGGTGGCCTCATCTGGGCACCCCTAACCCTTGGGCAGTTGCTCTAGAAAGAGGAGTCCACTTCAGGTGTGACGTGCGTCTTGCAGGAGCAGTGTGGGTCCACTTCTGAGGAGCCCAGGGCTGGCCAGGCTGCTGAGGCCCGGCTCCAGCACCACTGCTGCTTCTTGCCGCCATTTTTCTCCATTCCTTAGGCCATCAGCTGCTGTTTCTCTTACTCTCCCTGCTAGCAGGGTAGGGAAGATTTTGGCGATGGGAGCAGCTCCATAAGAACGTGGGAAGTGGTGGGGCCTCTGGACCCAGGGCTGCCCCTTGCTTGGAAGTGTAGGACACAGGGGCCAGAACAGGCCTTTTGAGCCCGGAAAATACAACCTCTTAGCGCAAGAGAGGCCCAGATTTGCGTGCAGTCAAATCTCTTCTCTGAGTATGCTTAGCTGTCTGCTTGCACAGGCGTGGTCTCTCTGTGGCTGCTTCTAGGTTGGGACTGGCAGTGGTGAGTAGAGATAAAAGGCTTCTTTGTATACGTTTTGGATTTTGACCCATGTGAATGCTGTGTTTTAGAAATGTACATTTAAAAATGCTAATCAAAAGTCTCTTTTCCATCCTGCCCTGGGCTCCTTTAGGGGATTAAGCATCTCCTGGGGATTGACCAGATCCCCAGGTTTGCTCTGAGAGGGGTGGGGGCTCCATCTCAGCAGCCCCTGTGTCTCACCAGGGCTGACCTCCAGCAGGCTGGTGTCTCCTTCACAGCTCCAGCACGCTCTTTCTTTCTTTGTGCCTGTTGTTGCTTTCATGACCCCTGCGCTTGTAACACCACAGCAGTCCTGCAGCAGCCCCCTCCCTTCCAACAGGCCCCGTCTGTTGACTCCGCCTCCTGCAATCTCTCGAGCTCACACTCCCACTGCCATCACATCCTGGGACACTGGTCAGCCTCCACACAGCTCTTCTGATGCCTGCCTGTTTTCCCCCGGTCCATCTTCCCCACCTGAGCCCCAGTCAGCTTCCTCAAATACAAATTGTGCACACTCGTCTCCCGCTTACATCCTTCTATAGCCGAAAGCATTAGTGCTCTGCTCAGCTCTGCCTGGATGCCCCTTTCCATTTTTGTACCCAACGCCCCCTTCAAGTGCTTTCAGGGTTGACACCTGCAGCTCTTCTTGGAGGGCTGCCCTTGATCTGGACCTGGTTTACTCCGCCCAGCCCCACCTGGGCCGCGCTGTGGCTGGTGACTGCTCAGTGGTAGCGGTGGTGGGGAATGAAAGCCCAGCTTCTTGCCCCAGCAGGGCTACCCTGAGGCCGTACACTCTAAGGCTGTCCTGCTGGGCCGAGGGAAGTCACCTCCACAGCTGAACTGGAGCTCCAGCTGGCCTCTCTCCAACCACCTACCTCCCCTGGGTATTCTGCCTTAATAGTCAGTCACTCAGCATCTAGATGAATCCCTCATGTGGAAACCTACCGCCTACAGTTTAAACCACTGATCTGTATTCATCTCCTTTCTCTGAAAACTTATCCCGTATCACATCTACAGTCACGTCATAGCAACTTCTAGCTGTCCTGCAACTTTCTATGTTTCAATACCTGCCTTTTTTTTTTTTTCCAGTTAGGAAAAACTACTCCACCCCATTCTTTAAGTCTCTGATCAGTATCACTCCCTTCAATTCCCTAGTGGAGCCAGCTGCTTCCTCCTGTACTCTGTAACTTATTACAGCACCCATCTCACCAAATTGAACTAGTCTTCTCTAGCATGGTGCTGGGCAGAACGCAGGTGTCAAAGAAATGTTTCTGAATGAATACTGACTCCCAACACGTCCTAAGACTCTCTGCTATCGGGTTTCTCAGATTTTAACACTCTTCTGCCAATCAACACTCACTGTCCATGTTTCATTCTCTCAGACCTCTACTCTACTGTTTACATTTCTAAGATTAATTACGTCTTGTTGGAGGGAAGCAGTGTGGTGTCTTTTGAAAAAAACCGCTCCCTCTGGCTTCTTGAGACCCCAGGACCAAGGCTGTACCCTGCATGGTGTGGACTCTTGGGGCCCCAGTTCACTCACTTCCTACGGTAAGTGGAAGGTCTAGCTGACTTCTAAGGTCTTCCAGGGCTGAATGAAAGTCCTCTGTGGGCTGGAGCCTACTCTGTCTGGTTCTCTCCTCTCCCAAAGCCAAGAACAGTGCCTGCTGCAAAGCATACTCCTGCATATTTGTCAAGAGAAAGAACTGACTGACAACTTTACTGGCTCCATATTGCTTGGCCCATATGTGTTATTTCACTTAATTTTCAAAGGGGTGGAGTCAGGGTTTGTATGCAGATTTGTACACCTTTGAAGCCCATTTTCTTCCCATCATGCCTTGTGACCTTTAGGGGACAAGGCCCTCATGAAAGGATCTGTCCCAGTGATGTCTTTTCAAGATGCCTGTGGAAGGCTGGAGGAGATCCTGAGGCCCTTGTCCTTCTTAAAGCATATAGGCAATTGCTGCTGCCCCTGACCAATCTCAGGGGAATTAAGGTGGTGAGTGGAAGGGGGCAAGAGGGTGTTGAGGAAATCTGATTGCTGTGATTTAAACAGGGTGCCTCAGCAAATGGTGGAGTTTAGGTACAGTTTCAGTCACATGCTTGTAAGCTGGCTGGCTCTTTTGGAAAAAAAAAAAACCCTGGTTGACAGCAGTTGTTGATTCCTGTAGTATGTATATCTTCACCATGGCTGAACTCAAGCAACCACCGTGAAGTCACTGGCTGCAGGACTGGAGGAGATGCACATATCAGCTCTCATGGGTCAGAAAGCAACCCCAGCAGTCACTGGAGCAGTAACTGGGGCTATTCCCAGAAAGCCACGGGAAGACTGAAGCTCCCATAGGCTCTGTGGGCAGCTGCGGGAAGCCTTGACTCTCCCCCTGCCTTTTTGGAAGATTAGAAATGGCCTCTGCCACTCTGATTTATAGTAGCTCTCCCATTAGCTTGATGACCGTGGAGCTGCTGGGGGGAAGGCGGCCTCAAAGTGGCCTTTGGCTCCTCCTTGGAACACACCCGCTGTTGCCTTGCCTCAGGCTGGGACAGACCCCCAAGCGGGGAAGGCAGCCCTGAAAGGCTCTTGTGACCAGTTCTTCAGGAAACAGTTCCTGGGGTGTCATCCCAAGAGGGAGAATGCGAGTGTGTCGGTGCCCTCAACTATTCCTCTGCCTCTCCCTTGGGATTTTCCTCCCCAATTCCAGGAAGTCCTGAACATCATGGACTCTGCCCTCCCTGGATTGGGCCTCACCCTGGGATCAGGCCCAGCTAGAAGGCAGTGGGCATCCCTGAAGAGACGGCGGAATGAGGGCATGGGAAAGCAGTGAGGAAAGGGGGTGTGCCTGCTTCTGGCTGGGGCATGGGATGGCCAGCTCTGTAGGGAAGAGCAGGAGCAGAAGTGGAGGAAAGGGGCCTTGTCCTGTGGCTGCAGCTCCTTGAGAGCCTCAACATGTTGCATATTGTTAGGTCTTCCTCTAAAGTGCCTACCACCTTGCTGAGCAAAGGATAAGCACTCGAAAATGAGTTGAAGGAGAAATGAGAGCTTTATTATTAGCCCCTAGAACATTTTTCAGTGTTCAGACAAAAAGTAAAATGCAGGGGTAAGGAAGGCCTGAAGAAGGACCTATAAAGGCCCCCAGGGCTCAACCAGGGCACAGCAGAGGCTTCTCTTCAGATCAATGGTGTGCAGTAGGTAGGCGGGGAAGGCGGCTGTGTTCCAAATGAGATAGACCAACCACTCAGCCCAAAGGGAAGAATTGTGTGAGGCCAGCAGGGTTAGAACTTGCTAGCATAGAGGGTCATGACCCACTTGGGCACCCGGAGAAACCCAGGCAAGTAGGAGGCCAGCCAGCCCAGGCTGGAGACATGGGAGAGGGCGGAGCTCAAAGACAAATAATCCTGGACAGGGCGGCCTGTGGACCACAGGAAAAGGAGAAGGATTAGATCCTTGTTTCCCATTCCTCAGACACCCCCATGTGGCTGCAGAGACCGAGTGGAATGTGAGGAAGGAACGGAGATGGGGAGGAGTGAGCTAGAAACAGAAGGAAGAGAGGTTTCAGGCTGGCTGCTGGGCCAGAGCTCTTACCATCAACATCCTGCAGGCCGTAGCGCCGTGCGAGGTCACAGGACGGCAGCACCTTCCCGCTCAGGCTCAGGATGTTGGGATCTGTGGGCACACAGACAGCTGAGACAGCCTGCGAATGGCCCAGGGTGACAAGGCTTGGGCCCAATGGCACAGGGCATCACCAAGACAGACTTAAGAGCCCATATTTGTTTCTTTCTGTTCCTAGGAAGGTTTCTGGGCCTCTGGCTCCTGGCCACCGTTTCCAGGATCCGTTTTGAGGCTCCCACACCTCAAACTGGGCATCAGACCCTTTGGGTGTCCAGAAGCCATAGAAAAGAAGGGCGTATTTCTGGCTCAGGACCCAGAACCAGTGGCTACCACCCTGCAGATCCTCCATGCCCTTCCTTGTTATCAGCTGCCCCCAACCTTTTCACCTGTTGCCAACGCCACCACACACTTGCCACTCATTTCTGTGGTCTCCGCGGATGAGAAACGAAATTTGAACTGAAATACAGGGGCAGAGAGTGAAGGGTTAATTTCCAAGCGCACTGCCCAAGTCCCTTTCCTGCTTTCAGCTTTTGTTCCAGGAGAGGGAGGCCCTTGTCACTGCACCTGCAGGACTCAGCATCTGGGAAGGTATGGGAATCACTCCTTCCCACATCCGTGAGCCCTGTAACCGCGTACTGGTACCCACTGCCTTTCTGCCTTTCCTAAGTGGAAGAATATGGGGATGGCACCTGTATCTGGGCCTTCTAGATTACTTCAGAGTGGAGGTCAAGACTATGGGCTCTGGAGGTGGATAGTCTTTCCACTTACAGGATATGTGACTTGTAGCACGTTTCTTAACCTCCCTGAGTTTCAGTCTCCCAATCTGTAAAATGGAGCTACCATCTCCCTTACGGAGTGAAGGACAGAATGTGCGTCAGTGCTCAGCCCTGCGCCTGCCCCTCGAGCCCTGGTATCTACTCTTTGTTGCTGTTACTGTCTTGTCTTTGGGGAGGGAAAGACTGGTTCCTTGCATTCCCTGCCACCCTCGCCCTCCCCTTGGCCACCTGCTTAATCAGGGGATCTGAAGCATTCTCCTCCTTCATCATGTGCTCCTTCAGCAGCTCTGTCTGCACCACCCCCGGCCACAGAGACACGTAGCTGACCCCGTGGCGCCGCAGCTCCTGAGCACAGTCCGCAGCCATCCTGTCGCACTGCAGAGGGACAGAAAGCCGGGTGGGAGTCAAGGCACCTGGTCGTGTGACCTCCCTCTCCTGCCTTGCCTGCTTCCACTGAGGATGCCCCCAACCCCTGGCCTTCCCAGGAGCCCGGTCTTAGCTATCCACCTTCCCCAGCACACTGGCCGGCCAGCTGAGAGGAGCCCAGGCTAAGGAACTGTCTATATAGGGGCAGAGGAAGAGGGGAGGGCCAATCAGCCTCACCGCCTGGACCACCAGGGACCATTTCTCCTGAGCTCTGGGAACCGTGACTGTCTACCCCAACCCCTGCGCCAGTGGGTCCTCACCGCAGCTTTGCCCACACCATAGGGAACGCTGAAGAGATACTGCAGCCCCCCAATGGAGGAGATGATCACGATGAGCCCCCGGCCAGCTGGTACCATCAGCCGAGCCCCATACACTGAACACAAGTAATGGCCTCTAGAAGGTGGGGCAGAGAAGAAATGAACCACGTCAGGGCTGTCTCAAGAAGCTTCTTCTGCCCCCTAGTGGCGTCTGAGCCAGGTGGTGGTGGTGCTTTAGTCACTAAGTCGTGTCCCTCTCTTGCGACCCCATGGACTGTAGCTAGCCAGGCTCCTCTGCCCATGGGATTCTCCAGGCGAGAATACTAGAGTGGGTTGCCATTTCCTTCACCAACAGGGCCGCCAACCTGGTGAACCAAGGGCCTGAGGCCACATTCTAAGAAACCTACAGGTAAAATTAACCACCGAAAGAGGAGAAATGGCAATTTTAGAAGACTGTAGCAGAAGAAAAGTGCTCTGCCATGTCAGTGATGACAAAGCTAAAAGAGCTTGGGGGGATAGAATATAATAAACACATAGGATCTACAAGGAAAAACTATAAAGTTCTATTTAACATTAAAGAATACAGGCCGCTCTCTCCCTCTGAGATGGCCCACACTCTATGTGTGGACTGTGTTTCTCTCTGAATAATCCACTTCTTACCTAAATATGTAAAAAAAAGAGCAAGTACAGACAGAACCTGTTCAGGAGAACCAACATGTAAAGCTTGAGTTCTGCTTAAATTAATCCGCAGATTCAACTTGAGTTATATCTCAAGACTTCTGGAGAAATTGATCATAATCTAAAGGTCAAGGAGAATAAATGTGTGAAAATAGCCGGGAAAATTCTGAAGAAGGAAGATTAATATCTTGTGGGTGAGGGGGATATGCTGCCATAAAATGTACAATGACATAATACGTAAAAGAATGCAGAGGACTTCCCTGGTGGTCCACTGGCTAAGATTCTGAGCTTCCAATGTAGAAGGTTCAATCTCTGGTCAGGGAACTAGACCCCACATAGATCCCACATGCCGCAACAAAGGTCGAAGATCACGCCTGCTACACCTAAGACCTGGCTCAGCCAAATAAGTAAATATTTTTTTAAAAAAGAATTCAGGACTGGCATTATAATACCTAAATATGTCAATGAAACAAAATACTCAATAGGTAATCCAAGTGTAGAGAAGAATCCAGCATTTAGTAAGGGGACATTTCAAACCCACAGGGAGAGACGGTTGCTGTTCAGTTGCTCAGCAGTGTCCAACCCTTGGAGACACGACTGAGAGGCCGAACAACAAACATCTGGCCAACACATAATTTGGGCTTCCCCAGAGGCACTAGTGCACAGAACCCGCCTGCCAGTGCGGGAGACATGAGAGACGCGGGTTTGATCCCTGGGTCAGGAAGATCCTCTGGAGGAGGGCATGGCAACTGTCTCCAGTGTTCTTGCCTGGAGAATCCCAAGGACAGAGGAGCCTGGCGGGCTACAGCCCACTTCAGAGTTGGACATGAATGAAGTGACTTAGCATGTATGCACAGTCAGTTATTTAGTGGGTGGGATGGGTTCTCTACCTCATTTATTGCTTTAAAATGCAGTCCCAAAATACCTGGGTATAAACAAATGAGTGCCTAAAAGCAATAAAAGAAAGTATAAATAAATAAATTAAATAAATGAATTTGCTCAGTTGTGTCCGACTCTGCGACCCTGTGGATTGTAGCCTACCAGGCTCCTCCCTCCATGGAATTCTCCAGGCAAGAATACTGGAGTGGGCTGCCATTTCCTTCTCCAATATCTCTTTGAGCCCCTTTTTTTGGGGGAGGAGGCAAGAATACTGGAGTGGGTTGCCATTCCCTTCTCCAGATCTTCCCGACCCAGGGATTGAACCCGGGTGTCCCGCATTGTAGGCAGACGCTTTACCATGGGGAAGCTTGTCTCAGTACCACACCAAGATATAAATGACTTATACATTAAGACATGTATATACGTAGATATACAAATACATATATGTATATACATTTAAGTACATTTGGAGAGCTGAGGAAAGCATGCAGGCAAGTAACAAGTAATAAATTGGGAAAGATATTTGTAAAATACACATTAAAGGGATCTATTCTACAAAGGCCTGTTATAAATTGATGTGAAAAGAATAATTTAGTAACACAACTCACGAAAGAATAAAGAACCGATAGAAATGTAAAAAACAAAAGCTCAACTTCACAAATAATAGAGAAATGTGAATTTAAAAAACACCTTCAGATATCTTTGGCTTATTAGAATGGCCAAACTTGCCTGACCTTGTGGCCCGTTATTGTCTAGTATGATAGAGGACATGGGGAAACAGATATTCTCCTTCATCGATCTGAGATTATAAATTGGTGGGGTCTTTTTAGAGGACAGTTTGATAATGTTTACTAAAATCTCTGAGGTACATATTTTTTAGCCTAATTTTTTCCCACTATTGCAACAGATAAGGGGTTAGATAAATTATGGTATCTCTTCCCAGTGGAATATTTAAATGAATGGTAGAATATATACGAGGCTATTAACAGTAGCTATATCTCAGGCAAAAGAGGAAGGGTTGGTGATTATGGAATAAGATTATACTAATCTACCCAGTATATTTGGGGGCTTCCCTGGTGGCTCAGTGGTAAAGAATCCACCTGCCAATGCAGGAGATGTCAGTTCGATCCCTGGGTCGGGAAGATCCCCTGGAGAAGGAAATGGCAACCCACTCCAGTATTCTTGCCTGGGAAATCCCACAGAGGAGACTAGCGGGCTATAGTCCATGAGGTCACAAAAGAGTCAGACATGACTTAGTGACTAAACAACAACAACAATATCTCGGGCAAAAGAGAGGGGTGGTGACTAGGGGAATATGGTTACACTGGTCTACATGGTGTATTTAAAAAAAAAATAACACACACATACTTGATAACCAGAAAAACATTTCTTTTGCACAGGAGACAGGACACTTCAAATGAAAACAAGTAGAGTGAGTTATGGTATCAAAAAGGAGGCCAACCTCAGGCAATGCAGAGGAAAGGCACAGGTATGTGTGTGAGAGGTGAGAGGAGGTGTTGGTGTGCTTCCAGCAGGGTCCCAGAGTAACCTTCGCTTTGGAGAATTCATCAGGGCTCTGGCGCCAGGGTCTGGGCCTTTGCTTTGCAGGCTCAAAACCCTGACCAGCAAGAGATGAGAGTGTGGAAGGCCCCTCTCTTTAGAGGGCTAAGGACATGGGTGTTGCCAATTTCTAGCTCTTTGGGTTTTCTTGACTCTTGGTTGACCATCTCCCTCTCCTCACAACATTTATTCCACTTTGGAAATGACAAGTGGATTGTAATCCTGCTTCCCTGGGATTGCCACTAGAAGCTGAGGGTTTCCTTAGATGCTTTAGATGTAGATTTGCATATAATCTCTGGGTGACTTCCACAGGCGGCTGATCACATCCATGCAGGATAGTTTCTGAGAGGGTGCCCTCTTCCTAACAATAAACACAGACCTGAAGGATGTATGTCATGCTGGGTGAGCTGTAAATGCTGTTTCATCTCACTCTTTTTCCAGATGTAGGTGAAACCCCTGCCCTCTCTACTCACACCTGGAACACTCTTGCCTGTAGGCCTGGAGTGAGGAGGGGAAGGGTAAGATGGCTGGCACTCAATCTTCCTCACTGACCTTCTGCTGATCTAAAACAAAACAATTCCTTCCTCTAGCCATGTTTGGACATACCGACTACAGGTGGCATGCTTTACCGAAGGAAAGAGGCTTCCTTATGGATCATGCATTTGGACAAGCAGAGAGTGAGACAGGAGAGCGGGCAAGGGCAAGTTCAGAGGAAAACTACTGACAGAAACAAGGCAGAAGTTGACGTTCCTGGGTCCAGATTCACCTGGTTGAAACTTCTTCAGAGGTCAGTGGACAAATAGGACAGATGGGAGAAGAAGGAGACGAGGAGATCAGAAGGAAAAGGAGAGGACACTTGCTAATGTTTGGCTGAGTGACTGAGGGGAGCCCAGGCTCTTAGGTGGGTGGCCGGGGAAGCACCTACCTGAGCCCAACGTTGTTGATGTCATCCCAGATGGAGGCGGGGCTTTCCCAGAATGACTTACTAGAGTTGTTCAGGATCGACTGGAAGGCACAGGGAGAGAGATGAATAGTATGCTCTGGAGGCAAGAAGGGGCTGGATAATGGAAGGGACAACCAGTGGGGATGAGGACTCAGAGCTCAGAGGGGGAGGTCCGAAGTGTGAAGCTGGGGTCAAAGTTCGAAAAGCACCTGGACCCCAGCATAGGCATTGTTGACCAGCACATCCAGACGTCCTTGCTGTTCTCGATCCACCTGCTCAAACAGGTTTCGCACTTCACTCTCCTGGCTTGAATCACATACCACGGGCACACACCGGCCTCCCCGGGATTGCGCCTGGAGAGGGACAGAAGGGATATGAGCTCCGAGTTGCACAACGTGAGACAGAACTCAGCTCCCGTCAGCCCCAACGTGGGAGCTAAGGCAGTTCTAGGACTCAGGCAGGAGCTGAGGCAACATGGTGGGCAATACTGCCCTCTGGTGTCTGTTTGAGGAGTTTCAGTGATGCTAGGTATTGTCGTAGAGCAAGCGGGATAGGGAATCCCGGGTTTAAAATTTGCAGACATTTTCTGAGGTCTACTATGTTCAAGGCACTGTTTAACTCTGCATGTGGAGGCTGAGGGACAAATAGGCTTGGAGGTTCCTTGAGAAAGGAGTTCTTTTCCTTCATTCTTAGTCATGTCCATCTCTTGTGCCCTTAGCTCCCACCCTTCACCACTCATCTGGAATCTCAACTCAATCCCAGCCTTCTTACCCTCACTCCACCAACACTGCTGCCCAGTAAATGAAAAAACAAAGCTCTCAGACATGAACTATCTCTACTTCCTACTCTGTCTCACCTTCTACAAATGTGTCCCCTCCTCTAATGTCAGATAAAGAAGAAGAATTTATTCAAGAACAATCTTCATATCCTGAAGATTCATGCTCTGGGCCCCACCCTCTGACCTCCCTGCCTAACTGCTCACTCACCTTTCTAGTACATTCTGGACTCACTTATTGCTTATGTTCATATTCATTACTTTCATCTCATCACTTCCTGTATTCACATTACATTGAAATGATCCATTTTCTGCCTTAGACTTCACAGCAAAAGTTATGTCTAACTAAATTTGGTAACTCCACTGTTTCACCCAGTGCCTAGCAAATAAAAGGCACCCCCAAATTTATTTAACTGAAATTCAGTAGAAAAATCAAATGAAAACATACAATTCAATAAAATCTTAACAAGAAAAGAGAAAGAGCACAGGTCCACAACTCTTGAAATGCAATTCCAAAATCCCTAAAGCTCCCAAATAAAGTGGGTTGTTTTTTTTTTTCCGTAAAATTCACTTAATGGCAAAATGTGCCCTGATCTGAAGTTACTTATGGGGTTTACTTATCCCACTTAGAATAAGTGTTCATGTTTATTGAGGAATATTTTGGTTTCAGGTAAGGGATTAAGAGTAGTTAATGGAAAGAGCTCCCTCAGGTGGTTTCTGCCCCCAGGGACTCCAGAGGAAGCACTCACCTCCCGAGCAGTGGCCTGCAGCGTGTCCAGGTGGCGGCCAGTGATGTAAACTGTGGCACCTGCTTGGCAGAGCTGCAAAGCGATGCCCCTGCCAATACCCCTGGAGGCACCAGTCACCACGCACACCTGGCCCTTCATGGTAGCTGGCATGACTCAGCAAGCAAACGGGTTAAATCTGTGGAACCAAGGACTTGCTCTGAGGGAAGCCTGCAGACTGCGTTATTCGGAGGGGGGGCGATCCTGACAGAGGTAGGAAGGGGAGCCAAGGTTGAGATCCTTTGATGGGGAGAGAAGTTTCTGAGAGGAATAACTAGCGCAGGCCCGGGACAAGGTTAGCTGTCCCTTTTGGGAGACCAAGGAGGGAAGAAGGGGGCTGCGTGGGGCTGTCCAGGCCGGCCACCTACTGGGACTCTGAGTGGGACTGTGGCGGGGCAGTCCCTCTCGGCACGTCTTGCAGAGTCCTGAGCTACGGAGTTCAGGCCCCTTGCCCAGAGGTGCGGCTTCCGCGTGGAGGGTTGGCGCGAGGCCCAGGGGCCCTGAGCCCGATGTGTAGGGAGCTCCAACTCCATACCTGCCACCTGTGCTGCCGCTGGAGTCCTCGCGCCGTCTGGCTCACAAAGTTCTCGAAGTCGAGGAGTTTTAATTCTGGTCGCAGGGGCGGGACAAGAAGTCAAGAGGACGACGGTCGAGTGGAAGTTCACGTTCCGGTCCGGTTTCCGCAGGAGACTCGGAGGATCGGGTCAAAGAGTACGACACGCAGGAGCCTGGACAAGGGGCGGAGGCCAGGACCCACCAGAGGGGCGGGGCGATCCAGAGACTCAGCCACGCCTTCACCAGAGAGGCCGTCGCGAGGCTATGACGTATAATGCTGCGCCTTAAGCGCGCCGGCGTGTCTAAACTCTGCTGGGCCCAGGCCCGCACCCTGCTAACTGAGGTTTCCCCAGCGGCTAAGGCAGCTTTTCCGGGCGGAGCGGCCCCGACGCACCCATGGGCCTGGGTCCGCGTTCCCCCCACAAACAGGGGCGCCGGTTCCCTGCTGGCGGAAAACGAGGGCGCGGGGCCAAGGGCTCGGGGCGCCCCCCACCAGGCCGCCAGCGACATCCCTGCCCGCCTCCGGACGGGCGCTCGGAGCCGGCCCCAGATGCGCACCCTCACCTGAGCCCAGAAGCTCTGGGGTATTTCCGCCGGGCTCTGTCCGCGCTGAAAGAGGCCCCAGAGACGGGAGAAGAACGAGGTAGGGAGCAACTTGGGGAGAGGGATCAAGGGAGAAACTGGTTGGGCATAAAATTCAAGACAGTTAAGGACAATTTCGTGGGTCCCCAGGGTGTGAGGACTTAGTTTCATCTCCCCTAAGGCATAACCTTATCCTCCTCTCATTCTCTTTAATGTATTTCTTGTTTTTTTTTCAGAGCTGATGGTGCACAATGTTTTGAAGGAAGTGGAAGCTCAGGCCCTAGCCTTGGCCACAAACCGGACTGGCAGTGAGATGCTGCAGGAACTGTTGGGGTTCAGCCCCCGGAAGCCGTTGTGTCGAGTATGGGCCGTTCTGCGCTCCAGTTTGCGCTTTGTGGCCTGTCATCGATGTGGGGTCCACGTTTTGCAAAGCGCTTTGCTGCAGCTGCCTCGATTGCTAGGGAGCCCTGCAGAGAAGGAAGAGGAGGAGGAGGATGGGAAGGATGGTCATGTGGAGACCCTGGAGGAGCTGGTCCTGGGACTAGCTGCTGAGGTCTGTGATGATTTTCTTTTCTATTGTGGAGACACACATGGCAGCTTCGTGGTCAGAACTTTGCTGCAGGTATTGGGAGGGACTCTTCTGGAGTCTGAGAGAGCCAGGCACCGTGGCTCCCAGTCACCTGGTAAGTATTACAAGAAAGAGGTGTGGACCTCCAGGGAAGGAGAGTTTAGGAAGTTCAGAAGGAGAGAGTAAGCAGATTTCTTCATGTCCTTGAAGAATTAGCAGTGAAATTAGGACAAGGATATAGCAGGCCAAAGATTAGTGGGCATGGAGGCCCAGAGGTGAGGATGCCTATGTGTTTAGGGGACAGCTGTTAGAAGAATGGGGGTAAGTGGAAGAGGTTATTCACTTGAGCATTGCCTCTCAAATTTTTTTTAACTATAGCTCACAGTCAGGAAACAATTTTCAAGCATCATTCAACATACATGTGTGTGTATATACACATATTGGATTCAAGCCAAAGGTCAGGAAGCAAGACCCTTCCACATACAACCCACTGATATTTCCCCCCACCCCTTTTTTTCCTGTGCCATGTGTGGCTTGCAAGATCTTAATTACCCAACCAGGGATCAAACCCTTTCCCCTTGCAGTGAGAGTGCAGAGCCCTAACCACTGGACCACCAGGGAATTTCCTCCTTTTTCATTTTATTCTGTGTGTTACATTAAAAAGTGCTTGTTGAGACCCACTAGATTGATTCTATAATACACTTACAGGCAGCGGACCTACATTTTGAAAAACATTGGGAAGTAGGATAGTGAGTTTAAGTGAGGCCTGATTTTGGAACACCTTGAATTCCTGACTGAGGAGTTTGGACTGTCTCCTATGGACTGTGCGGGAGCTGGTTGAAGTTCCCTAGAAAAATTAAAAGGGAAATGTAGTCTCAGTTCAGTCATGGAGATGAGATGAGACGTTGAGTTGTACCATATGCATTCTGCATCTCCAGGCCAAATCCTTATTCAGCTGTGCGATTCTTCTCCCTTCAGGATGGCAGTCTGTGGTCTCACCACTGTGTATGTTCTTGATCTTCCTTCAGAAGCACAAAAGGCCCCATCTCGGGAATGTAAGCCAACTGATTTTGAGGTCCCTGAAACCTTCTTGAATTGCCTGCAGAACCTGAGCGCCTGCTTTCTAAAGGACATTGCTGGTAAGGAGGGAAATAGAGGAAGATCTCGGATCTTCTTTTTTGGAGAGGATTATCATCAAACAAGGCTCTTATTTCCATTGGTCTTATTTGTCTCTTTTTCAAATCTTGCCTACTTTCGTGTTGTAAAGGCTCTATTTAGACCCTTTGTCTCCATAGTCCCTTGTACCCTGTTGCCTGAGGTTTGAGGTTGTGTAGGTTGTCTGGATTGGGGGAAAGCCACTTTTATTATTTCTGCCCTCCCCCACAGTGTTTATCACTGACAAGATATCCAGCTTCTGCCTTCAAGTGGCCTTACAGATCTTACACCGCAAGCTGCCCCAGTTTTGTGCCCACCTCTGCAGTGCTGTGATTGGCTATCTGAGTAGCCGGAATTCCTCAGCAGATGGCAGGTATGGATAGGGCCTCAGGATTGATCAAGGTGGTGGGCCATGTGAAATGAATGACACGATGTGGGTATTTTGTTTGTTTCCATTCTCTGTATGTGTGTGTTTATTTTTTTATTTTACTTTTTTGTCTAGTTTTATTGAGATATAATTGACATACAGCACTATATAATTTTAAGGTATACAGCATGATTTGACTGGTTTACCTCACGAAACAGTTACCACAATAAGTTTAGTGAACATCCATCATCTCATTTTTATACAAAATTAAAGAAATGAGAAAAAAAAAATTTTTTTCCTAGTGATGGGAATTCTTAGGATTTAATTTCTTAACAACTTTCGTATATAACGTACGGTAGTGTTGTTATATTTATTATGTTATGCATTACATCCTTAGTATATATGTACCTTATAAATGGAATTTTGTAACTTTTGATTGTCTCCAGCCAATTCCTCCTCCCCCCCCCCACCTCTGTCTCTGGTAACCACAAATCTGATCTCTTTTCCTTGTTTGTTTGTTCTTGAAGTATAATTGACCTACAATATTATGTTCCTGTTACACAATGTAGTGATTTGCTATTGCAGTACGCTTCAAAATGATCACCGTGTAAGTCCAGTGATGTGAGTATTTTGAACAAAGTGAAGACTACCTGATCGTCTTCTCCTTGTCCTCAGCCCCCTATTGCTGTTTCTGCGAGATCAGACAAGCTCCAGGCTCCTGGAGCAGGTACTGCTAGTGTCAGAGCCCCCAAGGCTCCAGAGCCTCTTTGAAGATCACCTCCAAGGACAGCTGCAGGCCTTGGCTGCACATTCTATTGCCAACTTCCCTTTGCAGCGTTTCTTGGATGCTATCACCACCCCTGAGCTGGTGAGTTGAGAACTTGGCCAAGTCTGTTTCTGTTAGTTCTTGTTCACTGGGCTTTGGTTTATTGTGTACATGCCTCTGTATTTCCAACAGTGTGCTGGCCATTCCCCTTGAGAAGTCACTCCTGGAGGCTTCCCAGAGCTTAGGGTGAAGGTGCCTTCTTCCCAGAAAGGATGTGCTTTAGCTTTTCTCAGGTGCCAGTGTCAGTAGGAGATTGGCTTAATCCAAGTTCTCAGCCTGAGCTTCCGTGGCTTGCTTAGTCTCTGGGTGCTTGGCTGCAAATCCACGCGAGCAGCAGAACTGCTTTCGTAGCTTCTCTTTCTCCTTGCTGTTTAGTGCGAAGGCATGCTTTGCCAGGACCCCCTGGGTTGGGAGCTAGGACAGAAGGGCAGGTTTGATCCTAGCCCTCCCCTGTCCTCCCCCTCTCCCTGTGAGGCCTCGCCTCTGAGACAGGTCCTTTTGTTCTGGACCTTCCTTATCCATCCAAACCAGAGTCTTGCTGTTGCCAATGCTTCTGTGTTTTACCTGACATTTTTAGTTGCTTTTGGCAGGAAGATTTCATCGAATAACTTATCCCACCATTACCAGAATGTCAAATTATTTATCCCATGTCTCCCCTCAGCTGTCCCCTGTGTTTGAGGAGCTGAGCCCTGCCCTGGAAGCTGTGCTGGCCCAGGGTCACCCAGGGGTAGTCATTGCCCTGGTTGGCGCCTGCCGCAGAGTTGGGACCCACCAAGCCCAGGTCCTGCAGCTGTTGTTGGAGGTCAGTGGGGGTTACCTGCAACCCATTTGTACCCTGAGTTCAAGTTCTATCTGCTAGGATTTAGCTAATCTTCAGTTGTTGTATTTCTGGACCCATGGGATCTGATACCCAGCGAGTTCACAGGTATGGGGGAAATGAAGCCAGAGCCATCTCATGGCCCTGGAATGAAAAGTGTCTCCCCGGACAAAGAAAGAAGTTTTAAGGAAAAAATATTTATTCAGCCCCTACTGTATATATGGAGGCTGTGAATACAGCAAGGAAGATAAGATCCTCTCCTCACGCACCTTATGTTCTTGTGGAGTTAGGCACCTGTCCTGGCTGGAAAGCCGAGGTGTCGGATAAGGTAGTTCTCAGCTTCATCACGTTCTGTCTTCCCTTCTAGGCATTCCACTGTGCAGAGCCCTCTTCCCGGCAAGTGGCCTGTGTGCCCCTCTTTGCCACTTTGATGGCTTATGAGGTGTACTATGGACTGGCAGAGGAGGAGGGGGCAGTGCCCATGGAGCACCAGGTGGGTGAGGTAGGGGAGAGGCCAAGCCTGTGACTAGCTGGGAACCAGGCCTCCCAGAGCTGAGGAAGCCCCTCGCCACTGAGGTGAGGGCGCTGGGATCTCTTGGCTTCATCCAAGTGAGGTGGCGGTTTGGTGGCTGCCTCCTAACTGCCTGTCTTTGTCCTCTCAGGTGGAAATGGCTGCCGCCAGGGACCTGGGGGAAGCGACAGTTCTTGGGTCTCTCCTGCTGCAGCATCTGCTGCACTTCTCCAGGCCCTGTCTCATACTCCAAAGTCTCAGTGCCTTGACAGGACCGCAGCTTCTGACTCTGGCCCAAAGCCCTGCCGGCTCCCACGTGCTCGATGCCGTCCTCACCAGCCCCTCCGTGACACGCAAGCAGCGCCGCCGGGTGCTAAAGCTCCTAAAGGTTAGATTTTTGGCTCCTGTTTTAATTCCTCTGTTATCCCTCCATTTGGAGAGTGTGTGCTTTCCCGGGACTGGCCTTCAGTCACAGAGAGGATGCGTAATTCCTAGACTGCTTCAACTTGGCCTCTTAACTTCACCTCCCCACCCTATCCCCACCAACAACACCCTTTTATGGACTGCCCTAAACGGCACTACCTTACTTATCTCAATGCAGGGACATTATGTGACGCTGGCCTGTAGTCGCCATGGCAGCCGTGTGCTAGATGCTATCTGGAGCGGAGCAGCCTTGGGGGCCCGGAAGGAAATTGCTGCTGAGCTGGGTGAGCGCCTTGTTTTGACCTTTCCAAATGTTCTCTTTCCTTATTCTGAAAAGCTGAATGGCTGGGAGTGGACCTAAATTCAGCTGACTTCAGTTCTAAAGGGTGGTTTTGGCTGTGGGTTCCGAGCAGTCTGCTCTCCCCTGCCCCTCTGTGTAGCCCTCCGCTCCCATTTCCGTTATTTGGACAGTGAGGTGTTAACTCTATCCTGGGGTAGACCCAGGGTTCCAGAAAAATGGAGGGACCTTCTCCCCAAGTAGAGTCTCTTCAAGCCTAGGGGGATGACTGCATGGTGATACTGAACATGAATGGTTCCCTTTGCAGGGGAGCGGAACCAGGAGCTGATAAGAGACCCTTTTGGCCACCATGTGGCTCGAAACGTGGCCCTGACTACCTTCCTGAAGCGTCGAGAGGCTTGGGAACAGGAGCAGGGGGCGGTGGCCAAGCGGAGGCGGGCCTTGAACTCCATACTTGAAGACTGAGGGCTTCGGATCTGGGACTGGGTGTTGATGGGGGTGGGGGTGGGGAGAGGAAGTATCTATCCTGCCCTGTTCTAGTTTAAATTGGAGTCAAATGTCTTACCAATAAACATTTTTATATTTTTATTGGAAACACTTTTGTTATGTTGCAGGGGGAAGGGTACAGAGAAATAGAGATCTCAAGGTGAGGTTAGAAAGGCCTCTGTTCAGGGCACCGAGGAGCCTAGGGACAGCAGGGGAGTGGTAATGACTTCTAGATGTAGTGGCAATCAGGATGGGATCCAGATACCTGGGAACAGGCTGTGGCCATTCAGGGTAAGTGGGAGGCTGGAACAATGGTCAGGAAGGGATAGTGTTCTTCAGGAACAGGTGTAGGCTGGGAGTGGAAGAATCATGCCGACAGGCCTGTTGTTACCACATCAGAGGACAGTGGGGAGATCAGGTGAGTTAGCCAGCCTGCCCTGTGCAGGCCCCCAAGCTCGATGCTGTCACAGTCCTTTACAGTCTGTCTCTTGGAATGAGTCTGGGGCAGAAGCTCAGACCCCCTTCTCAGTAGGGTTTAAGGCGACCCTGCCGCTGCCACCGCTCAGTCCCTTCTACTGCACGACGAAGGGTGGAGGAAATCCCCAGCAGCATATGGCCCAGGCCTTGCAGCAGTGAGGAGGCCCATCGGAGGAGCTCCCTGCAGGGTGGAGATAAGAGGAAGTCAGAAGTGGGGGGAGCCTGGGAGGCGGCCACAGGCTGGAGGCTGGGGGTTTTCCGCAAGGGAGAGCTAACAGGGTTGGGGGGCGGGGGGCATGAGAAGGAATTGTTGGAGCTGCAACTGTAGGGGTGGGAAAGTGTGACGTGTGGCCTCTGACCTGAGTATTTTCTTTGGGCCGAGTCCTTGAATGTCACAGCTCATGGAGTAGAGCCCGTAAAACGTGGCTTTGATATTCAGGCTGCCGAAGAGATCTCGAGGGCTCTGCTTGTATACGTCGAAGGTGATGCGGGCGATGTCCTTGCTGTGCTTGGGCTTCTCCCGGCCCAGGCCACACGGCAGCACCCCACTCTGCAGGGCACCCCCCTCATTAGTGTGCTGAAGCTTCACCACTGAACCCTATCAGCCCTGGGACAGACACTGACCCCCCGCCCCTTGCCTGGATTGTTTGTCCTCCATGAGGAGTCTGACAACTCCTCACCTCTCTCATTGCCTCTGCCCTCAAGATCAGGGCTAGGCGAGACAAGAGGCTTGGGAAAGACAGAAGGGATCAGTGGTCTACTGCAGCCCCAGTGTGGGCCTCTCACCCTGCGGGGGCTCCAGCTCTGTCCCAACTCCAGCACCATCAGGCACGTGTCATCCTCCAACAGCTGGAAGAAGTCCTCGCTCTCCACGGTGGTCCCGTCTTCCTCCAGCACCAGTGTGAGCGCTCCACTCAGCGCCAGGGCCTCCAGAGCCTGCCCGGTGGCGAGAAGCAGGAGGGGAGGGGCAGAGCTTATCCTGTGCCCTGCCCCTGCCCAGCACCCAGCACCCAGAGGTGGGCCCTGGGTGCTGGGTGCTGACTCCAGCTCTCCGCGGCTCTCTGGCATCCCTGCAGAAGGCTCCAGCTCACGGTGTTGTTTGGTTGTTGGGAAGCCCTTGTTGGGGCCCGTTGTTTTCCCATTTGTCCTGTTTTGCTCCTGCCAGGCACTGTCACCTCTCCCAGCTTCCAAGCCACACCTGCCGGTTTGGAACTGAAAAGCTAGCCAAGTTCTCTGGGGTAAAGGTATTATGCTGACAAGGCCTGCCATGATGGGGTCTCATCTCCAGCGCCCCAGCTCACTCTCCCCAACCCTCACAGAGTTCTCCAGAGCTGTTTGCAGTAATGGTGACTTTTCACCTTTTTGAGTCTTCACAAGGGTCAAGTATCTGTTGTAGCACTTTCATACCTTATCTTCTACACCTTTCCACAGCCCAAGGAGGCAGCTGTATCGTTTCCTTTTTACAAATGAAGAAACTGAAGTTTTGATGGGCTGAATACCTACCCAAGTTTTGACAGTAGGAAGCGGCAGAATCAGGATTTGAATTTGATCTGTCAGACACTGCCGTTCCATACATTGGAGTTCTGAAATGTATTGCTCCAACCCTATACACTCCTTCCCCACCCCCAAAGACAAGCTTGCTCCTTAGAAAAAAAATGAATTGCCTCAAATGCAGTAGAAGCCATCGGGCTGACCTCCCTGCTTTCAGCCCTCAGAGGGAGGGGCAGCCATGTAATAACCACAGCTCTTTCTGCTCATCATTCCAAACTCTCTCTCTTGACTAGCCCCTTGGCCGCCCCTACTCCTGGCACCCAGGGACTTGACTCACTCGCCTTGTCTAGCAGTTCCTGACGGGTAGCGGCTGTCAGGCCTTTCCGGGTGGTCCGCTTGTGATCACAGACTCGGAAAGGTCGCTGGGGTGGTGGAGCCGAGGTCCAGACCTTTCGGCCCAAATCGGCGCTCATGTTGGATACTGACCTGGTAGGTGGGAAGGAGGTCAAGAAGGGGTGAGAGGCCTGCTGAGTGCACTGGGGGTGATGGGCGTGGGTGGGGTAGCTGCAGCGATAGGGGAGTTGGGAGAGAGGCTCTAGGTTTGGAGATTAGAATAGCCCAGGGAGAGGAAAAGACTACCGAGCGGGGATGGAGGACGTGGGGGGCTGGCAGGGGGATGGGGAGAATGGGGGACTGGTGCGGGGCAGAGTCTAGACAAGCCCACTGTGAAAAGTGGTGGCAGGGAGGGGGAGGGGCACAAATTGGAGAGTCTGGGAAGCTAGAGGCTGAATGGAGTGTTGTGGCTCTGCCCATATACCCAGAGCTGGAGAGTGGAGTGGAGGGTTAGGAGTCACCTGAGCAGGCCGCTGGGGTCCAGGTTAGAGAGGTACTCCATGGTGGAGGGAGGGACCCGGAGAGGAGCCTCTCCCTGGAGTCCTGGGCTGGGTGCTTCTCTGCTGGGCTGGAGCTGAAGTGGTGGTGTTTTCTGTTATGGAGCTGGGATCTCAGCCCCAGTGAGTAGGGGGATGAGTCAAGCCTGGACTCTGGCCCCCTCTGCCTGGCCAGTACACAGGGCAAAGTCCAAGGTGGGGGTGGGGGCGTGGCGTGGTGGTGGAAGGACTGTGTCCCCCAGATGCCAGGCAAAAGCCATGGAGGTTTTGTGAGGGTGTCTCTGGTGGCAGTGTGTGATGTGAGAGTAAACAGGAACTATGTAATTGGAATGTAATCTCTGGTGTTTTTCTTTATATGGAGGGAATTTCTAGCTGCCAATCTGTGCAAAGCTTCGCTATGTGCTTTGCTTTGTATGTGCTGCCACCTACTGAAAAAAACATTTACTGCAGTTTTAGGAAAAGGGAGGCTGTGCTGAGGATCTGCAGGGCTTGGAGAAAACAGGATAGGAGGCAGTATGCACCCACGGGGTGTAACCCATGGATCCAGGATCATCAGGATCTTGTCTGGGACCTTGGCCTTCCTGCTTCCCTGCTCTTCCTTCTGTGGTCCAGGGGAGGGGCTGGCTTAACATTTCTCTGACTTCCTTCTCTAGAACTGCCTGCTTCAGTCACAGTGGATTAGTCACTCACTTTTCCCTCCCACTGGCCAATAATTAGCATGAAGGAGTCATGGATGGGGGCTTCCCAGGTGGTGCTAATGGTAAAGAACCCGCCTACCAATGCAGGAGACAGATGTGGGGTCAGTCCCTGGGTCAGGAAGATCCCCTGGAGGAGGTCATGGCAGCCCACTCCAGTATTCTTACGGTCCCTATGGACAGAGGAGCCTGGTGGACTACAGTCCATGGGGTTGCAAAGAGTCAGACATGACTGAGCAACAGCACGCACAGTCATGGTTGGGGGTAGAGAAAATGCCTCCTTTAATGGACTTTAGGTATCCCGTGTCCCATTTCTCACTTCAGCTGTGGTTGTGATAACAGTTGTGTGGAAGCTCAGACTCTCACTGTCAGTGAACACATCACACAAACACTGTCCAGGAGCCTTGTCTGAAGCTGTACAGGACAGGCTGCAAGTGTGCGTCAGGGCATTATAGCCTCTAGGACAACCCTCAAACAATGGGGAAGGTGAGCTGGACATAAACATCTGCCTTCCGTCTTTCGGGAAGGTATTCTGTGTGCTCAGAGGTTCCTGAGCCCACTGAAGGAACGCAATAACACACTCTTGCTGGCTCCCCTCTTCCCCTTCCCTTGCTCTCACTCTGGCTTCCTGAGCTGACCGCCTAAAGACAGGATTACCTGAATCCACACCCTCGACTCAGGCTCTGCTGGGAGGGAAACCAAACTAATACTGGTGTCCTGGCTCCCAAGAAGCCCCTTTCTGGCTGTTAACAGGCAGAAGCCTTTTTCCTTCTTCCCTCACTGTTATCAATCTGCCAAATTTCATTCCTAAGTTTTGCCTGACCTCACCACCCAGAGACGGCTTCCTTCCAGTGTGTCTCTCACCGCAGCCTCTCCTTTTTCCTCACCTCATATCCCGGTGCAGCCCAGCAGTGTGGCCTCTTCATGGGTGTGTGTCACAACTCCGCACGCAGCCTATAAGCCCGTCACACCTCTGTGCATCTCCCACTGCCCCCGGGAACTTAGCCCCATGCTTTACACTGAAAGTTGTCACTGAGAGCCCTCTGAGAGCCGTGAGGCTGGAGTGACGAGTAGGGCCCAAGGCAGGAGGTGAGAGGGGGTAGGTAGGAAGCTGAGGAAAAGGGGCTTAGCCATGTCAGGAGTCCGAAAACAGGCAAAGATACAGCAGCTATGGGAACGAGGAGTTGGGTTGCCTTCTCTGCTGAGAGCTGGCAAGGGACGCCTGACAGTGTAAGAGCTGCAGGGTGGGAGGGCTGAGAACTGGGGGTGTGTGTGTGTTGCAGGGCGGAAATGAGTGCAGAGGCAGGACCCAGGGCCAGGATCCGGCAGTGTCCCTACTCACCCACACACCCAGGGAACCTCATCTGCACCCCCTCAGCCTATCCTGTTTCTTGGGGAGGCAGGCTCTCACATGCCTGGATGAGTTAGTGATGGGAAGCAGCAGGGTGAGGGAGGGCTCCTGGAAAGGCCCAAGAGGAGCCCCACCTTGTCCCTCCCCATTTCTGCCTCACCCTCTGCCAACCTGACAGGCACAGGACAGACTTAGACAACTTGCCCACTGCCGCTTTGCCTTTGGGCTTCCCCAGGCCCCTGGAGAGCCCCCAACCCTGGTCCTGCCCAGCTGGGTAAGTAGATCTGCCCCCTAGACCTTACACCCCTCCACTCACTTTTGCCCTGCGGTATATACATATAGGGAATGGGGCTGGACCAAGAAGGAGAGGCTAGGTGAGAAGGGTGGAGGTGGAGGCAGGGACAGCCTGGGAGTCAGGACTGGGGAGGTGGCCTGACAGCAGGGGATACGGGTTCCAAGAAGTAGTGTTTGAGCTGGGGCTGGGGTCCTGCGGGGGAAGAGACAGAGACCCCCAGACAGAACAGAGGCAGGCTGCAGAGGAGTAAGGGATGCTCAGTCCCTTCTCACTGGCCATCAGGCGGAACGTGGGCTTCTGCCCCACCTGAATGGGCCCCACAACTCTTTCCAGCCTCCCGGAAGGACAGAGGAATGTCGGTCTGCTACCGTCCTCCGGGAAACGAGACGCTGCTGAGCTGGAAGACCTCGCGGGCCACGGGTACGGCCTTCCTGCTGCTGGCGGCGCTGCTGGGGCTGCCGGGCAATGGCTTTGTGGTGTGGAGCCTGGCCGGCTGGCGGTCCGCGCGAGGGCGCCCCCTGGCGGCCACGCTCGTGCTGCACCTGGCGCTGGCCGACGGCGCGGTGCTGCTGCTCACGCCGCTCTTCGTGGCCTTCCTGACCCGGCAGGCCTGGCCCCTGGGCCAGGCGGGCTGCAAGGCCGTGTACTACGTGTGCGCGCTCAGCATGTACGCCAGCGTGCTGCTCACCGGGCTGCTCAGCCTGCAGCGCTGCCTCGCCGTCACGCGCCCCTTCCTGGCGCCCCGGCTACGCAGCCCGGCCCTGGCCCGCCGCCTGCTGCTGGCCGTCTGGCTGGCCGCCCTGGTGCTCGCCACCCCGGCGGCCGTCTACCGTCACCTCGGGGCGGACCGTGTGTGCCAGCTGTGCCACCCGTCGGCCGCCCACGCCGCCGCCCACCTGAGCCTGGAGACCCTGACCGCCTTCGTGCTGCCCTTCGGGCTGGTGCTCGGTTGCTACGGCGTGACGCTGGCGCGGCTGCGGGGCGTCCGCTGGGGCGCCGGGCGGCGCGTGACGCGGGTGGGCCGGCTGGTGGGCGCCATCGTGCTGGCCTTCGGCCTGCTCTGGGCCCCTTACCATGCCGTCAACGTGCTGCAGGCGCTCGCCGCGCTGGCTCCGCCCGAAGGGGCCTTCGCCAGGCTTGGCGGGGCGGGCCAGGCGGCGCGAGCCGGAACCACGGCTCTGGCCTTCTTCAGCTCCAGCGTCAACCCGGTGCTCTACCTCTTCACCGCCGGGGATCTCCTGCCCCGGGCGGGTCCCCGCTTCCTCCTGCGGCTCTTTGAGGGCTCCGGAGAAGCCCGAGGGGGCGGCCGCTCTAGGGACGGGACCTTGGAGCTCCGAGCTACCCCTCGGCTCAAAGTGGTGGGGCGGGGTGGCGGCAATGGAGACCCTGGGGGCGGAGCACAGAAGGATAGTTAGGGTTGGGACCCTTGACGTCAAACCCTACCACCAGGCCTGCTCTTCCCTGTTCCTTTCCAGCGCCCCCTTGGAACTCAGGGAACCACTCTGGATGGTTTGGGGATCCTTCTCCCGCCAGCGCTGAGATCTCTCTGGGCAGAATTATACATCTGGGGCAGGCCCAGGTTCCTCCCAGGACTGGGAGTGGTGATGGCCGGTATTAAAGACTATCATGTACCTGCAGGCTGGCTTGTGCCCGTGTGCCAGAGCTGCTAACTTGTTGCCAATAGCTGTTGTGAAAGACACTGTGAAACTGTGAAATACATTACAGAATGGCTTAAGAGGGCTCCCTCCAGTGGTTCATCCTACTTGAGTGAAACTACACCGTGTTCACCTAGCTCACTGCTGGGTCAGGCCAAGGCTGGGCCATGCAAGCCCTCGGTGGCATCTTAACCTGTCCTCCCCAGCCCAGATGGCCTGGTTCCCCCAAGCCAACCCATAGAATCGCTCTGGAAATAAAAGGAGAAAGAGGAAGGAAAGGTGTGAGTGATTGGCAGAGGGATGGTGATAAGATCTATTCTCCAGGTCTGTTAGAGCTAAGTGGGTGTGAAACTGGCCCTGGGAAGGGAAAGTCAGTCTGTAGGGTTTGAAAGGAAAGTTTTCTTGTCTGTCTTGTGGTTGGAACAGTGAGGGAGGGACCTTGAAGTCGGAGACTTACCTTCTCTGAATGTAACTCTCCCTGAAAAGGTAACCTGACTCAAAAAAGGAGCTCAGGAGCAGACACTCATTCACCCAGGAGGCTTCTGGGGGTTGGAGTTGAGGGGTATGAGGAACGGTGTGGATATCTGGAAGACAAAAAGAATTTTTCAGGGAGATGCCACTTCTCCTTTCTCTCTTTTTCCTCTCTGCCAAGTCTTGGCTGCTCCCAAGACTGCCAGCTGTTCCTCACCTCCCCCAGTACGTCTCGGTTCCCATCTTTTGGAATCTCTCTAGGTCTCAAAACTGTTCTGGATCCTGACAATTTTGAGTTTGGGAATGTAGGATGGGGTACTTTTTAGGGGATATCCATGTGCACGCATGTGTGGTCACTAGGGTGACCAGCTCATCTCCATTTGCTTAGGGCTTTCTCAGTTTTAGCACTGCAAGTCTCTTGTCCCAGCCCCCTGAGTCTCTAACAAACTTAGATGCTTGATTACCTGAGTGGTCCCACCGACCATCACCCTAGGTTCTGCTTTTGTGACTGTTCACACCACCCAGGCAGAAGTCAAGTTAGAGGAAATCCAGTCCTCAGGGTCAGGCCAGGGCCACCAAAACTGGGGTTGGACAGAGCTCTGGACTTGGGGGTGGGGCAGAAAGTATGGTTAGAGCATCTAGCCTGGGGCAAAGGGAGAAAGATCATAGAGATGGAGGTGGGGAGCAATGTGGAAGAGGAGGCAAAGACAACGTAGTTCCTGTCAGAAGGGGCCTCTGGGTGACCCCAGAGCTCTGAGCCAGAAGCTTCTATCCCCAAACACTGACTTCATGGCTTTCTTCCTGTCCTCGCGCACCAGAGCAGAGGCTTCCTAACTTCTGTTACACATTCCCCATCCCACAGGCCATCTGTGGTCAGAAAGCTCTTTCTCAACTCTGCCTCCAGTTCCTGCTGCGGTTTCAGCCCATTTCTTTTCATCACATCCTCTAGCTGATAGCTGCTGGGTCAACTCTGCTCTGGCTCGTCTCTTTTTTTATTTCTTAAAAAAAATTTAATTTACTTATTTTTTGCTGTGCTGGGTCTTCGTAGCTGTGCACGGGCTTTCTCAAGTCGTGGTGAGTGGGGGCTACTCTCTAGTTGTGGTGTGTGAGTTTCTCACTGCGGGGGCTTCTCTCGTTGTGGCTCAAAGGCTCTAGAGCTTGGGTTCAGGAATCGTGGCACACAGGCTTAGTTGCCCTTTGGCATGTGGAATCTTCCTGGAGCAGGGATTGAATCCATGTCCTCTGGCAGGCAGATTCTTAACCACAGGGAAGTCCTGCTCTGGCTTTTCTCAAAGCAGGAAAGCTGGGGCCACTACAAAGGTTAAGCGACCTCAATGACCACCATTCCACTCTTACCCATTACCACCATTACGCATATATCCCAAGAAGTGGAGTTGGAAGGGAAGCAAGAAGGCTAGTGATTGGATTGAAGATTAGACTTCTTGGTTCTTAGCTTCTGCAGGAGAGTCAAGAAGAGGAGCGTGCCCTCTTTCCAGGGAGGGGGAAGAGTGGTCCTTTGGGGGATGTTTCGCTTTCCACATTCCTGGTTTTCCCCCTCTCTCACACTTGCTTCTTGTGCTCATCTCTGCTTTCCCTCTGTGTTTAAGGTGGGACAGAAGTCAGCTGTGGGAAGGTAAGAAAGAGGTGGTACTGACTTACTTGCCCAGCACCCACATCTTAAGTCCAAATTCATGTGGCAGCATAGCCACACTGGCAAGTGCAAGGCAAGTGGTTCAGGAAGGGGAAGAAACTGTCACTCTCTGCAATGGCACCCGACTCCAGTACTCTTGCCTGGAAAATCCCATGGACGGTGAAGCCTGGTAGTCGGACACGACTGAGCGACTTCACTTTCACTTTTCACTTTCAGGCACTGGAGAAGGAAATGGCAACCCACTCCAGTGTTCTTGCCTGGAGAATCCCAGGGACAGGGGAGCCTGGTGGGTTGCCCTCTATGGGGTCGCACAGAGTCGGACACGACTGAAGCGACTTAGCAATAGCAGTAGCAGTGATACTAGAGAGATCATTTGGCTTCTACGAAAGAAAAGGGAGATGGACCTAGAATGGAACTAGTTCTTTTAAATGAGGGGAGGGATGGAGGGTGCTAGAAGGGGGTCCTCTCCACCAAATCCCAGTCATGGCTTGAAACCAAGCCAAAGGCAGAGTGCTGTCCTCTTTAAGTCATGACGTCACCTGACCCGAACCTAGAACTGAGCCACAGCCCCAGCCCACATTTCCTATTAATCTGAAAATCTACATCGTTCACAAAAAATATAAAGATACTCAACATTCTGACCTCTCAGTCTGAGTCCATTTCCCCTCTCTGGCTTCCTTCCCTCCTCCTGCATGACATAATTCATCATTCTGTTCAATTCTTCAGTCTAGACCTGCATCTGAGGCCACACTTCAGCCTACCCACCCCTCCCTCCTCTTTCCTCTCTCACTACCCCTTTGGGGCGCTTCTCTTTTGGCTCCACCCCTGAGGAGTCCTCCTCCCCACTGGACTCTGGAACACAAAGACTATTCCACCCCACCTAGTGAAGGGAGCGGGTAGGAGTTTCCGCCCCACCCTCAGGAAGATGCATCTTCCCTCCCCTGCTCTGTGGTACTTCCTCTCTAGCTGACTTAACTGATAGCACCCAGACCCCAGGCCAGGCCCCTGGCACCACCACAGATCTCGGGATAGGCTACACCATTCTGCCCTCACCCTGGGATTGGCACCAGCTTCCAACCAGTGCCCAGCAAAGCCTTAAGTAAGTACCCTGGGAGTAGGGGAGGTGGGGGGAGGGAGCACAGCTGTAAGGTCCAAAGGACTTCCAAAGAAGGCTGACCAGTGGTAAAGGAACTTTAGAGGACTTGGTCTTGTCTCCTGTCCACGAAATCTTCCCCATCCCTGTTACTCTTGTTGGACCCTGGGCACCTCTGGGGTGAGTGGGTAGGTGATTGGAAGAGGGCAGTGGCACTTGAGTGGGCTGAGGGTCTGGCAGGGGTGGAGTGGTGGTCGGGGAAAGGAGCTAGCCTTTTGAGAGGTGCAGCATTGTTAAGAAAAGCCTCCACTTTGGTTCTGGGTTTTAGGGTCTCCTGAGGGATGGAGGCTGACGGGTCTGGAAATACTGCTTCTGCTGTTGCTGTGTATCTTGCAATTGGGTCTATGGGTAGGAAGGGGCTCTGTGGCACAGTTCAGAAATTAATCTTTCTACTCAGCCAGATCCCCTTAAGACAGGTAGTATTCCCTGGTGAGCAGCATCTGATGGTGCTGACCTTTGGAGACGGATGCGAGTGCCCAGACTAGGTGTGTCCAGAGTGTCAGGAGACCCTTCCTTCATGCGCGTGTTGCCCTCACTCTCCAGGTCCTTGCTATAGCCATGAACACCACATCCCCTGCAGCGGCCTCCTCATCAGGAGTCAGTTTCATCTCTCTGCTGGTCATCATCGTCCTGTCAGTGGCACTGGCTGTAGGGCTTCCTGGCAACAGCTTTGTGGTGTGGAGCATCCTGGCAAAGCTGCAGAAGCGCTCTGTCACTGCCCTGATGGTGCTGCACTTGGCTCTGGCCGACTTGGCCGTGTTGCTCACTGCCCCCTTTTTCCTCCACTCTGTGGCCCAAGGCACCTGGCCTTTTGGATTGTTCGGCTGCCGCCTGATCCACTGTATCTGTGGAGTCAGCATGTATGCCAGCGTCCTGCTTATCACGACCATGAGTCTGGACCGCTCCCTGGCAGTGGCCCTCCCCTTTGTGTCCCAGAAGCTGCGCACCAAGGCAGTCGCCTGGCGGGTGCTGGCCGGCATCTGGGTGGTGTCTGTTCTGCTGGCCACTCCCGTCGTCTTGTACCGCACGGTGCTCTTGGAATTGAACAATAGGAGCCTGACCTGCTTCCTGAAGTACCCCAGCGAAAGACATCGGGCCTTCCATCTGTTCTTCGAGGTGATCACCGGCTTCCTTCTGCCCTTCCTGGTCGTGGTGGCCAGCTACTGTGACATTGGGCGCAGGTTGCGGGCCCGGCGCTTCCGCCGCAGCCGCCGCACCGGCCGCCTGGTGGCGCTCATCATCCTGGCCTTCGCCGCCTTTTGGCTGCCCTACCACATGGTGAACCTGGCCGAGGGGTTCCGCGCGGCAGCGGGCAAGGCCCTGGGTTCCGGCTCGGTGGGTAAGCGGCTGCTCCTGGCCCGCCACGTGCTCATCACGCTGGCCTTCCTGAGCAGCAGCGTGAACCCCCTGCTGTACGCGTGCGCCGGGGGCGGCCTGTTGCGCTCGGCCGGCGTGGGCTTCATCGCCAAGTTGTTGGAGGGCACCGGCTCCGAGGCGTCCAGCAGCCGTCGCGGGGGCACCCTGGCCCAGACGGTGAGGGGCATCCCCGCCTCTCCCGAGCCTGACCCTGCCGAGAGCCTCACTGCCTCCACCAACCCTCTCGAGTGAAGCAAACTCAACTAGGCCTGCTGGGTGGCCGCAGTGCAAGGACGGTAGCTTTCCTCCTGGGGGAATGCCCTCCCCGCTGGCCTGACCCAATTTTTGACCAGCCCCCTCCTTCCCCTAGGAAGAGAACGCTGGTGGGAGAGTGGAGCGGAAGGTGGGGAGGGGCACAACTTAGGGCTGAATGGGAACCGGGTCCCACAGGCAGCTTTACAATTAAAACTGAAGTCTGAAACTGGGTCAACCCGGGTGTGTGTGATGTGTTCATGATGGGGGACTGGGGTGCTCCTGGTTGCTCCTCAATAGCAGAGTGGCACATCCTTTAGTTTCCTGTGCTTTTCAGTTTTGGGACACAGAGACAGAGAAATCAGACCTTCCCACCCCGATTCTGAGGAAGGTAATCTGCAGATCATACTTGGAACAACACAGGTCTGCAGACCCCTGAAGGAGCTGGCCAAAGAAGACCACCCAGGTGTGCCCATCACTCCAGACTCCCTGACTCAGCACAGGAAGAACCTTTAGACCTGCTAAGAGGTGTCTGCCCAGAAGGCTGGGGTGGGGATCTTTGTTAGCGGGACTCCAACCTCCTGCCAGTACTCTTTGTCCTGTCAATGGGAGATATCTTAGGGGATGGCCTCTTTTTCCTCTCTCTTCCGAGGCAGTCTCACCAGCGAGCCAAGTCATCAGATCTTATTCCTTAGAACTCTGCACATCAGCATCTTGCCAGCCCGTAAAACGCTGTGGCACAGGCTGGAGCTGAAGGCCCTCTGTGATGTGATCACCCTTAGGAAATGAAGATTTGCAAAAGCGAGAGGGTTGGGTCATTCTTTACTTGGGAAGACTGTTGTCTTGGAGAGCCTTGGACTGGCTCTGTTCTGACAGCATTTTAAGAAGATGGTAGCGGCAGTTTGCTTTTTTGAATCTCTTGCATAAAAAGAGAAAGACAACTATGAGAAAAGTCAAAAATCTTCGTGTAACATCTGCACATCAAGATACCTCTCATGGAACCCAAAACGTGAGCAGGAATGAGGCATGGATGCTTTAGGACCTATGTAATATCAGCATCTGGGCAGGAGGCAAAAGGAAGCAATGGAAAATCTGAGAGACCTGAGAATTGGAGACCCCCTACTGTATACATGTCCTTGCTAGAAAGCATGGTGGGTCAGCTTGAGAACAGCAGCGGAAATGAGGAGGGACCTAACAGATTATACCCCAGGCTTCCCACCCATGCTACATAGCGAGCACATAACAGGTGCTTATTTAGTGTTTGTTGTGTAAATAAAAATCAAATGACATTTTCTTGGAGACTCTTTCCAGTATCTGTGGGTGGGAAGCAGGAGGGGACAAGTCTTTGTTTTGAGTCACGTGGATAAAATTCTTCCTACTTCCAAGGGTGCCCAATACTGGAATCAGGTTGACATGCAGGCAGAGAGGCAGAGGCAGTCCTTTTGCTGAGCTTGTGAGAAAAAAATCACTCCTTTTTAACACACTCATGCGCACACTTGCACACACACATTCAGTGTGGCCTGGGAAGAAGCAGTCCTACTGAGAGGCAAGGAGAAGATGCTCCTCAGCTAAACTAGCAGCTTCTGACATCAATTCTAACCCAGACATACCAGAGTCTCTTTACTGAGGCTCTTACAGATGGAGAGGACAGGGTTGGGTTCTCAGCCTAGGGTGGCTGAGGGAGGTCCAGTTCGTGTCAAATCTGTGTTCAAGAAGTAGGTGCAGAGCTGCCCTTTGCCTTTGACCTTGATGATGCCCCGGCTGTAGCAGGTGTAGCCTAAGGACTGCAGGGCCCAGGCTGTCTCTTCTGTTACCTGCGATTGGAAAGGGGTGAAGGAATGCGGGGGTGTCCTTAACACTGTCCCCCTGCCCCCACGCTTCTGAGTGGCTCCCTCACCTGAATTTTGCCCAGGACACCTGTGCTCTCCATGCGGCTGGCCACGTTCACCGTGTTGCCCCAGATATCATATTGTGGTTTCTGGGCCCCAATCACTCCAGCCACTACAGGTCCGTGGTTTAACCCTGACAAGAAGTGTGGTAAAGAGGGGCCCTGAGGGGGAATTTTGAAGAAGGAGAGGGGGGAAGAATGCTCAGGGAACTAGACTGAAGGGGGTGGGGGCCTTGGAGGAAAGGACGGGCCAGAGGAGCGCTGCTTAGGGAAGGAAGTGGATGGGCCTCCTAGCTCCATGCTCCATCCCAAGGGGTGAATCTGCAGGGGTTTTCCGGGATGAGTTGGGGAGCAGCTAACAAAGGACTTGGGGGAGGAGAGCTTGGGAAGCTGAGAAGGAGGTCCCAAACTGCCCCAGGAAGGGAGGGTCCTCACCTACACGCAAGCGGAAGTTGTTGAATGAGTGCTTGTTGATGACATCCAGCTTAGACCCAAGGGCCACAGCAAACTCTACCATGGTGCCAAGGTGGCCGCAGCTTTGCTCAGCATCCTGGCAAAGGGCCAGCCCACCAGGACGGGTCAATGAAGGCACAGGGATAAGGCCCACTTATGGGCCCACCAAGGAGAACCCAGAAGAGGGCCAGTAGGTAAGGAAGGGAGATGCGGCACCTGCTGTGCATCCTGTCCCGAGGCGGCGTTCAAGCCGGTAGCTGCCATGTAGGTGCTGCAGATGGTTTTGATCTTCTCCACCCCACTGAACTTGGGCTTGGAGAGCAGCTGTACAGAAAGGAGGCTGTGTCCCCAGTCTCTCTGGCTCTCTCCCAGAAGCCCAGCCCCAGGCTTTTGGAAGCTAAAGGACCAGTTGTGGGGTCGGGGTGGTGGCAGGGCGAGAGTCGGCAGTGAGCAGAGTTGCTGGGGAAGGCAGAGCTGGGGGATCAGAGGAGGAGCAGGAGGGCTGGGGAGGCCAGGATGGTCCTCCTGGCCAGGAGAGTGAAATGGAAGGAGGGCCTGGTGGGAAATTCTAGAATCCAGGACATAGGGTCTGGGGGTGATCCTTGGAGCTGTCACCTCATCAAAATCAGCGATTATTTCATTGAGCAGCCGCAGACACTCTAGCCCCTCATGGTTGATGCTGGATTCAGAGTAGAACTCCTTAAAGTCTGGGACCGAGGCGAAGAGGACACACACACACTCATAGGACTGGTGGTAGAGGTCCTGGGAGGGCAGGGGGCCAGGGTGAGGGGTCAGGCCATATTCTTCCCCCTCTGGGTCTGTATGGGTCCTCCTCCCTGTGTCCACACTCCTCCCCTTCAGTTTAAGAAAGATCAGGAAGGAAGGAGATGGGTAGGGTCAGGTTACTCCAGGGATGTGACTCAGGAGTTAAAGATTGGGTGTCACTGTGATTCCAGGAAAGAGAGAGGTTCCGAGTCAAGATCACCTCACAGCAGCGTGAAGGGAGTCTCTTTTGGAACTGGGATCATATCCATGGGAATTATCTTTATATCTTATTGCTGAAAAGTGTTAAGTCAGCTTACAAAGATAGCTACACTTTGGAAGATAAAATGAAGCAGTAATAGCTTCCAGAACTCTGAGAAATAAATTTTGCTATTCAAACTAAAAAAAAAAAAAAACAAAAGGCAATAGTAGGGAAAAGAAGAGCCTAGAGCCGCAGCATCCAGCAGAAGATTCTGCGGTGATGGAAATGTTCTGTTGGCTGCACCGTTACATACGGCGGCCACTAGCCAAAGCAGCGGTGGAACACTTGAAATGGGGCCAGCGTGACGGAGGAACTGAATCTTCTATTTTAATTAATGGCCACACTGGGGCTAATGGCTACCGAAGTGGACAGTGAAGGGGCAGAGAGATGGGAGGACTGTGTCCTTCACCCAGTTCCCATTGACACTCCACGAGGCTTTTGAAGGGTAGGGAGCAGCCGTCAGAGAGGACACTCCTTCCCAGGAAGACCTTGGGAGGCAGAGACTGTGCTCACCAAAGGGAGCCTAAGGACTTGTAAAGACGGAGGCCCCTGACAGGCGTGGGGGCTTGGGCGGCTGCCCAGCCCGACAGGCAGGAGCGCAGACAAGATGGGCCAAGCCAAGGCTGAGGAGTTGGGGCTGGGGAGTCACCTCATTGCGCCGATTCTGACCAATAAACTGGGGGGCCACGTGGGCAGGGAGCACGTTCTCCAAGAGCAGCCGGGTCAGGTTCTCCATCGTCTCCGTCTCCTCCTGCTCTTGCCTCAGCTTCTTCTTCCACAGAAAGTCCAGGCGGCAGTAATACTCGTTCTGTGGAGGGCCACAGGGGGCCGTGGGGAGATACGGTACAGGGGGCCCGGCTTCTGAGCATTCACCCCTCACTCCATGATGCTTAAAGCACACTATACCCCCAGTTTAGAGAAAAGCTTAAGGTGCAACTCTGCCCAGCGAGACTGCCTCGAATCTAGATTCAAATGAGGGAGGGCAGTGGGGGCAGAAGATTTTTTTCTTAAACATGATTTTCCTAGATTGGTGTGGGAGGGAGGGGCGGAGGGGAGGATTTAGGGGCACACCCCTTGGGGAGCAAAGAAGAAGAAAGGGAGCAGGACATTTCACTTCGAAGCTGCCAATGGACAGACCATTTGGGTTCGCCCCTGGAAATGTGAGATTAAGGGAAAGGGTGAGAGGGCCTAAGTTACATATATGGGGACCCCGCCTCACCCTTCCTGGGGAGGCCCTGGAGTGGTGAGCTGGGAGACTTACCTGCCGAGCCAGGACTAGGAGGGTGAAGAAGAAGATGAAGAAGGAGGCTGCTCCCATCAGTTTGGGCTCCTTCAGCACCCCTGGCCTGAGGAGGCCACAGATCAGGGTTGTCCCATGGCCTCCCCATCACTTCCCGCACCGGGACCCATATAGCCCTCTGCCTCCCTCTCTCTTTGCCCTGTGGGTGGTTCAGGCAGAGAGATGCGGACAGTTCTGCTCTGTCCCATCCCAGCCTGGGCCCATCTGTGCAGCAGCCGTGCGCACCTGGAGTCCAAGGTGCCCAGGTAGAGGCGGGCGATGAGGCAGTCGGACAACCAGGCGTGGGAGTGCAGGAAGATGGAGCAGGAGGCCGTCAGCCACAGCAGCAGCAGCAGCAGCTTCAGCTCAAAGCTCATGTGCAGGAAGAGGGAGCAGGAGAGGAACCCCAACACGCAGCAATGCATGGAGTACTGAGGGCCAGGCAGGGCGGTCAGGAGGTGGGGCCTGTCCCGCGGGCAGGGGCAGGGGACACCCCAGGGCTCCCGTCCCATCGGGGGGGGGGCAGAGGTGACAGCCACACAAACTCATACCGAGTGGGACTTGTGTCTGTCCCTGTCCGCAGGATGGAGTGGGGGAGGGACAGGCAGGGGTGTGGGGGACACTCACTGGGACGCTGATGAGAGGCAGGGACCCAGGGATCTCCCAGGAGAGGTTGGAAGCCATGGAGGATACATTGGGAGCCTGGAAAGGGCAGGCTGATGCTGCTGGTAAGAAGACCTGCAGGAGACAAGGAGCTGAGGCGGCAGGCAGCTGCTTGGGCACAATGGTGACTTTAGCTGGGTATCAGCTGACCCGGGGTGAGTCAGGGCCAGACTCTGCCAAAATGGCGGACCCTGCTGTCCTCCCTGCTTGGTGAGGGAGTCTCGGTGCTGGGGTCCTTGCTGGGAGTGAGCAGGGATTGGGGAAGTGGGTGTCATGAGCACTAGTCTGCCATGGATCAAAAGATCCATGACCCAAGATCACTGTGTGATCTTTGGCCAACCACATAATCTCTCTGGGCCTCAGCTTCCGCTTTTGTAGCTTGGTTGGGGGATGATTCCTAAAGTGTTTTTCAGGGATAGAATTCTAGGAATGATTCTAAGTTCTAAACAACCTGCCAAACTCAGCTTTCAAAATCATAATTGTGTAAGGCAGGGCTTCCCCGGTGGCTCAGACAGTAAAGAAATTGCCTGCAATTTGGGAGACCCAGGTTCAATCCCTGGGTTGGGAAGATCCCCTAGAGAAGGGAATGGCAACCCACTTCCGTATTCTTGCCTGGATAGAGGAGCCTCGCAGGCTATAGTCCATGGGGTCACAGAGAGTCAGATACAACTGAGAGACTAATACTACTTTCATTTTCGAGGTAAGTAAGGAAAAGCTGCCTACATAGAAAAAACGATAGGAAGGATGTCCACCAAAGTGTTATTAATGATGATTATGCCCAGGTGGTAGGCTGTGCATGACTGTAATTTTCATTTATACTTGTGGGGGAGCCTGGCGGGCTGCCGTCTGTGGGGTCGCACAGAGTCGGACACGACTGAAGCGACTTAGCAGCAGCAGCAGGAACATTTCCAGTATCCCCTGGCCTTAGTCCAGCTGTTCTCCCAAATCCAAGGGTCCTCTTTCAGCCTCTGGAAGGTCCAGCATGGCCTGATGGGGATGCATAGGGCCCCTTCTCTCTCACCAGACTGGTAATGGCCATGATGAAGACGAGCAGGATGGTAGCGGTGCCCAGAGCCACTCGCAGTCCTGGCCGTGTGGCCACCAGGACAGACAGGGTGGGTAGCCAGTGCAGCATCTTGGGGCCGTTCAAGACACACTTCTATGGAAGGAGCACGGGAGTCTTAGCCCTGCAGCCGGAGCACCCACGAGGGGCCAGGTCGTGGTCAGGGCCCCAGCTCACCACTCTGCCCCTAAGCCCACCTCACCATCAGGTGCTCTGAGAAGCAGACGAAGAGGAGGAGGAAGAAGAGGAGGAAGGTGATGCTATAGGTGATGGTCAGAGCTGGAGGCCTACAGAGAGACAAGAATGAGGCCTTGAGGAGCCAGAAGAGGCTTTCTGTGCGCTGGGAAGACATCCTGCAGTCTGGGTGGGAGACACAGGGGAAAGTGGTCCTGGGGATCTGAACTGGCTGCTGCTGAAGATGAAAGACATTACATACTGCTGGCCTGGGAAAGCTGCAGGGCCTTGGACAGTACTGGGATAATGCAGGGACAACTTCTGAAGGGACGGGGGCTCATGAGAACGGCCACGGCTGCATCAGACTGGTCTCTGGGCTTTTGGGCCAAAGTTCTTTCACCTGGCTGAGTTCAGAATGAGTCCTCACCCTTCTTAGCAGCAAACCAGGAGTGAGGACCTACTCTCTAAGCTCATTTGCTGTGAGATTTGGATTTCTTAATGGAAACAAAGGAAATCCAAATCTCATGGGACTGTTGTTAGAACAGGGAGATAGGCACGTGAAAATGCTCGGGGGTATGCAGGAAGTGCCCAGGATGGGAGACAGTGAGATGAGGGCTACATTACTGGTTCCCCAGAACAAGTGTTTCCATTTCCTCTGTGGTTCAGTGCCCTGAGCCGAGGGGAAGTGAGTAAGGGAAGAAAGTGTGGGTTAGGGGTCTGGAAGAGCCAGGGGATCTCTTTTGGAGAATCAGGGCTTTCTTTTTCTAGGGGTCTCTCACCTGTTTGTCACCAGCATCTGGATAATGAAGTTGGAGAGGAAAACCAGGAAGGTGCAGGCTGCATAGTATTTGAAGGCGGGGAGCGCAGAGAGCCGGTACTGCAAGGGTTGGGGTGGGGTCGGCACCAGTGCTGCCCATCACCTTGAAGGGGTCAACCCCAAGCAAGAAGTGGCCCCCAGCCTCACTGTCCTACCCTCCAGTTCTGACCCAGGAAGCCCCTACTGGTTCTCCAAGGAGCTGTCCTCCTTCCTCTCATCACCACCCAGTAATTCAAAGGACTAGTACGAGCCCTTCACCCCTCCAAGGTCACAAACTGACCAGAACTGGGAAAGGGAGGTGGGACCACAGGGCCTGTGCCTCCCCAAGGCAGAGAAACTGAGGTTGGGAAACCCTCTGGTGCCATCTCCCCAGCCTACCTCTTTCTCCATCTCCTTCTCTCTGAAGTACAGTGTCAGTGGATTGAAGTCCTTTGACTGTTTCCACTGTCTGATGGGAGGTGGGGGCAGTCAGCCCAGAAGAGGAAGGGGCAGGGAGGGGAGGTGTGGTCAGGTGAGTGGAAAGGCTAGAGCCGGGAAGGTTTTCCCCTCCTTTCTGGACAGAGGAAGCACTGTCCTTCCTCTACCACCCGAGCCCTGGCCTCCAGCCCTCCCAGCCCTCTTCAGATCTCCGTACTTCTGAGAATTGAGCTGTTCGATGACCTGGAAGAACTTGGCATCCCCAGTGTCTAGTTCCTCGTCAAGCGCCCGCATGGTACGGCTCCTGTACAGTGAGAGCCCAGCCTGTCACCAGGAAGACCCTCAAAAGCATCTGGGCAAAGCAGGAGGGCAATGCAGCCCCCCAGGAAGGATGGAGGTAGGTCACAGGGACAACCCCATTCAAATTTGCTCAGGCCACCTCACCGGTCCAGGCTCCACTGGGGGCTGAAGGAAGACAGGGCCTTCTCCTGCAAGGAGAACACAGGGATGGAGGAAGATGAAAGATGGTGAGCATCCTCCACCATGGTGGAGCCTCTCTGCAGCGAGGCATTTCAAATTTGCAAGGGCCTTGACTTGAGCATCTGACCCACCTCTCTCTCTCTCCCGTTCCATCTTTATCTCTATCTCGCTATATACACATCACCATTTCTATCTCCATTTCCATCTTTACCAAATTTCACCTGCCCACAAACCACATTTATTTCTTCAAGCTTCTTTCTGACCTTTCAGACTCCAAGAATCTCTATGCCCTCTGATTTCCTCATAGTTTCTATCACTTAAGAGGCAACCCTGGATCTTCTTTAGGCTTGATGGCTGTGATTTCTTGTGTCTCATCTTCCCTAAGGGCTGCAACAGATTCCAAAGGCAGTGACTTGCCCGTCACCCCATGCCAAAAAAATCCCTGTTGGTTGAAACTGGAATGGCAATGCAGAACACTTTGAATCCCCTCTGCCTTTTCATGATGATCAGGCTGAGCTGGGAGGTGGTAGGGGAGAGAACGAAAAGTGGAGAAGAAGGGGGAAGAGGAAGAGAAACCTGGTTGGAGTCATTCTCTTCTGCACCAAAAGGAATATGCAATGTGTGCAGAGATGTGAGAAGGAGCATGCAACTGAGGATGAGAGCCAAGGAAGGAAGTGAAGTGCCGCAGCCACTACCTAGGGCAAGATGTAGGGTGACCATCCTTCCCCACTCCCCTGGCTCACGTGAAGAAAACAGGTCACAGGGGGGCCACCCTGTGGGTTTGGCCCACAAACCAAAACCCTGTGTACATGAGAGGAGCAGAGAGGAAGAGACAGAGTGATTGAGAGGTATGTTTCAGGCATGGAACCATCTATACATCTACACCTGAGTCTAACTTTTATCAAACTACCTCCTGCCCTCCCCTATGGCTATAAATTATTTAAAGGCAGGGAACTATCTTATTCATTTCTGTCTTTTCAAGAACTACCCTAGTGCATGCCACACAGTAGGTACTGAAAGGCTGTAGAAGGGATAAATATGGATGGATGGTAGCCACCACACAAACACTGCCCAGTCACCCCGTGGTTCCACATTGTTTAATAGTAATCCAAGTGTGATTCCCAGGATCCCTAACATTTAAATGAGACCCTGGAACGTCAGGGACTGAGAAGGGAGTTTCTGGGCTGGTGTGGTCCCGCATTGAAAGATACCTTAGAACAAGGGGTTCCCACTCTGCCCTGACACTTATTAGCCTGCATGACAGTGAAGGATTTAGAGAGGTCTGGCAGGGTTCTGAGGAGGCATCCCCACCATGATGGATGAGGAGTGCACTCAACACTGTCTTACAGCCCCTGGGCAAGCCCCCTTCCCCCCTACCCACACCAGGCAGCCTCATCCTGCACTAGTCACTGGGTCTTGGGTCCTTCCTTCCTCTCCATCCTGCCAGCATAGCATTCTGACCTCTCTCCTTCCCCACGCTGAGGCACTCAGCCACTGAGCCACTGCTGCCAAGGTCCTCCACCCCTCCCCGCACCCCAGTGCTCACTGATCTCTGGCCTGCTTTCCTGTTGGATGGGAGAGAAGGGGGGATGGGACACAGAAAGGGTACTCTGGAGTTGTCCCATAAATCCAAGCAGGTTTACCTGGCTGAGAAGATTCTGGGAAGATCTGTGGACAAGTGGCTAGGAATGCTGAACAGTTTTGGGGAAGATGGGGTACAATGGAGGAGAACAGGCTGAGGAATCAAATCCCAGGGCAAGCCTTTAGGGACATGGCCTGGGTCCCTGCATGAGGGGGTTCAGGCCACTTGTCATCAAGTACCAAGAGCCTGTGGGGGAGATGCAGGCTCTCCCGGCAGGTGATGAATCACTCATTACTTCGAAGTGCTTTGCATAGATCAGCTAGTAACATCCTGCCCTAGCTTTCCCCAGACAAGGGGCGAGCCAGCCTCCCTGCCCTCTCCCCGAATGCCCACTCATGGTTACTTTCTTCTTCAAGGTCATGAGAGATTTTCACTTTCACAAGTGCTGGAGAGTGGGGGCAACGAGTGATTGGCTCCCACTGTCCTGGTCCCAGTAGGGACTGAAAAAGAGAGCGTGCGGTCTGAGCTAAACAGACCCATTTCCTGGTGGGAACGGGTGTGCAGCACTGGCCTCAGAGTTAGGAGGGAGTATGGTTCGGGGGGAAGGGGCTTCCTGAATGGAGGCTGGGGAGCAATGGACACAGTGTCTATGGGGTCTTGAGTCTTCTCTGAACTGAGCTCAGAGGGAACTCATCTTCGTCCTTTCTCTGGAAAGAAGGGCAAGAAAGGTCCTGAACCAGTGACTGGGGTGACCAGACAGTTCAGGACCTTGGGATGTCATCAGGTGACTCACTGGGGGAGGGGCAGGAAGGGCTGGCAGTGGGCCACGGGGGTGGGTTCACGTTAAGTGCTGGGCTCATGAAGGAGGTGCACATACCGGGAGAGGGGTAGACGTGGACACAGGGCTCTCTACATGGCTCAGGTGGGCGAAAGGCTTGGCTGCACCCCAGGACTCCAGGTAGCGGGTCATCAGCAGGGACGGACGCATCTTGGGGCCCTCCAGAGAGGACAGCAACCCTCCTGCAGTGCCCTTCTCGTCCTCCTCTGCAGCCTGGGCCATATGAGGGCTGAGAGTCAAGATCACGTTGACTTGACTTCCCCATTCTCCCCACACTCCTTTAAGGCTGTGTCCCCTCCCTCGTGATTTACACATCAGGACCCAGGAGTTCAGTCTTTGGCATGGACGAGATCAGGCTCACTGGCTGTGGATGTCGGGGTGGGCCAGGTCACGGGGTCCAGGCTGGGTTCTCACCCAGGGGTCGATGACCAGGTAGGTCGGCTCCCCCAGCTCCCGAAGGTATGGGTCCCGGTGCTCCATGGCTGCATCCTCCACAGCATAAGCCCCGGCCAGCAGGGCCAGCGTGGCCCCTGTGATATGTACTCGTCTGGAAGAAGAGGGCAGGGGGAGTCAGGAGGCAGGGATTCCACACCTCGCATTTCTTTTGAGGCTCATTCCTGGAGGTCTGACTTCCAGTAAGATCCTGCGCTGCAGGGGGTGTCTCCCAGCTCCCCCCCGCTGTCCCTAGGATCTCCCTGAGCCCCACTTGAGAGCATGCTCATTTTAAAGAACTATGAAAACCAGGCATGTGGGAGGCCAGATGGGTCTTTTGCTATAGCCTCCTGGAGCCCCAGCTCTCACCCTGGCACTCCACTCGCCTCCATGTGGTTGGCTAGAGTGACGTCATGGGACCAGACATCATACTGCCATTTCTGTAGCCCGATGACCCCGCAGAGCACGCTGCCTGAGTGCACGCCCACACGCATGTTGATATCCACGCCCGTGGCTGCCCGAAGTTTCCTGAGCAAGATGTGTAGAGAACAGTCTGAGTGCTGACTTCAGCCCTACCCATGCTGTACTGTACCCCGCCCTCTTTCCAGGAGGACTTCCACCATCCTGCCTGCTCCTCCACACATCCATCCTGCCCACCCCAGCTGACCTGATGGCCCGGCACATGTCCAGCCCCATGCGCACACAGTTGATGGCGTGGTCTGGCAGGGAGAGCGGCAGCCCAGAGACACAGTAGTAACAGTCTCCCAGGATCTTGATCCGCATGCATTCGTGCTCCTAGGGAAGGGTGTGCAGGGGGTGGGGGCACCTGGTGAGCAGCCAGAGGAAGCAGGAAGGGGCTGGGACAAGTGGGAGCAAATGTGGTATCCCTGAAGAACTTCTGAGGTTGGGAGTGTCGAGATCAGATCTAGGGCCTTCCTCAACTTGATATGGGGCTGGCTGAGGTTTTCTATGTGGGTGTCTTTCTCAGAAGATCATCTGAAGGGTTGGGATGTTTGTGAATCTCTCCAGCTTTGGCACATGTAGGGTGTATCCAGATTTGAGCATATGAAAGTCATCTCAGGATTGAGGGGTTTTTTTTGGAGGATACCCAAGATTAAATTTCTTGGGGGCATCCCTGGGGACTAAGAAGGTAGCTAAGCTGAGGATGCAGAGGGCAGAGATTTCCCTTGGAAGGGCCTCCTAACATTAGTGCATCAGAAAAATCCATCTAGATTTGGTGGTGGTGTCCAGAGACACCTGTGCTGGGACTCAGAGCCTGTTTGGGGGTGCTGTGGTTAGGGCATCTGTGAGGATGTTGAAAAGATCCCTCCAAGTCTGAGGTGTGCAGTGAGCAGTTCCATACCTGGGGATGTTTGAGAGAGTTTCCTATGGCAATGGAGTATCTGGGAGCCCCCATGAGCTTGGAAGTGGGACAGGGATCTTATAAGGCAGGACTTTCCCTGGCAGGGTCTCTCCAGGGTGGGGAGTTTGAAGGTGGGGAAGGAAGCCCCCTCTGACCTTGGCAATTTGGTCGAACTTGCCAAAGAGCTCGTTGAGCATAAGCACCAACTCCTTAGGGGAGCACTCACTCGCCAGTCGCGTGAAGCCCACGATGTCAGCATACAGCACGCTGGGCAGGGCAGAGGGCATCAGTGGGGCTGGGGTCTCAGCCCACACTCCCTCCCCTCTGCCCATCCTTCATACCTGACTCCCTGGTGCCTCTTGACATAGAGGCTGTGGAAGTTGTTGGTGCTCTCTGGCCGTGACCCCTGTCCAGCCTGCAGTCGGGCCATGATCTCCTCCTTCATCTCTCGGGCCAGGTAGGCAGGAAGGATGGACAAGAGAAGGTGTTCCTGAGGGAGGCAACTATGAGCACCAACCCTCACCCCCACTCCCTTAAGCCAGAAGCCCCACCCCCTCAAACCCCTAGGAGCCCACAGACTCCCCCAGCCCCAGAGGTGTTCACCAGAGCGATGGCCCAGGTCCTTCCCACCGCCCACAGCCCAGCTCCAGCTCTGCCCTGATCGATGTTAGGGATTAAACTTCCAGCACCGACACAGGAATTAGAGCCCTTCGTTTAATATCGTAAGGCTCTGAAGTGCTTTCACGAGATTCAGGTTTTTTTGAACCTCACAGCAGCCTTCTAAGGTGGGCAATAGCTATATTTTATAAAGGAGGAAACAGGTCAAGTGACCCGCCTAAAGTCATTCAGTCTCCAGAGCCCGGTGGTGTGACCCAAACAACTCCCCTCTCCGAGCCCCAGCCCCGCTGGGCCTCCTGGCCCGGAGGACCTGATGCTTCTTCTCGGTGTCCAGTCTCCGCCGCGAGTGCAGGGAGCTAAGCGCCTCCCGGAACGTGGCGCGCAGCGCGCGCTCCATCAGCGCCTTGTGATAGGCTCCGGCCGCGTTCCCGCACAGGAACATCACCGCGTTTGCAGCCAGCTGCGGGGAGCGTCAGTCTCAGGGGACGCTGCACCCCGGGGTGGTGGCGGGGGGCTAACCGAGATGGCAGGGAGGACTCTACAGTTAAGAGTATTTCGAGGCAACGGGTGCCGCATTGTGGAGTCTGTAGGGGGCTCTTCTCCCTCATCCCATCACGCCATCCAGACCCTTGGTTGCTGCACCAACATAGCCTCTTAGGTCGAGAAACCTTCTGCCGGAATACCTCTCCACCATCCCCGCCCACGCGGCAGTAGGAAACTACTCAAGCTCTAATTTTTACATTCTCTGTGAAGGTTCTGTTATCCACATCTGTCCCCATCACCCTGGTCCCCTGGCGAACTCCTTTCCCTGGGGGCCAGAGCCCTCCTCTGGCGTTTGCAGGCATCGAGCTGGCACTGTGGACCAGCTCCACCAGGTCTGTGTTTGAACCCTGAGCCCTGCCAAGGAATCAGCTCAACAAAACAGCTGGTGAGTCCCCAGAGAAAGCAAGCAGCGCCCAGCAGATCCAGCCCGGGACGCAGCCTGTGCTTCCTGTGTGCTCACCTGTGGCAGCAGCGCAGGCCGAGAGTCGGGCTGAGGCCCAAGATACAGCCCAAGGACCAGCAGGTGTGAGAGTGAGGTGGTGACCCCCGCGGTGATGGCGTCCCTCATGTCCAAGGGCAACATGGCATACACAGTGAAGATGACAAAAAGGAAAAAGGACACCTAGGGCAGAGGGGCACTGGAAGTTGCAAGCTTATGCTGTTCCTCCAGCCTGGGTGCATGCTTGAGGCCTAGGAATCCCCATTCCCCCGCCCCACCTGCCTCACCTGGTCCCAGGCGCTCACCACGCCCCCAGTGAACAGGAAGCTGTGGCCCAGTGCGAGCAGTGCTGCCCACACGAGGCCTGACAGGGGACGCGTCCAGCGCTGCAGTCGCTGCTCCCGGGAAGCCAGGACCAGCAGCAGTGAGAAGCCGCCCAGAGCGCAGAGCACAGTGGTCAGGAAGGCTGGGTCTGCAGCCAGCTCCTGGTGGGGAGGGGGAACATGAGGCAAGATGGCAATGTGGGGTTTGGGGAGCTTATCCAAGAAGAGGAGGAGCAGACAGCAGTGAGCAAAGCACCTCCACTTGTCTTTCACATTAGATTGAAATACACGAAAATGCTAATAATCTGTTTTTAATCAACAGAGCCAGCAGTCTCCTATGATTCAACTCACTATCTCACTTGCGTACTGCAGGGCAACTGACCCAGAAGACCTTGCTCCAACCATATATTGGCTGCTTGTGAATCTAGGACCTTTCTGAGCCTCAGGTTTTTCACCTGTCAGATAGGAACTGTAGCACCCCTCCCATCCCTACCCCACCCCTGGAATCCCAAAGGAAGTTAAAAAATTCTAGCTCACAGAGGGACTTAGCATGAGTGTATCCAATCTGGTCAACTGGCTTGGGAAATTCGAGGCTCGGAGTTTCAGGCCCCGTCCCCACCTCCCCGTGCTTTGGCAGGGGGACACCGAGAAACTCCCTTGCCTGCCTAGGAGCTGGATCTCCCATTCCTCAAGGCGTAGAAGCACCACCCGTTCCCAGTCTCCACCGTTTGTCCCCACCTCTTCCTGGACTTGGAGGAGGACCATTGGTCTCATCCAGCGGGTTTCCCACCTTGCCTCCGAAATGTGGAAAGAAAACATGGAGCAGGATATTTCCAGAAATGGAACTGAAGAGCCCTTTTCCCCCACAAAAGAAACTGGAAATAGGTTATCTGTGGTCTAAATGAGAGCAGGATGGAAAGTGCTTTCTGAGAGTCTGCGGGTACAACTGTGGCACAGCCCCCAAAGAGGGAAAGAAAACCAGGAAACAGATTCCCATGGGGCCCAGTGTAATTTCCCCCCTGGAAAATCGGAAAACCTGGCGTCGGATTAATCCTAGGACCAGCAGATCACAGGCGCTGGTAAGACTGGTCAGACCCACAGTGAAATGAGAAGCATCGAGGGCCCAGCTGTCTGCTTGCATAGACCCAGGACTGTGCCCTGAGAGGCAGTGACTTGTGCAGGGTCACTGCGGCTCCTAGCAAGGTCTAGCACTTGTTTCCCGGGTCCCAGCAAAGAAAACACATTGAAAAGAAGACCCACGAATCCCAACCCTGAAAATGCCCTGGAGGCAGTGCCTGTCCCGCAGTCCCCAAGGACGCCTGCACCAGAGCCCTCCTCCGCTCCCCTGCTCACCCTGCCACTTGCCCAGGTCACAGGGAGCAGCGCCAGGAGCCCCAAGAGCACGATCAGCAGCAGCAGCAGCAGCAGTGGGTACTGCTGGCTCAGGCTGTAGTAGGTCTCGTAGAAGAGGTCTTCGCTGGGGGGCTGCCGGGGACTGAAGAGGCGGGCCATGGTCTCGCAGGGCCCTGTGCCACACCGCCTGGGGGTGGACCCCTGGGGCTGAGGAGGGCCAGGGTGAGTTACTGTCTGATGCCCCGACCAGCCCCAACTGTGCCCTTCTCACCAGGACCAAGCCACTAGCTCCCAGACCTCCCAAGCTCACGGCAATCCCATCTCCTTCCAGGTACTCTCTGGGCCTCCCAGCCTTCTTCCAGCTGCCGGTGAGCGGACTCCCCACTCGTTTGATGTTGCCCCTCAAACCCAGACTGCAGAGGTGCTCAGGCAAAAGCCAGGGGCACAGGATTTAGGGTTAAAGCAAAGGAGCCCCAGCCCTCCCCTTTCCCCCCAACTCACGGCCACGATGCTGCTGCAGCTGAACCAAGTAACTCTGGGGCAGGTTATGGAGTCAGCGTGCTGCTAGGCTAGTAGCTCTAAGCCCAGGGCAACAGGCACTTCCCTCCAGGCGCCTCGGCCCCCTCCCACTTCCCCGATGGGACAGCCCGGCCCTTCCTGTGCCCTAGCCAGGCTCGGCACTCCCACCTCCTCCCCCACTCTGATTGTCTCGCCTGACACCACAGCCTCCCCACATCTGTTCCCCTCAAGGAAGGGGAATGCAGACCACAGGAGAGATGCAAGGGGTGGTGTGGGCTGCACCAAGTGTTAAATGTCAAAATGGGCCCCAAACCTTGGGTGTGGGGAGACTGAGGGAGGGCTGGAGCAAAAGCTGGCAGGGATGTGGGGAAGAGGAGCATGGTGGCGTATGGGGACCAGGGTCTAGGTCCAGATGAGAGGGGATCCTTCCCTGCCCCTCCAGCCTGGATGGCAGTGCTGTAGCCACGTCTGAGCGGTCTATACTCCAGTGGTGTCCAGCTCCATGGGAGGGGCACATCTGCGTGTAGCTTCATGGAGCCATTGCTGTCCACTCCCAAATACCAGCTGAGAATCAAAGGTTTCCAGTGTGTCCATGGAAGCAATGTGTGCGTGAATATACGTGGGGGAGGGAGGTGGTATATGGGGGCTGACCTACGAGAGAGACTAGGGGCATCATGCAGGGCAAAGATGTGCTGGGGTCTGAGAATTCCCAGGGAGAGCCCCCTCCCCAGGACTCCCCTGCCAAGTGTCTACAGCCCAGAAGAAAAGGTGGTGGCAGGACCAGCCTGTATCCTCAGGGTTTGGTTTAGGGTGGGGTCTTGCCTGCTCTACAGGAAGTGCTCTGCCCTGAGATTAGAGCTGCCCCAGGAGCCAAGATTCCTTCCAGCCCCCACCGCCAGCAGGGCCCTGACCTTGTGTGCCACAACACTGCCCAGCCACAGCCCTCAGCATCCCACTTCTGGCCACACAGAGAAGCCACAGTGGCTCCCATCCCCTCGATGTCAGCTCCCCCATCTCTCATCCATGTCTCTTCCCGCCTCTGGCTGAAGCTTTAGCCTCCTTCATGGTGCTTTGGTTAAAAGGCCACATTTATTGTCTCCTGGGGCCACAAAGACAGTTCAGGTGAAGGCCTGATGGCCCTCAGAGAAAGTCTAGGCTAGCAGCCTCAAGTCCAGGAGGCAGTTGAGAAGCTGCTTCAATTCTTGCTATTAGGCTTCAGGTTCTTTCGGTCGTTCTTTTGAACTTTTTCCTTGAGGGGTGCACTGAGGGACCCTATCCACGTCCCCAGGTGCCACGCCCTTTGTGGAGAAGGCTGTTCTTCCTTGCATAATTATGTGGTTGTTGTTTCCAATCTGTACTCCTTGGCAGTTAAAGATGGTAGGAAGCCATGGCCCTTTAAGAGAAAGAGTGAGGATGTTGGGAGGATTAAGTGGCTGGAGATTTATAGCAAGGAGGAGCATCAGGATGGAGGGGCAGCGACACCTCGTGTTCACCCTGGGGAAATGCAAGTGTGGAGTCTCGGCCTGCCTTCAGCCTTTCCCTTCCGGCTACACCTTCAGAATTTGGTTTGCAGAAACTAAAGAGGAGTGGCAACTAACATCTGAGACTTTGATGTTGTTCAATCACTCAGTCGTGTCTGACTCTTTGTGACCCCATGAACTGCATTATGCCAGGCTTCCCTGTCTTTCACTATCTCCGGGAGTCTGCTCAAACTCAAGTCCATTGAATCGATGATATCTGGGTCTTTTCTGATGGGAGACCCTCTGAACCGACACAGCAACAGTGGAATGGAATTTAGAGGTTCACAGCGCTGGTGTTGGGGCAAGTCCAAATGCTCAGGAGCCAAGTTGGCTTTGCTGTGTGACCTCAGTGGTTGTCAGTTTCTTCATTTACAAAATGAAAAGGCTGGGGTAGGTGGGCTCTAGCGCTTTCTCATTCCCCCTCCCCAAGTACCCTGGATCTGTATTTGATCTTGAGGAAGAAGCTAGTAGAATTGAGCAGGGAAAGGCAGGAGTGGGGAATGGGTACCTGGTACCAGATTTGGTGCCGGCCCTCTGGGAGGGCAGTTGGTGTCACGTCTCTCAGCCCCCTGCAAACAACACAGGGCTCTCAGGCTCCCTGTCCTGGGGCCTGATCCCTTATGGCAGACACCCTCAGCCCCAAGTGTCCCCAGGCAAGGGGACAGGATTCACAGGAGTCCTAGCGCATCCTGTAATACTGCCAATGTCTCACCTGACTCCCTGGGGGTCCAGGACCTGGGATCCAAGCAGAGGTGGGCCTGGGATTCTGGGTTCTGAAAGGTAAAGTCTCTGGAGTCTGAGGAGGTCGGGCTGTTGAATCTGAAGATGTCTCTGCTGTCCAGGCAGGCGGAACCTGCTCTCTCTGGACCCTGATGTTCTCAAGAAGGTTTGTACATTTTTCAGGAACAGAGCTGGGGCACCCCTCCAGATTCAGCTTCATCATTTCAGAGACCAGGGAATCATGGCTTCCTGTGGTTTCCTTAGGACTGTCTATTTCTGTCCTTTCCAGGCCTGGGCTGTTGCTGCCCCTGTACTCAGAAAGGAACTCCTTCACCTGTAGGGATGGGGAGCTGGCTGGGCATGGAGGTGGGAGAGCCGGAGTAAACCCAAGGGAGTTGGGTCCATATCTGTTGCCTGGGTACTCAGGGATGGGGTGAGGAGAGAGGGGACCATGGTCAAAGCTTAGAGAAGGGTGGTCAGTGGGGGGGGGTCACTGAGTGGCCAAGGGGGCCACGTTTGCCATCCTGCCCAGCTCCTGGGTGGGGGTGTTGAGCACTCACCATGTAGACTGCGGCATTCATCTTTCTACCAGGCGCATCTCCTTTATTTACCAGATCAAGGGCTTTCTGAGTGTTTATTCGGCATTCTAGAGAGAAGGCAGAGTGGGTGGCAGGTCAACAAAATTTCTTTTCCGGGGGAGAAGCTCCTGCTGACAAATTCAGGCCTGTCTCGGCTGCCAGCTGGATGTCCAGCACACCTTGGAAGGAAGGCCTCTTCTGGGGCTCATGGCTCCAGCACCTCTGCATCAGATCTGCCAGCTCTTCCAAGCCAGGAGTCTCAGGCCCAGACGGGGGCAGCTCAGTCAGCGGGGGCCGGATCCGCCTCTCACACACTGCTTCCCGCACCAACAACGTCTGGGGCACTACTAGGGTGGGGGTGGGGGTGTGAAGAGAAGGCATTCAGAGTATGAAGGCTACCCCATCACGGAAAGGGGTGGGGAGTGTAGGAGATGTGAGGAGGGAGTGGGGCAGTCTGAGCAGGTAAACAGGAGGAGGAGGGCTTGGGGATTGGGAGACTGGGGGCTTAGGGGAGGGGGGCACCTGAGGTGAAGGATCCCAGAGTCTGTCTTACTCTCAGCTTCTCTTCCGGCTAGCACTGCCCATGTTAGGATCCCAAAGCTGCAGTAGACACAAAGCTGAGGCCTGACTCAACTGCTGGCAAGATTCCTTTCCATACAGCATCCCTTTGAAGGACCCAGGCAGGTGTAGAAATTGGGGATATATGTTTGGATATATGTTTGGAGTGGGTGCCTTACCTGTAGACATCACTGGCCCTGGAGGCCTTCTGGTTTATATTAGCCAACAGTTCTGGGGCCAGGTAGGCTGGGGTGCACCCTGACTCCCAAGATCCTGCCCCTGACTGTGAGCCTCCCTGAAATGTGGACAGGCCAAAATCTGCCACCTGCAAAAGGGAGATAAGAACGAGGAGATAGGGGATGGAACAAAAGGGAGATAAGAAGGAGATAGGGAATGGGCAGGTCCAAGAAACTCCCAGAACCCTTTCCTTACTCCCCTCCCCCCAAAAGTGCAGGCCCAGTCTTGCAAAGACTGTATGGAGGGTTAGGGGAAGGGTAGAACCAGTGGGGCCCCTGGTTGGAGGCCTGGGTCCCCTCTCCATGGCACCAGGTTGAGGTCTGAGTCTCCTTGGCTAGATCAGCCACGGGTCTTTGGAGGCCTGTGGGGTGGGCCTGTGGAACTGACCACGTTGGTCAAGGCCTCCATCACCTGGTGTGGCAGGGGCCAGAGCTCTAGGCTGGGCCTTGACACTTGGGCAGCCCTGTGTCCAGAGGGAGATGCTGAGGGTATTCAGGAGACAGGGCTGCAGCAGATGCGGGTCCTATGTCCCGAGGATGGGGCTGGAGCAGCTCTGGGGCAGGACTTGGTCCAGAAGATGGGCTGGGTGAGGGATGGGCTGACCTTGGCGTGCAGCTCTGAGTCTAGTAGGACGTTGGAGGGCTTGAGGTCCCGGTGGAGAAGCACTGGGTTCTGGCTGTGCAGGTAGCACATCCCGAGCACCAGCTCCTGCAGCAGGCGGCAGAGGAGCGGCCAGGGCCGAGGGCAATGGGGCTGTAGCAGCTCCGCCAGGGAGCCGTTCTCCATGAATGGAGTCACCAGAGCCGGCCCAGACACGTACTCCCACTCCAGCTTCTCGGTGACCCCCAGCAGGAGCAGCACATGCTTGTTATGCAGACTGGACATGGCCTTCACCTCCCTGGATATGGCCCGCCTGCTCTCAGGAGAGAGGTGCCGTCAGCTCTGCGCCCGAGAGATCCTTCCCGCCGCCCAGGCCCCGCCCCGCACAGCGGCCCCTCCTCCCCGGCCCAGCCTCCTGGATCAGACCCCACCTCGGGTCACTCACGAGTTCACGATCTTGACCGCCACTTCTACGCCCCAACTCCTGTGATGTGCCCGGAAGACAGAGCCAAATCCGCCCTTGCCTATTAACTCCGGGTTCTCCAGTTCCTCGATGGGCACCAGCGGGGCTGAGGCTCCGCTGGGCCTGAGAGAGGGGGGCCACGTAACCAGCCGGCCGCGGGCCCAAGGCCTCCCTGCTCCCCTCCCAGGCCCACCCCTCTAACCGCCCCCCGCGCCCACCTCCGTGAGTCGGCTCAGCGCTGTCAGTTCGAGCCCCAGCCCCTCCCGTGAGACCCACTGTGCCCTGGTCTTGGCACGAGGCGCATCCATATCTCAGTCTCCACTCACCATAACGCAGAGCCAGACATCAGGCTGGAAGATGAGAGAAGCTTCTGGAAGTTGCGAGCCCCCACGGATTTAAGAGGGGTTGGGGGCTGGGAGAGGACTCAACCTCCAGGCTCCTTCACGGTTCCGCTTCCCGCTTCGCGGGGTTGTGCTCTCTGCCCGAACCACTTCCTTCTTTAATTGATGCCTCTACAGTCCCGCCCCGGGGGCGGGGAAGGGCACAGGGCAGGGTGCCGAACAGAAACTAGTGCTGCTGCTAAGGTGTCAGGTCAGGTCCGGTTGTCGCTGGGTATCCTCACCCTCCAGGAACCCACAACCACCTCCTACCGCTGGCCTGTCTCCCTTCTTCCACAGGATTCCCAGCTCCAGCGCCAAGCTTGGGATACGGCGGCGGGGTTCGGGGGAGCGGAGGGTTGGCGGGGGGCGGGGGGAGTGCGGGCGGTGGCGCTGAGTAGGATGTCATGGTCCTAGGACTCTGTTCTCCCACAGCTGCCCTAAGATCATAGCTAACACTTCTCTAAAGCTCACCACATGCCATTAGCTCATTTAATCCTCACATCAACCCAAGGGGATAGGTACTGCTTTCGTTACTTCTTTATAGGTGAGAAACCACTGAGCGTATAAGCACCCGGCCCAAGCTGACATGGAACTGACGTCAGAGCCTGGCTCTGAACCGTGAAGCTTTGCCGTTTTCACAAAGGCGTCAGCTGGTGGGGAAGGTGACTGGGGAAGGTGTGGCTTGTCCACTGGGCTCTATCCCTTCCGAATACAGACCTCTCCCAGGGTGCTGTGGTCAGCTAGGTGAATTGGCCCACCAGAGAGTTGCTGATACTGTGGGGTACAAGGCAGTGGAGACACCGCAGAGCCTCTCTGCCCTCTCTCCCCACGGCCACTCCTCCATTGCAAATTCTCTGGTTAATATTAATAAATCTTCCTGACAAACATGCTCTGGACAAGGGTCTTGGAGAACTCAGGAGCTTGGGGAGACTTCAGGATTCAGGGTTGACAAAAGGTGTTCATATTTTACCTGCCCAAGGCCTGACCATAGCTGAAGGTTATGGAATTAGATACGACCAGCCTTAGGCACTCAGTCCTTCATGGGGAGACTCAACCCTGTGGGTCATGGGGCAAGACTCCCTGGAAGGTACTCACCTTGTGGAACTTTCCATCCTGTCCAGTGGTCCATGGAGCAAAAGTGGCCAGCAGTTGGAGCAAAAGTGGCCAGCAGTTAACTGTGGTTTCTCCAGAAACTGGAACTCCAGGATACACATCTTGAATTCTGATGGAGTCAGTGCATGCTATTTTTGACCTATTTAGGGAATTCTTAAATTGTAGTCTCTTTAAAAGCTGGTACAAGGTAGGTATATCCAATAAATATTTGTTGAATTGGATTAATAAATGAACAACCCAAACTTTTTGAGGCTTCACTGAGATGCTAGTCATCCCAGGTGGTGTTCCATACTCAACCGAGAGAAGCTAGGAGGTTGGGTTTATTTCTGGTTTGGGGTCTCTTCACGTACCTGCGCAGTCGACAGAATTCATCTGAAGTCTTATGGTGATATGGTGGTATCTCACGGAATATAAAGGCAAGTCTGGAAGTTCCTCAAAAAAGTCTAGTCCAGGACCTAAGAACCATCAGAGAGGACAGTCATTCCTTTCATGATTCTTTCTGAGCTCATGGTCTCAACACCTGGCCTCCGTTTGAGGAGAGTAGTCAGAAAGGAGTTAGAGGTACATTTAAAAACCTTTTACAGCTAGATTTCTTTAGACTGACATACGAACCTGAGAACTGGAAGAAGTTACTGTAAAGTGTAAGATTGGGGATGGTGTCAGAACCTATAATAGTTTTTGACTCAAAATAAACCAACTTGGGCTTCCCTGATGGCTCAGTGGTAAAGAATCTGCCTGTCCATATAGAAGACACAGATTCGATTTTTTGTCCAGGAAGATCCCACAAGCTGTGGGGCAACCAAGCCCGTGTGCCACAACTACTGGGGCTGTGCTCTAGAGCCCCTGAGCTGCAGCTGCTGGAGCTTATGCACATTTGAGCCCATGCTCCACAATAAGAAATGCCACTGCAATGAGAAGCCCTCGCATCGCAACTAGAGTCTTCCCTGCTCGCCGCCACTAGAGTAAAAGCCCACACAGCTGCAAAGACCTAGCTCAGCCAAAAATAAATAAAAGTGCCCACTGAGTTTCCAGCAAATGTATGAAGAAAAAAAGTCCATACTCAGGTACATCATCAAGAAATTTCAAAAAAATATAAAAAACAAACCAAGCATCTTTAAGAGAAGGAGGGGTAGGAAGAGGAGCCTGGAGTGAGAGCCTGAGAAGACCTCTGCTTTCTTCTTCCAGCAGTGGGGAACTGGCAAGGCAGAGTTGATTCCTGGATTTTGAAGCTCTGGCCTTTTCTGAGGCCAGGGACACCTGACCCTGGTTGTCCCAGGCCTTTGGAGTCTATTTGGGTGTCTCTCACCCCTTCAGTTCTCTATAGCTGATTGTCTTCAGTGACCTTCAGCCCATCCTTTGTACCTGCTCTGATTCCCTATTTCTAGTTGCTGGGATGCAAGTGAGGGGCAGAGATTGTGGTCTCTCTTCTTGCATATTCTAGCCCTAATTCTCCTCTGTTGTTTGATTAAGAGATTTCAATTATAGAATAAATTGTATTAACTCAGGTGACAGTAAAAAAGATTATGGAGAATTTTTGTTTTCCTTAGTATTTGAATATTTTATATTAACATGTATCACTTGTATAAACAGATAAAGAAAGAAAAGGGTTATGATGTGTGCAAAGATTTAGCCAAAGTTTCAGGATATTCACTGAAATGTTGTTTAAAATAGTGAAAAAATAGAAACTTAAATACCCAATAATAGGAAAAAGATTGAATACATTACACAGTGGAAGACTATGCAGCCATTAAAATGGTGCTCTAGACCTGTATTTATTGTACAACAGGGGTTTATCATATATCAAAGGAAAAAAATCAGGTTATAAAACAATATATACCATATAATCACATTTGTTTTGGTTTGCTTCAAAAATCCTCTTCCAGTAGTGTGACAGAGCTCATAGAAGCCTCCCATGACAGAATACCTAAATGCTATATAAAGCACAACAAACATATTTTAAAAGTAACTTGGTGAGGTCCCGCGGAAATAAGGATAATCTCCCACATGCGTCCCCCTGAAGCAAACAAAATAATACAAAGCAAAAAGGAAATAGTAAGTAAACAGAGAGGTCAACTAAGTAGAAACTTAGAGCTTTGGGAAGTGGGCAGGGGTAAGACAGTTTGGGGCAGAACCAGAGAGTTAAGAGCTAAATGTGAGACAACTCTATTCCCCCCAAAGCTTGGATCCTCAAGGGGTTACATTCTTAACAGAAAGGAAGAAGTCCACCTGCTCGCAGAGGGAACCTACAAGCAAACCTATCCAGACTGCAGCACTAGAAGTTACCATTAATAAAATGTTAGCTTCCATGTGAGATCTGCTAACATAGGGATTTGCGGTTGGAATTTTAACTTTTCCTTTTTTTAAGTAAAGCATAAGCTTAAAACGTTAAATGGCCCCATGTTATTAATGCTCTTTGAAGTCCAACAGAAGCAAATGGAATTCTCCCTAGAGAAAAGCATCTTCAATTCAAACTTCTGGATTAAATTCAGCCAAATATAAACTCATGAAAAAATTACTGAATATATAAGGATTCAAGTCACCACAGATGAGTATCAGCAGGAATGATAATTAACAGGCTTAAATATTTAAGGGGTCCAGAATTTGGAACAATCAGATGAAGAATCTGAAGCTATTGGGAAGTGTTTAAAGAAACAGAAGATGGAATAGAGAACATAAACCAGGAATAAGAGATTATAATAATACCTGGAGAGATGTAGAAAAAAATAAATTATCAAGAAATACAAAATTTTATGTAACCATTAAAATTAAAACTGCCATACAGACGATATAGCCGAAGAAAGTCCACTAAAAGATGGATCTGAGAAAATTAATCAGAATGCAGCAACAGAGACAAGCTGATAAAAAAAAAATTGAGGCAAAAAAAGCGAGGTGATCTTTCAGTCATCAAATTGGCTTCTCCATGAGGAGAAGAGAAAGAAAAATGGGGCAAGGCAATATTAGAGGAGAAAATGACTGAAAATTTTCCAAAATTGATGAAAGACAGGAATTCAGAAATATAGGAAGCACGATTTATGCCAAGAAGGATAAATTTGAAGAAGTCCACATCTAGACACAATTCAGTAAAACTGCAGAACAGTTAAGAACAACAAACTAAAGGCTAGAGAGAAAACATAGATCATCTATGAAGAAACACAGCTAAACCAGTGGCACAGTTCTCGACGGCCACTGGGAACCAGAAGACGTTGGAATGACTCAAAGTGCTAAAATAAAGGGGGGGAAATCTATAAACATTGAATTGTATCCTCAGTAAAGTTATTTTTGAGACAAAGTATTTTTTTTTAAAGACACTTTCAAATAAGTGAAAACTGAGTTTAACACTGACAGAGTCTTCTAAAGAAATTTCTGAAGAGTCACCTAAAGAAATTTCCAGTGGATGTGCACCAGGAATATGAAGAAAACCTGCCCCAGATGGAACATGTAAAATGCAAAAAGGAATATCAGTTTCCTCATAAGTTCAACCACAAAATCATTTAGCATCATATCAGACTCATAGAAATGAGAAGGTGTGGTTCACTGATTTTATAAAGGATGTGCTGGTACTTTCCTGTCTGTCCAGTGATGAAAAACCGAGTTTCGATTTTAGGGGTCGTGGGTTCAATCCTTGGTTGGGAAACAAAGACCTCACATGCCACATGGCCAAGAAGAAAAGAAAAAAAGCAAAAAGGATCTGTTACCAGCAATTCCACTTCTGGAATTGAAATTCCACTCAAAGGAATTGAAAGTAGTGACTCAAACTGATATTTATACACCAGTGTATTTATTGATGAAATGCAAGCATTATTTACAATATTATTTGCAAATGCAGCATTATTTGTAATAACCAAAACGAGGGAACAACCCAAATGTTCATCAGTGAATGAATACAAAATGTGGTCTATGCCGTACAATGGAATACTATTCATCCTTAGGAAGGAATAAAATTCTGACACATGCTATAATGTGGATGAACCTGGAAGCTATTATGCTAAGTGAAATAAGCCAGTCACAAAAAAGACAAATATTGTATGATTATACTGCCATGACCTACCTAGAATAATCAGTTCATAGAGACAGAAAAGAGAATGGTGGTTGCCAGGGGCTAAGGGGAGAAGGTCATGAGGAGTTACTGTTCGAGTGGTACAGAGTTTCAGTTTAGGAAGATGAAAATTTCTGAAGGATAGTGGTGGTGGTTATACAACAACGTGAATGTACTTAATGCCACTGAACTGTACACTTAAAAGTGATTGAAGTGGTAGATTTTACGTTATCTATGTTTCACCACAAAAAGACCTGCTAAAAATGTGATTCCATATATTAGCTAGGGAGATATGAAGATTTCTATTAATATTTAGTTATTTGGTTTGAACATTAAGTTTTACTAGGAAGAAACTTAAACTTTTCAGTTCAGTTCAGTTGCTCAGTCGTGTCCGACTCTTTGCGACCCCATGAATCGCAGCACGCCAGGCCTCCCTGTCCATCACCAACTCCTGGAGTTCACTCAGACTCATGTCCATCGAGTCGGTGATGCCATCCAGCCATCTCATTCTCTGTTGTCCCCTTCTCCTCCTGCCCCCAATTCCTCCCAGCATCAGAGTCTTTTTTAATGAGTCCACTCTTTGCATGAGGTGGCCAAAGTACTGGAGTTTCAGCTTTAGCATCATTCCTTCCAAAAAAATCCCAGGGCTGATCTCCTTTAGAATGGACCGGTTGGATCTCCTTGCAGTCCAAGGGACTCTCAAGAGTCTTCTCCAACACCACAGTTCAAAAGCATCAATTCTTCGGCGCTCAGCCTTCTTCACAGTCCAACTCTCACATCCATACATGACCACAGGAAAAACCATAGCCTTGACTAGACAGACCTTTGTTGGCAAAGTAATATCTCTGCTTTTTAATATGCTATCTAGGTTGGTCATAATTTAGTTCCTTTTCACTTTCTGCCATAAGGTTGGTGTCATCTGCATATCTGAGGTTATTGATATTTCTCCCAGCAATCTTGATTTCAGCTTGTGCTTCTTCCAGCCCAGCATTTCTCATGATGTACTCTGCATAGAAGTTAAATAAGCAGGGTGACAATATACAGCCTTGACATACTCCTTTTCCTATTTGGAACCAGTCTGTTGTTCCATGTCCAGTTCTAACAGCTGCTTCCTGACCTGCATATAGGTTTCTCAAGAGGCAGGTCAGGTGGTCTGGTATTCCTATCTCTTTCAGAATTTTCCACAGTTTATTGTGATCTATACAGTCAAAGGCTTTGGCATAGCCAATAAAGCAGAAGTAGATGTTTTTCTGGAACTCTCTTGCTTTTTTGATGATCCAGAGGATGTTGGCAATTTGATCTTGGATTCCTCTGCCTTTTCTAAAATGAACTTGAACAGCTGAAAGTTCACGGTTCATGTATTGCTGAAGCCTGGCTTGGAGAATTTTGAGCATTACTTTACTAGCGTGTGAGATGAGTGCAATTGTGTGGTAGTTTGAGCATTCTTTGGCATTGCCTTTCTTTGGGATTGGAATGAAAACTGACCTTTTCCAGTCCTGTGGCCACTGCTGAGTTTTCCAAATTTGTTGGCATACTGAGTGCAGCACTTTCACAGCATCATCTTTCAGGATTTGAAATAGCTCAACTGGAATTCTATCACCTCCACTAGCTTTGTTCGTAGTGATGCTTTCTAAGGCCCACTTGACTTCACATTCCAGGATGTCTGGCTCTAGGTGAATGATCACACCATCGTGATTATCTGGGTCATGAAGATCTTTTTTGTACAGTTCTGTGTATTCTTGCCACCTCTTCTTAATATCTTCTGCTTCTGTTAGGTCCATACCATTTCTGTCCTTTATCGAGCCCATCTTTGCATGAAATGTTCCCTTGGTATCTCTAATATTCTTGAAGAGATCTCTAGTCTTTCCCATTCTGTTTTCTTCTATTTCTTTGCATTGATCACTGAGGAAGGCTTTCTTATCTCTCCTTGCTATTCTTTGGAACTCTGCATTCAGATGCTTATATCTTTTCTTTTCTCCTTTGCTTTTCGCTTTTCTTCTTTTCACAGCTATTTGTAAGGCCTCCTCAGACAACCATTTTGCTTTTTTGCATTTCTTTTCCCTGGTGATGGTCTTGATCCCTGGCTCCTGTACAATGTCACGAACCTCCGTCCATAGTTCATCAGGTACTCTGTCTATCAGATCTAGTCCCTTAAATCTATTTCTCACTTCCACTGTATAATCATAAGGGCTTTGATTTAGGTCACACCTGAATGGTCTAGCGGTTTTCCCTACTTTCTTCAATTCTGAATTTGGCAATAAGGAGTTCATGATCTGAGCCACAGTCAGCTCCCGGTCTTGTTTTTGCTGACTGTATAGAGCTTCTCCATCTTTGGCTGCAAAGAATATAATCAATCTGATTTTGGTGTTGACCATCTGGTGATGTCCATGTGTAGAGTCTTCTCTTGTGTTGTTTGAAGAGGGTGTTTGCTATGACCAGTCCGTTCTCTTGGAAAAACTCTATTAGCCTTTGCCCTGCTTCATTCTGTATTCCAAGGCCAAATTTGCCTGTTACTCCAGGTGTTTCTTGACTTCCTACTTTTGCATTCCAGTCCCCTATAATGAAAAGGACATCTTTTTGGGGTGTTAGTTCTAAAAGGTCTTGTAGGTCTTCATAGAACCGTTCAACTTCAGCTTCTTCAGCGTTACTGGTTGGGGCATAGGCTTGGATCACTGTGATATTGAATGGTTTGCCTTGGAAATGAACAGAGATCATTTTGTCATTTTTGAGACTGCATCCAAGTACTGCATTTTGGATTCTTTTGTTGACCATGATAGCTACTCCATTTCTTCTAAGGGATTCCTGCCTGCAGTAGTAGATATAATGGTCATCTGAGTTAATTCACACATTAAATTTTACTGGGAAGAAACATTAAACTTTAGATATATATAAATATCTAAATGTACAAATAGAAAAATGTTTAAAGTGATGGATGGTAGGTTTTCGGGTGCTTTTATTTTCTTATATTTTATATTTATATTTTTCTATGTATTTTTAAATTTTTTAAAATTTATTTGGCTGTCCCGGGTCTTAATTGGTGGCACACAGGATCTTCATTGAGTCATGTGGGCTCAGTAGTTGTGGCCTGTGGGCTTAGTTGCTCCAAGACATGTGGGATCTTAGTTCCCTGACCAGGTATTGAACCTTTATCCCTTGCATTGCAAGGCAGATTCTTAACCACTGGACTACCAGGAAAGTCCCATTTATGTGTATTTTCTAACTCTCCTAAAGTGAATTTGATGGACTGCAAGGAGATCAAACCAGTCAATCCTAATATTGAATCCTAATATTGAAATCAACCCTGAATATTCATTGGAAGGACTGATGCTGAGACTGAAGTTCCAATACTTTGGCCACCTGATGTGAAGAGCCCACTCATTAGAAAAGACCCTGATTGGGAAAGAATGAAGGCAGGAGGAGAAGGGGACGACAGAGGACGAGATAGTTGGATGATATCACTGACTCACTGGGCATGAATTTGAGCAATCCCTGGGGGCTGGTAAAGGACAGGGAAGCCTGATGTGCTGCAGTTCATGGGGTTGCAAACTGAGCGACTGAACAACAACACAGAAGTGAATTTATGAGAGTTATTTGGTAGGGCTCCATCTCAGCCTCCCCTTTCCCCCAGGACTGGAGGTGCAGCAGCTTCCCTCTCCCACCTATCACTACCCTGACCTGGAAATCCATTCTGCTGCTTCCTCTTGGCTTTTGCAGCTATCCATCTGCTGGCGTCACATTTATTACCAGACTGAAGTTGGCCCTTGGTGTTCCAGTGAGGAATAGGGTTTTGACAGACAAAACCTGGGAGAAGTGACTCCAGCAGAGAGGATGTCATGAGCAAAAGTGCGAACTTTACAGTGCGAACTTTGGGAAAGACAAGGGGTCCAGGCTGGTTAAGTTGGCTTTCCCCACCATAAGTCATTATCATTATCATTATCATCAACAGTGATAAAAAGCTAGTCCTTTTTTACACTTGGTGGTTTACAAAGTCCTTTCACAGAATGTCATCACAATTCTGAGCGGGCAGATCTATCGTCAAATTTTGTAGATGAAGAAATTTTTAATTTCTCTCTCTCTCTCTTTTTTTTTTTTTGGTCTGGATGTGAAGAACAACCGTAAAACAAGAACCTCTGTTACTGTGGCAGGGCAGGTCCTCCCCTCGCTGGAACACGGCTGCTTCTGCTTATCAGGGGAAATCTTATCTCTGCTCCCAGCTGCTGAAAAATACCCTCCCCAGAGGGGGAAAGGGTATAACTATGGGCAAATTAACTGTCATTTTGGGAAACTGGGCTGCATTCTACTTAGAAAAGTCACAAACCAACCCACCCCCATCCCCTACTCCAGGGAGCAGAGAAGAGTTATGGAGAAAACGTTCTGCTTGGAGAGGAATCTATGGTATTGTGATTTAATAAGAAATAGTTGCTCTTTGGCCCCATTCTTGGCACAGAGCTCCTAAAACACTTGGAATTTCCAGTGTTGAGAGAGGAATGTTGCTACATTGATGAAGTGACTTTTGGGAAGCCCTTAGGTACCAAAGGGATGCGGGCTGGTTGCCAGAGGGACCAACCTTGTGATTAGAGGGCTGGAACCTTTGGTACCTGATCCATCTTCAAACTCTGGATCAGAGAGAGGGGCTGAAGATTGAATCAATGGCAATGAGTTAATCAATCATGCCTATGTAATGCAGCCTCCACAAACCCCGAAAGGATGAATTTGGAGAGCTTCCGGGTTGGCGAACACATTGATTTTCTGGGAGAGTGGCACCTGGAGAGGGCATGGAGGCTCTGTGCCCTTTCCCCCGTACTTCACCACGTGCATCTCTTCCAGCGGTCTCTTCCTGAGTTAAATCCTTTTCTAATAAACCAGAGATCTAGCAAGCACAATCTTTCTTTGTGTTCTGCATTCTCTAGTAAATTAATTGATACCAAGGCAAGGTTTGATGGAAACTTCAATCTATTGCCTGTTGGCTAGAAACCCAGGTGATAACCTGGAATTGAGACTACTATCTGAAGTTGGGGGAGGGGCAGACTTGTAGGACAGAGCCCTTCTCTGCCTTGTGGGATCTGATGCTCTCTCCAGGTAGTGTCAGGGTTGAGTTGAATTGTAGGACACCCTGCTGGTGTTCCAGAATTGCTTGGTGCTGGGGGACACCTGCCCCTTCCTGACACACATTGGAATTGGGTCCAGAACCTTTAGGATCCCTACTGAGGTGGCCCCTGCTTCTCTCTGCCTTTGGATTCATTTTGGAGGGAAACCTTTTCAGTGCCCGGGGCATGCTCTTCTCCTTTAGTGTTCCAAGGAGGATAAAAGCCCCTTTTCACTTGTTTTCCTCAGCAAAGTGGAGAGACTGATGCTTTCACAAAGAACTGCTCTGTCTAGGGCCACCTGCCTCGGCAAATGGAATCTCTGCTCATCATTGGCTCTTCACAGAGCAGGTTTGGCAGAATCTAAGCTGCCTGTCTGCACCTTCAAGGCAAGGGAAATTGGAAGGGTAGCTTCTTTCTGTTCTACCTTAGCATGAAGAGACTAAAAAGATTTTGAACAACCATCAATGACAAGTGTCCATACATGCTGTTCTTTAGTTGCTAAGTCACGTGTGACTCTTTGTGACCCCATGGACTGCCACCTACTTGGCTCTTCTGTCCACGGCAAGAAGACTGGAGTGGGTGGCCATTTCCTTCTCCAGGGGACCTTCCCAACCCAGGGACTGAACCGGCATCTGCTTCACTGGCAGGTGGATTCTTTACCACCGAGGCACCAGGGGAGCCTGTCCATACACGGACAGCCGTAATTCGCCTTCTAGTATCAGTGAGGAGCCCTTCTCTCTTTGCTTTCTGTGTCTAGTTAATGTTGGTGATTTAATTTCTGTGCTCTCCTAGCCTCTCTCATCCCAGTAAGGCAGCTTTCCCAGCTGAATGTTCTGCTCTCTCTCACTCATAGGGAGTTAACTATAATCTAGTGGTCAAAGGTACAGGCTCTGAGGTTAGGCTACCTGGAACTTAATTCTGCCTCTGCAAGTTACTAGCTGTTTGATATTTAACAAGTTACTCAGTTTCTCTGCACTTCAATTAATTATACTACCGACTGGACTGGGTGACTGAGAGGATGAAAAGAAATAACACGGGAAAGAATACAGCCCATTTCCAGGTACATGTTGTGTGCTTAATAATGGACACTAATACAATCAGTATTATTGTGTTTCCAATCTGAGGAACATTGCTAATTCACTATTTGTAGAGCAGAGAAAAATGACTTCACTGCTGCTCAGTGAAATAGCTAGCTTTTCCTTCTGGTAAATTCCCAGCCCCACCCTTTCCTCCCAGGGCCCCTTTAATGACTCACCCCTCAGGTATTCTCACTCCTCTCTCCCAGACAAGTGTCCAGATGGAGCAGTTGAGGAAGTCAGTTGTGTCCCTGCCTGTGGTCTAGAGGAGGACTTGAATCCCGGTCGCCAGCTTCTCAACGGTCAAGTTGCCTAAGGTTGAGGAGGTCACATGGTTGACCCAAAGATGGGCTTTGGGCCCCAAGCAGCTGCTTTTGGTGCCCCCCGCCACACATTCTCAGGCCCCCTTTGATTTGAGCTGCACCCACGGTGGCTCTGCCCCCCGCTCCCCCTGCCCCAACCTGCCTCCATCCTGCCAGCGCCCCATCCAAAAGGCCTGTCTCAGTCTTTCGCCCTCAGTTGACAGCACTGTGGGGAGAGGGGAGGAGAGTTAATGCCTTGGGGGCAACCCTCGTGGTGGAGGACATGGGTCAGTGCCCCGGTCTCCTGTCTTTCAAAGGGTCAGTTCTATTTTTTCTTTTCTCTTTATGGATCCATTGACTGTAGCCCGCCAGGCTCCTCTGTCCATGGAAATTCCCAGGCAAGAATGCTGGAGTGGGTGGCCATTTCCTTCTCCAGGGGATCTTCCTGACCCAGGGATTGAACCCGGGTCTTGTGTGTCTCCTGCACTACAGGCAGAATCTTTTACCACGGAGCCACTGGGAAAGGCCCTTATGGTCTAAAAAATTAATAAATAATTTTTTTTTTTTTTTTTTTGCTGTGCTGGGTCTTTGCTGCTGCTCCGGCTTCTCTCTAGTTGCGGTCTGTGGGCTTCTCGATGTGGGGCTTCTCTTGTTGTGGAGCATGGGCTCCGGGTGCACAGGCTCAGCAGTGGCAGATGAGGGCGTGGTAGGTGAGGCTTCAGGCTCTCAAGCATGGGCCCAGTAGCTGTGGCTCAGGGCTTAGTTGCTCTGTGGCATGTGGGATCTTCCTGGATCAGGGATCGACCTGTGTCTCCTGCTTTGGCAGGCGGACCCTGCACCACTGAGTCACCAGGATAGCCTCAAAGGGTCACTTCTGAGCTCTGTCCTATTACTCTTCAGAGGGCCTCTGACAGGACTGAGCTCCACAACAGTAGCCAGCTCAACAGATGCCTTCTGGGGACACCGTCTCCTCCCCCGACTCACATTTTCTGCTGCATCCCTTCTGACCCTTGGGACCACCCTCCGGACGTCTCATGTTCTGGCCTCAGACGGTGTTTTCAGGGGAACACAATCCAAGCCCTCTGCCACGTTTCCTCCTCATTGTTTATCCTCTGGATGTCTTTGTGTCTAGGATCCCTCCCTGTCTGGAAGGAAAGAGGGCAAAAGTGGGAACAGAAATGAATTTAACTCCTACAGAAATGGGAAATCATGTATTTATGTACCTACAGCTTTCTCATCTGTTATCTCATTCAAATTTTAGCAACAAACCTGTGAGGCAGATTATGATTAGTCCCATTTTATGGAGGAAGAAAATGAGATGCTGTGAGAGTTTAAGTAACCAGTCTAAGGTCATACAAAAACTTTAAAAAACCAGGTCTATGCTCTTTCATCCATGGGGTCGAAAAGAATCAGACTCTGAGCAACTGAACTGAACTGATGCTCTTTTAGCTGCTTTCTTTTATGGGTGAGGTCCTCTGAAAGCGTATTCTGGAAGCAGGACTTTGAATCAATCAAGTAAAAGTTTATCAGTTTTTCTTTTTTTTTTTACTTCATCCTGTGGCATGTGGGATCTTAGTTTTCTGACCAAGGATTGAACTCCTGCACTGGAAGCTCAGAGTCTTAACCACTGGACCATCAGGGAAGTTCCTATCAACTTTTTAAGTTAAATATTTTAACAGCATTCTTTAAGTAGAGTTGACATTCAGTACATTGCCCATATTTAAGGTGCACAATGTAATGAGTTTTGACATACTTATGTGCCAGTGAAACCATCAGCACAATTAAGACAGTGAACGTATATATCACATCTGAGACTTCCCTGTACCCCCTTTTAATCTTTCCCTCTGCCTTTCTATGCTATTTTCCCTTTCTTGGCAACCACTAATCTGCTTTCTGTCACTTTAGATTGGTTCGCCTTTTTTATTCTATTTTAATATAAATGGAATCACATAGTATGTGTTCTTTTTTTATCTGATCTCTTTCACTTAATGTGACTATTTTGAGATTCACCTATGTTGCTGTGTGTATAAACAGGTTAGGGCTTCCCAGGTGGCACTAGTGGTAAAGAACTCACCTGCCAATGCAGGAGACATAAGAGACACCGGTTTGATCCCTACATTGGGAAGATCCCCTAGAGGTGGGCATGGAAACCCACTCCAGTTTCCTTGCTTGGAGAATCCCATGGATTGAGGAGCATGGTAGGCTACAGTCCAAAGGGTCACAAAGGACTGGGCATGACTGAAGTGACAGCATGCATGCATAGTTTATTCCCGCTTATTGCTGAGTAGTATTCTGTTGTACCACAATTTCTTCATCAGTTTATCTGTTCACAGACAATAATTTTCGGCTCTTACAAATGCACATGTCATGTACAAGTCTTCGTATAGGCCTATGTTTCCAGTTCTCTCAGGTGAATATCTAGGAGTGGAATGTTCAGTCACATGATAGGGATATTTAACTTTTGAAGAAACTTCTAAACATCTTGTCAGTGTGGTTGTACCATTTTACACTCCTACCACTGATGAGTGAGCCTGCGCTCACAGGGGATTGTCCACTGCAGAGAGCCCCAAACAGACCTACACCAAGATTTATTATAATAAAAGTTGCAAAAATTAAAAGTAAAGAGAAGATCCTAAAGGGAGCAAGAAAAAGAAAAAGGTTTAATAACAAGGTAATCCTCATAAGACTATCAGCTGATTTCTCTACAGAAACACTGCAGGGCAGAAGGGAGTGGCAAAATATATTCAAAAGTCTTAAAAGGGAAAAATCTACATCCTAGAATACTCTACCCAGTAAGATTATCATTTATAATAGGAGAAATAAGTAATTTCTCAGATGAGCAAAAACTAAACGAATACAGCAATACTAAACTTATCCTAAAAGAAATATCGAAAGGTCTTTTCTATACAGAAAAGAAGCAAGAAGATATAGGAAGAAATAAATCATAATTGGAAAGTAAATCACTTAAATTAGCCAGTATAGAGATCAAAGGGAAAAAAATACCTATTTGTGAAAGTGATGATAAAAAAAAAGGAACAGCAAAAGGTTAAACGGGAAAATGTGAAAAAAAAAAAAAAGGACATCAAAACCATAAAATGTGGGGAAAGAGAGTAAGAACATGCAGATTCTTCTTTTCTCTTTCAGAATGTGTTTGAGCCTCAAACAAGCAAAAACTAAAAGAATACAGCAATACTAAAGGCCGCATCAGCCTAAAGCAAACAGATATAGGAAGGGGTTAACATACTTGAAAAACAGGGCAGCCACAAATAAAAAACACAATAGATTCACAAATGCCGAAAAGAAGAGAAAACAAGCATGAAATAAAAGGAAATTCAGTTCAGTTCAGTTCAGTCGCTCAGTCGTGTCCGACTCTTTGTGACCCCATGAATCGCAGCACGCCAGGCCTCCCTGTCCATCACCAAATCCCGGAGTTCACTCAGACTCACGTCCATCAAGTTGGGGTTGCCATCCAGCCATCTCATCCTCTGTCGTCACCTTCTCCTCCTGCCCCCAATCCCTCCTAGCATCAGAGGCTTTTCCAATGAGTCAACTCTTCTCATGAGGTGGCCAAAGTACTGGAGCTTCAGCTTTAGCATCATTCCTTCCAAAGAAATCCCAGGGCTGATCTCCTTCAGAATGGACTGGTTGGATCTCCTTGCAGTCCAAGGGACTCTCAAGAGTCTTCTCCAACACCACAGTTCAAAAGCACCAATTCTTCGGCGCTCAGCCTTCTTCACAGCCCAACTCTCACATCCATACATGACCACAGGAAAAACCATAGCCTTGACTAGACGGACCTTAGTCGGCTAAGTAATGTCTCTGCTTTTGAATATGCTATCTAGGTTGGTCATAACTTTTCTTCCAAGGAGTAAGCATCTTTTAATTTCATGGCTGCAATCACCATCTGCAGTGATTTTGGAGCACCCAAAAATAAAGTCTGACACTGTTTCCACTGTTTCCCCATCTATTTCCCATGAAGTGATGGGACCAGATGCCATGATCTTCGTTTTCTGAATGTTGAGCTTTAAGCCAACTTTTTCACTCTCCTCTTTCACTTTCATCAAGAGGCTTTTTAGTTCCTCTTCACTTTCTGCCATAACGGTGGTGTCATCTGCATATCTGAGGTGATTGATATTTCTCCCAGCAATCTTGATTCCAGCTTGTGTTTCTTCCAGTCCAGCGTTTCTCATGATGTACTCTGCATAGAAGTTAAATAAGCAGGGTGACAATATACAGCCTTGACGTACTCCTTTTCCCATTTGGAACCAGTCTGTTGTTCCATGTCCAGTTCTAACTGTTGCTTCCTGACCTGCATACAGATTTCTCAAGTGGCAAGTCAGGTGGTCTGGTATTCCCATCTCTCTCAGAAGTTTCCACAGTTTATTGTGATCCACAAAGCCAAAGGCTTTGGCATAGTCAATAAAGCAGAAAAAGGCAATTATCAAACTACCAAAAGAAAAAGAAAGAACCAAAAGAAGAAACAAAGAATCAACTGGAAAACAAAGTTGAAAATGGCAATAAATACATATGTATCAACAATTTTCTTAAATTCAATGGACCGAATGCTCCAATCAAAAGACATGGAGTGGCAGACTGGATTAAAATTAAAAAAACACTTACCTACCATATGCTGCCTACAGGAGGCACACCTTTGGGCAAAGGACACACATAGGATGAAGTGAGGGAATGGGAAAAGATACTTCATGCAAATGAAAATGACAGGAAAGTGGTAGTTATAATGCTCACAGGAGACAAAATAGACTTTAAAGCAAAAGCTATAAAGAAAGATAAAGAAGGACAATATATAACGATAAAAGGACCAATCAAGAAGAAGATTTTATTAATATACTCATCAATATAGAAGCACCCAAGTACATACACAAACACTGACAGACATAAAGGGAGAAATTGACAGGAATACAGTAGTAGAAGATTTTAACATCAAAGGACAAATTTTCTAAACAGAAAATCAATCAGGCAACAGAGATCCTCAATGATACAATAGAACAGTTAGACTTAATTGATGTTTTCAGGACATTACACCCCCATGCCCACCCCCCCAAATCACGCTCTTCTCAAGTCCACATGGAACATTCTCTAGGACTGACCACATACTAGGGCACAAAACTAACTTCAATAAATTTAAGAGTATAGAAACTATTTCAAGCATATTCTCTGACCATGGTGGACTAAAACTAGAAATCAACTACAAGAAGAGAAAGGACAAAAAAGCCCAATTACCTGAAGACTAAACAACATGCTACTAAAAAACCAAAGGGTTAACAAGGAAATTAAAAAATACCTTGAGACAAATGACAATCAAAATGCATATAAAATATATGAGATGCAGCAAAAGCAGTTCTTAGAGGGAAATTGGTAGTGATACAGGCCTTCCTTAAAAAAACAAAAACAAAAACAAGAAAAATCTCAAGTAAACAACCTAACCTACCACCTAAAAGAATTACAAAAAGAAGAAAAAACAAGACCTAAAGTCAGTAGAAGGAAGGAAATAATAAAAATCAGGGAGGAAATAAATAAAAGATTAAAAAAACAATAGGAAAAAAATCAATAAAGTCAAGAGCTGGTTCTTTGAAAGGGTAAACAAAACTGACAAACCTCTGGCCAGACTCAACAAGGAGAAAGGAGAGAGAACCAAAATAAATAAGATAAGAAGTGAAAAAGGAGATATTACAACTGGTACTACAGAAATTGAAACAAACAAACAATAAAAGAACAATTATATGCCAACAAACTTGACAACCTAGAAGAAATGGACAACTTTCTAGAAACATACACCTCAACCAAAACTGAATCAAGGAGAAACAGATAATTTGAACAGACCAATCACTAGAAGAGAAGTAGAATCTGGAACTTAAAAACTCCCTACAGGGACTTCCCTGAGGGTCCAGTGGTTGAGTCCATGCTTCCAATATAGGGGCTGTGAGTTTGATCACTGGTGGGGGTACTAAGATCCTATATCCCATCAGTTCAGTTCAGTTCAGTCGCCCAGTCGTGTCTGACTCTTTGTGGCCCCATGAATCGCAGCACACCAGGCCTCCCTGTCCATCACCAAATCCCTGAGTTCACTCAGACTCACGTCCATCAAGTTGGGGATGCCATCCAGCCATCTCATCCTCTGTCATCCCCTTCTCCTCCTGCCCCCAATCCCTCCCAGCATCAGAGGCTTTTCCAATGAGTCAACTCTTCACATGAGGTGGCCAAGGTACTAGTGGCCAAAGTTTTAGCATCATTCCTTCCAAAGAAATCCCAGGGCTGATCTCCTTCAGGATGGACTGGTTGGATCTCCTTGCAGTCCAAGGGACTCTCAAGAGTCTTCTCCAACACCACAGTTCAAAAGCACCAGTTCTTCGGCGCTCAGCCTTCTTCACAGCCCAACTCTCACATCCATACATGACCACAGGAAAAACCATAGCCTTGACTAGATGGACCTTAGTTGGCTAAGTAATGTCTCTGCTTTTGAATATGCTGTCTAGGTTGGTCATAACTTTTCTTCCAAGGAGTAAGCGTCTTTTAATTTCATGGCTGCAGTCACCATCTGCAGTGATTTTGGAGCCCAAAAAATAAAGTCTGACACTGTTTCCACTGTTTCCCCATCTATTTCCCATATGCCATCTGGCACAGCCAAAAAACAAAACAAAACAAAAACTCCCTACAAACAAAAGTCCAGGACCAGATGAATTCACAGGTGAATTCTATCAAACATACAAAGAAGACCTTATACTGATTCTTCTCAAACTCTCCCAAAAGAAGCCACTCTCACACTGATACCAAAATCAAAGATACTATCAAAACAGAAAATTGCAGACCTATATCTTTGACAAATATAGATGCAAAAATTCTTAACAAAATATTACCAGACTCCAACAATACATAAAAAAGATCATATACTACGACCAAGTGAGATTCAACTCAAGTTCAGAAGTGAAGAAAGCGAAAGTGAAAGTCGCTCAGTCGTGTCCAACTCTGTGACCCCCATGGAATATAGTCCATGGAATTCTCCAGGCCAGAATACTGGAGTGGATAGCCATTCCCTTCTCCAGGGGATCTTCCCAACCCAGGGATCAAACCCAGGTCTCCCACACTGCAGGCAGATTCTTTACCAGCTGAGCCACCCGGGAAGCCCCAAGTTCATTAGGATTCTCCTTTTCTCTTAGTTCTGCTATCTCTCCTGTCAAAATGTTCCTCTTTTGCTTAAGTTATAGAGAACCAGGCTCTGTTGCTTCCAACCAACCATCTTTTATGGATAGAATTGTTTTGTTACGTCGCCTGAATTATTGGTTATTATTAAATTTTTTATTAGTTTATAACTTTCACCTTTATATTTTATCTTACAATTACATAATATGTAGCTGGAAGGAACCACTAAGTATCAGGGTGGTTTGTTACACAGCGTTTGCTCAGGCTTGAGGTTCAGGATCTAGGTGATGAGATCTGGGCCCTTGTATGCCTGAGCTTGGTGCTGTAATGGGATGAGACTTTAAGGTCTTATGGGGAGAGGATGAATGCGAGAGGAATGTGGATTGTTATGACCAGATGGAGACAGATTTAATTTTCTAAAGAAGACCATATGTATGTGTTTACTGCATTCTACATGCTCTTCTTCCAATATAACTGATACTTCTTCTACCCAGCGGCGGGGGGTTTATGTTCTCATCCCTTGATTCTGGCCAGGGGCTTGTGACTTTCAGGACTAGGACGTGGGCTTCCCTAGTGTCTCAGTGGTAAAGAATCTGCTTGCCAGAGCAGGAGACATGGGTTCAATCCTAATCCCTGATCTGGGAAGATCCCACATGCCACAAAGCAACTAAGCCCATGTGCCTCAACTGTGAAGCCTGTGCTCTAGAGTCTGGGAGCCTGAACTGCTGAGCCCACATGTCGAAGCTACTGAAGCTAGAGCACCTAGGAACCCTTGCTCTGCGATAAGAGAAGCCACTGCAATGAGAAACCCGTGCACTACAACTAGAGAAAAGCCTGCACAGCAATGAAGACTAAGCGCAGCCAACGATAAATTAATAAATGAAAAAATTATATATATATATATAAAAACCAGGTTAGGAAAAGTACGTAGCGTCTACCTGAAGCATGCTCTCAAAGCTGCTGTTTTGTAAGGAAGCCCAAGCCACACCGAACAGTCATATGTATGTGGTACAACCAGTTGTTCTGGCTAGTTTCATCTAACAGCCAATGTCAGTAGCTAGACATGTGACAGTAACAGCTCCTAGCCTTCAAGTCCCTCACCAGACGTTGTGGAGCAGATAAGGAGCCTTCCTCACTCCTGAATTTCTTCACCATGAGAGATAACAAATGATCATTATGGTTTGAAGGCACCCAGTTTTGAAAGTGATTTGTTATGCAATAATAGAAACTATTACAGTAAAAATGTGAAGTGTTTGTATTTAAAACATTTCAGTGAAGGAGGCACCTGAAAGCTGTTAGCTTCAAGGAGAAACAAAAACATATTGCAATTTTTGGAACTTACTGTGAAATGGGATTGTTAATGAATTGTGCCAATCTTTTCCTTAGATTTTTTTCTGTCTATTGCTTTCTGTGAAAAACATTTTTAAATCAAAATATTTAGTCATTAAAAGGAATGAATACTGGTATGTACTACCAGTGGATGAACTTTGAAAACGTTAGGCTAAGTGGAGGCAAATTTATAGGGACAGAAAGTGAATTAGTGGTTTCCAGGGAGAAAGGGAAGGGGGAAATCGGGAGTGACTGCTAGTAGGTAGGGCATTTCTTTGGGGGTTATGAAAATAGCCTGGATTTAGATATGGTGATAGCTGCACAGCCTTGTACATATACTAAAACCTACTGAGTTGTACATTCCAAAAGAGTGGATTTTATGGTATACGGATTATATCTCAAAAAATTAAGACTATAAAAGTTTTCTTTGGTCAGCTATAAGTCAGACAGAACAACAAATCTGGCTGTACTGTCTACATGTGAAGATCAATTTTGACAAAATCATTGACAAATTTGCAAAAATTAAGACCTGGAACAGAAATTGTAATGTTATAATTCATTCTTATGACAGATCAATGTGTAAGTACATGTTTTTTCTTTATATTTAAAATAAAAGTTATATGCATAAAATCATAATTATTAATCTGTTGCTTTTTTCTTATACTGTCATATATATATATATATAAATGTAGATAATCTGTAACTATATGCCATGTATATCTATATCTATATGATATATATATAGATATATTTACTTGCCTTTTTAAACATGTGAGCATATGAAGTCAATAAAAGAAAATTATTATTCTCTATTTTGGCTATTATTGTTTCATACATGATTAATACTGAAAATCATATAGATAAGGTTTAAAAATTATATGCTTCAGTTATCAAATGTGTAAAGTATGTCATTGATGTTAATACTGTTATTGAGAGTCAAGGTCTATACTGGAATGGCAATGAAGGGAATGCAAAGGAAGGAGATAGATAAGTAAGTATAGATAGATAGATACTCTGTGAATAAAATAGATAGTTCTGTACAGTTAGGGGGCAAGGAAGAAGGAGATGTCAAGTATGAAATGTATCTCCCACCTGATAATAACCAACAATTCTTGGAGGCTTGGTCTATAAATATAGGCACCCAATGCCCAGAAATGCCTCTAAACATTGAAGTTCCTCAATACATATTTTTTGTTTAAATGAAACATCTTAGATAGGACACATCTTACTTAGCTCACTTATTCTCCATCCATCTTTTTTACTCCAGCTATTACTAGGCAACCAACTGCTCGCCCCTGTCACCTGAGAGTACCAGCTTGCAGGTATAGCTCCTATTTTTCTGCCTCTTGCTCAGGGGCTTCTTTGCTGCAGCACTGTGGAATACCGACCATTTTCTGACACTTGTGTAAAGCTGGAAGAGTGAGGGAATTAACAGTCAAAGGGGAACTTTTGACCATTGAGGGTGAGGGTGAGTAGATGAATATCCTGTCTCTGGAATCACATTCTGTATGGCTACACAGAAAGTGCTCAGTGGGACAATGTTCCAAGTTGTTCGAGGTGGCCACCAGCTCCACATCACCTGTTTGGATGGCTTTTCCTCTTTCCCATTTCCCCATTTTTGTCCCCTGTGGTTGCTCTCCACAATACCTGCGTCTCATTCTTTTTTAAGGGTTTGATTTTTGGGGGTGGGGGGAAGGCCACTCTAAGATTCCTACATAAAATGTGGCATAGTAGAATTAGCACTGGACAAGGACCCAGAAAACCTGGGTTCCAGACCTAGCTTTCTCACTAATCTCAAATGAAGAGGAGTGTTTTTATTACTATTTTCAGATGTACATGTACTGACAGGAAAAGATCTCCAAGTCATTTGTTAACTGAGGGGGGAAAAAAAAGCAAGTCAAGAAAAATGCTTGCAACATGGTCTGACATACACAAGAAGGGCAGGCAGGCGTATGTGCATGCTCAGTCGCTAAGCTGTGCCTGACTCTTTGGAACCCTAGAGTCTGTAGCCCTCCAGGCAACTCTGTCCATGGGATTTTCCAGTCAAGAATACTGGAACGAGTTGTCATTTCCTCCTCCTTCTTCCCAACCTCTGGATACAACCGGGGTCTCCTGTGCCTCCTGCATTGACAGGCGAATTCTTTATCACTGAGCCATCTGAGAAGCCCGGGCATGTGTACCATATACAGGTTAATAAACTTAGACAAAATGGTGGGGTATCACAGCTTACTATATATTTTTGTATGGCTTGAATTCTTTACAAGGAGACTGTATTTTGTGTAATTTAGAAACAGCAGCAACAACGAAAGTCCGCTTCCAAGGCCGTTGAGTCCCGCTTGTGAAAGTGGAGAGCAGAAGTCAACGCTCCATGAACACAAGGTGAGAAAGAGGAGCTGTGCTCAGACGTGCGCGCTAGGGGATCGCGGATCCGGGACCAAGGCCAGGGGTCGAGAAACTGGACCCGCGGGAGGGCAGGCGGCTGGGTCTTTGTGGTCGCCAGGGGGCAGATGTGCGGAGTAACCCAAACCTACAACTACCCACTCTTCCCCGGACTTCGGGGGACTTCGCAGAAGTTATAAATTCCATCCCTTAGCTGCAGTTCAGACAGATCCGAGGGTTTTCAGAGTCGAGGGGAGCCCCCCCCCCCCCGCTCCTCTGCCCCACGAGGAAAGCTTGGCGCTCTGAGCAGTCTGCAGGCTCGTTCATACCACTTTTACGCGCAACAACTCTTTTCTCCGCCCGCACCACACCTCCCGGCCCCCACCCGCAGAGGGGAAATTGAGTCACTGGAAGGCGAGGCCACAGTCTCCAGGGGAATGTGCGCCAACGCCAGTCCTCAGGGCCTTCCAGATGCTGGGAGGAGGGGGAGGGACCTCAGGAAAATACACAGAGGGGGTGAGGGCGGGGGGAGCGGCTGGCTGGGCAGGAGCTGAGCCAGACACATGGAGAAACGCTGCCCAGGATCAAAGGAAATATGACATTTGAAAAGAATGCGCACGTCTGCTAGTGCTGCGGAGCGGATCAGGGGGCGGGGGGGCCGCGGGGTGCGTAGGCGGCGTGTCGGGGATGGAGAGCTAGAGCAGCGGCAGGGTCTCCACCCCCGCCCGCCTTGCCTCGGCTTCCCACGGCCCTCGGTCAGCCTCTTGGGTGCGGGTTGGCAGTCCGTGTCAGGATGCTCCTCACTCTTTCTCTCCTTGGGTCTCTCCTTTCTTTATTTCCATGATGAAGCTGGAAGGGAAATGTAACCTGAGGCGACAAACCAAAGCGGGGAAAAAAAGAAAGGGAAAAAAAAAAATCAAACCAGGCCACCTCCCCGCTCGGCCTCGGAACATTCTTCTCTCCCCGCCGGCCTGGCTTCTTCTCCCCGCCCCTCCGGCGTCGCGGTCCTGGGCTCGCCGCCGGGGCAGCTCCGCACGTCACTGGGGTCCCCCGGGGCTGGGGGGTCCCCAGGGCGGGCCAGAGGGAGGGCGGGAGGGGAGGGGGGCGGGCAGTCGCCTCGGCCGCGGCGGAGCTCGGGCCGGCCGGGCCAGCCCTCCCCTGCGCCCCGGCCCCGCCGAGCCTGTTTCTCATTAGAGTAGCGGGCGCGGTCCCCGCCCGGCTCCCGAGTGTTTGTAAACGTCTGAGCGGAGGGCCGTCGCTTAACCCCTTCGGTGCGGGGCCCGGACGCAGCTGCGGGCTGGGCCCTGAGCTGGAGGTCTTTAGACTAAAGGTAGCTGCGGCCTGCTGATAGGTTGGTAGCCTAAGGTCTGCGTAGGGGGAATGGTACCGACACCCATGCCCACAGCCTAACCGACCGGCGTCTGAATAACTAATTTCGACTTAAATCCCTCTCGCACAACAGGACCCCACTATGCCTGTCCTTTCTAGGAACTCCAGTCCGAGTCTTTCTTCCTTCTCCCGCCCAGGTGACAGGTGTCCAACCCAGGGGCCCACCCGGTCTCGGGACTGCTGGACGCCGGTAAACCTGGCCAGGATTATCAGGAGAGCTGGAGCGGGATGCCAGCGGATCCGAGTTTCATTCCCGACTAAGGTTCTAGGGAGGAAAGAGCCGGCTTCCCTTGGAGGCTAGTTAATGGCCCCTCTGGGTGGCTGGACTAGGGCAGCAGTAAAGTCCGGCCTGGATTGTCACCCATCAGGAGTCATGATTGGCACTTTGAACAGTGCCTCAAGACCAATAACTCTTCTTCACTTTGGGGGACGGGGAGAGATGGACCGGTGGAGGGGCTGGTTCGGCCAGGCAAAGGCTTCCTTACAGAAGGCTTAGGCGGGGCGGCCTCAGGCTAGAGTCTTAAAAGGAATGGCCTTCTCCACTTCAGAGCAGCCTGGAGCCATTCTGCACCCCAGAGCCTCGTTGGCCTTAGACGAGGGAAAGGGGAGAAAAGGTGGTGCTTCTTTGCTAGTTGCTGGCTGCACAACTCTCCAGCAAGGGTCTTCCGTGGGCCCTCTACACTGTGGGCCCAGGATGTGGCCCCTTTAAGGCATTCGGACCCAGAGCCCTAGAACTCAGACTAAGTTGGGGATTGCGGTGGGACTGCGCCCTGCGGGAAATGATTGTCACCACTGAGGGCCAATAGGCGTCATTATGGTCCTACCAACCCTGGAGAGACCGTTTTCCAATTCAGTTTTGTTCTTTTTTTTTTTGAGGGGGAGGGACTGGAGAGAGGACCGAGGGAGGGAGAGGGGGAGGGTTGCGGGAGGGAGGGGGCACAAGGGGCGCGTGGTTTTCCCATCTCATCCCTGGAGGAGGGGCTGGAGCATCCCCGGCAGCCAATCAGAGACAGGTTGGGGGAGCACTTTGAAGAAGTTCGGGGAAAAAAGTTTGGAAAAGTTTCTATAATAACGAGGGGGCGTCCGGAGGGAGGCGTCAGCGGCGGAGGAGGGGGCGTCTCAGAGAAGGGAGGGAGGGAGTCGCCGGTTAAGACACTGCAGCCTCCTGAGATCCCCCCTCCCGCCCAGACCGGGACCTGGGGGCTCCGGCCGGACCCATGGGGGCAGCGAGCTGCGAGGATGAGGAGCTGGAGTTTAAGCTGGTGTTCGGGGAGGAAAAGGAGGCCCCCCCGCTGGGCGCGGGTGGGGCGGGGGAAGGTCAGTGCGGGGCTGGGAAGGGGTCTGGGTCTCCGTGAGGGAAGGGAGCGGGTGTCCTGAGTGTGGGGGCTTCAGGAGAGAGAGCCTGGGGTGAGAGATGAGGGGGTCAGAGGTTGCGGGAAGTCGCGGGGCTCGGGGGGATCTGCGGACATGAGGCTGGGGGCCCAGCACCACTTTCTCCTTTTTAGGTCGTGACTGGGGTGGGGGTGGGGGTGCCGTTGGCTGCGCGCCGCCTCTCGGCAGGGCCGACTGTCACTGGGATGCGGGGCGGGTGGGAACACGGTCCTGAGAGCCCAGGGCGCCGCCAGGGAAAGGGGACATTGCGCTCTGGAGCTTGCCCCTCGGGGACGGAGCCCTGGGCCTGCAGACGGGACGCCAGGGGCTGGGGGCGCTCTCAGGCCCCGCCAGGGCGCCCCTCCCCCTCCCCCGTCTGGCCGCAATGAGAGGCAGATGGCTGGGATTGAGCCGGGGGCGGCGGCCGCCGCTCGCACGGAATCCGCGCAGCCCGCGCCCCCGCCCCCCCGCGCCTCGCCGGGGCGGCGCGCAGCACCCCTTCGCTGCACCCCCGCCCCCGGATTGGGGGGAGTGAAGGAGGAGCCGCCTTCCCTCGTCATCACAGCCCTGGCGCCCCCCTTCCCCTGGCCACCGTTGCGATGGCAACTGGGGCTCCTGCCAGCGCCGTTTGGGGGTTTGGGAACCGCTACTAATTGGGTTCATGTGTGAGTCGCCCCCAGCCCAGCCCAATGCTTCCCTAAACACGCCTCCAAACCCAGCTCCAGCCCCTCTCGACCCGCCTTGAGACCCGCCCCCTGTTTGGTACCCCAGATCCCAGCGCCAGAGCCCTGAGGTTCTCTGAGTAGGAAAAGGTCCGGCACTTCTGGATCTATCTTCTCCACCTTCCCAAGTCCAACTCTGCTTTTGTCTTTGTGGCTCTGAAGGGCATTTCAGAGACCTCTCTTTGCTGAGGTGGGGGTAGCATACCGGCTGGGGGTGGCTGCCCACTTCAGGAACCTAGACATCTCACCTGCCTCTTTCTCTCCCCGCCTTCTGCGTCATCCCTGTCTCTGTCTCCTTCCCTTTCCACAGAACTGGACTCAGAGGACGCCCCACCATGCTGCCGTCTGGCCCTGGGGGAGCCCCCTCCCTATGGCGCTGCTCCCATTGGCATTCCCCGGCCTCCACCCCCTCGGCCTGGCATGCACTCCCCACCACCCCGCCCGGCCCCCTCACCTGGCACTTGGGAGAGCCAGCCAGCCCGGTCAGTGAGGCTGGGGGGGCCGGGAGGGAGCTCCGGGGGGGCTGGGGGAGGCCGTGTTCTTGAGTGCCCCAGCATCCGCATCACCTCTATCTCTCCCACTCCTGACCCACCAGCTGCACTGGAGGACAACCCAGATCCCTGGGGGGAAGGCTCCCCCAGGGACTACCCCCCACCGGAAGGCTTTGGAGGCTACCGAGAGGCAGGGGGCCAGGGTGGGGGCCCATTCTTCAGTCCGAGCCCAGGCAGCAGCAGCCTGTCCTCCTGGAGCTTCTTCTCGGATGCCTCGGATGAGGCAGCCTTGTATGCGGCCTGTGATGAGGTGGAGTCTGAGCTAAATGAGGCAGCCTCCCGCTTTGGCCTGGGCTCCCCACTGCCCTCACCCCGGGCCTCCCCGAGGCCGTGGACCCCCGATGACCCCTGGAACCTGTATGGTCCGAGTCCTGGAGGCCGGGGGCCAGAGGATAGCTGGCTACTCCTCAGTGCTCCTGGGCCCACCCCAGCCTCCCCACGACCTGCCTCTCCATGTGGCAAGAGGCGCTATTCCAGCTCAGGAACCCCATCTTCGGCCTCCCCAGCTCTGTCCCGCCGAGGCAGCCTAGGGGAGGAGGGGCCTGAACCACCTCCACCACCCCCCTTGCCTCTGGTCCGGGACCCTGGCTCCCCTGGCCCCTTTGACTATGTGGGAGCCCCATCGGCCGAAAGCATCCCGCAGAAGACCCGGAGGACTTCCAGCGAGCAGGCCGTGGCCCTGCCTCGGTCTGAGGAGCCTGCCCCGTGCAATGGGAAGCTGCCCTCGGGAGCAGAGGAGGCCGGGGCTCCTCCTGGGGGTCCTCGGAAGGAGGCGGCTGGCATGGACTACCTGGCGGTGCCTTCTCCACTGGCGTGGTCCAAGGCCCGGATCGGGGGACACAGCCCCATCTTCAGGTGAGGGTTGTGCCTGAAATCACTACTGTCTCCAGCCATCCCACACAAGGAGCAGGAGGGTCAAGGGATGAATTTGGAAAAGGTCCCAGGGCACAGAAAAGAGAATCTACTACCAGCTTGACTGCTGCCATTCACTCAGTTTTAGGAAGCATTTTTTAACATGCATCTCCTTTGGACAGATGATTTGCCGAAGGTCAGTCACTCCTTGTATATTAATTAGAAAAAGTCCCTGGAACCCTAGAAGGACCACCTAGGTAAAGGAGGAATTCCTCTAGGCATCCTCCACCACTAGCTCTGTGCTGGATCCTGGGCTGGAATTCTGCCCTGCAATGGGCAGCGGGAAGTCCCCTTTCTCTAACTCAATTTCTCAGGCCTGACTTGTGGCTTAAAAGTATATCTGCAAAATTTGGATGAAGTAGCATGTGTTTGCAAGTCAAAGAATTCATGTTAAAACAAGCAGTTCTTACTGCCCTCTACACCTCTCACCCTCAAAGAACCGTGTCTATTTCTATAATCCTAAGTCTTGGATGTCAGATTGAGCTGGTTTCATCCAGAAAAATTCCCTGGGGGAAAGAAACCTTAGCACCCATTCCTCTGGGTTCTTGTAGGGCAGGGTTTCTCAGCCTCAGCTCTCCTGATATTTTGAGCAGAATAATTCTTTGTTGTGTCGGTTGTGCTGGACATTGTAGGATGTTTAGCAGCATCCTGGCCTCTATCCACTCTCCTAGTTGTAACAACTTTTTAGTTGTTTCCAGACATTGCCGAGTGTCACCTGGGGGCACTTACCAGTTGAGATTCTGTGGCCCAGAGTGTCTGGGTGCTCACAACAAGGAATTTGCATCTGTATCCCCAGCTCTCTGGAACCCACCCATCCAGCTCCAACTAGTGGAAAGTGCGCTGGCCTGGGAAGGGATGCGATCAGTCCCTGCTCTGTTAGTTGCTGGGTTGCTTAGCCCACTATGTTCTACTTGAAATGCGGGATCTTAGCTCCTGATCACTAGACCAGGGATGGAACCTGTACCTCCTGCAGTGAAAGCTTAGAGTCCTAACCACTGGACCACCAGGGAATTCCCTGAATTTGTGCTTCTTTATTTGACTCTTCCCATCCAGGCCTGGGAGGGTTAGACCGGGCTTGGGGTTCCTCTGTATCCAGGGGAACACTTGCCCCACCCCCACCAGACCCAGTGTTCAGAGCTGGGAAGAAGGGAGTCTCAGTCCTGGTGTCCCCCACCCCCCTATCTCGAGGGCCTCTGAGAGGCCTGTCCCCTATTGCCCCTGATTCTAGGCTGTGGACCATTTTACTTCTGCTCTGATTTCCTTTCTCTCAAACCCACCCGCTCCTTCCTCCCTCACACCCCTGGGAGTTGGGACCCAGGTTTGCCCTGACTCAGGTCTGAGGCTGCAGGTGATCACTGCTTCTCTGTGTCTCTCTCCAGGACCTCTGCCCTCCCCCCGCTCGACTGGCCTTTGCCCAGCCAGTATGAGCAGCTGGAGCTGCGGATCGAGGTACAGCCCAGAGCCCACCACAGGGCCCACTATGAGACAGAGGGCAGCCGGGGAGCTGTCAAAGCAGCCCCTGGTGGTCACCCTGTAGTCAAGGTAAGTGGTAGAAGCCAGGCCTGATAGCCTGTCTCTTCTCCAGTCCCAGATCCCTGCAGATGGGCCCCAGCTGTGCAGACCCATGGCACTGCCCTTTCCCACACTCTCTTCTCAGCAATGACCCTGCAGGCGGCCTGGGGGAGGGCCTAGTGCCGGGGGAGGAAGGGTGCACTTCAGGGACCCGGAAGTACTTTCTACTCTTCTGTCCCTCCACCCCCACTCCATTCATCCCATGGGACACCAGCCTCCTGTCTACTCTGGAAGATGGTGGGCTGCCAGATGTGGGGGAGGGGTTAGGCTGAGGCCAAAGTTCACTGGGAGTTAGGTTGTCTCCGTTGAGTTGGGCCAGTCTCTCGTGGAAGATTTTCCCCTTCACCCAGCCCAGTTTGGGCCTCATTCCAAGAATAACACTGTGAACTCCAGGCCACGTTTTCTCCCCAGCTGGTGGAGAGTTGGTGCCCAATCCCCCCTGGGAATCCCTTCCAGGATATCCGTTATCTTTCACTCCTCTGGAGGGGGCGGGGGTGGGGACTGAAAACTTGGGGGTGGGTGAAGGATGAGACAGAGCAGGATTCAGCTGGGTGGCCTCGCCTCCCTCTGCCAGCTCCTGGGCTACAGCGAGAAGCCCCTGACCCTGCAGATGTTCATCGGCACCGCGGACGAGAGGAACCTGCGGCCCCATGCTTTCTATCAGGTGCACCGCATCACCGGCAAGATGGTAGCCACGGCCAGCTACGAAGCCGTAGTCAGTGGCACCAAGGTGCTGGAGATGACCCTGCTCCCTGAGAACAACATGGCGGCCAAGTAGGTTCTCACTCCACCCCCTTCTAGTCTTTGGGCTTCAGGACTAGCCTTTTCCATGGAGCCTAAGCTAGGCCAACTCTTCCTCTCCCCAGAGGAGTTAGACATCATCCCTAGGAGGTGCCAGGCCCTCTCACTATCTAGAAGAGGACTTTGGGGGTGGGCAGCACTCTGGGTTAAAACAGCCACCCCCACAGTCTCCCAGAGAAGGTCGTTTAGGGCTTTGCATGGAGGATGGGGACTCCTTTCTTGGGAGGCATCCCCTTCTGGCCTCAGATGGGACGGCTTGCCTTCTGTTCTTTGGCTTCAGCATTGACTGTGCCGGAATCCTGAAGCTGCGGAACTCAGATATCGAACTGCGGAAGGGCGAGACGGACATCGGGCGCAAGAACACACGCGTGCGGCTGGTGTTCCGAGTACACGTGCCCCAAGGCAGCGGGAAGGTGGTCTCGGTGCAGACAGCATCGGTGCCCATCGAGTGCTGTGAGCAAAGAGGCCCTGTGCCACCTTTCTGCCTCTGGCTAACTTCTTGTCTGTGTGTCTGTCTGCCCATCTCCTCCGCAGAGTGTGCCTTGCCTGGCTGGTCCCCTAAGGGACCCAGCCTTTATTTCTATTGTGGATGGGCTGGGGGAAGTGTTCTATTTTCCCCCTGCTGCAGATTCGATCCCTGGGCTGGACCAGAGCAACCCTAGCCTCCATCTGCCCCTGGGCAGCCCCTTGTTGCCCTCTCTCTCCGCCCAGGAGGGGTTCCTTACATGGTCTGTGTGACCCCAGGAAGACTGTTGTTTTTCTTGTGTGTCTGCCGCTGAGGAGGGCTCCTCCAGGCCCTGTGGCAGTTATCCTAGGCAGGGTGGGGGCGCAGGAGCCTGTCCTCTCCATAGCAGCCCAGCCAGGCCTTTCCTGCACTGCTCTGCAGCCCAGCGATCAGCTCAGGAGCTGCCCCAGGTGGAGGCCTACAGCCCCAGTGCCTGCTCTGTCAGGGGAGGGGAGGAGCTCGTGCTGACTGGCTCCAACTTCCTGCCAGACTCCAAGGTGGTGTTCATCGAGAGGGGCCCTGGTGAGTACCCATTCCGGGAGGAAGAGCTTGGAACGGGGAGGGTGAACAGTCTCTCAACTAGCAAGTGGAGCCTCAATTTCCTTATCTGTAAAATGGAATGGAAAGACTGCCCTTCCTCTTACACTGTCTGCTTCCCATGCGTATGACAGCCATCTGAAGTGCTCAAGATGGCGAATAAACGTAAGAAATACACATTCTTTTTATTAAAGACGAGTCAGCTGTGAGCTAATTTACCCCCATGTGGACAGGGAAGATGAGAAAGGAAGAGGGGACTATACCCTCACTGCCAGACCCTGAGCTCCTCCTGAGTTTCGGGACTGGCAGCACAGCTATGGCGACAGGAGCCTGGGAGGCACCCCAGCAGAGAGCTGCAGGGGTGCAGAAGGGAAGACTGAGGGGCCCAGGTACACCCCCAACCTGAGGCTGCAGCTTGCCCCTAACCCTGCCTGCCCAGAGCCCCAGCCCCTGCCTTCAAGTTTAGCACCCTAGGACCATATCAGAGCAGAGTCAGAGGTTCTGGGTCCTGAGACTTGGAGTCTTATTGACTCCCTTCAAGCTGAGACCATTTCCTACCCATGAACTTCCTTCCAGCTCTATCATGGGAGGGGATGTTTGGAGTTGGGTGGGAGGGCTCATGAGTTTTTTCTGGTTCCTGGACTGGGCCTGCCATTTCTTTTGGCTCAACTGATAGCTTGAGATCTTGGAGACAGTTTTAAACCTGGCCTGTTCCATTCAGTTGAGTAAACAGGGAGTGGGCTCTTCTGTGAGCCAGGCTTTGTTGGGACCTTCCGAGTCTGGCCTTAGCTCAGCAAGAGGGGAAATGGCAGAGGCCTGGGCAGTGGGCAGGGCCTGTGGGGCTGGGCTGGAGCTCCCTGTTCTTTCTGCACAGATGGAAAGTTGCAATGGGAGGAGGAGGCCACGGTGAACCGGCTGCAGAGCAATGAGGTACCCATGTTCCTAGGGTCTCCACCCTGGGGGTGGGAAGAGTCAGGAAATTCTCAGCTGACTCCCTTGCTTTGGGAGTGGACTCCAGAAGCTACCTGTTCTTTGCTAGAGGAGACATCCTGGCCATTCTGGAAGCAGGGACACCTCTGGGGGATGAATTTTGCTCTTTTGCAAATGGAAGAAGCCAGGAGGTGGCGTTTGGGCTGAGCCTAGATCCAGAGGGCTCCCTGCCTCATCCTGTCCTCCGCCCCAGGTGACTCTGACCCTGACGGTCCCCGAGTACAGCAACAAGCGCGTATCCCGGCCGGTCCAGGCCTACTTCTACGTCTCCAATGGGCGGAGGAAGCGCAGTCCTACCCAGAGTTTCAAGTTCCTGCCTGGTGCGTTCTGGCACAGCCTGTGGTGGCAGGGTGGGGATGTGGGGGCTAAGGCAGGGGCGGAGGGATGCAGTGCCCCATGGGGAGGGGCTAAGGGGTGGGTGAGGCCTGGGCTGGAGAGGTGGGGTTGGCTGGTGTGTGGTGGGGAGACTGCCAGCCCTCTCACCAGCATGTCCTCCTGTTTCCCCTCCATCCAGTGATCTTCAAGGAGGAGCCTCTGCCGGATGCATCTCTCCGGGGCTTCCCCTCAGCATCAGGCCCCCCCTTTGGCTCTGACATGGACTTCTCACCACCCAGGCCCCCCTACCCCTCCTATCCCCATGAAGACCCTGCTTATGAAACTCCTTACCTGTCAGAAGGCTTCAGCTATGGCACGCCCCCTCTGTACCCCCAGACGGGGCCCCCACCATCCTACAGACCCGGCCTGCGGATGTTCCCTGAGACTGGGGGTGCCACAGGTTGTGCCCGCCCACCTCCAGTCTCTCTCCTTCCCCGGCCCTTCCCTAGTGACCCCTATGGAGGACGGGGCTCCCCCTTTCCCCTGGGACTGCAGTTCCCTCCTCCCTCCCCCTTCCGGCCCCCGCTGCCTTCATCCCCACCACTTGAAGGTCCCTTCCCTCCCCAGGGCAGTGTTCACCCCCCACCTGCTGAGGGATACAGTGAGGTAGGGCCAAGCTACGGCCCTGGGGAGGGGGCTCCGGAGCAGGAGAAATCCAGGGGTGGCTACGGCAGCGGCTTCCGAGACAGTGTCCCTATCCAGGGTATCACGCTGGAGGAAGGTGGGTGTGGGACCCAGGGCTGCGAGTGTGAGTGTGTGCAAGAGATTGCTCTGCATGTTTACTGAGGGCTGGAGTTTGGCTTTCCAGAGACTGGGCCCCAGTGGCCCCTCGGGGCCAGTTGGAGGGTCTCAGAAGGCAAGTGCCTGGTGCGTGTGGCCAGCTGACTCCGGTTAACTTAATTCTGAAGGGGGCAGGGAGTACCCACCCCACCCTTCTCCTGTCTAGGCCCTTGACCCCAGATCACAAAGACACAGGGCTAGAAGTACTTGCAAGACCATTCAATCTAGCTCCCTCAATTTGCAGATTCAGACACTGAGTTTCAGAGAAAGGCAGTGGTTTGCTGGTGTTCCAGTCAAGTTTTCCCTTGTCTCACCTCCCCCCAAACATGGTGACTGTGGTCTTAAGTGGCGATGAGGACACTTATTTCACCTCTTCTCCTTCCCATCGGCTACACCCACTTCCGGCCCTGCTGACAGTGTGGGCTGAGCCAGCAGGAAGGGGCTGGCATGAGGGCCGGAGAGCCCACGTGGACAGAGTTGAGCAAGATTTGATTGAGAGCAGGTGTTAGGACACAGTGGGGAAACTGAGGCCCAGTGGAAGAGAAGCCAGCCGGTGCAGGAGGAATCTAGAGGCATCCTAGAGGGAGGCCTGCCTGGAATGGATTGGGGGTCTCTGGAAAAGGAGGCGACCTGCCCTGCTCCCAGTCTCTCAACTGCCCCTCCTTTACAGTGAGTGAGATCATTGGCCGAGACCTGAGTGGCTTCCCTGCACCTCCTGGAGAAGAGCCTCCTGCCTGAACCATCGCCTGGCACCCCGCCCCCAGCTCTACCCACTTTCCCTTGTCCTGGGGTGGTGGTTCCAGAGGCTTGGGGGCCAATCTGGTTCCGTTTTCCTCAGCTCTCGCCTCCTCTCCCTTGCCCTCCCTCCCCTCCTCTAGCTGAGGTGTGGCCCCCCCGTCTGGTGCTGCCTTGAAGGGGTGGGAACAGGAGAGTGTGGAGGACTGGGGTGGGGGTGGACTCTGGGTGGGGCCTGCACACGAGGACTGGAGGGTTGCCGGGAGCGAAGGCCCTGTCTAGACTGTGTACAGGCCTCCGCACGGGGAGGCCCGGACAGGCTGATGGCTAATAAACTGCTCGCTGACTAGTGCTTCCGGCTCCAGAACTCTTTGGAGAGAGAGATACGGGGCAGCTTACTCTAGCCCTGGCTGGAGGAAGCTTAGAACCTGGTAAGGGGTGGGCTGTGGCTGGGAAGACCGCATCCCAGAGTCATGGTACAGGGGGCTGGGGAGGGTTTGAAGGGTCCCAGAGGCTCCTTAGGGGGTTTCCTTGGTGGTGCAGTGGTAAAGAATCTGCCTGTCAATACAAGAGACACTGATCTATCCCTGGGTTAAGAAGATCCCCTGGAGAAGGAAATGGCAGCCCACTTCCATCTTCTTGCCTGGGAAATGCCATGAACAGAGGAGCCCGGCAGGCTCTAGTCCATAGGGTCACAAAGCATCAGACACAACTTAGGGATTAAACAATACCAACAACGGAGGCTCCCCCTAAGCAACCAGGGCGAGGTTGGGAGCGAGAGCTTGTAAACCTCTCCTCCCTGGGGATTCAGATTCCTTTAGGCGCTTTGGGAAAATCTGTCTATTTTCAAGTTATTTTCACTTACTATCACTGAGATGATTCTGATTCATAGCCAGGGTCAGGAAACACCCGTCTAGTCCCTCTCCCTCATTTACCAAGGAGGACTCAAAGGTTCAGAGAGGGAAATGGACTTGCCCTTTATCACACAGCTAATCAATAGCAGGTTGAACGCTACACTCCTGGGCTCCTGCCCCCAGCGCACCCTCAGATGTCCTAACCCGTGGGGGTCAGGCCCCCGAAGCTTATTTCTCTGGAGCAGAGTAGGGGCTGAGGGAGGAATGGCCTGGGCCCATCCATGCTCTGGATTCTCCCCTCTTTGGGGACTGTGAAGACATTTGGGAAAGATCTATGCTTCAGAGGTAGATTGAAGGAAGCTAAGTGGCTCCCCGGAAGCCCTGGCATTGCCTGAACTCCGGCCCACTCTAAACGTGCACCTTTAACCACTGACAAGCCCAGCCTGGGAAATCTGGATTGGCCCCTGTCTTCACAGCCTAGGGGGCCCAAGTCCCAGTGGGTTGGGGAGAGCCTGGCACACAGCAGGGGGTCATGCCCCAGAGATATTCAAGGTATTAGGGACTTGCCTTGCCTCAAGGCTGGTGGGGCCTCTCTGTGTCCAGTGTGTACAGACAAGCTTGGCAAGTCCCCATGTGTTCAGGGGTGGGTGTGACAGAAGCTGACTCTGGAATGGAGGACAAGAGAACCAGGATGACCTCTGGTCTGGTCATTGCTGTTTTGCAATGAATTTGCTTTATCTTCCTGAACACAAACTGCTGCGAACCAGACTGACATCAGGTGATTGGCTCGCGGGGGCGTGGCTGCTCCTCAAAGGTATCCTCCACAGGGCTAGTGTGGTCACCCCATGCTCCCGTGGCAGGAGGGACCCAGGGCGCATGTCCTAGCCAGCACTCTTCAACTCCCCCTGCAAGATCTCTGACAGCGGATGCATCAGCCTGTGTGAATGAAAGGTTTTAGTGATGAGGGCTCATTGCCTCCCTGGGCAGACCATTTTACTCTCTGCCAGGGCACTGCCATTCATTCACTCCCAGGCATTTATTGAGCAGCTACTAAGTGCCAGCTAGTGGATCCTGGAGGACCCTGTAGCCTCATGGGGTGACAGATTAAAAACAGTGCATTATAACTCAACAATTCAACTCAGTAAAGGTTTCTTATACAGACAGTATGTCAGATGGGTGGGGGGGGAATAAATCATTTTAATATGGGATACAGAGAGTAGGGACGCTCCATCCAGCTGTGGGGGTCAGAGGGAACTTTGGGGTTGACCTCTAGACCGAGATCTGAAGCATGACCTGGGGGTTGACTGGGCTGAGAGTGGTGCAGGGGCAGGCCCAGGCAGTACCCCCAAATGGACTATATCTGGAGGGAGGGCCCACAGATCAGGGCCTTGGCACACTCATAGGACGGGTGAAGTTCTAGTAATGGGATGCCAGGGGGAAGCAGCAGCTGGATTCTGAGGGGCTTTGTAGCCATAGTGGGAAACCTATCCAAAGGTAAAGGGCGCTTTCCCACTAGATGGTTGGGCTTAGGCTTCTCCAGTAGTCATGTATGGATGTGAGAGTTGGACCGTAAAGAAGGCTGAGGACTGAAGAACTGATGCTTTCGAACTGTGGTGCTGGAGAACACTTTGAGAGTCCTTTGGACAGCAAGGAGATCAAAGCAGTCAATCCTAAAGGAAATCAACCCTGAATACTCATTGGAAGGGCTGATGGTGAAGCTGAAACTTCAATACTTTTCCAATGAGTTGGAAAGAGCCCTCATGCTGGGAAAGATTGAAGGCAAAAAGGAGAAGAGGGTGGCAGAGGATGAGATGGTTAGATAGCATCACTGACTCAATAGACATGAATCTGAGCAAATTCCAGGAGATGGTGAAAGACAGGGAAGCCTGGTGTGCTCCAGTTCACGGGGTTGCAAAGAGTCAGACACGACTTAGTGACTAAACAATGACAGCAACAGGTTGGGATTGGTACAGTCGATTTGCCTTACAGTTCTTCCATCTGCTTCCAACTGCTCTGCCACGGCACCGTTCTGCCCTCTGGGCCCACAATTTAAAGGCCTAACCCTTCTTCCCATTAGAATCCTAAAGTAGGTCAGCTCCCAGGGTCATTGTCTCTTCCCAGGTTCCTAGAGACATCCAACTGCCTGAGGCTGGAGTTGGGGGAGAGAGGAGGAGGGTGGACCTTCCGTTGGTGCCAGAAAACATTTTCTTGGCCAGGGTTTCTCGAAGTGTGGCCTGAGGATCACTTGTGTTTGAGTCATTAGGGAGGGTTTTGGGCTTTATTTATTTCTTTTTTCATTTTTGTTCTTCATACAGATTCCTAGGCAACCCCTGACCTGCTCTGTTGTATTCTCTGGGGGCAGGCCTGAGTTTCAGCATTTTTAACAGTACCCTAGGTGATTCTCCAGGACCAGGAAGCTTGAGAACTAGAGTTGCTTGTCAATTAAGGGTCATTCCTTCCCACTTCAGGCTCTAAGACGGCTCCCTGCCCCCTTCTCACAGATCTAGTCTGGCCTACTCTGGACGGAAGGTCACCTGGAAAGGTGTGCTAGGGGAGGGGAAAGGCACACACATTCTTGCCGTTGCAGCTCACCACTCCCCTCACCCAGCTGTCTTGCTCCCTGGATGATCTGAGATGGTCTCGGGGCAGCAGGGAGCTTTGGTGCAAGACGAGCTGCCCTAGAACTTTCGAGTCTCCTTCTCTGGCTGGATGTCTGGACCTCTAAGGCACGTGGGGAGGGCACACTGGGCAGGCTTCCAGGTGGGTTTGGGCTCTGCTTGGAGCACCCCTTGCCAGACTTGGTAAGTGTCGGGAAGAAGGCTGCAGAGGAGTAACATCTCACATACCTCCTGGAAACTCCAGACGCAGTTTGGGAAGTGTGCAGGGGTTTGGTGTATTTTTAGAAGATGGTTTTAATGGCATCATTGTCTGATGGATGCCACAAAAACATTTCAAGAAAAGAAAAGGGAAAAAAAGGAGATGGGGAAGGAACCTCTTGACTATACAAGACTTAAAGACATAACAGTGTGGGTATTCTTTATAAGATTAAGCATAGACTTGCCATGCAATACCACCAGCAATCTCTTCCCTACATATTGACCCTGGTAAATAAAAAAATATGCCCATACAAAAGTCTGTTCCCAAATGTGTATGGCAGTTTTATTCATTAACAACCCAAACTGGAAACAACCAAGATGTTCTTCAGTGGGTAAACAGATGAACTGTAGTATGTCCATGTGGTGGAATGCATGCGTGCGTATGTGCTAAGTCACTTCAGTCGTCTCCAACTCTGTGTGACTCTGTGGACTACAGCCTGCCAGGCTCCTCCGTCCATGGGATTCTCCAGGCAAGAATACTGGAGTGGGTTGCCATGCTCTCCTCCAGGGGATCTTCCCGACCTAGGGACTGAATCTGTGTCTCTTACATCTCCTGCATTGAGGCAGGTTCTTTACCACTAGTACTGCCTGAGAAGCCCCATACAGTGGAATACTACTCGGCAATAAAAATCAATGAACTATTGATTCATGCAACAATATACATAAGCATTAAACGCACTTTGCTAAGTGGAAGGAGCCAGACTCAAGTGGCTACATTTTGTGTGATTCTATTTACATGACATTCTGGAAGAGGCAAAATGATAGAGAGAAAACAGATCAGCGGTTGCAGGGGGAATACTTAGAGAACAAGCTGGTGTTGACTGCAAGGGGATCGCACATGGGAATTTTCAGCGCGATGGAGCTGTTGTGGGTGATTATCGTGACTCTAGGCCACTTTTCTATGTCGAGATCTATAGAACTCTACAAAGACAGAACTTCATTGTAATCAAAACTTCTAAAAGTCATTCAATCCTAAATAGAATGCAAAATGTACTATATGAATCTAACTGTATTATGAATATAAACAGAACATGTGGGGGAGGAGCTAGAACAAATAGCTTTGGAAAACTGTTTTGACTGGACACTGTGAGACAAAAGGAATCACACAGAAAGATTATAGCTGGCAAATGCGTCACAGGTTAACAATTCTGAAACTACTTAACCTGTATGCTAGTGTTGAACAGTAAGTAAATACATTGTAGTGAGATAGGGTTTTCACTGCCAGGGAAAGAAGAGGGTGGTTAGTTTGATGTGGGGGGTGGAAGGCCAGAATAAACTGTGGCGCTGGATTCAAGTTGGAGATAACAGAATGAACTCATTCTCACTTTATACATATCTATGTCTATCAACATAATATTATCCATGTTATAGAATATATATAATGGAGCTATATAAATATCTACATAGACCAATAATCCATAGGTATCTCTATGATATATATGTACATATTACATACAAACACGCAAAGAGATGCAGAGATAAATATAGCTATTGTGGGTATATAAGGGTTAATACACATACATATATTTGCTAGCTTTGTCTGCTAGGAAAGCCTAAAATGAGTGGCACTCCATTAGCAATGGAGACACCTAGCATCTAGCTTTTGGCTTCTAAATAACATTCTCCAATAAAAGGAACCAGGGTTCTTTGGAAAAATGGCTAATTCTAGAACTGGGACAGGGAAAATGCAAGGTAATTCTGGAGCAATGTACATTGCCAGAAAGTAAGTGCCAAAAAGGCAAGGCGCCTATTCAAAAGACACAAGAGCCAACTCAAATGATGTCCCAGTGGCCAGAGCTGAAACAATTTGAGCAATGTAAAAAGTAATGATAATATTAGATTATAATTCAAATAATAAATCTCTGTAAGTCCACACTGCTACAAATAAATGACTGAATAACTGAGAGAAGGGATAATCTTTTCAAAAAAAATTTCTCTTAATATGTGTAGAAGGAATAAGGGAAATAGGAAATCACCATTAGACCATGGTAGTGATGATTGCTATGGGCAAGATCCATTGATGAGTGCTAAAATCAGTAGGTAAAACTTTCAGGAAGACCAGGATATTTGTAAAGCCTCAAAGTATCTGCTCCAAAATTAGCCCTACTAATTACTGTGAGGGTTTTAATGTACTGTCCCAAATTCTTTGATACCCCTTGCTCTAGAAGATGGAGGTTAATACCTCTTGCCTTGAACATGGTCTGGACTTAGTGACTTGCTTCTAACAAATGGAAAGTATGGAAAGGGAAAAATTAAAACCTTCACAGTAGAGAAACCAGGCAAATACCACCCTAACCAAGAAATCAAGGTTAACATCACCAGCAATAAGTCATTTGATATCAGGGGGTCCCTGATGTGGTACATTAAGAATCTCACATAACCTCCATGATATTCTTTCCCTAAACCCATAAGAAAGCACCAAACAAGCCCAAGTTGGCAAGCATTCTATAAAATATATAACTGTGAATCTTGAAAAGGGTTGAGATGTTTATCTTTGTTATAAGGAAAAACACAAGCATGTTTATACACTGACGCCAGTGAGGGAGTGAAGTGGGGGGAGGGGCAATCTGCTCTCACGTGTCCCAATTGCCTCACTTTTGGAGACACGGCCCCTCTGTCTGCTGCTCCCAGGCCTCGCAGCCACTGGAAGTGTCACAGGCACTTTGGATGCACTTTCCAGTGAACCATGAATGCCTGGTTTCTTCCCTCCCCTCCATCTAGACAGTTGCTGTTTGTGTCCTTGTCCAGGCTGGAGAGCCTGAAGAAAAGAGATCCCTTCCTTCCCAGCGGGTTTCCCTGGTGGCTCAGATGGTGAAGAGCCTGAGACCCAGGTTTGCTCCCTGGATAGGGAAGATCCCCTGGCGAAAGGAATGGCTACCCACTCTAGTATTCTTGCCTGGGGAATTCCATGGACAAGGCTACAGTCCATAGGGTCGCAAAGAGTCGGACACGACTGAGCAACTAATACTTTGACTTTTTTCGTTTCCTTCCCAGCAGGACCTAGCCAATCTTCGGTCCCGCTTGGCTGTGCCCTGGGCAGGTGGTGGCCCCTTCCTCCTAGTGACCCAGGGGTGAACAGCGCCCAGGAGCGCTAGGAAGGTGATAGACACCAGGGGGCAGCAGTAACAAGGGGGAGGGTGGGGTGGGCAGATGGGAGGAGGAAGGTTAGAAAAAGCAAGACCTTGTTCCTGTTCCTAAGAACTTCCCATGCTATATCATTTTCTTCAGTTTCTCAGACCATCCCTTGAAGATCAATTCCCCTTTCTAAGAATTTACAGTCATGTGGCCCCTAGGAATCATAGATTTGCCTGTTAATTGTATTCTTTTAAGAGAGCTTTCCCTGTTTTCTCCTACTAGATTGTAAGGTCCTAAAGAGCAGAGTCAGTGTTTATAACTCTGTCTCTCCTTGTACAGTGAATAATAAAAGCTGCCATTTTTGAGATGTGTGTTAGGAGCATGCATTATGTGTTTTAACTCCATGCTTGCTGCAACCAAGGCTCCGAAATATGTACCAAGAACAGCAGCAACAGAAGTAGATAACATTTGGAGAAGGCTCACTCTGCTCCAAGCATCTCATCAAGCCCTCAAAAAGCCCACCTCATTTAATCCTCTCCCAGCAATCCCAGGAAGTTGTTCTATTACTACTTCCCATTTCATAGATGAGGAAACCGAGACACAGAAGGCTTAAGTAATGTCGAGTCACACAGCTTCCCAGGGACAGAGCTGGGATTCGCAGGTTAGCTTGTAACTCCAGGTCCAGCAATATTTTCCACGATATTGCAGCCGGTTCCTTATCACGTGAGTGAAATCAGGTGAAAAGTAAACATGCAGGGTTGCCTTCACATGAGGCAGACAGACAGTCCAGATACTGAACTTCAGACTTGGAATCAAAGGCCCTGGGATTCATGCTCCCATTTGGATATCACTCATTTTTTAAGTGGTGAAATGCAGAGGTTGTGCTGGTCCAAACAGTGTCTGAGATTGCTTCCAATTCCAATGTGCTAGTTTTATGGTATGATGGGAATACCAGACCATCTCACCTGCCTCCTGAGAAACCAGTATGCAGGTCAAGATATAACAGTTAGAACTGGACATGAAACAACTGACTGGTTCCAAATTGAGAAAGGAGTATGACAAGGCTGTATATTGTCACCCTGCTTATTTAACTTATATGTAGAGTTTATCATGTGAAATGCTTGGCTGGATGAAACACAAGCTGGAGTCAAGATTAACAAGAAAAATATCAATAACTTTAGATATGCAGATGACACCACCCTTATGGCAGAAAGAGAAGAAGAACTAAAGAGCCTCTCGATGAAAGTGAAAGAGGAGAGTGAAAAACCTGGCTTAAAACTCAACATTCAAAAAACGAAGATCATGGCATCTGGTCCCATCACTTCTTGGCATATAGATGGGGAAACAATGGAAACAGTCACAGACTTTATTTTCTTGGGCTCCAAAATCACTGCAGATGGTGACTACGGCCATGAAATTAAAAGATGCTTTCTCCTTGGAAGAAAAACTATGACCAACCTAGACAGCATATTAAAAAACAAAGACATTACCTTGCTGACAAAGGTCCATCTAGTCAAAGCTATGATTTTTCCAGTAGTCATGCATGGATGTGAGAGTTGGACCATATAGAAGGCTGAGCACCAAAGAATTGATGCTTTGAACTGTGGTGTTGGAGAAGACTCTTTAGAGTCCTATGGACTGCAAGGAGATCAAACCAGTCAATCCCTAAAGGAAATCAACCCTGAATATTCATTGTAAGGACTGATGCTGAAGCTGAAACTCCAATTCTTCGGCCATGTGATGTGAAGAGTTGACTCATTAGAAAAGACCCTGATGCTGGGAAAGATTGAACGCACGAGGAGAAGGGGATGACAGAGGATGAGATGGTTGGATGGCATCACTAACTCAATGGACATGAGTTGGAGCAAGCTCCGGGAGTTGGTGAAGGACAGGGAAGCCTGGTGTGCTGCAGTCCATGGGGTCACAAAGAGTTGGACAGGACTGAGCAACTGAGAAACAACAACAAGAAGAGCTTTATGTAACAAATGGCAGAGTGCAGAGGAGGCCACAGAAGGTGACCTTCCTTCTCAAGCTTGCTAGATAAAATAGAGGGTGTCCAAGCCCTGCCCCCAGCCCCCCAGTTCTTCCCTGGTTGGGTGGAGTGGGGATGGGTAAACAGGCTGGGTGTTTGTAGAGACAAGGGGCAGAACTTGCTTTGAACCTTCACTGTGCCCCCTCCGCATCCATTCTTAGGTCCTTTAAGGATGTTGCTCAGTCTCAGAGAAGTCTTCTTCATCCTTTATCCCTCATTGTGGCAATAGGCAGAGGAAGAAAGCTACAAAACCATACCACTTAGATTCAACCAGGTGCTGAAACATCTTATCACCATTAACACGAGTGAAGATACAGAGCATGAAAGGTTTTTCCAAGGCGAAAGAGGTTAAACTCCAATGCCATTTTAGGTTGTTTTGGTATTATTTTCTCCATTCTGAAAATGTTAGCACTTCTAACTTAGCACCCCACTGGCTACTGACTATCGCCTCACCTGATTTGGTGGTCACTCAATTTTGAGTGGCTCTGGCTATGCTCCATTTCCTGCCTCCATCAGGACTTCACATTGTTTCCCTGAAGTTGTAGTACAAGAGAGTAGAACAAGAGGGTGATCTTTTCTTCTCCGAAATGGGACACTGTCACAAAAGTTTGCTCTGGCTTCATTGTTCATTGCTCTGCTGTGCTTAGTCACTCAGTCGTGCTTGACTCTTTGAGACCCAGTGGACTTCAGCCTGCCAGTCTCCTCTGTCCATGGGGATCCTCCAGGCAAGAATACTGGAGTGGGTTGCCATGCCTTCCTCCAGGGGGTCTTCCCGACCCAGGGATTGAACCTAGGTCTCCCATATTGCAAGCAGATTCTTTACCATCTGAGCCACAGGGAAGCCTTCAGAAGGAAGTGGGAAGTTGTATTTGATTGGGACCTCAGACTTCAGATAGGGTTTTGGTGGGTTGAGGAAGTGAAAGAATATAATGGACAAAAATTCAGAATCTGTGTTATCTTTGGGCAAAGCGGATGATCAGTATGGTCTGAATGTTGGGAAGGTGAACAGTGCATTTGGGGGTGGAAGGACATCAGATTGGGCTGAGTGATCAGTTCTGTAAGCTGGGTAGAATCATGATGTTCAGATAATAAGCGCTGATTTTTATATCTCATATTTTAGACTTCCTTTAAGATTTACTATGAGCAGGAGTATTAACAAAACCACTAAGAGCTAATGATTGTCAAATATTTACTATACATGCTAGTAAGCGCTTTGGACTTCCCAGGTGGCACTAGCGGTAAAGAAACTGCCTGCCAATGCAAAAGATGTTAGAGACACAGGTTCAGTCCTTGGGTGGGGAAGAGCCCCTGGAAAAGCGTGTGGGAACCCACTCCAGTATTCTTGCCGGGAGAATCCCATGCACAGAAGAGCCTAGCGAGCCACAAGTCCATAGGGCCACAAAGAGTCAGACACGACTAAAGTGACTCAGCATGCATGCAAGCACTTCATGCGTTTTATCTCCTTTAAAGCCCCATAATCTCCCATCTCCTTGACAAGTAGTATTATCATCGTCTCTTTAAAGATGAATTTGGGATTCTTAGAACGACGATGTCATCTCTGGACTACAAATATCAGAGCCTGTGCTTTTAATCATTATATTCTGCTGCCATCACCAAATGGGTTCCATGGATAAGAATATTGGAAAACCGTTGGTAGGAGTTACTGTAAATGTCTGAGCAAACTCATGCCACAGAGAAAGTGGCATTCTTCTGTAACCTGCCGATCTGGATTCCAAGTCAAATCAGGGGTGAAGGTGGTGGGGGCATCTGGTGAAGGTCACTTCCATAGCCTGGGCAAATGGTGTCTGTGGCATCTAAACCAAATAAATATCAGAAGATAAGGGCACATTCATGGGTCAGATAAGAAGGAGCAGTGAATGAATTGTTTGCAGAACACTAATGTAAGCACACCACTTCCTTTTCAGAAAGCTTGTAGGCTCCCTACTGCCTGCAGCTCTGAGTCTCAGTGTTATTACATTATTGTATACATATAATTTTAAATAGGGCCCTAATGTGGCCCTAATGTAAACTGTGGACTTTGGTTGGCACTGATGTGTCAGTGTTGATTCATCTATTGTTACAAAAGCACCACACACCACACTGATGTGGGATGTTGATAGTGGCATGTATGTGAGTGGAGGAGGCATATGGGAACCCTGTACAGCACTTTCCACTCAACTCTGCTAAGAACCTAAAACTACTCTAAAAATAAAGTCTCTATGTTCAAACTAAAGGGGGTGTGAATTTCTGAGGTCAGTTTAGGAAACACAGGCAAATAAAGTTAATTCTTAAAGCAGTTGCAGGACTTACAGCATTCCTTTCTTTCCTAACGCTTAATACAATTACAATGAAATACTTCAGTCGTCCTTTTTGTTCAGTGCTAGAGATAGGCTCCATGAGACCAGGGACCATGATCACTGATGCACCTCTCATACTTAGAACACCATTCGGCACACAGTGGGCACTCACTACTTACTGGTTGAAGAGAAATCCATCTACCAGACTTGATGACAGGCTGGATGGGAGAGGCCGGGGAGCAGGAGGTGGACATTGCTTTGGAGTAGCTTTAATTAGTCATAGCCTTGTTAGAGATCCTGCTCCAAAGCTCCCCACAGCCTGTCCTGCTTTGTTTGACTTGTGCTGGCCTCTGACCTCTGGAGCCCCGCTTGGACAGCTGGGTTCCCCACCACAGTGGTCTTCAGGAAGTCCGCATTTGCCCCAGTGACCCCCACCAGACCTCCAGCCTCTCCATAGCTGCTCACCCTAAAAATCCTTCCACCCAGCCTCAAAGCCCCAGCCCCACACCCACAGAGCTCTGAAATATCGCTGGTCTTGGTGTTTTGCAACAATTACCCAAAGTGCACCAGTGTTTCATGGCCATAAATATAAGGAAAACGTGGGAGGGGTCCACGGGTGGCCCTGGGAAACCAGGGAGCGGATCCTCGTAAGCCCCACCCCAGGCTTGTTCCAGAGAGGGCTGGAAATCTGCCAGGACTAAGGCAGGCAGAAATGGCCCTATCTGGAATGATGTCGGGGACAGAGACTCTCTTTGCCAGCTCAAGCCAAGATAAACAATAATCCTAAAACCCTAAAGCTGGTCTTTGTTTCAGGAATGAGTTCAAGAGAGATGTCACTGAGAAAATTCTCAATAACAGACGGAATCTATTCTTTCAGTAGTGATATATTTGTATAATATCAGCTATGCCTCCTTCCTGTTAGTATTAAAAACTCTAAAGGCAGCGCATGCGTGCTCAGTCGTGTCTAACTCTTTGCAATCCCATGGACTGTGTGTAGTCCATCAGGCTCCTCTGTCTGTGGGATTTCCCAGGCAAGAATACTGGAGTGGGCTGCCATTTCTTTCTCCAGGGGATCTTCCCAATCCAGGGATTAAACCCAGGGCTTCCCTGGTGGCTCAGATGGTAAAGCATCTGCCTACAATGCAGGAGACTTGGGTTTGATCCCTGGGTCAGGAAGATCCCCTGGAGAACGGAATGGCAGCCCACTCCAGTATTCTTGCCTGGAGAATTTCAGGGACAGAGGAGCCTGGAGGGCTACAGTTTAAGGGGTCGAAAAGAGTTGGACACGACTAAGCAACTAACACTTTCACTTGCAACACTCCCACATTGCAGGAAGATTCTTTACCGCTGAGCCACCTGGGGAGCCTATACTTGTTCACGAAAAAATATTTTTAAAATGTAGAGGACTCAAGCAGAAAGTGGAAGTCTCTTCCAACACTGCCTACCCACCCCCACTACCCTCATTTTAAAATCAAGTTCTATGTCTTGTTTTGCAGCCTGTGCCCTGCTCCCCCACTTTGAGGAACTGGTCAATCATCTCCCTCATTATTTTTATTGGCCATGTAATTTTCCATGGTCTCAGAGCACCATAATTCTGGAGAACAACCTGAGCAGGCACAGCCTTTAACACAGCAATTCTATTTCTAGGAATCTGTCCTACAGAAATGCCAACACCCGCTGAAAGGCTATATTACGTGAATGTTTGCCAGCAGTGAAACACGGGAAACAGTTTGTTAATTTGTCTTACAATTGGGGAGAGACAAAGAGCAAATGCTTTAGGTATGAAAAACTTGGCTTTGGTAACTCTGTAGAAGAGACAAAGGGCCATTATCAGATAGAGGACAGGGGTTTCCTACTAATAAAAGTTTCCTTTTAGGTAGGGGAATCCAAACAGATAGTATCAGCCTAGCTGGACTCCTGAGGTCTAAGCCAATAGAAGGGACATTTCAGACAGTAGACAATTTTTTTTCCCCAAAGATAGAGGGTAGCAAGGGATTTAGCATTTTGTTTATTATTTTTGGTATAAAGCATAGAAAATCACAAAAATGTTTCTTTAACTTTAAGAAAAGCATAAATGTCACAAATACTGTAACATCCAGAAAAATATCATGGTGTTTAAAAATTTTTACTGACTGCTGTGCAGTTCATGTGACCTATACCTCGGTGTGACCAGCCCAGATGTGGTGATACACTGGGCAACAGGAATATTTCTGGAAGCCATTTTGACACAGGGACCCCAAGCAATAACTTGGTTCTGTCGGGGAGGTTACTCTAGGCCATATAAACCCATATCACCAACCTGTAATTAATGTGTCTCCAACCCACCTTCCGCCTGGCCAGGAACCCCAAATGCACTTGGCTGCCCTGATGCCACCTGACACAAGGTGTCACAAGGTGTGACAGAGGGGAGTGTGAAAGGAAAGACACTGGTTTTATCAACTGGGGTTATATCTTTTGCAGATTTTACAAAAACACAAGACCTGAGCACAGCTGGCCAGGGCCTGTCCCAGGGCCTTAGCAGTGGCCTATGTGAGGGAAGAGCCCAGAAGCCTCAGCTCCCTTAGGGACACAGTGAATGAAGCTTTGGGTGTGGGTACTGGCGGATGGATTGGGGCAGCCAGCATCTGAAGATACCCTCGGCCCTCCTTCCCTTGAACATGGCTTTTTAAAGTTCATCCTCAGATGTCTTGGACATAGTTGCATATTAGGACAAATAGAGGACCTTAATTCTCAGTTCAGTTCAGTTCAGTCACTCAGTCGTGTCCAACTCTTTGTGACCCCGTGGACTGCAGCACACCAGGCTTCTTTGTCCATCACCAACTCCTGGAGTTTACTCAAACCCATGTCCATAGAGTCGGTGATGCCATCCAGCCATCTCACCTCTGTCGTCCCCTGCTCCTCCTACCTTCAGTCTTTCCCAGCATCAGGGTCTTTTCCAGTGAGTCAGCTCTTTGCATCAGGTGGCCAAAGTATTGGAGTTTCAGCTTCAGCATCAGGTCTTCCAATGAATATTCAGGACTGATTTCCTTTAGGATGGACTGGTTGGATCTCCTTGCAGTCCAAGGGACTCTCAAGAGTCTTCTCCAACACCACAGTTCAAAAGCATCAGTTTTTCGGCACTCAGCTTTCTTCACAATCCAACTCTCACATTCATACATGGCTACTGGAAAAACCATAGCTTTGACTAGATGGACCTTTGTTGGCAAAGTAATGTCTCTGCTTTTAATATGCTGTCTACGTTGGTCATAGCTTTCCTTCCAAGGAGCAATCATCTTTTAATTTCATGGCTGTAGTCACCATCTGCAGTGATTTTGGAGCCCCCCAAAATAAAGTCTGACACTGTTTCCACTGTTTCCTCATCTATTTGCCATGAAGTGATGGGAACAGATGCCATGATCTTACTTTTCTGAATGTTGAGTTTTAAGCCAACTTTTTCATTCTCCTCTTTCACTTTCATCGAGAGGCTCTTTAGTTCTTCTTCTCTTTCTGCCATAAGGGTGGTGTCATCTGCATATCTGAACTTATTGATATTTCTCCCAGCAATCTTGATTCCAGCTGTGTTTCATCCAGCCCAGCATTTCTCGATGTATTCTGCATATACGTTAAACAAGCAGGGTAACAATATACAGCCTTGATGTACTCCTTTCCCAATTTGGAACCAGTCTGTTGTTCCACGTCTAATTCTAACTGTTAGTTCTTGACCTGCATACAGATTTCTCCAGAGGCAGGTCAGGTGGCCTGGTATTCCCATTTCTTGAAGAATTTCCCACAGTGTGTGATCCACACAGTCAAAGGCTTTGGCATAGTCAATAAAGCAGAAATAGATGTTTTTCTGGAACTCCCTTGCTTTTTCCATGATCCAGTGGATATTGGCAATTTGATCTCTGGTTCCTCTGCCTTCTCTAAATCCAGTTTGAACATCTGGAAGTTCACATTTCACATATTGTTGAAGCCTGGCTTGGAGAATTTTGAGCATTACTTTAATAGCATGTGAGATGAGTGCAATTGTGCAGTAGTTTGAGCATTCTTTGGCATTGCCTTTCTTTGGGAACAGAATGAAAACTGGCCTTTTCCAGTCTTGTGGCCATGCTGAGTTTTCCAAATTTGCTGGGATACTGAGTGCAGCACTTTCACAGCATCATCTTTCAGGATTTGAAATAGCTCAACTGGAATTCCATCACCTCCACTAGCTTTTTTCATAGTGGTGCTTCCTAAGGCCCACTTGATTTCACATTCGAGGATGTCTGGCTCCAGGTGAGTGATCACACCATCATGGTTATCTGGATCATGAAGATCTTTTCTGTATAGTTCTTCTGTGTATTCTTGCCACCTCTTCTTAATATCTTCTGCTTCTGTTAGGTCCGTACAATTTCTGTCCTTTACTGTGCCCATCTTTGCATGAAATGTTCCCTTGGTATCTCTAATTTTCTTGAAGACATCTCTAGTCTTTCCCATTCTATTGTTTTCCTCTATTTCTTTGCACTGATCACTGAGGAAGGCTTTCTTATCTCTCCTTGCTATTTTTTGGAACTCTGCATTCAAATGGGTATATCTTTCCTTTTCTCCTTTGCCTTTTGTGTCTTTTCTTTTCTCAGCTATTTGTAAGGCCTCCTCAAACATCCGTTTTGCCTTTTTGCATTTCTTTTTCTTGGGAATGGTCTTGATCCCTGGCTCCTGTACAATGTCAGGAACCTCTGTCCATAGTTGACCAGGCATTCTGTCTGTCAGATCTAATCCCTTGAATCTGTCACTTCCAGTGTATAATCATAAGGGATTCGATTTAAGTCATACCTGAATGGTCTAGTGGTTTTCCCTACTTTCTTCAATTTAAGTCTGAATTTGGCAATAAGGAGTTCATGATCTGAGCCATAGTCAGCTCCCGGTCTTGTTTTTGCTGACTGCATAGTGCTTCTCCATCTTTGGCTGCAAAGAATATAATCAATCTGATCTCAATATTGACCATCTGGTGGTGTCCATTTGTAGAGTCTTCTCTTGTGCTGTTGGAAGAGGGTGTTTGCTATGACCAGTGCATTCTCTTGGCAAAACCCTGTTAGCCTTTGACCTGGTTTGTTTTGTATTCCAAGGCCAAATTTGCATATCCAGGTATCTTCTGACTTCCTACTTTTGCATTTTGACCTTAATTCTACTCTCCACTTTTTGCTGAATGATAATATTTCGTTATGTGAGTCCACATTCAGATTTTTTCCAATCTGCCATAACAAATGATGCTGCAAAGAATATCTTTGGTCATATATATTTTTAAAGCACATGTGAGAATATATCTGTAAAATACTATCTTAGAGTGCAGCTGGTGGGACACAGAATATATACAGTTAAAACACTGCCAATTGATAGGTATTACCAGTTGCTGTCTTTGGAGTCTGTGAGGACATACCAGCAGGATACAAAAGTGGCTAACCCCATGTGTTAATAGACATTGCTGATCCTTGCCACTTAGTAGGTGAAAAATGCTGTCTGGCTGTGGTTTTAATTTTCACTTCTCTTATTTGGAGTGAAGAGGAGCATCTTTTTAATATGTTTAAGAACCAACTTACATTTCCTCTTTTGTGGACTTTTTATAGCCTTTGTTCATTTTTCTGTTGAGTTAGACTTTTTCTTATTGATTTGTAAGATCTGTTTAAATACCAAGGAAACTAGGTCTTAGTCTGTGACATAATTGGCAAATATGTTTTTCCAGCTTTTCATTTTGTCTGTTGGCTCTGCTTAGGGTATTTACTTTCCTATGGGAAAAAATTCTATATTTATGTAACTGAATGTATTAAACAAGTTTTTAATGACTTCTGCTGTGGTGTCATTCTTAGAAAGTCATGCTTCTCCCAAATATAACAACAACAACAAAAATTCTCCCATAGTTTGTTGTAAATTTTCATGATGTTATTTTTGAAGTTTCACTTCTTTATTTATTTTTGGCTGCATGGCACTTTGATGCTGCATGAGGGCTTTCTCTAGTTGCAGTGCTCCGGCTTGTTATTGCAGTAGCTTCTCATGTCGTGGTGTGTGGGCTCTAGGCATGCAGGCTTTAGTAGTTGTTGCCCATGGGCTTAGTTATCCCATGACGTGTGAAATCTTCCTGGACTAGGGATTGAACCGTGTTCCCTGCATTGGCAGGCAGATTCTTAACCAGCGGACCACTGGGGAAGTCAATGTCATTTTGATATTTAAATATTTGATTCTTCAGGAATTTGCTTTGTTGTATGAAGTGTGGTTTTATTTTATCTCAGAAGGCTATCTCGTTGTCTCAAGATTATTTATTAAAAAATCCACGGTATCTCTTCAGTTCAGTTCAGTTCAGTTCAGTCACTCAGTCGTGTTCGACTCTTTGCAACCCCATGAATCGCAGCAGGCCAGGCCTCCCTGACCATCACCAACTCCCGGAGTTCACTCAAACTCACGTCCATCGAGTCAATGATGCCATCCAACCATCTCATTCTCTGTCGTCTCCTTCTCCTCCTGCCCCAACCCCTCCCAGCATCAGGGTCTTTTCCAATGAGTCAGTTCTTCGCATGAGGTGGCCAAAGTATTGGAGTTTCAGCTTCAGTTCCAAAGAACGCCCAGGACTGATTTCCTTTAGAATGAACTGGTTGAATCTCCTTGCAGTCCAAGGGACTCTCAAGAGTCTTCTCCAACACCACAGTTCAAAGCACCAATTCTTCGGCGCTCAGCTTTCTTCACAGTCCAACTCTCACATCCATACATGACCACAGGAAAAACCATAGCCTTGACTAGACTGACTCTTGTTGGCAAAGTAATGTCTCTGCTTTTAATATGCTGTCCACATTGGTCATAACTTTCCTTCCAAGGAGTAAGCATCTTTTAATTTCATGGCTGCAATCACAATCTGCAGTGATTTTGGAGCACCCCAAAATAAAGTCTGACACTGTTTCCACTGTTTCCCCATCTATTTCCCATGAAGTGATGGGACCAGATGCCATGATCTTCGTTTTCTGAATGTTGAGCTTTAAGCCAACTTTTTCACTCTCCTCTTTCACTTTCATCAAGAGGCTTTTTAGTTCTTCTTCACTTTCTGCCATAAGGGTGGTGTCATCTGCATATCTGAGGTTATTGATATTTCTCCCAGCAATCTTGATTCCAGCTTGTGTTTCTTCCAGTCCAGCGTTTCTCATGATGTACTCTGCATAGAACTTAAATAAGCAGGGTGACAATATACAGTCTTGACGTACTCCTTTTCCTATTTGGAACCAGTCTGTTGTTCCATGTCCAGTTCTAACTGTTGCTTCCTGACCTGCATACAGATTTCTCAAGAGGCAGGTCAGGTGGTCTGGTATTCCCATCTCTTTCAGAATTTTCCAGAGTTTATTGTGATCCACACAGTCAAAGGCTTTGGCATAGTCAATAAAGCAGAAATAGATGTTTTTCTGGAACTCTTGCTGTTTCAATGATCTAGCGATGTTGGCAATTTGCTATATACTAAATTCCAAGATGATGTTATGACCAACCTAGATAGCATATTCAAAAGCAGAGACGTTACTTTGCCAACAAGGTCTGTTGAGTCAAGGCTATGGTTTTCCAGTGGTCATGTATGGATGCGAGAGTTGGACTATGAAGAAAGCTGAGCACCAAAGAACTGATGCTTTTGAACTGTGGTGTTGGAGAAGACTCTTGAGAGTCCCTTGGACTGCAAGGAGATCCAACCAATCCATTCTGAAGGAGATCAGCCCTGGGATTTCTTTGGAAGGAATGATGCTAAAGCTGAAACTCCAGTACTTTGGCCACCTCATGCGAAGAGTTGACTCACTGGAAAAGACCCTGATGCTGGGAGGGATTGGGGGCAGGAGGAGAAGGGGATGACAGAGGATGAGATGGCTGGATGGCATCACCGACTCGATGGATGTGAGTTTAAGTGAACCCCGGGAGTTGGTGTTGGACAGGGAGGCCTGGCGTGCTGAGATTCACGGGGTCACAAAGAGTCGATCACGACTGAGCGACTGAACTGAACTGAACTGAACTGAAATTCTGAGATGTAGTCTAGATTCTTTTCTAGATTTTTAGTCTGTTCCATTGAACAGTTTGTCTATTCATGTACCAGTTACGTATAGTAGCTTCATATATTTTGTTTCAGGACTTTCAGCTTCCAGAACTTTGAGAGACTACATATCTGTTGTTTTAAGCCATGTTAGGGAAATTAAAATGGAGGAAGTCTTGTTCAGGCTTCAGAAGCAGGAAATCAGGCCTCTGACCTGCTTCTGACCTGCCTGCCTGGATTCCATGCTTGCCAGTAAACACAAGTCAGGTGCCGCTTTAGATAAGAAAGGGAATGGGTCTCAGAATTTTCTTGAGCCCTTGAGGGTCTGGCTAACCCCCAGGGTCTAAGAAGTCTCGTGATCTTTTCCCATCTGGGACTCCAGATAGCTGTTAATGAGGGACCTACCAGCGTTATTCAAGTCTGGATGTTGGTCAACATAATTTGGTGATGTATGTGCTGTTACTCTTCTCTGTTGTTTATATCTCTCTTCTCTTAATGACTATATATTGAAATTAAAATGAATAATCCTCTATTAAATATTGAAATTTTTTGTTATGTGTGATGAATGTTTCTAATGAATCCCTCAAAACTAAAAAGAAAGGAAGACTTTCAGCAAAACAAGCCACCCAGTTGGGGTAATTTGCAACAGCAGCTCCTCAGAAACTGATACAGTGAGAGAGCTGGGGTTTGTACACAAATCTTTGTAAGTCCTGTGTTCTGAATAGGAGTGCAAGGATATTCTTCCCTGTTCCTAAATGAGTGCTGGTGAGGGGAAGATTAGTATAAATTCAGTGCCCTGGGACCTCATTAGCTTGTGGTTGCTAAGGGATGAAGGGGTATCCTGCCTGTTCTCTGTCCCTTCCAGCCTCCCTCCTTGCTGTTCTCCAACCTTCCCTATGTCCTGGAGGCTGACGTCAGTGGCCGGTTTGACCCCGCTGCCTTTGGCTTTTTATGGAGCTTGGCCAATGCTTGACTACTGGCAGAATGTTGAAAGGTAGCTCCCTTCCAGCTTGTCAGTGGCTCTCCATCTTTCCCTAAGACCACAGATCACATCTTGTGGCCTTTGGCAGCTCCAGCTCTGGCCTGTTGTTTGGTTCCCCTATTCCCTTTCAGGCTTCCAGGCATTTGACTGCTTTCCCTCAACAAGCCCTAGAGTACTACTGGTTTTCCTTAATCCTGCCCACTCCTCATAAAAGACCCATTCCTAAAACTTCCTTCAGCCTCCCCTTTTGAGGGGATTATGTGTTTCCTACCCAGATCCTGACCAACATGGGAGCCCCTGCTTAACCCCAGTTTCCTCAGCTCTTGTCTCCACCTGCTCATTTGGAACCACCTTAAGTGCTGATCTTCCATGTGCCTTTGGGAGGTCATTTCTGCTCTGATGGAAGCCTTCCAGGAGTGCAAGCCGCTCAGGCACTCTGGCAAAGTTAAAGGGAATCCTGCCTCCCCTTTTGGTCACTCCCTCACAAAGGTCCCAAGAAGGCTGACTGGGTCTCAGGGCTCCCCACCCTCCATCCCCGGGAACTGGGGTAGGTGTAGATCTGAGCTAGGCAGGGAGGTATTTGAGAGACAAGCCTCTTTTCCCACGAGAGCCTTGGAGGTATAAGAAAGATTCTATTACCCCATCAGTCTCACAGGGCAGGCCCCTGCTTTAACCAAGACCGCCTTCTCCTCTGAGGCCTCCTGGCAGGGTGTGCTATCCTGTTCTCAGACATGCCTGTGCTGCTGCTGCTGCTGCTAAGTCGCTTCAGTCGTGTCCGACTTTGTGCGACCCCAGAAACGGCAGCCCATGAGGCTCCCCCGTCCCTGGGATTCTCCAGGCAAGAACACTGGAGTGGGTTGCCATTTCCTTCTCCAATGCATGAAGTGAAAAGTGAAAGTGAAGTCGCTCAGTTGTGTCCGGCTCTTAGCGACCCCATGGACTGCGGCCCACCAGGCTCCTCTGTCCGTGGGATTTTCCAGGCAAGAGTGCTGGAATGGGGTGCCATTGCCTTCTCCGCAGACATGCCTAGACAGACCTAATTCTACTTACACTTGAGCTGGGATCCTTGTGTAGAAGGTTGAGAAGGTAGATTTGGGCTCAGGGGAGGAAGGTTTCCAATGCAACAAGGTTTAACCCAATATTCTAGGCAAGAAACCACTGAAGGTATCTGTGTTGGAGAGAGATTTAGGTCAAACATTGGGATGAGCTCAGTGTGTTGTCATGTCAGTGTCTGTGGTCTTGTGCCCCCTCTAGCTGAAATATCATCTCACCTGAGAGGACCCCTTTGGGAACTCTCCACCATCACACCTTGTCTTATTCTCAGCAGAGCATTTCTTATTCTCTGAAATCACAGCTGTTTTCTTCTTTCTTCAGTCATTCCCTGAGGGCAGGGAGCTATCTTTCTTAGTCAATGCTATACTCCCAGGGCCCGGCTCATAGTAGACAATCAGTATGTGTTGAATTTGTTGAGGGAGTACACGTGTTTGACTCAATGAATGAATTCAGATGAGGAAGACTGGATCGATCAAGGGGCTTGGTTACCTGCTAAGAGCACATCAAGCTGGGACTAGAACCAGGCTATATAACTAAATCTGCTACATCTAGGGGAGAGACAGGAGTGGGGGATGGGTTTGCAGGAAGGATGAGGAGAGCCCGATCTAGGCGATGGGCCGGTGGCTGTAAGCTGTAAAAGGATAGAACGGGACTTCCCTGGCAGTTCAGTGGTTAAGACTCCGCACTCTGCCGAAGGGGGCACGGATTCAATCCTTGGCTGGGAAGCTAAGGTCTCATATGCCATGCGGGGCGGGTGGCCAAAAAAAAAAGGCTGGGAAGGAGGGGATCTCTGGGAAGGTATTATGATGTACTGGCCAGAAGTGAGGTGGAAGAAGAGACAAGATCAAGGTAGGGAAGATGAAAATGAACTGGGTGTCTACTTGGTGCCAGGCGATGTACCAGGTGCGGTATCCACGTGATCTAATTTACAACCCGTGGCATAGGTGTCATGGTTGCTGTTGCTCATTCGCTAACCTGTGTCTGACTCTTTGTGACCCAGGCTTTCCTGTCCTTCACTATCTCCTGGAATTTACTCAAACTCATGTCCATCGAGTCAGTGATGCTATCTAACCATCTCTTTCTCTGCTGCCCCCTTTTCCTTCTGCCCTCCATCTTTACCAGAATCAGGGTCTTTCCCAGTGAGTCAGCTTTTTGTATCAGGTGACCAGTGGAACAGTGTCAGACTTTATTTTTTGGGGTCCCAAAATCACTGCAGATGGTGACTGCAGACATGAAATTAAAAGATGCTTACTCCTTGGAAGGAAAGTTATGACCAACCTATATAGCATGTTAAAAAGCAGAGACATTACTTTGCCAACAAGAGTCCGTCTAGTCAAGGCTATGGTTTTTCCAGTGGTCCTGTATGGATGTGAGAGTTGGACTGTGAAGAAGGCAGAGCACCGAAGAATTGATGTGTTTGAACTGTGGTGTTGGAGAAGACTCTTGAGAGTCCCTTGGACTGCAAAGAGATCCAACCAGTCCATTCTGAAGGAGATCAGTCCTGGGGGTTCATTGGAAGGCCTGATGCTGAAGCTGAAACTCCAATACTTTGGCCACCTCATGTGAAGAGTTGACTCATTGGAAAAGACCCTGATGCTGGGAGGGATTGGGGGCAGGAGGAGAAGAGGATGACAGAAGATGAGATGGCTGGATGGCATCACCGACTTGATGGACATGAGTTTGAGTAAATTCCAGGAGTTGGTGATGGACAGGGAGGCCTGTGTGCTGATTCATGGGGTCGCAGAGAGTCGGACACGACTGAGCTACTGAACTGACTGAACTGACTGACCAAAGTATTGGAGTTTTAGCTTCAGCATCAGTCCTTCTAATGAATATTTAACAGGTATCATTGTCCCTATTTTATGGGAAATGGAGATGCAAGAGTTCAAATAAATGACCCTCTTCTTACCCCCTTATCAAGTCCCTGATGCCTGAGTTTGACCTTGTCCCGCCCTCTGCATGGCCCCTTTGAACAGAAGATTAAACCTGAGAGTTTTCCTTCAGGATGTCACTGTGCCTGCAGTTCACAGTCAGTTGGAAGAGGGCAACAAGAAATAAGTGTTTATTCAAGGAAGGAGGGGTGGGGCCTGGGTAAGAGGCTGTCATTTGCTTCAGAGGAGAAACTGAGGCACAATAAAGCAGGGGCTTCTTCTGATAAAGGGAGAGCAGTCAGCAGTGGGAAGAGTGGAGAGAGATGGACGCTTCACTGGAGGGGCACCCAGGGACAGCAGACCTTGGAGCCAGAGATGACATCGATCTGCTTTTCTGGATTTCACCCTAGGGTAAGTGGGAGTGGAGCTGTGGCACAGGAGGGGCTGAATCCAGACCAGAGGACTGAGTGTGGGCCCCTCTCCCCGCCCCTTCTTTGCAATGGGGTGCCCCTGGCTCTTTGCCTGCACAGAAATGTGCCATGGCCCCTGCAGCCCAGATGTCCCAGGGCAGGCCTGAGGTCCACTGCCCTTTGTCCCCATAGGTACACTCACGCCTGTCAGACAGAGGCTCTGGGTTTGGGGTTGGAAAAGGAAGTTCCCGGAGGCCCAGGATGCAGACTCTGCCCTCCACAGAGCCGGGTTCTGTTCAGGCCACAGGGCTGCATAAGGTGTTCTTTGTGCCCCTGATGCCGCCTGAGAAGGATGTTGGCGGCAGCCCCCCAGTCCAGGGCTGGTCCCTGACCACCGAGGCCTAGCAGCTGACTGGCGGCAGGTCAGGGGTTGAGGGAACCCTCAGAGTTTGTCAGCAACCAGACCCTCACTCCCATCCTAAAGCTTCCCCTCTCGGCTTAGCTCAAACTTGCTCAGAAAGGCTTTCATAAACAGTCCAAGTCTGAAAACTCCCGTAAACTCGGGCGCTCTCCCCGCCCCTCCAGGCCTGGGGGCTTCAGGAGGCTCCGGGCTGCCTGCCAGCCCCAGGCTGTCCCCAGACTTAGGGGCGGTGCTTTTACCCTCTCCTTCCTGCTCGATCTCCGGCCCGGAGTTTTCCTCAGGCCCCAGCCTCCCAGGCTCCCCACCCTGCTCTCCTTTAACCCTTTCTTGCGAGGGAAGGAGGGGCGCGGCTCTCGGTTCTCCTGGGAGGCCTAGGAGGCGGCAGGGCTGGCCGGAGGAACGGAGAGAAAGGCCGGGTGCCCGAAACCAAGCCCCCTCTCCCCCACCGGGGTGCCCTTCCTTCCTCTCCCTCCCCCTGGGGAAAGGGGGATGTGGAAGGAAATTAACTTTGACCCCCGGATTCTGGCTCTGAGCCCGAGACTTGAGTGGAAGGCAGAGGTTTTCAGGACCCCCGGCCCCGCCCGTCCCTCTCCCCCTTCCCCCGCCCCGCCGCCTCCCTCCGCGCCCCTTTAAGCTCCCGGGCAGACACAGCTAAAGTTCATCCTGGAGGGGCTGGCGCGGCGGTGAAGCGGGGGAGGGTGGGGGCGGAGGGAAGGGCGGCGGGAGCCCGATCCGTCCCACCCCCGTTGCAACCCCTGGCAGGAAGAGATTGTCGCGGGAGCCGCCGCCGAAAGGCTCGGAGCTCCGGGGGAAGGGCGCCCGAGCCGCGGCGGGTGGGTGCGCGAGCCGGGGGTGGGGTGTGTGTGTCGGGGGGACCCAGGCCGAGGCGGGGGCGCGCCGCCCGGAGGAGGGGGCGTGGCCTAGGCGCCTCCGGCCCGGGGACGCCGGTGACACTGTCGGCTCCCTTCTTCCAGGGGCGGGCGGGGCAGCCATGCTCCTGTCCGGGGGCGACCCTCCGGCGCAGGAATGGTTCATGGTGCAGACCAAGTCGAAGCCCCGGGTGCAGCGGCAGCGGCAGCAAGTGCAGCGCATCTTCAGGGTCAAGCTGAACGCTTTCCAGAGCCGCCCGGACACCCCCTACTTCTGGCTGCAGCTCGAGGGACCCAGGGAGAACATGGGCAAAGCCAAGGTAAACAGCGTCTGGCCTCTTATCACTTCCAGCCAGACCTTTCTCCCGCCCTTCGCCCCCCTTCCCTCCCCCCCCCCCACTCGGGGAGGGAAGGGTCCCCAGAGGCCCCCCGACCTGGACTGGGCAGTATGGCGGGCAGGTACTGGGCCATTCCCTGCCGCTCCACTTCTGCAGCTTTGGGTCCTTCCCTCTGGTTCCTTCTTTCTCTTCTGCCCCACCCCTCTCTTGCGTGTCACTTCAGTCCCTCAAGTGTGTTGAGAAAGGCTCTGCGTTGTGTGTCCCCCCAGGAGCCTTCTCTGGCCAGGGGCCCGCATTTACAGCCTGTTCCTCCATCGGGGGAGCAACTTAAGGTCTGGTATTTCTGTGGTCTGTGCAGCGTATCTCTTTGTTCTCCACCCAGAGGCTGGAAGGCCCAGGTCTCTGCCTTCATGTAAGTCTCCTTAAATCCTGGGCTGCGTCTCACAGCCTGAGCGCTGGGACTGGAGGGGCCATTAGAAACTCCGCTAGAGAAATGCTGGCATTTTACAGATGAGGTATTGGGGACTGGAGAGCGTCAGGGGCCTCCTGGGATACTTAGGGTTGGGAAGGTGGGGGTGGCAGGGGCTCTGGGCTCAGTGCCCCACACTCTTGATGCCCTAGGCGTCCTCTTGCAGGGGCTCAGGGGCAGGGGTGCAGCTGCTCTGGAAGGTAGCAGGCTTTGGGGATGGGTGGGAATCCTCTGGGAGGAGGGCTGTGGGCTTCAGATGAAAGGGCCTGCTGTGTGGGGCTGGATGCTGGGCAGGCCAGGTCACCGTGTGCCTCTCTCGCGTTTGCTCTAGCTTCTCTCACCCGCTTCTCCTCCACTTGGGCCTCTCAGGTTCCCTCTGATCCCCAGTCATGGCCAAGGTCTCCCTCTTCCCCCAGATTCCCTTATCTTATCTTTTCCTGGTAGGAATACTACAGCCTCCCTCAGTCCCAGACCACCCTTCTCCCCCATGCACCCCACCCCACCCCAACACACTCCCCTTCCCCAGCTAGGTCTCTACCAGTATCCTAATTGGTCAAGGCCATGGGTGGGGGAGGCCCAGAACACGCTGGCCAGTGGACAGGCAGGCTAGAAAGTTCCTGCCTCAGCCCCTCCGCTGAGCTGCTTCGTCAGCAGTTTGTCCAGTTCTGACAGAGGTGCTGGGGGAGGGGAGGGGTGCCTGCCCACATAGCAGATGTGCAGGAGCCCTGGAGATGCAGGCTTTTCAGTAGCTGGGATAGGCGGGTTAGCCCGAGGAGCCTTCGGGTTCTTTGAGGGTCTTAATCTTTTTGTTAATTTGAAAGACACCCGCTCACCCTTTTGTGAAACTGGGGGTGTCTAGCTCCCCTGACCCCTACTTACATCCTTCATCAGCTTCTCCAGCCTCAGCTACTCCTCCTCCCACCGCTGCCTCAGGGTCCCTGGGGCCACTGACTTTCCCTCACACCCCAGGCCCTGCTAGTGCAGCCAGTGGCTTTCTCCAATCCCCCCCATCCCGCCCCATCCTTTCACCTCTTTCCCACCTGTTTTCCTCTGGAGAAAAGCACAGTTTAAGATGGAAACAGCATGAGGGGTTTTGGGTAACTCCCTCCCTTATTGTAAAGAATGAGCAGAAAGAAGAGATGAGTAGAGCTTTGGAGCGGGAGGGCAGGGAACGTGGGGAGGGTGAGGTTTTGTTCCAGAAGTAGGAGATCTGGGCTCAATTTGCTGTCACCAAGTTAACTGCTGGGACAGACAGGTGTGGTGGAAAGAGCTGGAGATTGGGGTTTGCTACCTTCTAACTGGCTGACCTGGGTCAAATCACTGACCTTCTCTTGAGCTTATTTCCTCATCTAGAAAACAATGTAGTAATACTCACTTCATGGAAGAGTTGTTAAGAGTCAGCTGAAATAATGCATGCTGACTTTTGCCAGTGTGGAGAGTTATAGGGTAGAGATGTCAGTAAGTATTGTGGTTAACAAGCTGTGTAACTTTGAATGAGTTCTTTTCCCTCTCTGAGTCTGTCTCCTTGTTTGTGAAGTGAGAGGCTTGGATGAAATGCTTTCTAAGGTTCAGCGATCTGATGCAGGAAAATTTCCCACGTATAAGGATGTCTTGAGCAGCTGATTAGTGGCTCAGCGGTAAAGAATGTGCTTGCAATTTGGAAGACCTGGGTTCAGTCCCTGGGTTTGGGAACATCCCCTGGAGGAGGAAATGGCAATCCACCCAAGTATTCTTGCCTGGAAAATTGCATGGACAGAGGAACCTGGCGGGTTACAGTCCACGGGGTCGCAAAGAGTTGGACATAACTGAGCACACAAGAAGAAGGAAGTCTCGGGGTTTCCATGTAGAGGTGCTGTGGCTGACCCCCATCCCAGCTGTAAGGACACAGAACCATGCACCTTGATAGTGAGTTGATACACACAGCCAGCTGGCAGAGAGAGCTCAGTGAGACTGAAGCTTGTGGCATGGAGAAGGGGTGATGGATGTCCTGTCTGTGAGGGAAGAAGGGGTCAAGAAGGGTACGGGCTTCTTTGGAGAAGAGCTCAGGTGTGTTTTCCTATTACATGCACCGGTTTTCTAGGAAATCTCTGTAGAACTCGAAAGTACCTTGAAGTAGTTTTATTGTGGTGGGATTTAAAAAATAATGAAGGCATTGCTGGAAATCACATTCCTCGGCAGCAAAAACAAGCCCTGGGGAGGCGTGACCTTTCTGAGGGGAAATCAGCAAGTAGAAAGGAGAGTTTTTAGTTAATGATCAGAGTCTCTCAGAGATAAGCCCTGCTCAGCTTTTCTGTCCTCCTTGACAACGGTGTGAAGAAGGATTGGGTGCTGAGAGGACAGGTGACAGTTCGATTCTACTCTTTTTGGAGATGATGGAACAAGGTGAGGGGGAGCTCGAGATTGAGATGGGGAGCCGTGGGACAGGGTGTGGTTTGCTGACTCTGGGCTTGGCTCTCAGGTGCAAGTTGGCCTGTTCCTGCCCCACACGGACTGTGAGCAGTGCCACGAAAGCTGGTAGTGGCCAGGGGTGTGCTGAAACTGGCTCCTGCTGACCCATTGTTGAAAAGTCTTGAAGTTTTTGAGTCGGTGGAGTCCTATTCATAGTTTGAAATCAGCCAGGATGGGAGTAGTTACACCGCAGAAATTGGAAAATGCTACAGATCAGGACTGCCCTCCCCACAACTGGCTCCCCACAACTTACCAGCACACATAATTGTGTTGTGAGCACCTGATCCTTCTCCTTTAATTATTTGTTTTCATTTATTTTTTAAAAAAGATGCTTGCGCATATATTTATCTCTCTTCCTCTCGAGCTTCCCTCCCACGTCCTACCCATTCAACCCTTCTGGGTCATCACAGAGCACAGAGCTAAGCTCCCTGTGCAGGACAGTAACTTCCCACTAGCTATCTATTTTACACATGGTAGTGTATATATGTCAATGTACTCTCTCAATTCCTCCCACCCTGCATACGTGTAGCTGATTCATGTTGTTGTACAGCAGCAATGACATTGTAAAGCAGTTATGCTCCAATTTTAAAAAGATGCTTATTTACATTTATTTTTATTTAGTTTTTGGCTTTGCGGCATGTGGGATCTTAGTTCCCTGGCCAGGGATTGAACCCGTGCCTCCTGTAAAGGAAGCAAGGATTCTTAACCACTGAACTGCCAGGAAGTCCCTCCTTTATTTTGAACTTAATTTTTCTTTATCAAAGTAATACATAATTTAAAAGTCCAGTAATTTTTTTTAAAATCCACAGTATAATGCAGTGATTCCCTGCCTTGTCCTGCCAACTCCCTCTTCTGTGCTCTTCCTTGTAGAAAATACCTGTTCTGGAATTTATACATCTCCACATTCCTAAAAAACATGTAGATCCTGTATCTTTCAATTAATTTTAGATACCTTTTTACTTCCTATTATTATAGGTGAGGGCTTCCCTGATAGCTCAGTTGGTAAAGAATCCGCCTACAATGCAGAGACCCTGGTTCGATTCCTGGGTGGGGAAGATCCCCTGGAGAAGGGATAGGCTACCCATTCCAGGATTCTTAAGCCTTCCCTGGTGGCTCAGAGGTTAAAAGTGTCTGCCTGCGATGTGGGAGACCTGGGTTCGATCCCTGGGTCGGGAGGATCCCCTGGAGAGGGAAATGGCACCCCACTCCAGTACTCTTGCCTGGAGAAACCCGTGGACGGAGGAGCCTGGTGGGCTACAGTCCACGGGGTCCCAAAGAGTCAGACACGACCGACTGACTTCACTTTCACTTTCCAGTATTCTTGGGCTTCCCTTGTGGCTCAGTTGGTAAAAAAATCTGCCTACAATGCAAGAGACCTGGGTTCAATCCCTGAGTTGGGAAGATCCCCTGGAGAAGGGAAAGGCTACCCACCCCAGTATTCTGGCCTGGAGAATGCCATGGACTGTATAGTCCGTGGATCGCAAAGAGTCAGACACGACTGAGCGACTTTCACTTTCATTATAGGTGAGGATTTAGGTCCTTTATATTGCCATCCCTTTTGTCTTCCCAATATAACTATATTTCATTTTCTGTTAAATCTGTATTTATTATTCGCAACATTATGCCCATGCAAATATCACTCACATCTAAACATTGAAGTGTACTATGATTGGGTTTTCTATCTTACTTTTCAATTTTTCTGAGGTAAAGAGCTCACACCTTACCTGTTTGTTTGTTTTCCTTTGAACCCATTGCTAATTCTTATAAGTTTCAGTAGCTGCTCACGACAGTTTTCTGCAAGAATAAGGCTTTGATTTCAAGGTGGCCTGTTACAGATTTTTTCCTGGGGGCACCCTTCTTTCTGTCTGGTCAGGCTTGCGTGGCTATCATCCTGAGACTCCTGTTTGCTGTCATTCTTGGCACCCTTTTGCTCTTTTCTTTGTTAAACACCTTGTTTCCTGAACGCTGTGCCTTTGTCTTGGGTTGGTGGAGCACGTCTGTCAGTAGCGTCATTAAGTTAGAAAGATGGTGCTGTGCTAAAGATCATGCTGATAACTGAGGTCAGCCTTCCTGTTTCTGGAATTCCACTCTTCAGCCTGAACTAGTTGCCCTCTATGCCTCCCAGAACAATGCTTGAACATAGTAGATGCTCAGTAGTGATTTCTTGAATGGATGAATACATTCTGAACTTTCTCTCCACAATCATTCTGGAGATTGTCTTTGCTTTTTTTCTGAGTTAGGTCTCCTTTCTTGGTTTTTCCTTTCTTGATTTGCTGGAAAATACTCTTCAGTAACTTCCTGAGAAAGGCTTTAGAGGAGGTAGATTCTTGGGGTTGCATATCTGAGTATCTCCATTGAATATCTGAAGGTCACTTGATTGACAGTTTGGCTGGTATTGAATTATACATGGAAGACTATTTTCCTTCAGAAGTGAGAAGGCATTAATCTATTGAGTTCTTGCTTTGGGGACATCTGAATCTATTCTTGGTCCCTGGTCCTTTGATGTGAAGTGTTTTTTTTCTCTCTGGAAGTTTGTAGTTTCCCCCACTCTTCTAAGATGCCCCAGAGAGACCCTTTTGTGTGGGCATCGGACTTCATCCATTGTTGGTTACTATGGCTGAATCTCTGAATGAGAAGGATGAGTTTCTCTGCACTCAGTGCTCACTGTAGACCTCACTGTTGGCCTTCCTTTCTTCCTCCATGATTTTGTATGGTACCCACACTCTCAAGTACACTGATCAGCTTCTGCAGAACAAACTTCAGTGGGTAGGGTGGTACTTGCTCAGCCTTTGTGTAGTGGGGTCGGTAGGCTCCCAGATCTAACTGCTCCTCAAACAACTTTATCTTAGTCCACCTTTAATTTAATTTAATTTTTTTTTTAATGTACTTGGCTGCACTGGTTCTTAGTTGCAGCTTGTGGGATCATCAGTCTTTAGTTGTGGTACATGAACTCTTAGTTGAAGCATGTGGGATCTAGTTCCCTGACCAGGAATTAAACCCGGGCCCCCTGCATTGGGAGCATGGAGTCTTAGCCACTAGACCACTAAATCCACTTTTTAAAAAATGTTCTCCTTCACTCCTAATTCTGGAGTTTTTTGGGTGCTCCTTCAGTCCTAATTCTAGAGTTTTTTGGTGCTGCCATTTTTTTTTTTTTAACTTTTTGAGTATTCTGCAGTGTAATTGGTGTGCTTCTGGAAAGCAGACAATGAATGGTAACTGACTTATGAGAAAGAAGAATCCTACGTCAGGACTGATAAAGTATACAGCAGTAGTAAGCTGTCTGGTGGTATTATTTTTATTTAACTTACACATTGACCGATGACTCACAGGACACGGGGTAATATATTTTAACAAATACACAAGATTTTTCTGTGTACTTCATTCCTGCATCTTCTCTACTTCTCCTCTTGGAGAAAAAGGTCTGGGTAGGCTTAAAGCAGGAAAATTGCTCCAGATATTTTCTGGATGTAAAGGTCTGGGTGGGCTTAAAGCAGGAAAATTGCTCCAGATATTTTCTGGATGTAAAGGTCTGGGTGGGCTTAAAGCAGGAAAATTGCTCCAGATATTTTCTGGATGTGAACGCCTTTTTCCTTATCTGTTTTTTCTCTAATGTGCCATTGGCTTCCTTAGTGGCTCCGTGGTAAAGAATCCGCCTGCCACTGCAAGAGATGCAAGAGCCTCGGGTTCTCTCCCTGGGTCAGGGAGCTCCCCTGGAGTAGGAAATCACAACCCATTCTAGTACTCTTGCCTGGAAAATTCCATGAACAGAGGAGCCTGATGGGCTACAGTCCATGGGGTCCCAAAGCGTTGGACACAACTGAATGACTGAGAACACACACTCATATAGACAGCATCATGGTTAAGACCTCAGACTTTGGAGTCAGAGTGCCTGAGTGTCCCAGCCTCTGTCTGTGACCTCAGACATCTGTCTTTTCTTGCTCACCTAAAATGGGGAGGATAGTAATTTCCATATAGGTCTGAGAGAGGAATCAACGAGTCAATGTATGTAAAGAGCCTGGCACCTAGCAAGGACTCAGTAAATATCAGTTCAGGTTTATTATTTTGAAAGTCACCTCATTTCCAATATACATTTAAATTTTATTTCTTTCCTTACTGGATGTGCTGTGAGCAGACTGTTCTCTAGTTGCGGCGAGTGGGGGCTAATCTCTGTTTGCAGTGCGTGGGCTTCCCGTTGCAGCTGCTTCTCTTCTCTTGTTCTCACGGGCTCTGGGTGTGCCAGCTTCAGTAGTTGAGGTTCCTGGTCTCTAGGCCACCAGCTCAATAGGTGTGGCACATAGACTTAGCTGATCCGTGGCACGTGGGATCTTCCCATGACCTGGGCCAGGTGGAAGAGGTAAGCTCAGACCTGAGCAACCTCGCTCACCCACCACCTGGCAAGGGTGAATCTGACCAGGTGGAATAACTCTTATAGGTCTGAATACCATGATCCCCATGTGATCTTTGGGATGGCTGTTGGAGATCCAAAATGGAGCCTTTGTTCCTTATGGATCTGTCAGGGGAAGGCAGGAGGAGGGGTGACTATCACTGACACAGGGGTGAGGAGGTGCTTGAGGATGAATGCAGTCATCAGGGTTGGCCGATTAAGAGGCAATTCCCATGGTTCCTTGGAGCCCATGGGGTCATGCTGGTGGAACTCAATCAGAGAGTAGAAGAACCCAACCTCTTCCATCCCAACGGAATGGGAGACTCTAAAGGCTGAGTGTGTGAGCCCTGGAAACATGAGGGCCTGGTGCCCAGACAGCCAGAGGCCTCCCTTCCGGCTCAACCATTGTATATATCTGTGGGGATCCCTTGGATACCAGACCAGGGACTTATCTTCTCCTCTGTCCCCTCTGGGCAACAGTTACCATGGTTACAGTTACAGGTTGTGGCAGAGACCTTCTGCAGGGGGATTAACCAGAATCTCACAGGATTACCCCGTAGTCACTGTGTAGTCAACCCGCGGAGGTGGGAAGAGCTCTGGTTTCAGAGTCAGACAGATGGCAGCTGTGGTCTTCACCTAGTCACCCGCTGACTGTGTGTCCCTGGGTCAGCGGTATGGCCTTTCTGAGCCTGAAAAATGGGAGGAGACTGTACCAGGCTCAAGCTAAGCACTTCCTTTGTATTAACTCACTGAAACTTCATGATAGCCTAATGAGGGGGAAACCATTATCCCCATTTTACAGATGAGGAAACCGAGGCACAGGGAGAGTTAATAGCTTGGAGGGTCCTCAGTAATGTGCCCTCTCCTCCCCTCAGCTAGTTCCCAATTCTAGAATGCCAGGGTAGGCCTGGCCCTTGGGAGTGTCTCGTTTAATCCAGTTTTTACAGGTGAGGAGACAGAGCCTCTGAGAAGGTGATAAATTTTTCACAGTACCCCTAACGTATTGAGGTCAGGTTGGAACTAGAACCAGAACCCTTGACTCCAAGCCCAGGTACTCCCCTCCCCCATCTGTCAAAGCTCCCAGGAAAGAGATGAGAGTGTGAGGAGGCAGGACCAGGGAGAGAGGGCTGGGTCCTGGGCAGGGGTTGGGGTGGGGGGAATGGGTCATTTGGCTTATGGTGAGCAGGGGGAGCGCACGTGCTTAGTGAGGGGAGTGAGCCCCAGTGACGGGCCGCTAACAGCTGACTTCCTTTGTGTTCTCCCCACCGGCTGCAGGAGTATCTGAAGGGCCTGTGCAACCCGGAGCTATGGAAGGAGGTCCGCTACCCGGCGGCTCTGCACTGTGCCTTCCTTGGGGCCCAGGGCCTCTTCCTGGACTGCCTGTGCTGGAGCACCCTGGCCTACCTGGTGCCCGGCCCCCCGGGCTCCCTGATGGTGGGCGGGCTGACCGAGTCTTTCATCATGACCCAGAACTGGCTGGAGGAGCTGGTGGGGCGGCTGCGCTGGGGCCCGGCCCCTTTGCTCACTCCCCGTGGCATCTGGGAAGCCGAGGTGACCCGGGCCTTTGGGGCCCTGGTCTGGATCCGTGGTGACCAGTACGCTGGGGACCTGCTGCAGCTGCCCCCGGCGGTCCAGGAGCTGCTGCTGAGCCTGGTGCGGGATGCCGCTGGCAAGGAGGACATCATCCAGTGGCTCAGCCGCATCGGCACCTCCGACTCCCGCTCAGATCCTGAGCTCCTGATCTGTCCAACCCACCAGCAAAAGGAAGGCCCACCCATGGTGGCCGTGGGGGACGGTCCTGGCCCCTTTGTGGAGATGGGGAGCCCCGAAAATTCAAAGAGATTAACCAGCCTGGGAGCCACAGGGGCCGTAATCTCGGGTACCCCAGGCCCAAACACCCAGCAGGAGACAGCAAACCAGCTGGTCCGGTAAGTTCTGGAGAATCAGTTTGGTTTCTCTCCTGTTTCTGTGCCCCAACCCCAGGGAAAGAGTTTGGGACCTAACTCACCTTCCCACCTTTCCAACAAACTCGGGTTTCCTCCAGGGTCACATCCAACAACCAAGGTGGTGTGGACTGTTCTCGAGAGGAAGGGTCAGTGCAAGCCAGCAGCAGCCAGGACCCCGTGGATCACACCCAAGCCTCGTCTCAGCAGAGGCAGGTCCGGAGAGGGGAAGACAAGCTCCCGCTCCAGCCTCCAGTATCAGCCCTGAGTGTGTGCTCACCCTGGAAGGCCTGGACCCCAGGGCCAACCTTTGCACCCATGTGGCCAGGGGCTATTGCTGCTACCTTCTGGAGGATCAATGAACTGCATTCTCTTCACCTGGCCTGGCTCCTGTCCCAGGCATGCTTCAGTTTCCCTTTCTGGCAGAGGCCACTGGGCCCCATTCAGTTCAAGCTGCCAGGGCAGAATCCTTTGCCCTTAAATCTGGGATGGAAACAGAAGGAGCTGGTTCCTCTGCCCAGTGTGGAAAGCCCAGACTGTACACCAGACGGCGGGCCGGGAGGAGAGGCAGCCCTACAGAACTGCCCAGGGCCAGAGCCCCCCAAAAAAGTCGTGAGTTTACTGGTGGTCTCAGGAGGCTCAGGGGTAAAGGATAAGTCTATCCCAGGACTTCCACAGATAGGGCCACCTTTGACCTCTACACCGCAGCTCCAAGCCAGAAGTGAGCTGGGGGATCAAGGAAGTGTGCAGTGGGATTGTAAGGGACCAGAAGAGGGGCCCGATGCAGCGCCGCCCACTGGGCAAGGGGTGCCTGCTGCTCAAGGGGGGCTGACAGCTCCGTCGGGACCTGACTCGAAGACAGTGCCTGAAACTCTCAAAGTGCCCATGGCTGCCGCAATGCCCACAGCTCAAACCCTACCCACAAGTCCAGCGCTGCCTGCAGCCCCCAAAGTGCCTGAAACCCAGATGATGGTGGCAGCCCATGGAGAACGTGCAGCCTTCGAAGTGCCTTCAGTTCCAGCAAAGCCGGCAGCTCAAGTGGTGCCCACAGCACCAAAGGCCGCAGCTCCCCATACTCCCGCAGCTCAGAAAAGACAGGCAGCCAAAACGTCGCCTACAGGTCCCCAGACACCCAGAGCCCAGCCTGGGCCTGCCCCTAAAACCGGACCTACAGCTCCCAAAGTCCCTGCCGCCCCCCAAACTTCCAGAACTCCGAAAACGCCAGCGGCTCAGAAGGTGCCCGCAGGTCCGGGGTCCACCCTGGATGCAGGCAAACTCGTGAGTGAGGGCCAGCCTCCGTCAAGGGGCAGTGCTTCCTTCCTGAAGGGCCAGGGGCAGCCTGGAAGTCAGGGGCCACAGTGCAGTGGCGCCTTGGCTCCCAGTAGCAAGCGCCAGCCTCAGGTGGAGGGGCTCCTGGGGGCTGGGGAGGGGACCCCAAGGCAGCCGACTCGCCACCCACAGGCAAGCAACACAGTGACCAGCTTCCAGAGGTACCATGAGGCCCTGAATACACCCTTCGAGCTGGACCTGTCAGAAGAACCTGGGAACCCGGAGTTGCGGCGGGTGGTCATTGATGGCAGCAGCGTGGCCATGGTGTGAGTAGCCATGGGCCTGGGGTGGACTGGGACTGCCGGGGAGCTCAGGCACGGCGTCCCTGGGGCTTCCTTTCTCGATCTCTGTATATGGGTGCCATGGGGTTCAAGTGGGGGAAAGAGGGGAGGGACAGGCACATGTTGAGCAGCTACCGCGTGCTGGGCGGTGCTTGCGGAATCACCATAGCAGCCTTCGCAGGTGGATTTCTGTTCTCCTCCCTTGATAGAGGCAGAAACAGGCTCAGAGAAGTGATGGATCTTGCCCAAGCTCCCAGAGCCAGTAAGGGGCCCCGCCGGCCTTTGGGTTCAGCTCTGCCCAGGCCCACAATCTTTCCCTTTCAGCCTGCCTCACACAGCAGGGGGCCTGTAAACCCCAGTTTTCAAATGCCCAGCCGCGCCCTTAAGGCCCAGCACCGGTCTCAGTGAGGATTTTCCTCACTGCGCCAACCTGTAGCGATCAGCTCCCTGCACAGCACTTCCTGCTGTATACATATGTCAGCATAAGGATGTGCAAGGTGTCTTCATTTGCCCGCCTGGTGGAATCTGTGCTGAGAACATTGCCAGCACATGATCATGGTCAGCAAATGTTTGTTTGCTTCCAGCGCTGAACTGAGCTCTTTGGTTGTAGAGGTTGCCCTCTTCCTTTTGCCCTGGAGGCCCCTACACACACACACACGCACACACACAGCAGGTGAGTGGACCCGGTGCTCACTATTTGATGAGGGAGGGAAGGGAGAAGGCACGGTTGGTGCTGATGCTGGTGCCCTGGCATTTCTGATGCCCTGTGCTGTCCTGGGCTGGTTCTGAGGGAGGGGTGGAGAGGCAGGGCCATTCCTAGGGCAGAAAATTGCTCCCTCCCTGGTCCCCCTAACCCCTAACCCCACCTCCAGGCACGGTCTCCAGCACTTCTTCTCCTGCCGGGGCATTGCCATGGCAGTGCAGTATTTCTGGAACCGAGGACACCGAGAGGTCACGGTGTTTATACCCACCTGGCAGCTGAAGAAGAACCGGAGGGTGAGAGGTGAGCTGTGCCTGCCCCCCGGCCCCTCCAGTGTCACCACGCCTTCCTTTTCCTTGTCTTTCTGTTCCCATCTTAGCCTTTTCCTGTTAGCGCTTCCTCTGACCATCACTGTCTTCTGCCTTTCATTTCCAGAGAGCCACTTTCTGACAAAGCTACACTCCCTCAAGATGCTTTCAATCACCCCCTCGCAGCTCGAGAACGGCAAGAAGATTACCACCTACGACTACAGGTGTGTGGCTTTGCATGCCTTGTGGGGCCCCGGGCTTGGGCTGCACTGATGTGTGAGGCAGAGTCTCGCTTCATCTGCTCTGGGGAGATGGAGGCGAACATGTCAGAGGGTCTTGTCAGAGAGGGAAGTGTGGTGCATTGGCCCTCTGTAAGCAGAGGTAGGAACACAGAGGAAAGGGCTCCAAGATGGTTCTATTCAAGCCCAGGGACTGTTCCTGAATTTGGGACTCTGCAATCCCATTTCTCTGAGTTAATAGGCTTTCCTCCCCCATCAGCTGTGGGCTGAAACCCTCTACTGTCTTTGGATGGCATAGCCCATCCTGGTGACTCCTGGTGCTTCAAGCAAGCTGCTTCCCCCAGAAGCTGATTTGGGTGCCAGTTTGGGTTGAAGCTCAGGTTTTCTCAAGGAATTGCTGCAGTCTTTTCCTCCCACTGCCCTGTCTCTGGGAGGAGGTGTGTGTGTGGCTGGAGCCCTGGCTCTGAAAATGGAGCCCGACTGCCCCTGCCGCCTAGCTAAAGGCTGAATGACTCCCTGTCTGTCAATCCTCAGCACACACTCAGCGTGACTGCTGGTCCAGTGTGCACAGGGGATGCTGTGATGCTGCCTCTGCTGGGGGCAGAGAAGGCCCTCCCAGCTCACTGGCCCTGGGCTGGAGTTGATGCCTAGCAGGCACAGGTCTTGGCTTCACTTAGACACCTCCCACGCCAGGCAGGGAGAAGTTTGGTTCCTCCCTAAGACATAGTATCCACTCAGCCTTCAGGGTTGGGTAGGGCAGCTCAAGCATCCTTCCTTCAATAGCATAGACCCTAAGCATGCAGCTTAGACCCTGTATAAGGTCTTTAAAGTGAAAGTGAAAGTGAAATCGCTCAGTTGTGCCCAACTCTTTGGGACCCCATGGACAGTAGCCTGCACCAAGCTCCTCCGTCCATGGGATTTTCCAGGCAAGAGTCCTGGAGTGGGTTGCCATTTCCTTCTCCAGGGAATCTTCCTGACCCAGGGATCGAACCCGGTTCTCCCACATTGTAGGCAGACGCTTTACCTTCTGAGCCACCAGGGAAGACTCTAAAGTGTTAGTTTAGCTGCTCAGTTTTGCCTGACTCTGTGATCCCATGGTCTGTCCATAGGGTAAGAATTCTGGAGTGGGTAGCTATTCCCTTTTCCAGGGGATCTTCCCAACCCAGGGATCGAACCCAGGTCTCCTGCATTGCACACAGATTCTGCTGCTATTGCTATGTCGCTTCAGTCGTGTCTGACTCTGTGCGACCCTGTAGACGGCAGCCCACCAGGCTCCCCCGTCCCTGGGAGTCTCCAGGCAAGAATACTGGAGTGGATTGCCATTTCCTTCTCTAATGCAGGAAAGTAAAAAGTGAAAGTGAAGCGCTCAGTCATGTCCAACTTTTAGCGACTCCATGGACTGCAGCCTACCAGGCTCCTCCATCCATGAGATTTTCCAGGCAAGAGTACTGGAGTGGGGTGCATTCTAGTGCCTTTTAATTCAGGCCTGGGTTTGAGGGAAGACAGCTTTTCTGTGGGGCTTCCCAGGTGGCGCTAGTGGTAAAGAACCTGCTTGCCAATGCAGGAGACTTAAGAGACACGGGTTTGATCCCTGGGTCGGGAAGATCCCCTGGAGGAGAGCATGGCAATCCACTCCCAGTATTCTTGCCATGGGAGATCCCATGGACAGAGGAACCTGGCTGGCCCCAGTCCATAGGGTTGCACAGTATCGGACAAGACAAGCAACTTAGCGACTGCAGAAGGGCCCTCTGCTGGGCACTTGTGGAATTGCACGGTCGGGGCTGCTGGAATTGCTCACTGCCGCAAATGCTGAGAAGTAGGTAGCCTTTGCTTTCTTTCCTGGTCACAGCCCTCTTTCAAGGAGAAGTGATCCTTGGAAAAATGGATTTGTTTACTCAGGTAGGTGTGTGGTTGGCATGTACATGAATGTTGTCAGTTGGTGAAGAATAATCATGGAGTATTGGATATTAATATCTGCTGTGTAGCAGGCACTGAGCTAGACACTTAAGCGTATTGTCTCATTCAGTTTAATTCTCACAGCAGTCAAGGGTAGGTATCTTATGTTGGATCGACAGGTATGGAAACCGAAGCAATAAAGAGGTATGTGTGGATGTGGATAAGGCATGGGTTTCTGTGTGTGTGTCTCAGCATGTGTATGGAATGCCTATGTGTAAAATAGAGGGCTTTGTTTGCATAGACAGTTGGGGGATGTGCATCCAGGTTGCCTTTCCGGGGGCTCGTGCTCCTCCAGCTAGCTGCAGAGACGAGGATGGGCTCTCAAGCCCTGGCTCCCTGACTATCAAGGGTGGTGTTTTTGTCCTACACTTCTCAACAGGAAGCTACAAGTTCAGTTTCTCAGAGGACTGGGGAGGTGAGAGGCTGGGTACTGGGTCCATAGTGACCCCCCCCTCCCCGCAGGTTCATGGTCAAGCTGGCGGAAGAGACAGATGGCATCATCGTCACCAATGAGCAGCTCCACGTCCTGATGAATAATTCCAAGAAACTGATGGTCAAAGATCGGTGAGGTGGCTTCCATGGGATTGGGCTGTTCCTCCCCTGTGGGTGCCAGACAGCCCCTGGCAGGGGAGGGTTGGAGGCAAGGAGAGGGGCCTTGGAGCAGTGCTCACCAGCCCCTGCTGGGAGGATGTATTGGTCTCTGCTCCAGCTGGCAACAGGGTGTGGATGGGTCAAGGGCTCCGCAGTGACCTTCCTTCCTCTGTCCCGGGCCCAGCCTGCTGCCCTTCACCTTTGCGGGGAATCTCTTCATGGTGCCCGATGACCCCCTGGGCCGTGATGGCCCCACCCTGGATGAGTTTCTGAAGAAGCCAAACAGGTAATGGGCTGGACCTCCCCAACCCCCTGCCACCTCCCAGCTCCTCCTGGGACTTTCCGGAAGCTTCCCCTTGGTGCTAGCCAACATTTGTTTAGTGCTTAATAGTGAGCAGGGTGATTTGACTTTTTCAGGTCTTTGTACTTCCACCCACATCTGCGCATCCATAAACTAATTACAGTATGGTTTTACCGTTTCACAGTCTTGCACGCGTGCTTTAGCACTGTACGTATCCTTCCACAGCTGGCATCTGTCCCCATGTTTGATTGTTTTTCCCAGGCACGTGCCGTGTTAGTTCCTGTGTCTGGCTTTAACGTCCATTCCCTATTCCATTGCATGAGTGCCCGACAGGTTTACAGGGTTGATGGGAGGCCGTTTGACAGTTTCTGCGTTATGCTGTGGGCACCCGTGCTGCGGTGAACCACCTCATTCTTGTTTCATTGCATGCAGAGGGTGCTATGTCTGGAGTATATACCAAGAGGGATTTTTTCCACGTGTCTTTCCCCCTTTGACCCTCACAGCTTGAGTTAGACACATGTGACCACTATCCTTGTTTTACAGATGACGGATCTGAGACTCAAGTACTTTCCTCAGGTCACTGTGCTGGTGCCGGCAGAACTGATTTGCAGTAACTCAGTTCCTCTGGCTTCCACCCACTCGGAGCCTCCCAGTTCCCTGGGCCCAGCAGGGGACTGTGGTTAGCACCTTCTGGGCAGGGCACTGCTTCCTGTGTCAGGTCCCCCAGTCCCGTTTCCCCATTTTGAAGAAAAGTGCTGTGGCCGAGGTCTGTGTGCTGTGCCTCCTAGGCCCCTTGTCAGGCCCCCTTCCCTCTCTTGAGCTCCCCTGGCTTGCTCACCCTTGAGTCTGTTTGGAAGGACCGATCATCTAATTCTGATCAAACCATTGGCTTAAAACTACTCGGAAATGTCACTTGGTCAATGAGGTTTTGATTAAATAAGCCTTCAAAGCCCAGATGAATATCTGACGTTGCGGTTTAGTGGATGCTGGGGCTGGAGGGAGTATCTGTGGGCAGGTCGTGCTGTGTGGGAGGCTGGCCTGGCCTCAGGGCCACTCAGCCATTTGGTTTCGCCTCAGGTGGCCTCTCAGGCAGGCTGTCCCGCACCTCCTCCATCAGACCCTTCTGCTCTGCTGTTTTGGTGTAGGTTGGACACTGACATTGGCAACTTCCTGAAGGTGTGGAAGACCCTTCCTCCCAGCTCGGCCAGCATCTCTGAGCTGAGGGACAACATGGACCCTGGCCCCCCGGAGAGTCTGCAGAATGTGGAAGAAGTCAGGGAGGAGCAGGAGGAGGAGGAGAGACAGGACGAGGAGCAGGAGATGCAGAAGCCGGCTGAGGAGGAGGAGGAGGACCTGGACTCTTCGCTGATGTCTGTGTTCAGGGCTGAGTGCCCTTCCCTCTCAGAGGAAATCCTCCGGTGCCTCAGCCTCCACGACCCCCAGGACGAGGCCCTGGACATTGATCTCCAGCCGGCGGTGGCCTCTCCCTCACTGGGTATCCCCTGGGATGGAAAGGCTCCCTGCCAGCAGGTCCTTGCCCAGCTGGCCCAGCTGACCATCCCCAGCAATTTCACCGCCCTCTCCTTCTTTATGGGGTTCACGGACTCCCACCGGGACGTCATCCCCGACTATGAAGCCCTTGTGGCGCCCTTGCACAGCCTGCTCAAGCAGAAGCCGGACTGGCGGTGGGAGCTGGACCATGAGAAGGCCTTCCTGGCCCTGAAGCGAGCCCTGGTGTCCGCCCTCTGCCTGTCGGTCCCCAACCCCCAGCTGCCCTTCCACCTGGAGGTGACGGTGAGCCAAGTGGCCCTGACGGCCGTTGTGTACCAGGAGCACTCGGGGAGGAAGCACCCTGTAGCCTATACCTCAAAACCCCTCCTCCCCGACGAGGACAGCGAGGGCCCGCAGTCAGGGGGAGACAGCCCCTACGCCGTGGCCTGGGCCCTCAAGCATTTCTCCCGCTACATTGGGGACACCCCCGTGGTCCTGGACCTTTTCTATGCCTCCCGGACCTCTGTGGACCCTGAGGCGTGGGACGGCCGCAGGGTTGCCAAAGCGTGGTTGATCAGATGGGCCCTCCTGGTACAGGACAAGGGCAAGAGAGCGCTGGAACTGACCCTTCTGCAGGGCCTGCTGGGGAAGAACCGGCTGCTGACTCCCACGGCTTGCATGCCTCGGCTTTTCCAGGTTCTGCCTCCTTTTTCCGACCTGTCCACTTTTGTCTGCATCCACATGTCGGGGTACTGCTTTTATCGGGAGGATGAGTGGTGTGCTGGCTTCGGTCTCTATGTGCTGTCTCCCACCAGCGCCCCTGTCTCCCTCTCCTTCTCCTGCTCCCCTTACACCCCGACCTATGCCCACCTGGCGGCCGTGGCCTGTGGCCTGGAGCGCTTCGGCCAGTCCCACATGCCCATTGTTTTCCTCACGCACTGCAACTGGATCTTCAGCCTCCTCTGGGAGCTCCTGCCCCTTTGGAGAGCTCGGGGCTTCCTCTCTTCCGACGGGACCCCACTACCTCACCCAAGCCTGCTCTCCTACATCACAGACCTCACCTCTGGCCTCTCATCCCTCCCGTTCATCTATCGAACCTCCTACCGGGGCTCCCTGTTTGCTGTGACGGTGGACACCCTAGCCAAGGAGGGTGCCCAGGGGGGCGATCAGTGTTGGAATTTGCCAAATGACGTGCCGGCCCCCATAGTGACTCCCCGTACCGTATGCAAGAGGCCCGACTTGCTGGCGTTGCAGCGGAGCGACGGCACCCTGGCCGACATCATGGCCAAGCTGCAGGCCGGGCAGAAGGTATCCAGCTCCTCACCCTTCAGTTCTGCCTTTAGCTCCCTCAGCCTCGACAAGGAGAGCGGCCTGCTCATGTTCAAGGGAGACAAGAGGCCCAGGGTCTGGGTGGTCCCGCGGCAGCTCCGGAGGGACCTGATTTTCGCCGTGCACGATGGCCCCATGGGGGCCCACCAGAGGCCCGAGGAGACCTACAGGAAGCTGCGCTTGCTGGGGTGGTGGCCCGGGGTGCAGGAGCACGTGAGGCATTACTGCAGGAGCTGCTTGTTCTGCATCCCCCGCAACCTCCTAGGCAGTGAGGCGAAGGTCATCGAGTCTCTGTGGCCCCCCAGGTCCACTGCCCCCTGGTCCAACCTGCAGATCGAGGTGGTGGGCCCGGTCACCGTCAGCGAGGAGGGCCACAAGCATGTGCTGATCGTGGCCGACCCCAACACCAGGTGGGTGGAGGCGTTCCCGCTGAAGCCTTACACGCACACGGCTGTGGCCCAGCTGCTGCTTCAGCATGTGTTCGCCAGGTGGGGCATTCCCGTGAGGCTGGAGGCTGCCCAGGGCCCCCAATTTGCCCGCCACGTCCTGGTGAGCTGTGGGCTGGCCCTGGGAGTTCATGTGGCCTCCCCGAGCAGGGACCTCCAGTTCCCTTGCCTGACGAGCTCCGGGGCCTACTGGGAATTCAAGAGGGCCCTCAAGGAGTTCATCTTCTTGCATGGCAAGAAGTGGGCGGCTTCCCTGCCCTTGCTGCACCTGGCCTTCAGGGCCTCCTCCAGCCAGGCCTCGCCCTTCCGTATCCTGACAGGGGCTGAGGAGAGGCTGACCGAGCCCCTTTGGTGGGAGATGAGCAGTGCGAACATTGAAGGGCTCAAGATGGATTTATTCCTGCTACAGCTCACGAGGGAGCTGCTGGAGCTCCACTGGAGGCTGGCCGAGAAGACAAGCGAAAAGGCCGAGAATAGGCGTTTCAAGCGTGAGAGGCAGGAGAAGGAGTGGAACGTGGGGGACCAGGTCCTCGTGCTGTCCCTCCCCAGGAATGGCAGCAGTGCCAAGTGGGTGGGTCCCTTCTATATTGGGGACCGGCTAAGCCCGTCCCTCTACAGGGTCTGGGGCTTCCCCACCCCGGAGAAGCTTGGGTGCATCTATCCCAGCAGTCTGATGAAGCCCTTTGCCCAGAGTGTCACCCCGCTGTCCTTCAAGGTCTTGGAGCAGTGAGCTGGAGCAGTGGGGGGACCCCCCCAGGTCCTGGGCTGCCGCTGCTAGGTCTCCCCCTGCCCCAGGCATGCTCTCACCGCCTCCCCACCCCTACCCCCGGGACTCTTCACTGTGCCTTTTGCAGAGAAGTTACTTCACAAAGCTTTGCTGAACTGCCTTGAACTGGGGACCAGCGTCCCTATGAAACATCCCCAGTATGGGGTACTGGGAGGATCTGCTGAAGGCTGTCAGATGTTGGCCTCTGGCAATTCTACCTGGGGGAGCAGAGTTCCTTTCCTGAGGCAGGCCAAGTTCAATGTCTCTCCCCGAGTGAGAATGTACACGTACACACGCACAGCTCAGAATCTTACTCCTGGCTGTCCTTACCATGAAATGGTGTGGCTCTGGACCTCAGAATTGAAACCACATTCCCCTGTCAAACAGAAACCCCAGATACGGGCTCCTCCCCGTCTGTCCATTTGGGGAACCTTTGCCCTTGAAGCCGTAACAGCTGAGACAAATCCATGCAGGCTAAGGAGAGGCACCCATCCTCGGTCTCATGGACCGCTTTCTTAGGCCAGGCTAGGCCTGGCCATCGATCAAGGAAGGACTGGCAGTCCTGGGCCCTGAGGCTTAGAGCTGGGGTGGGAGGATGGCCAGCCAGGTGGGCACATCCTGCCTGTCGGCTCTGGAAGGGCAAGGGGGAGAGAGTCAGCCTACCTCATTTGACTCCAGCCAATGGAGACACTCCCTGACCCTGTCTTTAAGGACATGGACCCTACAGGAGTCAAGGATCTCGATGCCAAGTGTGGCATCTCTACCTGAAGAGCTGCTTTGACTAGACCAAGGGGCCCAGGCCTCTGTTTCGGGTTGGCGGGGGGTCACTGAAATGAGCGGTCTGGCACAGCGTGGTGCTGGCGTGGCTCTTCACTCCAGCCCCACCCCGAAACCCACAGCCGCCTCCTCCCACCGCCCCTGTGCGCTGCATCCCCAGACCCTACAGAGTGTGGCTGCTTGGTCTGGGTTCTCCCATCCCGCCCCAGTCCCCTCGATTTGCCTTCTGTGTAGAGACAATCCTGGCCCTCCCCTGGCACCCCCAGCCACTCTCTGCAAAGATCAGTCTGCGTTTCCCACAGGTGTGTGCCTTCACTCGCCCTCTGAATTGCTGCTGCTGCCAACAGAGAGGGTTCGAGGTGGAGGCCAGCACTGTGTCACTCTGGCTGAGCCTCTATGTCGTTTAACTTCTCCAAAGCTGAGCCGGTCTCCTTGTCTAGCTCATGTTGCCAAAACACTTGATATCGCTATAGCCAGAGTAGAACTTGCCATCAAGTCCAATTTGCTTGTTTTACAGCCAAAGGAAGAGGCCCAGAAAGGGGAAGTTGACTTGCCCAAAGTCACACAGAGTTGGTGGCTGAGCTGGGACCAGGATTAAGCTTCTTAGTTCTCCGTTCACCGTAGATGGGGGTTCAAGTGAGAGAAGCTCTTAAAATCCTGTACCCATCTTCCATCCAACTCCCCATCTCCCAAATCTTGTAGACAAACTACTTAGGTATTGCCCTTAAACCATTTCTAGCGGTTAATTCTGTCCAGGAAAGAACGATTGGGTGACAGCTGAGACACTGAGAGGTGAGCCGTGGGGTTTTTAGCAAATACCTCCTTCCCCCTCCTCCTCCCGCTGCATGTCCCCCTCCTCTTCCCTTCCTCGTCCTCCCTCTGATGGTCTGCTCGACCTCGTTCTCCCTCCCCAGTGCTGCACCCCTCCCCCTTTAACCACATTTATAATACTATACCTGTTTATGACCTTTTTTTTTTCCATTTGATTTGTCAATAAATGGATCAAAATGGAGCTAATGTTCAAGTTTTTGTTAGTTTAACTTTAGACTCAATTATGGGCTTTCTGGTGGCTCAGATGGTAAAGAATCCACTTGCAATGCAGGAGACCTGGGTGGAGAAGATCCCCTGGAGAAGGAAATGGTAGCCCACTCCAGTGTTCTTGCCTGGAAAATTCCACGGACAGAGGAGCCTAGCAGGCTACAGTCCATGGGGTCACCAAGAGTCGGACACAACTGAGCAGGTGGGAATGAAGATGAATGAAGGCTGGTGTAAGAATGGCATCCATGCTGAAACAACTTGGTTGTGTCGGGAACACAATAGAACTAGGTCTGAATGCTGACTCCATGGCTGCCACCTGTGTGGTCCTCTCCTGAAGTCTTGGTCTCCCCATCTGTCTAGGGCAGGCTAACAATTCCTAAATTTCAGATGGTGCAAGGATCTTATGAAATAATCCATGCAAAGAGGCTCCTGTGGTGCGGGGTATGGAGTAAGCCTTCATCACTGGGATAGACTGCATGTTTGTGTCCCCTGAGATTTATAAGTTGAAATCTCATCCCTTAGTGGGATGGTATTAAGGTGTGGGGCTTTGAGGAGGTAATAAGGTTTAGATAAAGTAATGAGAGTGGAGCCCCCAAGATGAGATTAGTGTCCTTGTAAGAAGAGAGAGAAATTGGAGCTCTTCTCTCCACCACTTGAGGATACAATGAGCAGATGGTCATCTGCAAGTGAGGAAGTGGGCTCTTATCAGACACCTGATTTGCCAGCCCCTTGATCTTGAATGTCCAGCTTCCAGAGCTGTGAAAACTGAATTTCTGTTGTTTTTGTTATAGCAGCTACAACAGACAAAGGCAATCACACAGCTCATGTCTCTTCTTCCTGTCCTAGAACGCTGGCTGTTATTGCCCCTCAGGCTCAGAGACCTTCCTAACCCTGGCCAAGCTTCCGCACGCCAAGCTTCAGGTGTCTGCTTCTTGCTGCTCTCCTCACTTGTCCGCTCAGCACTGGTTGGGGGATGGAGGGGCCGGAAGGAGCCCTCCCTCCTGAGAGCTCCCTGGCTCACGTGGGCACGGTCGCTTAGTGTTTATAGAGCATCTATTGTGTGCCAGGCCCTGCCTAGTGCGGAGTGGGTGGAGGCAACGGGAGTGGCATGGTCTCTGCCCCACTGCCAGGTGAGGGAGGCATTTCAACAAGCAAATACAATGCAGAGTGGGAAGGGAAGGGGCACATGATCCAGAGAGGGCTTGTCTTCCCTGACCCCCTTCACTGAAAATAATGCATGTGCTCTTAGGACAGGCCAGTAAGTGAAAGGTTCATAACTCCTCAGAGGAAGGTGATCCGGGAGGGGCCAGGCAAAATCACTACTTTCTGCTCAAGAGAACTGCAAGCAATACTCCTGTTTTACACACATTGGCTTATGAGCCTCCTGTTGGTGAGATTTCTCTTCTTCGCTGTTGAACAATTTACAAGAATCTGATTTGAGATTCCCCCTGTTTTTAGAGGGGCAAATAAAGAAGATGGTTCCACAGTTGAGCACCGTGGGCGCTGCAAACCACTAGTCACTGCTTCTCTCCTTTATTCCGTCACAGTTTCCTTTTCTCATTTTGGGCACTGGCAGCTGAGTTTCCCAAGTCTCAACCAGAGAAATCACAAAGTCATCAGACAGTCCCAGACATAAACAAAATACAGAGAACATTCTATACTGTATCTCATTCTCACATTAAAAAGTACTTAAATTACTAACATATCATTGTAAATCAACTAAACTCCAATAAATTTTTTTTTAAGTACTATCTGGTGAGAAGGGCACCCCCTAAGCCTTGCAATTCCGTGTTTTCCTAGGGACTCTTTATGATATCCTTGTGTTTCTGGGTAGTGAACACATCTGAAAGAAAGAAGCATTATAACAGGTAAATGGCTACAATAAAACAATACAAAAATCCTACGCACTTTAAAAAGATTGTCCAAGAATACTTGGGACATGCATCAGTTTTGACTTGTTTCTTAGTTCCTATGGTAACAGTAACTTACACATATTAGATGCTTGGTCTGTGCTTTCCAATCCTGTGGGATAGATACAATGTTTCCTCTATTTTGTAGAGGAAGATAAAAGGCAAGGGGAGGTTGAATAATTTGCTGAAGGTCATGTGCAGCTACTGAGAGGCTCCAATGCTCACCACTTCACCACCGTATTTACTGTTTCTCACACAAGTATATTCACTTTGTTGCTAGAGTTACTTTCTCCCCACTAATCTATGGCCTCTCCATCTTTTGTTAATGTATTCTATTAATATACATTAGTATAATGTATATTAAGATTTCTCCATCTCGGTTTGATTTCTCCATTTCAGTCTGGTCCAGATTAAGACAATTTATAAACTAAAACAGAGTTGGTCTACTTCAGTTGGGTCCAAGAACAATCCTCTTGGCCCTGATCAATGTTGACTTGAATGTCATGCCCTTGCTTTCTGAGCTATAATGAGAAAAAAGCTATTTCGAGTTGCTGTTTAGGCATTTTACAGTATAATGACCCAGAGTTTGGACATTTGGATAAGGGCTTGAATTTAGGATTCCTGACCCAAATTACCACTTGCTTTTCCTGGGGCACCTTTGAAAACGACCATTTAGAGTTGAACCTGTATAAAGTTAGTGACCTGCACCCCAATCACCTTATACGTAATACGCTCTTGCTAGCCTGTTCACACGTGAACTGGGTCAGAGCACTGCCCTTCTCCTCGCGCACTGCCTCCCTTTCCCTGCTCCTGGTTTCTGGGATCTCTAAGTAATAAGTCTTTCAGTTTTACTTCCTTCGTGGATTGTACTGTACTTTCAATCAAAACGACTGCAGGTCTTTACTTCCCCAGCTGGGCAACCGAGGGAGTCACCTGCTGATCCCGTGTGGTGGGTTGTGCCTCCTCATTTAGCAGGTCATAATCTGCATATCCTTAATTTAATACGCCAGCAACATGTCCCCCAACACATAAGGGGTGCCATTTTCCCTCAGCTAATAAATGGTGCTATTTTGTTAAGTTTCTACACTCCTGTAAATGGCGAAAAATGAATCAAAGGAGACTGCAGTATCTGGATTGCAAAGGACCTAAAAAAATCTCATTTAGGAATATGGATTTAATCCTAGACCCTCTCCCTTCCCCCACAATCCCCTAAAGGGCTTTAAGGCAGTGAAGCTCTTTTAACTAGATCACTATGGCAACCCCACTGTGAAGAACAGACTCACCAAAGGCCAAGGGGCCAGTTAGGATGCTTTCATAGAACTCTATCTGCGATGTCGGTCGGTAGTTTGAGCCAGGATGGGTGGGAAACAATGGATGGAACTGATGGATGTGAGTGACTGGATGGGGGTCGTGGGAGAGGGAGGCAGGATTGTGGCTGGTGTTTCCTTGGGGCAACAGAGATGGTCTATTTCTAGACACAGAGAATAAAGCAGGAAACAGATTTAGGGATGAAAGCCTAATTTTAGCAGGTTTACTTTGAGGTGGGATAGGCAACGTGGCAATCCATTCCAGTACTATTGCCTGGAAAATCCCATAGACAGAGGAGCCTGGTAGGCTACAGTCCATGGGGTTGCAAAGAGTCGGATACGACTGAGCGACTTCACTTCACTTCAGGCAACGTACAAGCCTGAGATTTAGGAGGGAGGTTATGGACAGAGATTAAAGAACGTGGAAGTTGTCAGCACACGGACAGAGACGCGTGCTTTTAAGAGTGCGTCAGGACAAAAGGAATTCTAAGACAGAACCTCGAGGGAAACTGACATTTAGGAGATGGGCCGGGGTACAGGAGCCTGAAAAAGGCCTCAGCAGAGAGCTGCAGGGAGAGCCCAGAGCGTGTACAGTCAGGGAAGTGGGGGCAGGGAGTGCGTCTAGGAGGAGCAGGTGGCCAACAGGGTCAAATGTTAGGGAGAGCCTGAGCGGCAGAGGACCAGACGATAGTGACATTAGTGACACGCGAGTCCTGCGTGCCCAGCTGAGGGCAGTTCACGTAGAGCAGCAGAGGCCACAGTTGACTTAAGGGGTGAGCACCCTGGGTGCATAGATATCTGGCTGTAAAGGGGAGGAGAGGTGACGCTCACTAGCATATAAAGCTGAGGGTAACTACGTGTCTACCACTGTTTCCACATCCATCTCTTTCTGTTTTAGATTTAAGAGACTTGAGTCTATTTAACAGCTAAACAGAAGGAGGGAGTGGGAAGGGAGACATCGAACCTACAGGAGGGAGGAGAGGAAAAGAAAAGGCTATGTTTGCAGGAAACGGAATCCACGACAGGTGGATGAAGATAGCTGCCTCGACAGAGAGAAGGATACAACTTCTACTGAGCCAGATAGGAAGGAGAGATGAGGAGGACGGTGAGTTTCCGGACATGCTGGTGGAAGGGTCTCTCCTGGGGTTTCTGCTTTCTCGGTGAAGCAGAGTGAAGAGTCTGCTGCGGGCAGTGGGGGCAGAGTTGGAGGAGTAAGAGGTTTAAGGAGAGAATAGAAGTCTTCAGCTGGATTCTGGGGAGGATGAGAAAAGAAGCTGGCAAAGAAAACCACAGAAGAACTGCTGGGAGAACAGAGGACCAGGGGCAGCTAGAGACCATGGATTTAGCAGCACAGCATATCCTTCAGCAGGACTTTTCTTTGTAGCAATCAGCTGCCAGGGCGTGGGTGTAGAGAAGGTGGACAGTTGGATTCTATTCTTAGGTTCCTTAAAGTCCTAGGAGATTTTTGTGTCTGGAGAGGAACACTAGCCACCATCTGTGCTTTCTTTGTTGTCTAATTTATTTACTTCACAAAACCACTTATGCAAAAATCGTCTATATATTTAAACACTATTTATATAACCAAGTCAAAATCTACACATTTTGCAAATCAAATTATCTAAACATTGGTCGCAAATTTAAACCTTCCTACACATTTCAGTAGAATCATCATTATAATATGTCAGCTTCTCTACATGTTTCAAACATTTCGGTAAAGCACACGTATCTTATAAGGATTATAAACTTTTTTACACTTACACTCATTGTAAAAATGGGTTTGTAAACCCAAGAGAAGGACATTATCTCAGTTCAGACCAATTATTGAATTTAGATATCCGAGGTTAAAGCATCTGCCTCCAACACGGGAGACCCGGCTTCGATCCCTGGGTTGGGAAGATCCCCTGGAGAAGGAAATGGTAACCCACTCCAGTATTCTTTCCTGGAGAATCCCATGGACGGAGAAGCCTGGTAGGCTACAGTCCACGGGGTCGCAAAGAGTCGGACACGACTGAGCGACTTCACTCACTCACTCACTCAGAAGAATATTATCTCAGTGAGATGATGTTTTGAATTGTTAATCAAATTATTAATTATTATCATTAATTATGAATTCTTGGTTGGGACCTGGGAACTACTTGACCTTCTAAGATGATGAAAATATAAGCCAGTGTTTACGTTATACATCACTGGAACTTTTCAAGTCCACACTTTTCCCACGAATTAGTGCGTTATAACTGGATACTTTCTCTTTAATTATTTCATCTTTAAGTTTAATGATTATAACATGCATATGTCCCAAAGATGTCCATACCCAAACCTCCTGCGTTTAATGGTAAAGGGACATTTTCTATGTAATTAAAGTTAAAAGTCTTAAAATAGAGAGATTTCCTGGATGATCTGTGTGGGCCCAATCTAATCATATGAGCCATTAAAATTAGAGAATTTTTAAAGTCAGAGATATAACCTAAGGGTAGGTCAGAGAAGTACTGTGAGAAGTACTTGGCCTGACCTTTTTGGCCCAAAGATTGATAGGTAGGAAACTCAATCCTGCAACTATGAGGAACTGAATTCTAACTGAGCTTGGGAATGGATTCTTTCAGTTCAATGAAGATGACAGCCCTGCCTACATGACCTAATGAAACCCCGAGCAGAGAATCCAGTCATGCTTTGCTGGACTTCTGACCTATAGACACTGTGAGATAATAAATCAGTCAAAGTTGTGTTAAGAAATGAACTTTGTGGTAGTTGTTACAGGGCAATAGAAAACTAACACAATAACTTTACTGACATCATTTACAAATTTAGCTCATTTACATTTTTACAAACTCCCCCAATATGGTTGTTTTCCCCAATATCCAATTGCCCCTTCTTTCTTATATAACTCCTGATATTTAGCTGGACATGGGTGCCTGGAATAAGGACTTATTTTCTAGCCTTTCCACCCCTACCCAATGTGGACACATATGACAAAATTATAGCCAATGAGATGCAATCAGAATTGTTGGACTTCCCTGGTGGCTCAGATGGTAAAGCATCTGTCTACGATGTGGGAGACCCGGGTTCAATCCCTGGGTTGGGAAGATCCCTTGGAGAAGGAAATGGCAATCCACTCCAGTACTATTGCCTGGAAAATCCCATGGACAGAGGAGCCTGATAGGCTACAGTTCATGGGGTCGCAAAGAGTCTGACACGACTGAGCGACTTCATGTTCACGTTCACCTCTCAGAAAGCTTCTTTTAAAGGAAATGGGTGTGTCCTTCCTTCCTCCTTCCTGGGGACTGTAAGGCTGATGTAATGGCTGGAGCTCAAGGGGCCATCTTGGGTCAGAAGGTGATATGCTAAAGGTGGTAGAACAGCAAGAAAGGAAAGTGGGCTGGGCTCTTTATTTGCAGATTCTTCTATGTGAGACAGAAATAATCTACCATTTCGTTTAAGCCAGTATTATTTTGGGTTTTAGTGTTACTGTAATCTGATTATAATTAGTAGGGTAGTATAGAGGCTTTCTTTCCCAAGAAATGAAGGATCATGTTTGAGCAGTGAGCAATTATCTTTTGGATGTTTGACTAATTCATCACCATGTAACACACTGCTGGAATTTCTTCCTTCCTAGTTGTAATATATGGCCAGATGGTGCCAATCAGTCTCTTTCATTTTTGGTACAGTTCCAATTTTTTTCTGGAATCACTCAGAGCTCTCTTGATCCACCCATCCCTACTTTTGCAGATAAGAAAAATAAATGTACTTTATGAATAAATATAATATCTGCTATATTTATACTCTTCTACTTATCAAAATTAACTAAAAATATCCTATTATGGTCATACTTCTTCACTTAGTATATTAACTACATTTTTGCACATTGTATAGTTGCTTTTTTCTTTTTGAAAATCACAACAGAGTTGTGGATTTTAAAAATTCACCTTGTTCCAATTAACTATATTATTTTCCTTTTGATTATCAAATTGTCACAAATGCCACAAAGGTCAATTTGTAGAAGCCTATTAAAATTTGCTCCTTTGCCTTCATAGATCTACCCCATACATTAAAAAAAAAAAAAAAATCTTTGCTTTTTGTCTTCACCAATATGTTTGAGGCCTAGAATCATTCATGGCATGGAACTATTCTCTGAGGGAGCCCGAATCCCTTTAAAGGTGAATAATATTTGAGGCAAAGATCCAGGTGCTAAGAATGCACATCAGAGTTTTCCCTGATGTTTTATGCGACTTTAGTGATAAAGTTTGAAAAAGTAATTTCTTTTGAAAACCACAAATTCACACTGGTATTTCCTATTTAACTCAAGCACTACCAAATCCTTTTTTATTTGACTCTAACATACAATTTTACATTTATTGTCTCTACAACATAGCTCCTTGTATCCTGTAATCCCTGAACCTAGCTGTAACACCATCTTCTCTCTTTAGTGATCCTATAGCATCTCACTGACCATCATTCTCTAATTACTTTACTGACAGAGTCATCCATGCTGGGCCAATGGGACAGAGAGGTGAGACAAAGTTTATAATACTGGCAGGAGAGTGGTTGAAGGGATGCACCATGGAATCCAAGCTAACAGGAAGTCTGAGAAGGAGGATAAGATGCCATAAATCAGGAGGAAAAAGAGAGGTTATGAGATGTGTGAAATAGGTACAGTGAAGGTCAATGAGAGAGCTGGGAGGAAGGAGGTGGCGGTCAGAGCATGAAGTGATTGAACTTCAGACTATAAAGGTGGAGCAGTTCTAGGAGGCAGCCACAGTCACTGATGTGTTCTATGCCTGCAGACCTACCATGGCCTGCGTGTGACCTACCTCTATCTCCAGCCGTCAAAAGAAGCTCTGTATACCTGCTCTCAGCCAAAGCAAACATACACACACCACGTCTTGGGTGGAGAGATGAGGGCCAGAGTCCATCTGGGATCTGCCACAAATAGATGCCTGGGTTCACCTCCTGCTGGCTGCCCCAGTGTACACAAAAGCGAGTACTGTGTTCAGGCTGGGTGCATGCCCCCTTCCTGTTGCACCAGTCACGGGCTCTCGGCTGCTCTGCTGCCCTCCCTACACTTCTGCTAGTGACTGAGCCTTCCTCCTGCCCAGGCCCACACAGTGCTGGCTCAGCTTCTGACTGCAATGGCTGAGATCTGTGATGCTGGCACTCCTCACAGGAAGGAGCCTGCTGGGTATGCTGAGGCTGGTCCATCTGGTCCCATGCAGGGGCCTGTCAGGCTCACCTGAACCACCTGTTCCCAAATAGCACCAAGCAGGAAGCAGGTTTGCGGGGGTGGGGGACAGAAAGAGCAGAGTCTGCAAAGTAGCACAGGTCTCCCTACCTGCCAAACCCTGCCCTGATCCGAGGACTGCAGGCAGGAGATGCAGTGGGAGGCTGGGGGGGGGCAATTGTGGGGGTGGAGTAAGAAGGGCAGGTCCTGAGACACCAGAGCTCTACTCTTCACCTTGGATGTCTGGCACAGGGTCCCATGCAAGCAAGTAGAATAAAAATACAGCCAGAGGGCATCTCTCTCCTGCCTTAAAGACAATACTTCTGGGGCAGAGGGCAGAGGGCAAAGGTCAGGGGCTAGGTTTCCATCCTTGAAAGGCTTGAGTCCTCAGAGTGGGAAAATGAGGAAGCCAGAGAAGCTTGAATATTTCCAACCACCCAGCAGGTTCCCTCGACGCAGGCGCAGAGATACCCGGTCTCCAGGGTCCAGGGGCAGTAGCACAGAGCTGGTGGCTGCCTCCCGGGTCACATCTGGATCGTTGGCAAAGGCCGAGACGACAGGCCATGTGTTCAGCATCAGGCTCACCTGGGGAGGGGAATCCACTTAGCACCTCTCCTTGGCCCTTGTCCTAGGAACCCCACCTCCCTCCTTTTCTCCAGCCCCAGAGAGACACTCTGGAAGCTGGGGCTCAGTGCACCCTCCTGGATGACTGATAGGTGGCCAACATTGGCCTCTGTGCCTCCTTCCCAATCTCTGCTAAGCAGGCCCTCCCCCCTCTTGCTTCTGGCCCTCCAGGATGTAGGTTAATGGAGGTCTGACTGGGGGTCCCCTGCGCTCCCCTCCTCCCTCCCCCTCCTGAGCCAGGGATGGGACAGGGCCTAGGGTTCAGGTCACCTGGACAGTCTGGCGGTTGTACACCTTCACCACATGGAACCGGAAGCTGTAGACGCCCCGTACCGGGGCCACGAAGGAGCCAGAGGTGCGGTCAAAGCCACCTCCCTCGTTCACCAGGACCTGTGGGAAGCAGACCCTGCTGAGTGGGGCTCAGGGATGCTTGGGGCTCTGAGAAGCCACGGCACTGGGGGAAGGGGCAGTGAGTAAGGAAAGGAAGGGGTGGCAAGTAGACTAAACAGGAAGAATGGACAGATTTAAAAGAAATGATGAGAAAGGGAAGGAAGGTATGGTGGGAGTGAAGGGAAAGGAGACGGGCAGCGGGCCCCACAGCAGGGCCATTTCCTGAGCAGCAGAGTGGGCTTGGACAGTGATTCCAGGCCTTTGCAGGGTAGGGGGATTACCTGGTCGAAGTAGATGGCTCCACTTGTGCCGTTGCCGATCTCCCCTGCTGGCTCGTGGTGGTGGCTGCGGACTGCAGCAAATGCCACTCTTCCAGGGGGCGCCTCTCCCAGGGCTGCTCCCCCTGGCCCTCCTGCAGCAGCTCTGCCGGGCTCACAGACCACCAGGCACTCGCCTTCCAGGAGGACTGGCTCTGACCCCTCCTGGGCCCACCCGGCCCTCAGGGCCAGAAGTGTGAGGGCCAAAGGCAACCCCAGGCTGAGTGAGGGACCTGGCGGCCAGTGTCGCTTTGTTCCCAGCATGGCTGAGTGGCTCTGTGACCCACGAACCTTCTCTTTCTGCTCCTCGGTTCTTCCCGCCTCTCCCCCAGGCTCTCACCACCCCTCAACCTGCTTCTCAGCTCTCTCTCTGGGACTCCTGGTCACCTGGTCTCGGCGTCTCTCTCTCCATCCCTCTCCATGCCCCACGACTCTGTCCTGCCTCTCACTCCTGCTGTCACTGCAGTTCCCTCCTCCTTGGCAGGGCACAAAATGACAGCAGTTGGGCTTTAGGAGGGAGAGGAGAAATGAGACAGCCAGACAGGAGGGCTACAACCAGAACCCCAGGGCAGACCCTCCGGAGAGCACTGAAGGCTGGAACTGGGACCACTGGGTGTCTGTGTCAGACTGAGTGCACGTATGCGGGTGTGAGTGTGTGCAGATGTGTGACAGCCCCTTCCTCTTCACTCCTACCCTCTTCAAATATCCTTCACAAGTCAGCAGCCCTCTTAGCAGTATCTTTTCCACTGCTGGAAGAAAGGGAATGTTCTTGTGTTTTCCCCACAATTGTTTTGGTGGAAAGTGCTTGGGTCAAGGGTGTCACTATCCTGTGACCCTGGGCCAGTCTTTTTCTTTTCTTGGTCTTCTATGTCATCATCCGAAGGGACTGGATTAGTCCCTTTAAGGCCCTCTTCACCTCCATCTCTCCCTGAAGTGGTTCCTCATTCCTGAGAAACAACTGCGCCGAGCGCCTGAAAACTCCGAGGAGCGAGGAGACCTGACCCGGCAGGCTTGGAGCCAGAGCGGGCGAGTGGGCGGGGCGGGGGCGGGCCGGCCGGGGGCGGGGCCGGGGGCGGGGCCGGGGGCGGGGACCCGCTGGGGCCAGGGCCGGGGCCGCGGCCGGGGCTCGGGCCGGGGGCGGGGAGCAGCTGGCGGCTGGCGGGGGCGGGGGCGCGCTTCGGGGCTCGGTGCTGGCCCAGCCCCGGGAGGGGCCCAGCTGACTCCGCCCCCGGCCAGGAAGTGACTCAAAAAACTGTTTGTGATGTGGGGAAGAGAGGTCCCCGTTGGGTGAGGAATCGGAAAGGCCCGCCCCGACTCGGGCCCCCCGCCCTTCTTCCCTGGGCCGGGGGCGCGGGCGAAGCTGGGGCCGGCGGGCACCGAGCGGCGCCGGCGGGACCGAGGCCGCAGCGGGCGGCGAGGCGGGTAGGCGCGCTCTCCCCCGCGCCCGGGCGGCGGGAGCCAGAGGGCGCAGCGCCGAGCGCAGGCGGGGGGCGGCAGCCGCCAGCGGCTGTGGGCGGGGCCCGGCTCGGGCCCTCGGCCCCTCGGCCCAGCGTGGGGCGCGTGGCGCGACCGAGGGGGGCAGCAGGCGGAGGGGAGGGGTGGGAGTGGCCAGAACCTTGGAAATGGCCGACGAGGGTCCCCAGAGGAGAACCCAGTTCAAGCCCCGGTGAGGATTCATCTCTAAGAGGCCTTCTTGGACCCGGAGGTTGCAGAGACCCGGAGGAGAGGGACTCTGTCGTCACCTGTCCACTCCTGGCCTCCAGACCCAGCTGGATCCTCCTCCCCGTTCCTGCTCAGGGCTGTGGTCGTCATTTTCCCAAGGCCACACGGCCATCCCAGATAGACAGCCTTGTTTATCCGTGACTTCGTCTCCGGGGAGAAGCCCCCCGTGTCCAGATAATCTGACATTCCCTCCCAATTTTGACTGGACTGAAGTGGTGGTTACCTCCTGGGTTGTTTACAGGTTTGATAACTAGGTGCGACCTGTTGCTAGCTGGTTAGGCCAGGAGACCAAGATTTGCGCTGAGGGGACATCAAGGCTCTGAGCTGCTTTCCCTCTTCCCAGGGTCGGGCAGCCAAGCAGCCATGCCTACCTGGGGGGCCGGCTCCCCGTCCCCTGACCGCTTTGCGGTGTCTGCGGAGGCCGAGGACAAGGTGCGGGAGCAGCTGCCCCGCGTGGAGCGCATCTTCAGGGTGGGGATGAGCGTCCTTCCGAAGGACTGTCCTGAGAACCCTCACATCTGGCTGCAGCTGGAGGGCCCCAAAGAGAACGCCAGCAGAGCCAAGGTGAATGCCTCTCCTTGACCCTTCCGGGGAAACGATGACTCCCTCCCCACAGGAGGCAGGAGAGAGGAGGGGCTGGGGAGGATCTTCACTTCTTGCTTGTCTCACTGGCCCTGAGCTTTGACGAACTTGCACATTCTCTGTCCAGAGTTTTGGTTTCATTTCTGCTGTAATGACCCAGGTTCTGCCAGGGTTTGGAAATAAGTGATTCAGGTCAAATCAGTTTGTACTCTTGGGGAGGATAGAGATAATCTGGTTGGGCAAGCAGGCCCCACCAAGGAATTCACTGTGTGGTGGAAAGCCCACATTGCTTCCTCTAGAGTTAGTCAGGGCTTCCAGTAAGGCACCACCACTGAATACTATCCTTGTAGTCCTAGTTTCAGTTTCCTTATCTTTAAAGTATGAATAATAACAGTATCCACCTCACTGAATTTACTGTGAACGAGATAAAGCACGTAAGGCATAATGCATGAGCTCTGTAAAAGTTAGTGTTGATGATCCTTATGATGGAAATATGCAACATACGTACGCACACATAAATGTTTAGAAGAGACAGCCTTTTAACCAATTACTTATAACAATATCTTAAGTTGAGTCGAGTTCTAAATGGAAATTCAGCCACAGGTTGTCAACTGAAAAGGGAAAGTGAGTTTCTCCATCCTCTTTTAATCCCCACCTTTTTCAGGATCTATAGGGGTCCATTTCTCTGCCCAGGCATCCTGGAGCTCAGGAGACAGCAGTGGGCCAGAAGAGGCTACGGGACCACTTAAGATTCCAGCAATCTCCTTTTTCTTCCTACCTGCCTTCCCTCCCTTTCCCCCCAGGAGTATCTGAAGGGTCTCTGTAGCCCGGAGCTACAGAATGAAATCCACTACCCACCGAAACTGCACTGCATCTTTCTGGGAGCCCAGGGCTTCTTCCTTGATTGCCTGACTTGGAGCACATCTGCCCACTTGGTGCCTGGAGTGCCCGGCTCGCTGATGGTCAGTGGCCTTACTGAGGCCTTCGTCATGGTCCAGAGTCGAGTGGAGGAGCTGGTGGAGCGGCTGAGCTGGGACTTTCGTCTGGGGCCGTCCCCTGGAGCCTCTCAGTGTGCTGGAGTGCTGAGAGAGTTCTCTGCCCTGCTGCAGGCCCGGGGGGATGCCCACACAGAGGCCCTGCTGCAGCTGCCCCAGGCCATCCAGGAGGAGCTGCTGAGCCTGGTGCAGGAGGCATCCCGGGGGCAGGGGCCCCAAGCATTCCTGTCCTGGGGATGGGGGAGCCCAGGTCCGCTGGGCGCTCAGCAGCAGGGAGTCAGGACTCCCCTGGGTGACGGTGGAGTGTCTCTGGACACGGGACCTACAGGGTGGCAAGAGTCAAGGGGAGAGAGACATGCCGTGGAGAAGGAGGGGACAAAGCAGGGTGGTGCCAGGGAGATGGATTTTGGGTGGAAGGAGTGGCCCGGGGAAGAGGCCTGGGAGAGACAAGTGGCCTTCAGGCCACAGTCGGGAGGAGGAGAGGCCGGGCAGGCAGGGCCTCCAAAAGGGAAGGCCCTGGGGAAGGAGGGAGTGCCCCAGGAAAGAGGAAGGCTCGGGGTCCAGGGCCAGCCTCCTGGTACCCAGGGCCCCTATCAGAGGGCATCTCAGCTCCGGGGAGCCTCCCTCCTCCAGCGGCTCCATAATGGGGAAGCCTCACCTCCAAGAGTGCCCAGCCCCCCACCCGCGCCTGAACCCCCGTGGCACTGTGGAGACCGAGGGGATAGGGGAGACCGAGCAGACAAGCAGCTGGTTGTGGCTCGAGGCCGGGGGTCTCCATGGAAACGAGGCACCCGGGGGGGCAACTTGGTGACTGGCACACAGCGTTTCCAGGAGGCTCTCCAAGACCCTTTCACCCTGTGCCTCGCTAATGTGCCGGGCAAGCCAGACCTCCGCCATATCGTCATTGATGGCAGCAATGTGGCCATGGTGTGAGTACCTGGTGGGGCTGAGGGTCCCAGGGAGGGGATGAGGTAGAGGTGGGCAGTTGTGTTCACCCTGGGGACGTGTGCCAAGCGGAGGGCAATGCAGCCAGGCTGCCAGGTCTCCACTCGAGGGCCCTTGAGTGCTGACCCCTTCCCGCTGCAGGCACGGCCTCCAGCACTACTTCTCCAGCCGGGGCATCGCCATTGCCGTGCAGTACTTCTGGGACCGAGGCCACCGCGACATAACTGTCTTTGTGCCTCAGTGGCGTTTCAGTAAGGACTCCAAGGTCAGAGGTGAGTTGGGCCTGGTCTCTTGTGTCTGGGGATGGGCCCCGAGTTCACCTCGGGGATAACCCCATTGTGCTGCTCTGTTTCTCTAGAGGGTCACTTCCTGCACAAGCTGTATTCGCTCAGCCTGCTCTCCCTCACACCCTCCCGGGTCTTAGATGGCAAGAGGATCTCCTCCTATGATGACAGGTACTTGCTTCTCTCTTGTCCACAGACTTGACATTCAGGGAGCCTGGTGGGAGACTGAGGGGGAGCCAGAAGCTCTGGCCCCTTCACACTAAGACTTGAGTCGTGGGAAAAGGGCCGCTCCTCCGTGTGCCCCTATGACTGGGGAGGTGAAGCTGCCCTGCAGACAGGATGAGATGGAGGGTGAACAACTGTTTCATCCTTCACTTTTTCACTGATCAAACTAAAGGATGCTTCGTATTTATATTAATAGTGCCTTACCATCTAGAAAACACTGTTTTAATGGAAACGTGGGAAAGCTGGTGGTACGAATAGCTAGCTGACAAATGCCTCTTACAACCTAGATGTCCAAACACATAGAGAAATTCTCCAACCTTCTGGGAAAACCAGAGTAAATGATCCAAATAATGATAAATAAAGCATGGATTCCATGCATAATACGGCTGTACAAAACATGGTATTTAAAAAAAGATAAGTGAAAGATCAATGGTCTTAGAATTTGAAGCTCTGAATTTGAGCCTCAAGTTGCATAGTTATTGTAGATTCTCTTAGTGGATTAACCTCTTTGTCTTAAGTTCCTCTTCCATTCATTCATCCTCCTTGTGAATGTCAAAAGAAGCTAAGGTATGTGCTTGCCTCACTCAAGGTGCTCTGCTGGAAGACAGTGATATTCTTTAGTTTTTCAGGGACTCAATCAAGTGTGGCAGGGCGTCTTATCTCCATTGTACAGAAATGGAGACAGACAGAGGGTCGGAGTAGTTAGTTCTCTTGGCAAAGGCTATGACATGGCAAAGGAAAAACGAGAACTTAAAGCTACTAGATGGTTTAATTGAAGAACACAAGACACATTTCCTCCCTGGTGTACAGAGTGTGGGAGACAGGTGGATCTTATTATTATTATTTTTCAATAGGCTTTTTTCCCTCCCTTTGGCTGCACTGGATCTTTGTTGTGTCATGTGGGGTCTTAGTTCCCCCAACCAGGGACTGAACCCTCATTCCCTGCATTAGATGGTGTATTCTTAACCACCGGACCGCCAGGGACATCCCATGGGTGGATTTTAAAAGCTAACTAACCCATTTGAAAAAATTACAGTGATAAGTTCTTTATTCTCCAGGATTCTGAATTTTAAATTAAAAAAGAGTTCCCAAGCTGTACTGATTATATATTTTGTTTTTTCAAATACTTAGCTTTTACTCCCTAACAGGTAAATGGTATTCTACAAAAAAGACAATTCATGTTCTCCCAATGCAGTTCTGTTTTAGGCCTAGATTTCACAGGTTATCCGAAATACAGAACCTTTTTTACATGCCATATTGACACAATTAAAACTGAAGGTTGTCACTTGTAATAAATTTTGAAGGCACGTGTCTGCACATTGTGTAGGTCCTGACAGGCAGAGGCACAATATAAATTTTGTATTTTGCCTAGTTACAGTGGCATGTAGCACAGACCTACTGAATACTGGGGAACAACATACGATCTCATGTGGTAATAGTACAGTTATCCTTAATTTGAAAATACCTTTTGTGTATTATATGGTACCCTATATATTTATAATGTCATCTCTTTGTTTCCCAGATAGAAGCTCAGAAGCAGACATCTGTCATACTGAATGCTGGTTAATGGTCCCCTCTATACCACACTAGGGCTTCCCTGGTGGTCAGACAGTAAAGAACCGCCTGAAGTGCAGGAGACCCGAGTTCCATTCCTGGGTCAGGAAGATCCCCTGGAGAAGAGAATGGCTACCCACTCTAGTATTCTTGATGGGAGAATCCCATTGACAGAGGAGTGTGGTGGGCTACAGTCCATGGGGTCACAAAGAGTTGGACACGACTAAACGACCAAGGCTATACCACACTGTTTTTCAGATACTGACTGCCTGTGGGGTCCTAGGTGTCTGGGCTGCCGAAGGAGGCAGGCATCAGGGAAGACTGCATTCATGACTTCAAAAAGCCCAAAGAAACTATAAATCAAACACTACAGAAATGAGAGGAAAGGGATCTCCCTTCTGGCTGGGGTCTTGTGGGAAAGGAAGGATTTGAGAGTTTTTGTTGATTGACAAGGATATTGGATGCACTGGATCTCTTGGTTTCTAAACCTGTTAAAGACTTATCTCATGAGTTCTACCCCACTCCTGTGGAATCAGAATTATTAAAATGGGGCCCAGGCATCTTTTTTTTTTGATGTTCCCCTTGTGATCCTCTCATCAGTGAGGTCTGGTTTCCTTCCAGATGGAGGGAATAAAGGGAACAGTTTGAGAAACATGAAAGTCGGACAGTGCAGGGCATGTTTGAAGAACAAGGTGAAATCTGATCATTGGTTTTTGGCAGGAGCTATGAGTGCATTAGGGAGGATGGGGAGAGATAAGGCAGCAAGAGTGGCTTGGAGCTAGTTGCTAGGCCTTAGCTGCCAAGCCTGGGATGTGGAAACATCTGGTAGATAAAGGGCAAGTTTGGAATACTTGTGTAGGGGAAGAGCATGTTCTATCAGGGGAGGAGAGGCTGGAGGGTGGTAAATGGCTGGGGGCAGGAGACCCCCTTATCAGGAGGCTATGCAGTGGTACCTCAGTTGCATTGTCCAAGTAGTGCAGGTGGTAATGGCAGGACTGGAAATGAAGGAAGCAGAGTGGAAGGCCTCAGGGGAGGCGCACGAGGGATCTGTGACTGATTCAAGCGGCAGCAGGGAAGAAGCCAGAGCCAGAGCCAGGTCTTTCTGTCTCATTCTGACAAGACACAAAGTGTTGTGGAGGGTTGTGGTGACTGGAGGGGTTGCTCTTGGGAGACCATGAAAGGGTTCATCTTTGTTTCCTTTCTAACCCATGGCGCCTGCATCCAGTCAGTCATCTGGTGGCTGGTTCAAGGTGAGGGGCCAGATCTCCATCACTGGAAGTGCGTCACGGGAGTCGATAACACGCTCTGGGGTTGGGACCTTGGAGAATCCCAATATGGCTGCTTTGGTTTTCGAGACAGGTTCATGGTGAAGCTGGCTGAAGAGACTGATGGGATCATTGTCTCCAACGACCAGTTCCGGGACCTGGCAGAGGAGTCTGAGAAGTGGATGGCAATCATCAGAGAGCGGTGAGGGAGCCCTCCCCTGAGAACAGGGCACAGACTCAGACTTTTCTCTAAAGCCAGCTCTGCCCTGCCACCGGGTGAGGACTCTGGGAAGGGGCTGACACTGCTTTGAAGGATGGTAGCCGGCAGCTTCTGATGGTGTTGGTCTTCGCTGTCTGGGCGGTGGGCAAGGGGCCCTCTGTGACCACACATTCTCTGTGCCCATCCAGCCTGCTGCCTTTCACCTTTGTGGGAAACCTCTTCATGGTGCCGGATGACCCCCTGGGGCGAAATGGCCCCACCCTGGATGAGTTCCTGAAGAAACCGGTCAGGTAATGCCCTGCATGCTCCTAGGCAGCCCTGCTCTTGCTCTGCAGGGGCCTAGCAGGCCTGGAGAGTCGGGTGAAAAATGACTCAATCCAGGCCAGCTTTATCCTATAGTAGTTCAGGTTGCCTGGGCTTTGGCCCAAGGAATCCTGACGCAGACCCTTCTGGCTGGGAAGGAAGCTCCTGCTTCCTGTTTCCCCTCATCAGTGTGTCGGACGGAGTTATTTGGTAAATGGTTGTTTTTACTCCTAGCTGGTTGCGTCGAGTACGCCCTCTGCTGGACAGAAAGTAATTATTAGATTAAAGCTAGATTCGCCATCCGGTTCCAAAGGAACCAGCCAATCTTCCCTTCAGAAGTGGGTTGATACTGCCACTCGGTGGTCAGTTTCTAGAACTTCAGGCTCACTCTAGGATGCTTACCAGCTCATTCTGTTCTCTCTGCTTCTTCCCAGGGCACCGGGGTCTTCCAAGCCTCAGCATTCCGCCAGGGGCGTCACAGAGCACAGTAATCAGCAGCCGGGGAGAAAAGAAGAGGAAAAAGGCAATGGTGGCATCCGGAAGACGCGGGAGACAGAGCGGCTTCGGCGCCAACTGCTGGAGGTGTTTTGGGGCCAGGATCACAAGGTGGACTTCATCCTGCAGCGTGAGCCGTACTGCCGGGACATCAACCAGCTCTCTGAGGCCCTGCTTAGTCTCAACTTTTGAGCCTCACCTGGCTGAGTGGCTGTCCCCCCGCTCAGCTCCAGTCTCACCCAGTTCAGCTCATCCTGTGAGGTTCCCTCTGCTGCTCACACCCCGCCCCAGTCTCCCCCTGAGTTGGTGCTTTGTGTCAGGGAAGTTCTGAGGAAGAGCATTCGTATGTGAGGAATGCTCTGGTGTGGAGCACTTTGGGGACAGGTCCATGACGTGACCTGATCTCATCGAGTCAGGACCTCGACCAGCTCTCAGGAGGTTCTTCTCAGCCTTAACTTTTCAACCTTGCCTTACGCAGGGTTTCTGTAGGGAGTGGGGGCTGCTGCAAGGGGTGGGTTCCAGAGACTGGGACTGCCTCCTCCATGCCGAACTGGGGGTGGAGGCTAGGGTAGGTGGGAGGGGAATGGAGAACAGGTGGCCGGGAAGCTAAACCTTTCCTCCTCGTGGCTGCTGCTCTGAAGGCCAGAGGACAGGGATGCTTCCCAGGCCTGGCTGGGCTCCTGGGCACACCAAAGGGAATGCTGGCCCCTGGAAAGGCTAGTGTTCCGGGGTCTGGGTCACAGTGGGACAGCAGCGAGCTGGTGGAGAAGGCAGAGGGAGGCTTGGCTTCTGGTCTCAGCTGTGCCTGCCTGTCACCTTGACCGATCTTGGTCTTTACTTCTGCCTACAAGATGGGGGTAAAAAAGCGTTGGGAGGAGAGATGAGAACGTGGAGGAAAACCCTTTGGACGAAAGGTACTTGGACCAAGTCTCAGGTGTGTCTGTCTGTGGTTGCACAGGCTTCTTAACCAGAACCTCACTTTCAGAGAGCTGAGGGTCCTCTGTCCCCAGGGCCTGTGCCCTGGATTTTAACACTGCACCCTCAGTATAATGTGCCCTGTAATGGCTGCGTCCCTTTTGGGCAACCCTCCCCCCCAATCCGCATTTACAGAACAGGTGATTAGGGTGACTGCATTACCAGTAAACTCTCAGGGTTTGTTCCTCTCAACGGCAGCTCTCCTGTTGCATCCAGGTGTTTGTTTACAGATGAACGAATGTGTCGGATAGTCCCAGTCTCTGGTTAACGCACTTGCACGAGCGCTGAGCAGTCACCAAACCGATGAAGCCATGTTCTGTGAGGACAGCGATCGTGTGACCCGACCCCAGCATTTTCTCTACAGGACAGATATGTCGCATAAAGTGAATCCCACTTCTGCTCTGTGTGTGCGTGTGTGCAGATGGGAAGGGTCTACAGAGGTTGTGCCTAGAGGAACTAATCTGGAAAACGCCAATGGAAGGATCAGTCGGACCAACTGCTGTCACCTCAGGACTTTCTTTGTCCACCTTGGTTCCTACATGTCATTGTCCTGTATCTGCTTGAAGTCCTCCGGTGCCAGGGAATCTACGACCTCCGAGGCAGCACATTCATCCATAGACAGTACCAGTCAGTCCTTCCTTCAGTGCAGCCCTAAACATGCTTCTGTTACTTCTACCTTTGAGGCCAGTCGTTCCCTCAGGAACAGTACAGAGCCAGGCAACTTCCTAGAGTCCAAGACCGGATAAAGAAGTAGGACAGGTGCCTCTGGGTTCAGAGCTGTCTGAGCCCTGCAGCAAGTCCCTGGACAAGGCCCTCTTTTTAGGCTCTGACTTCTGCTGCCTGAGTGATACAGGGAGTTGAAATCACCTGAGATCCTCATACCAGCAACTAGCATGTGGAGGTGAATGATGGAGGAGGCCCTTGGGTCCCAGTGTTGCCACCCTTCCCCATGGCTGAGGCGCACACTGAGCAGGGCTGGGGGCAGTCGTATTGGGGAGAGACTAGCTAGGGTGGTGACAATGATTCAAAGACAACCCACAGTCCCCTCAGAAGAAAAGAAATTGGTTAACATGGTCTGAATTGGGAGCTAGGGGAATTACTTCTAGTCAAACTGTGGCAGAAGTCAGGGTTGTTAGAGGGAGATGGTCCTCGATGAATACTTGGGACTTTTTTTCCCCCAAAATGTTCAAGTTTGTAGTTTTTGATAGGTTCCTTGTACCTTTCACTTTCAGTGCTGGTTGATGTGCAGTGGGCTTGAGGTAACATCTGCCCTTTTGTGCTAGGGACTCTGGTTGACTGAAGTGGCCTGAGATGAGAGGCAGGTCCTTAGCTACCGACAGTCCTAAGCTTTGCACAGCTTTGTCCTGCTGCAGCTTGATGAACAGGCCAGTATGTGATTGTTTATCAATTCACTGCTGTCCAGTGACAGGCCAGAGGCTGTTTCTTCCTCTGCTGGTACCCTAATAGCATTGTGTGAACAAGTTAAGTATGCAGGGTGACCACACCGCCCACTGGAAATGGATCACTGTTCCTCTTGTCTTCTCGCCTCTACCTTTGTTATAACCTTGTGCCTCAAATCTGTTGCCAGCTCTTTTGGCAGTCAAGGAACCAAGAAGGGAGACGTTGCCCATTACCATTTTCAAAACTCCACGTAAAGGAAAGGGTCGTCTCGGAGGACATTCCTTGAAATAAATTTCAGGAGAATCTAGAACAAAGAGATGAGCTGAAGCTAGTCAATTAATTTGTCTTTATTGCCTAAACTGCAAAACATTCTCTGAATACCAAGAAGGAGAAATGGGGCAGGAACAGGACACACAAGGAGACCAAACAGATATTTATCTATGAGGAGTTGAAGGTCCCAACCTGATGCAACTGTAACCCTGAAATAGCGGAAATCTCTATAAGATGGGGCAATGGGACAGTGAGCAAGAAAGAGGGCTTAAGGACTAGATGATTTTCAGTCTCTAGAGGAGAACCCGAGCTTATGCAGTCTCTCACCAGCAAGCCCCTGCTGAGGAAACAGGCCTCAGGCCCTGCCTTGAGCTTCCCAGTTTAGGCTATGACTTCCTTCAAGGCAGCCCCCAGCTCTGGGAAAGAATACTGGTAGCCAGCAGCCAGTGTCCGCCGTGGAACCACCTTCTGGCCCTCCAGCAGCATGACGGCGCGTTCTTGTCCAAAGACAGCTTGTACTACGGCACTGGGGAGAGGGATGAAGGCTGGGCGGCCCAAGGCTGTGCCCAAGGCCCGGGCAAACTCAGCATTGGTAGTGGAGGAGGCAGGAGCCACTCCGTTCAGGATCCCCTGCACATGGCTTGTTTCAAGGGCATGGGCCAGGATTCCCGCAAGGTCTCTGATGTGAATCCAGGGGAAGAACTGGTGACCTGAGCCAATGGGGCCCCCCAGGCCCAGGCGGAAAGGCAACAGCATATGACCAATGGCACCGCCTCCACGACCCAGCACAACCCCTAGAGCAGGCAAGAAGGATGGTATAGGGAGGCCCCTTGACCTCCAGGCACCCCCACTGTTCCTCTCCATTTTCCCTTCATCACTCTTATACTGACTCTGTGGCAGGTGAGGGCTGTGGCTCTCTTTGGGCTGTCCTGTCCTCCCACCTGCAGGTCAGCCAGAAGTGGTGGCATCTCCTGTGAGCTCAGCTTCCCTTATCCCCACCCTCTCCTGGCCCAGAGAAGATACCAACCCTGTCTGATACCCAGACCCCTTGTTCTCACCGGAGCGCACCACCACTTGGCGTGTAGAATCTCCAGGAAGCCTGGCTGCAGCTTCCCATTTGGTTACGAGGTTGGAAAAAAAGTCGAAATCCCCTCCTGGGCTGTCCTCGTCGTACTCCGCAGTCAGGCTGGGCTGGTAGTAAGCTGCCGAGGAATAGCACTGGTTTGCCCTGGGTGTCCTTTGTCTCATCTGGCCCGTTGCAGTCAAGGCTCCCCTTACCTCACCCTCCTTGGTACCTTGGGAATCTCTCCATGGGTAGTCAGAGCCATGGATATTTTCCCCTACAACTTCTCCATGAGCTGACCTGTTCCTGCCTTGGAGTCATTTTTATCTTTCATTAGAGGGCTAAGCTGAGACTGCTAGTGTGCAGAAGCTAAGAACAGACTTTGGTGCCAGGCTGCCTGAGTTTTAATCTCAGCTCCAAAATTATTTGTCACTTTAGGCAAATTACATAACCTCTCTGTGCACAACTTTTACATCTTTAAGAATAATACCTATCACATAGGTTTCTTGTGAGGATTATATGGAATATGTGCAAAGCACTTAGAATAGTGACTAGTGTATATGTATGTGTAGTGTATATAGTGTATATGTGTGTGTACGTGTAGGTATGTTTATCTACACTGGTGGCTCAGTGGTAAAGAATCTGTCTGTAATGCAAGAGACGTGGGTTCAATCCCTGGATCGGGAAGATGCCCTGGAGAAGGGAATGGCCACTCCAGTATTCTTGCCTGGAGAATCCCATGGATAGAGGAACCTGGCAGGCTACAGTCTGTGGGGTTACAAAGAGTGGGACACAACTAAGTGACTAAACGTGTGTGTGTGTGTGTGTATAAAATTTGGTCCCAAAGGCAAAATACAAAAACTGACAATTCTGTTCCTAAAGCTCTGTGCTATGAGAAATAAGGGGCCTGGGAGTAGGTGGGGCTTTCTCAGGCACTGGGAGCAGTGCCACTCCTCTCACTTTCTCTGAGGTCCCCATTTCTCAGTGAAAGTACACAAAAGTCAGGAGAAATATGCGTGGAATGAGGCCCCAGGTAGTTCCTGTGCCTGGAAAAGACCAGCACTCTGGAGCCTGAGCTACCCCTCACTGTACTCCCTCCTTTCCCTGGCTAGTCTAAAGGCTGGTGACATGGGGGGCATACCTACACCTGTGACTAAGACCCAGGCCTGGGGGGGTTGTGGGGCCTTGGCTATGGCTCTAGCCAGCGTTTGGGTGGTCTCCAGGCGGCTGCTGAGAACTTCTTTTTGAAAGGCTGCATTCCACCTGCAGGAGAAACATGCGTGCATGCATGCTCAGTCATAGGAGAAACACGGGGGGAATAAAATACCATTAAATACATGCACATACCCTTCCTTCCCTCTTTCCCTGGAGCCCATCTGTATCCACGCCTAGTAAAGCCCTCATCGCGGCTTAGAGAAACGGTCCACCTCTCCTGTAGAGGGAAAAGGCACCAGGTACTTGGGGGCATCCTGAATGGGGAGTAAGGTCCACTGACTGGGAAGAAGGGCAAGTGAGTGTGGAGGAGAGGGTGAGGGAACGAGTAGTTCGGAATATGGGTTGAGTTCTCCATCTGCCAGCCCCAATCTCCACAGCTCACAGGTTCCCATCAGAATCGGCCCCCTGCTCTGAAGAATGTCGGCTTCAGGGCCCGGCTGACCTGCGGAGAGGGTTGAGGATGTTCTCTCCCGCCAGGTTGACTGCAGCATCGCAGCGGGGCAACCCCGACGTCGTGAGATCATCCTGTGAGAGAAAGCACACAGGGGCCTCGAGGCCTCGCTCAGCGCTACCCAACTAACCCTTCTTGCCAAGCCTCCAGAATATGGACATACCCACGTGATCCGATCTGGCCCTGGCTTTCGGGAGATCAACGTCACTTCGTGGCCCCTGGCCTTCAGCAGCTGGGTTAGGGCTGTCCCAATGAAGCCCGTCCCGCCACCTGATCAGAAAATACGAGGTGTTTATCCGCCCGGGTGGGCCTTCCGTCCTCGCATGTGGCCCCCTTCTCTGGTGCCCTTCCATCTGACTTCAGCCTTCTCCCCTCCTTTCTGCCCCCTCCCCGCGATGCGCGCAGGGTGAAACACAGGGTTTAGGGAGATTCGGTCCCTAGCGCTTGGAGGCAAAGGCCAGGTAGCCTGTGCACGAGACGGTACCCTTTCTCAGAAACATCCTAAGCCCTCAATTTCTAGCTGTATCTTCTTTTTATAAACCTGCCCCCTCCCGCCCCCACCCCTTTCCGGCACTCCCTCACCCACAAGAACTCGCATCCCGACCACAACCTAACGCGCCTGCGCAAGGTTTAGAGCGTGCCCTTTCTAGGACGCCGCTATAGCCTTTTGCGCATGCGTTTTTCCGGGACACGCGCTCCAGCTGTGGGGCGGGCCGGATTGAGGCTGGGCGTGGCCCTGCCTGGCGACCCGGAAGAATTCGTAGAGAAGGCGGTATTTTTCATTGCAAGGGGTGGCTGGGACCAGACTAGGAGGCGGGGCCGGAGAGTAGACTGAGGGGACAAGGCAGAGGAGAGGAGGCGAAGGAGGGAAGATTTTAGCGTAGAAAAAAACCTTTGACTTAAAGCCCAAAGCTACTCAAATCGCCGAATTCTGGATGTCTATTCAGTTAGATGGATCAGTAGTCCAAGAGAATCTGTCCAGCGGTACAATGGATTTCTTTCTGCTCAGCCTATTATTTTACCTTTTCTTCTGCCTATTCCAGCTCCTTGCTGTCGGCATTTAAACGTCCTTAAGTTCTCTTCTACTTAAAATAATCATTCTCCAGCACTGTTCTTCCTCTGCTAATGTCTTTATAATCAGACTTCTTTCAACAGTGGGGTCCGTTTTCTACTTCTACTTCGTAGCCTCTCTCGCCAACATCACCAATTTCCAATGTGTCACCAAAACTAATGCCTAGTTTTCGTTTTTCTTGACCTCTGCATCGCTGGACACTTGTTGACTCGTCCCTCCCTTTAGAAATGCTTGTTTCTCAGCCTCAACAAAAGTCTCACTCTCGTTTGGGTCTTTTGCTTATCTTTATTCAGTCTCTGTTGCTTGCTCTACCTCCAGGTCTTAAAATGTTGATATTCCTCGAAGCTGGGTCCTAGGAGCTTCATCTCTTCCCATTTTGCACTTTCTCCCAGGTGTGTATCTTGGGGAACTCAGTTGCCAGTTTTTAAAAATAAGACTTCCCAAATCACCTGCGACCCATAGGAGAGCCTGAGAGCTACTGAATTGTATAAAAACTTCCCATTAGATATCTCTTCTTGGATATCTAAAACTCTGTTGACTTTCAGTTCAGTTCAGTTCAGTCCCTCAATTCAATTCAGTCGCTCAGTCGTGTCCAACTCTTTGAGACCCCATGAACTGCAGCACACCAGGCCTCCCTGTCCACCACCAATTCCCGGAGTCCACCTAAACCCATGTCCATTGAGTGGTGATGCCATTCAACCATCTCATCCTCTGTCGTCCCCTTCTCCTCCTGCCCACAATCTTCCCCAGCATCGGGGTCTTTTCCAGTGAGTCAGCTCTTTGCATGAGGTGGCCAGATTTTTGGAGTTTCAGCTTCAACATCAGTCCTTCCAATGAACACCCAGAACTGATCTCCTTTAGGATGGACTGGTTGGATCTCCTTGCAGTCCAAGGGACTCTCAAGTCTTCTCCAACACCACAATTCAAAAGCATCAATTCTTCGGCGCTCAGCTGTCTTTACAGTCCAACTCTCACATCCATACATGACTACTGGTAAAACCATAGCCTTGACTAGATGGACCTTTCAGTTAACCTTAAATTAAATACAGAGGGTGACAATATACAGCCTTGACTTACTCCTTTTCCTATTTGGAACCAGTCTGTTGTTCCATGTTCAGTTCTAACTGTTGCTTCCTGACCTCCATACAGATTTCTCAAGAAGCAGGTCAGGTGGTCTGGTATTCCCATTTCTTGAAGAATTTTCCACAGTTTGTTGTGATCCACATAGTCAAAGGCTTTGGCATAGTCAATAAAGCAGAAATAGATGTTTTTCTGGAACTCTCTTGGTTCTTCGATGATCCATCGGATGTTGGCAATTTGATCTCTGGTTCCTTTGCCTTTTGTAAAACCAGCTTGAACATCTGGAAGTTCATGGTTCCGGTATTGCTGAAGGCTGGCTTGGAGCATTACTTTACTAGCGTGTGAGATGAATGCATTTGTGCGGTAGTTTGAGCATTCTTTGGCATTGCCTTTCTTAGGGATTGGAATGAAAAGTGACCTTTTCCAGTCCTGTGGCCACTGCTGAGTTTTCCAAATTTGCTGGCATATTGAGTACAGCACTTTCACAGCATCATCTTTCAGGATTTGAAATAACTCAACTGGAATTCCATCACCTCCACTAGCTTTGTCCGTAGTGATTCTTTCTAAGGCCCACTTGACTTCACATTCCAGGATGTCTGGCTCTAGATGAGTGATCACACCATCGTGATTATCTGGGTCATGAAGATCTTTTTTGTACAGTTCTTCTGTGTATTCTTGCCACCTCTTCTTAATACTTCTGCTTCTGTTAGGTCCATACCGTTTGTGTCCTTTATTGAGCTCATCTTTGCATGAAATGTTCCCTTGGTATCTAGTTTTCTTAAAGAGATCTGTTGACTTTACTTACTAAATATCTTCTAGATCCATCTATTTCTATCTGTGCCACCATTACTCACCTTCAAGTTATTAATATTATCCTCTTTGATCTATTTTCTGCGATAGTTTCTTTAATAGATCTCTGTTTTTGCCTTTTTTTTCCTCTCCAAACTGTTCCACACACTGAAAAGCTGAATGAGTTTTTAAAAATATGTGGGAGGAACACTGTGCAGCATAAATTCCAGTTACAGAGTTCCTGAATGTTCTGGATAGACTTGAACTCATCTTCACTTTAATGTGTTGTTGAGTTAGCTAGAAAATAAATCTCTAGAGACTAAAAACAAAGTGTGTTTTGGGACTGAGGCTACCTTGTGGGTTGCCAGACTATCTTTGTAACCCAAAGGCTTGGTTGCCAGACAGTGCCTGGGAAGAGGCAAGGGTGAGGAGCTGTGGGGAGAAGCGGAGGAGTGTTTGCTAAATCAGATACCTTTAGACCACAGATTCAGGAGGGTGGAGGCCCATCAATAGCCTCATGGAGGTGAGATGGGAATCTCTTCTAGAGCTTTGTGCCCCTTGTAAGAGGGGATATACATACAGAGTGGGACAGCACTCTGATCCCAGCCACCACTCCTCCCCTGGGAGGCTGATGGAGAGCAGGCTTTTAATGCCTTAAAGATATTTTTGTTTGGGGTTCTGGGGATTGGTGGGTCAGCTTCTCCTTCTTCTTCAGCCTCTGCTTTGACAACTGATATAGTTAGATTAAACGGTTCGCAGATCTCACAGTCTGTCTGACACATTGGCAGTTAAAACGTTCACATGTGAGCCAGATAACAAGACATGAGAAATTTCCATCTGCACATCTGGGTGGAAGGGCAAGTGCAGCTGGTGCCCTTCAGGAAGACAAGGGTCCCTCCTGAGTCTGTTGTAATCATAAGTACTTCATTCATTAAAACGGAACTGTTTCCCTCACAGTTGCTTCCTGAAACAGCAAAAGGAGCTGAGCACAGTCCCTCTGGGTGGTCAGGCCATCACTGTGGGGCAGGACAGGAAGCCAGGACTCAGGGAGGTATCCTTCCTTTAGCAGGGGCTGAGGCAGGACAGGATGGGATGTTTGCTGGTGGCTCTGCACCTTCCCTGTGCAAGCTCTAACTGTGTGAATGCCCTCTTCATTTTGTTTGGGCAACTTCTCTCAGGCTCTGGGATGTGACTTGCTAAATGCTGTTCACACCATCATTTCACGTAGTTTCTGATTAAAATATGATAGAACCAATCAACCAAAATCCTTACATGGAGACCCAACAGATAAAGGACCATAGAACCCCTCTGGTCTCCCTTTTTAACACAGTCTCAGACCCCAGAGTTTGTGGTGATAGAAACAGTGTCCTCTGAGCCTTACCCTCTGTGCAGATGCCAACTCTTCTCCCAGGGCCATACCTCCTCTTCTCTTCCCTCCATGAAGATTTCTAGATGCCACCCTCTCCAGCCAGACCACTATCCAGACATCCTTTCCCAGTGGGGCCTTACTCTGGAGTTGATACTTTCTCACCTCTGGCATCAGCCCCATGTCTTTCTGCTCTTGCTCTGGATCTACCATGAAGACCAAGTGCCCTTGAGATCTGTCTTTTTCTTTCCAGATGCTCCTGTGTATTTGAGTACTGGAGTGTGTGTGTGTGTGTGTGTGTGTGTGTGTGTGTGTGTGTGTGTGTGTGTGTTTGAGGGATTGACCTTTGGTCAGGCTGAAGGGAAATGTTTAGCATGAGCAGCTCTTGTTGCACCACCAGAGGTCTCAGTAGCCCAGAAATTCCACTTCCTAGCCATTCAAAGGAAGGGCTATGTTGTGATCTGAGCGTAGGTTGGAAAAGAATTTCCAGACACGAGGAAGAATGAGAAATGAATAGAGTTTATTAGAGTGAGAGAGGACATTTGAAGAGCGCGCCGGGTCAAGGGAGAACTGAGCCTTTTAAGGGTTAATAGCAAATTTTTATAGCCTCAAAACAGAAAATTCCTGCTGAATTGGTGGCATTAGTTCATTGGTTAGGGTGTTATAGGGTGGATATTTTTATCTACTGTGGAGTCAGGGAGCTGGCTGGTCAAGATTAGGGGCAACTCATGCTAACGGGCTTGGTCAGTTCTGGAAATGACCTTGGTATAGATCTCCACATCTGTGACCTTGGTACAGGGCTCCACAGGCTACAGGCTGCAGATTGTTTCCAGGGTTCTGGCTCTGGGCTGTGAAACGGCCATCAGGAGACTTTTCCTGGTTTTGTTTCTCCCTGACTGATAGTACAGCAAATAGACAAAGGCAGGAAAAGCCAAGCCAGGTGAGAGATATGGTCCTCCTAGCTCATTGCTGGATCGTGAATCTTTTTATTTCTTTGGTAATTTACTAAAATTTGCTGATGAAGCACAGGCTGAAATCACGATTGCCATGAGAAATATCAATAACCTCAGATATGCAGATGACACCACCCTTATGGCAGAAAGCAAAGAAGAACTAAAGAACCTCTTGATGAAAGTGAAAGAGGAGAGTGAAAAAGTTGGCTTAAAGCTTAACATTCAGAAAACTAAGATCATGGCATCCAGTCCCGTCACTTCATGGCAAATAGATGGGGAAACAATGGAAACAGTGACAGACTTTATTTTGGGCAACTCCAAAATCACTGCAGAAGATGACTGCAACCATGAAATTAAAAGATGCTTGCTCCTTGGAAGGAAAGTTATGACCAACCTAGACAGCATATTAAAAAGCAGAGATATTACTTTGCCAACAAAGGTCCGTCTAGTCAAAGCTATGGTTTTTCCAGGATGTGAGAGTTGGACTATAAGGAAAGTTGAGCGCCAAAGAATTGATGCTTTTGAACTGAGGTGTTGGAGAAGACTCTTAAGAGTCCTTTGGACTGCAAGGAGAGCCAACCAGTCCATCCTAAAGGAAATCAGTCCTGGATGTTCATTGGAAGGGCTGATGCTGAAGCTAAAACTCCAATACTTTGGCCACCTGATACGAAGAACCGACTCATTTGAAAAGACCCTGATGCTGGGAAAGATTGAAGGCAGGAGAAGGGGCCGACAGAGGATGAGATGGTTGGATGGCATCACCGACTCGATGGACATGAGTTTGAGTAAGCTCCGGGAACTGGTGATGGACAAGGAAGCCTGGTGTGCTGCAGTCCAAGGGGTCACAGAGTGGGACACTACTGAGTGACTGAACTGAACTGTTACATCATAGTGCCTAGCACATGTCATTCACCCATAAACATTATGTTTATAATAAGAATAGTACTTTCAGCTTTATTCAGTCCAAGTGCTTGGCACCACATAAGCAAAAGAAAGTGGAAATCCATTCTATTTAATTATTATTATTGAGTAAAGCACTTAAAACAAAGCTTGACCACCATTGTTGTTGTTCAGTCCCCCAGTCGTGTCTGACTCTTTGCGACCCCATGGATTTCAGCACACCAGGCCTCTCTGTCCCTCACCATCTCCCAGAGTTTGCCCAAGTTCGTGTCCATTGCATTGGTGATGCCATCGAGCCATCTCATCCTCTGATGCCCCCTTCGTCTTCTGCTCTCAATCTTTGGAAGCATCAGGGACTTTTCCAGTGAGTCAGCTGTTCGTATAAGATGACCAAAATACTTAAGTTTCAGCTTCAGCATCAGTCCTTGCAAGGGGAGTATTCAGGTTGATTTCCCTTAAGATTGACTGGTTTGATCTCCTTGCTGGCCAATGGACTCTGAGGCGTCTTCTCCAGCACCACAGTTCCGTCCTGGTCCTACTGCCCGCCATGGTCCTAAATAATCTTTGGGGCTGCTGCTGCTGTTGCTCCTAAGTTGCTTCAGTCGTGTCCAACTCTGTGTGACCCCATAGACAGCAGCCCACTAGGCTCCCCCGTCCAGTCCCTGGGATTCTCCAGGCAAGAACAGTGGAGTGGGTTGCCATTTCCTTCTCCAATGCATGAAAGTGAAAAGCGAAAGGGAAGTCGCTCAGTCGTGTCCGATTCTTAGCGACCCCATGGACTGCAGCCCACCAGGCTCCTCCGCCCATGGGATTTTCCAGGCAAGAGTACTGGAGTGGGGTGCCATTGCCTTCTCCGATCTTCGGGGCGATGGTCCTTAATTCTAGGCATCCCAAACCCGAGCGAATACCCACCTCCTGCGGCCTGGCAGCCCCGCCCCTGCAGCCAGAGCCGCGCCTGCGCGTTGCCCGGTGGGTGTTCCGCGAGTTCAGCTCCCGGCCGCCGAGCGCGCGCCTGAGCCCAGCCAGCCGGCTCGCTGTGTGCTTGGTCGCGTGCCAAGCTCTCGCTGGGCACCGCGGCCTCGTTCTCTCCCTCCGCCACTCTAGTTCGCACACCCCGGCAGGCAGCCCACTTTCTGTATTTAAAGGAGCTACAGCATTCACGCCTCCCTCCGCAGGCGGCCTTTCATTGGTGTCCGTGCCAGAGGTGCCCGGCCGCCCAGGAACATGGCGAAGTGGGAGCAAGTCCTGAGCCTCGAGCCGCAGCAAGAGCTCAAATCCTGGGGAAACGCCCCGCCTCCCCGCCCGGGCTGCGGGGTGGGTCACGAATTAAGAACGGAGGTTTGAAACCCTCTGTGGCAAATGAACAGCATAAGAGGGCTTATCTGATTTACCGGGACAAAATTCCAGAGTAAAGGACATGGACAGGCATATGAGTGTAGTGGCCCCGTGAATGAGGAAGGCGTAGATGATCTTGAAGTGAAAACTTACCAAATGTCTATGGGAGGAAATAACATTCTTATGTAATTCTCAAAATCACACTTGCTTGTAATGTCTGCTGATTGTGTGACACAATATAGTCTTAGAAGTTACTTTAGAAGACAAATCATTGCCAGATGAATAAAACTTTATGTATTCATTGGCCTGCTAGAACTATTTGGCGTCCTTTTTAGGAACTCTGGAATGAGTAGGTGAGGTAGTGAGAGGCAAAGTATACTTTTATGATTCAGGATGGATGGGAGAGGGAAATGGGAAGGTGAAAAAGCGGACCACTCTCTATTGTGGGCCCCCTAACCAGACCGGAGAGGGCAAAGTGAGATTAGAGAAGCTGTTAATTTAATACAGACTGGACTATTTGAGGAAACAAAGGATGGACAATGCCTTTTTAGGGTGGAAATTAGAGGTGATGTTTTTACACAAGGTTTTAGGTTTTAGAAATAGACTGCAATATAAACCATACCAGGTAATGGTGTTTACACTCAGTTAAGTCCACATCCTTGTGGGAGAAGGGAGGTAACTGAGATACAATGGGAAGATTAGTTAGTGAAAAGTTGAAAGATACAATATCAAAAGGCAATAACCCATAGGAACCCTACAAATTAAGAAATAAATTTCTGGGTTACTTCTTTCAGGCACTTAAATTTTCCTTGGTGATTAACCAGCCTAGTCAAAAAAGCTGCAATAGGTAAAAATACCCCTTTTAAAAATTCGGTGAAATTGGCTGGTTGGGGAAAAAGAGAAGTCACTGATTAGTAAGAATTAGATGGTAACTAGAAATAAGGCAACCAAAAAAGTTGGACTCAAAACCGACTTAACACAAAACCCTCCTAAACCTTGAATTACAGTCTAACACTGACATAACTCAGTGTGAACACATCCATGTAACCACCACCCCAGTCAGGACGAGCACATCCACACCAACCTCCCCACCCTCCCGCAGAAGCTCCCCTATTCTCCAACCTCCGCCACTGTCTTGAATTCTGTCTCGTTGATCTTCACCAAAGGTAGGTGTCTATTTTGACTTTTAATACCATAGATTAGTTTTGTTAGTTTCTGAGTTTGATAGAGATGGACTGACAATAGGTCTTCTTTTAAATCTGCCTCTTTTCCTCCCCTCGACATTATGTTTGTGAGATTCGTCCAGGTTACTGTACATACCAGTGGTTAATTTTTATTGGTAGTATCCCATGTGATATTACCATTCCACAGTTGTATTTTTTCCTCCTACTGTTGATGGACTTTTGGGCTGCTTTCAAATACGCGGTTGTTTTGAGCATGCTTCTTCATGCTTTATGATGCAGATGTTTCTTTAGGGCACATTCCTAGGAGTGAAACTGTTCAGTTCAGTTCAGTTCAGTTCAGTCGGTGAGGGGGTATGCAAGTTTTCAGTTTCCCAACTGAGGCTGTCAAAGTGGTTGACTCAGTTTACACTCCCTTCATTGCTAGAAGAGTTCCTGTGGCTCTCCTTGCCTAGACTTGTATTATCAATCTTTCTAAGCCGTTCTGGTGACTGTGTAGTGATAGTGCATTGTAGTTTTAATTTGTATTTTCCTGATTACTGATAAGATTGGGTGCCTTTCATGTGCTCATTGGCCTTTTGGATATCTGATTTTGTGAATGTCCTGTTCAAGTCTCTTGTCAGTGTTTCTTTGGGGTTGTTTGATTTTTTCTTATTGATTGATGGGCATTATCTATAAATTCTGCACATGAGCCTTTGTTGACATATGTGGTGTACAGATCGTCCTCCGTGGGGTAGCCTGCCTGTTTACTCTCTTAAAGGTCTCTTTTGATGAGTGGAAGTCTTTCTTATAATCTGATTTATCAAATCATTTTCCCTTTAAGACAGTAGTTCTCAACTGGCGGTGAGTTTCAGGTAAAATACAGGACCCCTAGTTAAATCTGAATATTAGATAAGTAGTGAAAAAATTTATTGCCTAGGAAATTTTTCGGACACACTATTTTTGTTGTTGGAGCTGAGATTCAATTTTACCTGGGTGTTCTGTCTCCCTCCCCAAATGGCAGCAGTTCCTCCCAGGGGCCATTTGGCTATGTCTTGGAGACATTTTTGGTTGTCGTGACTGGAGCTGTGATGGTGGTGCTTTTGGCATCAGTAGGGAAATAGATGGGGAAACAGTGGAAACAGTGTCAGACTTTATTTTCCTGGGCTCCAAAATCACTGCAGATGGTGACTGCAGCCATGAAATTAAAGGATGCTTACTCCTTGGAAGGAAAGTTATGACCAACCTAGACAGCATATTGAAAAGCAGAGATATTACTTTGCCAACAAAGGTCCGTCTAGTCAAGGCTATGGTTTTTCCAGTGGTCATGTATGGATGTGAGAGTTGGGCTGTGAAGAAGGCTGGGCGCTGAAGAATTGATGCTTTTGAACTGTGGTGTTGGAGAAGACTCTTGAGAGTCCCTTGGACTGCAAGGAGATCCAACCAGTCCATTCTGAAGGAGATTAACCCTGGGATTTCTTTGGAAGGAATGATGCTAAAGCTGAAGCTCCAGTACTTTGGCCACCTCATGTGAAGAGTTGACTCATTGGAAAAGACTCTGATGCTGGGAGGGATTGGGGGCAGGAGGAGAAGGGGACGACAGAGGATGAGATGGCTGGATGGCATCACTGACTCGATGGACGTGAGTCTGAGTGAACTCCGGGAGTTGGTGATGGACAGGGAGGCCTGGCGTGCTGCGATTCATGGGGTCACAAAGAGTCGGACACGACTGAGCCACTGAACTGAACTGAACTGAATTTATTTATGATGTGATTCCTGGAAGGGATGTGGCTTTAGGACTGTCAACCAAAGACATGAGAGACAGAACAGGCCAAAGGACTCAGTGGAAGTTTCTCTTAGGAACTGGGCGCAGACAGGAAAAAGCTCTATTCTCCACTCACCTCCTCAGATCCACCCTCCACCTTGCTCTGGGACCCATTTTTTGCCCTGCTTCTAAAGTCCTCCTTGGCCTTTGGTTTTCAATTTGGATTGGCAAGTGGGGGCACCGACAGGAATTGGGGGGCAAGGGAGGAGTGAGATGGTGGCATTGTCCACTTAGCCCCTCGGTGCCAGATCGCCAGTTGTGAATCCTTCTACCACAGCCCGCGGCTCCTGTGCTGCAGCCGCAGCTGGAGCTGGTGGAGGCAGAGCTTCAACTTGCCTTCTGAAGTCCAGGGAACCACTCCTCCCCCAAGTCCCCCCGTGCCCAAGGGCCGTGGTGGCTTCTCACTCTTGCCAACTCCGGGGTGCGTCACCAGCTACTGTTGCTTTCCTGTAACTCTGCTCCCTTGGCAAACAGATCCTCTAGTAAACTGTCCCTAAATTATTCTGTGCAGCTGTGCTCTTGAACAGGCACACCTGACAGATACACCCTTTGAGGATAAAGGCCCAAAGAACAGGTTGATGTGGTTGTTCCACAGCCCAGGGGTGGAGTTGGTGATAGAAACATTCGTTTGGTTGTGGTGTGCTTTTTAGAGCCAGTAGCCCCAGCAAAGATAAGCTCATGTGTGAGATGAAAATCAGAGAAGATTTTCATCAGATAAACCATTATGAAAACTAGCAAAGATCTTATCGTCCTGTCTACCCTTGCTAATGGCACAGGTATTAATGAGAAAAATGAACCCGAAGGGATGCAGGCAACTCCTCTTTTGGGGAGGGGTGGTTTTGAATAGCCCTAAAGCCATGTGACAGAAACAAATTCCCCAAATTACAGAAACTTCCAAATGAACTGAAAGCACTGAAAAGGTTGAATAAGGACAGAAGCTGTCCATCATTTAATAAAAGACATACTTAGTAAATAATAGCTCCAGCTGCAAACCATGTAATCTGGCCAGAGATCCATTAGCTTCTCATCTCTGTCTGGCCTGGTGGACTGAGATGAGATGTCAGTCACGTGAGAAGAGGAAAAGTCCAGGGTCTTCCCAGGAAAAACAAACACTGCCTTAGAACCCCCATACTAACCCATATTTCCCCCACCCTTACTACATACACGATGTTGGATCTTGGCACATAGAAACAAGCAGTTTTTTAAGCAGTCAGAAACAAGCAGTTTTTTAAAAAGTTTTATTTATTTTGTGGCTTTGCCTTGCAGCCTGCAGTATCTTAGTTCCCTGACCAGGGATCAAACCGGTGCCTCTTGAGGTAGAAGTACAGAATCTTAACCACTGGACCGCCAGGGAAGTCCCTAGCCTCCTGACTTCTGTCCCTGCCTTCTTGGTAGAAACCAGGGTAACTGGCTGCTTTGGACTCTGATTGTTAGGGTTTGTCCTGGGTAGGTCCTGGGTTGTTCTTTTCCATGGCATGGGGAAATCCTCTTATATCTGAGCTAATTCTACTCTAGATGTTGTAACATTTTCCCTCCTCTTATCAAACCCCAGCATCTGATATCCAGAGCAATGGCTTTCTCTGCATCTCTGAATCAAATCTACACTGGTTGATCTTGTTTTTTCTGGGTAAACTAGTTGATCAGTGTGCCATTAACAGCTTTTTCCACACTCTGTGTCCAAGAAGAGCTTATTTTTTCTGGACTCACGGCCCTGCAGAGCAGCCCAGGAAGAGGCCAGAGAGCCGGCCCATGATCCTCGCTGAACAGTTCTTAGATGGCACTGCCCTGGGCAGGGGATGTTGCCTTTGACGAGGGCAGCTCCTGGGGAGGGACTGTGAGCCCCCAGCAGGCCACGCTCACCCTGATCCTGCAGGGCTCCTACAGCTGTGCAAGGCACACCTCTCCGAGCCTTCTTCCTAGGGTCACCAGGCCTGGTACTTGGACAACTTTCTAATATCCTGAGCTTCCGCATCTATTGGGGAGCTCCATGGTGTGTCCACATCTCTCTCTGAGCAAGAAATGGAGGCTTTTGGTCCCAGTTTCTAGAACTGTCACTAAGTACTTTACATGTACTGTTGACTTTAATTCTAGGAGGAACATTAGCTGTTATCCCCATTTTGTGGATGAACAAACTGATATTGGGGCTTCCCTGGTGGCTCAGATGGTAAAGTGTCTGCCTGCAATGCGGGAGACCCGGGTTCGATTCCTGGGTCAGGAAGATCCCCTGGAGAAGGAAATGGCAATCCACTCCAGCACTCTTGCCTGGAAAATCCCATTGACGAAGGAGCCTGATAGGCTACAGTCCATGGGGTCGCAAAGAGTCGGACTCGACTGAGTGGCTTCACTTTCACTTTCAAACTGATATTCAGAAAGGTGAAATGAATGCTCAAGGTCAGGGTCAGAATGTACCCTAGGTCAGCCTGGTACCTTCACTGCCCTGTGACTTTGCCTCTCACTGTCAGACGAGTGAATGCTCCTCGGTTGTTTGTCTTGTCACAACAAAGATTTGGAGTCACGGACATTAAAGCCCCCTCAGCGTGTCACAGCTCTTGGGTCTTGGATGGACCGTATTATAGCTCTCAGGTCTCGAATGGACCATGTTATAGCTCTTAGACAAATCAGTGTTACAGCTCAGTGTTACAGCTCTATTTTACTTAGAAGATAGCAGGAAAATCCATCCTCAAGGCGTGAGGGCACATCGATCCAAAGACACAAAGAGAAGAGCCCCAACGCGCAGGAGAGGGAGAGAGACAGCTAGCTCTGGCTCCTCTTTTTATATGTGGTTCTCTCCCTGGGCCTGCCCTATGTAAATTGGGCCAGCCAGGAGTGTTGTTTGTTTCACCTGAGGTCCTCACTCCGGTCCTCAGGACCTTCCTTCGTTCTATTTTCGCGGGCTTTTCCCTTCCTTGTCTTTTAGCCACCGCCATTCTGGACTCCTTTTCCCTGTTCTATCCACCTAATGTCCCCATCCACCACTTTCTTCTTAGCTGTGTCATCTTGAGCAGGTCGCTTAACCTCTTTTGGCCTCAGTTTTTTTGAAAACGAATTCTAGCCTCTGTTGTGACTCCCTCCGAGGGTTGTTTTCGTCTGACCCCCAAGGAGGCAAGACATAGTAGACCTTGTGCCTGGGCCTGTGACCCTACTTCTCTGACTCCCTGGGCCCAGCCAGCTTGCCCCCACCCCGTGCTCCCCCTCATCCAGGCCCCTGGTAGCTCTCAGCCCCTGATCCAGAAGAGGAGGAGGAAAGAGGGGAGGTGGGGTGGGGAAGATCTCATCTCTGGCTGCTTGCGGTTTTCAAGATTGACTTGTCACCTTTGTAGTTTCTCTTAATGCCAGGAATTATGCAGGACTGCTGTGAACGATCATATGGTGTAGGTGCTGGGGCTTTGCCAAGGAAGAAGTTGGGGGTTGAAATCCAGCCCACGCTGGGCACCTCTTGCTTGGCTCAAAGGCACCATCTGCCAAGAGGATGCATCTGCCCAGAGGGGACAGCCTTTTAAAACTCTTACAAAGGCTACACAGAGGTTCGCTGTGGGCTGGGAATGTGTTGGCTTTGCAGGAGCCAGCCCAGGGCTTGCAGCTCAGCCCTCTGACCCTGGAATCCAGATGGAGAAGGGGCTGCTGCTGCTGCTAAGTCACTTCAGTTGTGTCCGACTCTGTGCGACCCCATAGACGGCAGCCCACCAGGCTCCCCTATCCCTGGGATTCTCCAGGCAAGAACACTGGAGTGAGTTGCCATTTCCTTCTCCAATGCATGAAAGTGGAAAGTGAAAGTGAAGTAGCTCAGTCGTGTCCAACTCTTAGCGACCCCATCGACTGCAGCCTACCAGGCTCCTCCATCCATGGGATTTTCCAAGGAGAGTGAGAAGTAAACCCCAGATGCAGGGGGTTTACAGGTGCAGTTCCAGAAGCCACTGGGATCCCTCCCTGGGAACTGCCCAGCCTCCCAGAGACGTGCAGAGGGATTCGCAAAGCCTTCGGCTCACTGCTCTCCGCAGACCTCTGCACGGAGGGCCCCATTCCAGACTGAACTCCCTAGAGCAACCACAGTCAGTCACAGTCTATGCTTTTACTTGCTCCAGAGAAGTTACTTCCTTATTCATCTCTCCCTTCCCAGTCCTTTCCATATAGGCTCCAGATCAACATGCCTCAAACCCAGACTTCACTACATTCCTTCCTTCCCTGGCTCAGAAACTTGTCCAGCATTCAGTGCACATGATCACACACACACACACACACACACACACGCAATCTCTCCAAGGCCAGCAGCTGCTTTCTCTCAGCACACATGATCACACACACACACACACACACACACTCACACACTGTCCTAATTTTAATTTCCCTTTGACCTACCACCTCCTGTCCCCAGGTCTCACCTTCAGACCTTTGCCTCCTGGATCTGTATCCTCAACCACTCCTTTTCACTCTCTAAATAACGACTTCCCCTATGGGCGACACAGAGCCCCCTCATTCCGGGCAGAGGACCACTGATTTCAGGGGGGTGCTGTAGGCCAGGTGAAGCAGCTCGGTGCCTCAGGTATCTTGAGGACTGGATTTGAAGCAGGTGCTCTGTGGGGCCTGCACCAGACAGCAGCTTCCTGTGTCATGGGGCTCCCCGGCAGGTGATGTTTAGGTACAGGTTAGAGGAAACAGAGGCGACACATGGAGCCGAGACCGTCGCAGGTGCCAGGTGCTGGCCCCAATGCTGCTCTGGGGTGGGAGGGCATGGCTGGTGCAGCTGCTTCCTGCTCTGGGTGCATCTCAGAGCTGAGCCTCTGCTGGTGGGAATGGCAGCATCCTGGGTGTCTGAGTGCATGGTGTGTGCAGACGAAGAGCTGTGACTCTGGGGAGGAAGCAGACAGATCCTTTCCAGGCGGTCTTGTTACCATTCTGAGAGGTGACTCATCCAGACCCTGCTCCCCTCAGGCCACCCTGCGTAAATGACCACCACTCACAGCAAATCACTCTGAACCACAGTGTGCTGGGGGACTAGGGGTGGGGAGGAGGGGATTCCCAGCCAAGAACTGGGGTGTGAAGGAGGCCATGGTGCTCACTGCATCCACCCACGGGGCTCTGGAGCTGTCAAGAGATGCTTTCAGGGGGACCCTGATGGCTCTTCTGTCCTAAGCTAGTTGCCATTTCCCAGCAAATCTGCAGCCAGAGTGAAAGGCTCAGGACCTCTGAGAACCAACACCAACACCAGATTCCTTCCCCCACCCTCTTCCAGTCCCCCAGAGTGTCTCTGGCCCAGAAGGCTAGGATCCTTCCCCTGCCATCCCTCCACCCCAGCCAGAACACAGGGATTGCAGAGTGAATCTATGGGCAGGTAAGGTGCCTTTTCCCTGGGGCAGCCTGGCCTTCCAGTGGAGTCCTGGTTTGTGGAGGAGGTGTGCCCTCTGCAGGACTAACCTGCAGGCACAGGTTCCACAGCAAGGAGGTGGTGGCTGGTTCTAGAGCCTATACCTTGCAGCTGTAGGAAGACACAGTTTTGAAAAGGCCTTTCCTCCTGTGGCTACTGCTTCTTGGGTTGAAGAATAAAGGATCATTGTTGTCGTTCAGTCACCAAGTCATGTCCGACTCTTCTCGACCCCGTGGACTGCAGCATGCCAGGCCTCCCTGTCCCCCACCATCTCCTGGAGTTTGCCCAAGTTCAGGTCCATTGTAATGCCATCCAACCATCTCATCCTATGTCGGCTCCTTATCCTTCTGCCCTCAGTCTTCCCCAGTATCAGAGTCTTTTCCAGTGAGTCAGCTCTTTGAATCAGGTGGCGAAAGTATTGGAGCTTCAGCTTCAGCATCGGTTCTTCCAATGAGTATTCAGAGTTGATTTCCTTTAAGAGTGACTGGTTTGATCTCCTTGCTGACCAAGGGACTCTTAAGTCTTCTCTAGCACCACAGTTCAAAATCATCAGTTCTTTGGCGCTCTGCCTTCTTTATAATCCACCTCTTACAACCATACGTGACTACTGGAAAAACCATAGCCTTGACTAAATGGACCTTTATTAGCAAAGTGATGTCTTTGCTTTTTAACACACTGCTAGGTTTGTCATAGCTTTCCTGCCAAGAAGCAATCATCTAATTTCATGGCTGCAGTCGCCATCCTCAGTGGTTTCAGAGCTCAAGAAGAGGATATGCTTCCACCTTCTCCCCTTCTATGTGCCGTGAAGTAATGGGGCTGGATGCCATGACCGTGTTGTTTTTTTTTTAAATAGCTTTAAGCCAGTTTTTTCAGTCTCCTCCTTCATCCCCATCAAGAGGTTCTTTAGTTCCTCTTTGCTTTCAGCTGTTAGAGTGGTATCATCTGCATATCCGAGGTTGATATTTCTCCTGGTAATGTTGATTCTAGCTTGTAACTCTTCCAGCTCGACATTGCTCATGATGTGCTTGGCATATAAGTTAAATAAACAGGGTGACAATAAACAGCCTAGTCGTTTTCCTTTATCAGTCCTGAACCAGTCAATTGTTCCACACAAGGTTCTAACTGTTGCTGTTTGACCCACATCCAGGTTTCTCAGGAGGCAGGTAAGGTGGTCTAGTATTCCCATATCTTTAAGAATTTCCCACAGTTTATGATCCACACAGTCAGAGGCTTTAGCATAGTCAGTGAAACAGAGGTAGATGTTTTTCTGGCATTCTCTCACTTTTTCTGTGATCCAGCGAATGTTGGCAATTTGACCTCCGTTCCTCTGCCTCTTCTAAACCCAGCTTGGACATCTGGAAGTTCTCGGTTCACGTAATGCTGCAGCCCAGCATGCAGGATTTTGAGCATGACCTTGCTAACATGGGAGATGAGTTGTAATTATCCAGTGGTTTAAACATTCTTTGGTACTGCCCTTCTTGGGAATTGGGCTGAGGGTTGACCTTTTCCAGTCTGTGGCCACTGCTGGGCCATAAATGGTCGTGGTGCACCTGAAGCCTGCAGTATCTGCCCAGTAGCTGCCAGTTCTTTGAGTTGACATTTACTGGACTAAACACATTTATAGTCATTTGTGTTAATAGTCTGTAAAGTAGGTCTTTTTATTGCTAATTTATAGGTGAGAAAACAGAGATGTGTTATGTGTGTTGTCCAGAGGGCCACACGATGGTTACCTGGAGTCTGACTTCAGAGTTCACGGACTAAACCAGTTTACCCTGCAACCTGCTTGGGGTGTGGCCTCCCAGGAGGGAAATAGGGCAGACAGCTCTGGCGACTGTCATTGTGGTGGCCTAAATGAGGGGAGGGTGATGGAGAGGTGGAGGGGCATGGGCCCTGGGGTAGGAGTAGCACCAGGCTGTTTCTGAGTTCTCCTGAGAAGAACTGGTCAATCTCCCAAGCCCCAGCTGCGTGTGATAAGTCCCCACTGCTTGCCTTCCCCTCACCAAGGCAGCTTCATTCTGCTGCACGTGCTCTGTGGTCAGCCACAGGGTCCCTGTGGAAGAGAGAAAAACTCACTCATTGATTTGGTTTTCACACTTCTCCCATTTCACAGAGGGAGAAACCGAGGCCCAGCTGTGGTTTGCCTCGCTGGTCGCTTGCAGCCCTCAGGCCTGCTACTGTCAGTGAGTGGACCTGAGTCATGAAGCTGTGTCTTTGCTGAGGAGAGAGGTCAGGAGTTGTCGCTGAGTGTTTTTCTGGGTCTGTGCTTGGGAGCCTCGCCCCTTCTCTCCCCATCACAGCAGACCTTGTGTGTCTTCTAAAGATTCCTTCCCTCCTCCCTCCTGCCTTTGTTCTGACAGGCTGACATCCTCCTCTACTGAACTTAAGACTTTTGAGAGCTCATCTTCCCCAGTTCCGCCTCGCCACTTCTGTGCCTCTTCGGCATTGCTCTCATCTCATGCTGCTCGTGACAGTGACCTTCCCCACACCCACCTCTCCCCCTGCCTCTTACCTGTACCCCCCGGCCTCTGCACGCACGGCCATCACCTGCCATTGCCCGCAGCATCGCACTGTCGTCCTCCTCCTGACTTCCATCAGTCTCCCCTCCTTGTCGCCATCCTTTCCGCCACACCCATTGTCAACATTACCTCTAGCATCCCCATGTCACCCATAGCATCACATCCTATATCACCCCTGTAGTTTCCATCACCAGCGCCACCGCCACCTCCGTCACTTTCACCAGCACCAGCACCACCGCCACCTCCATCACATTCACTGTCACCTCCGTCACCTCCGTCACATTCACCATCACCTCCGTTGCATTCACCGTCACCTCTGTCGCATTCACCATCACCTCCGTCGCATTCACCATCACCTCCGTCACCTCCGTCACATTCACCGTCACCTCCATCACCTCCATCGCATTCACCGTCACCTCCATCACATTCACCGTCACCTCCGTTGCATTCACCATCACCAGTGCCACCATCACCTCCGTCGCATTTGCCATCACCTCCATGGCATTCACCGTCACCAGCGCCATGGCCACCATCTCCTCCAGGCCCATCTTCACCTCTGTCACCGTCACCGTTCCAGGAGCTTCGCCCTCCCCGCCCCGTGTCATCTTCCCAGCCATCCCCAGCCCTGCCACTTCCACCATCATCTCTCCCATCACCTCCACCACCTCCACCACCCCTGCCAACACTACTGTTTACCCCAGAGAGAATGACTGGCATTGCACCAGCGACTTAGGTAAGGAACCCTGGCAGGGAACAGCCTCCTGCCTGACAGGCCCTGGCTCCCAGATTTCTCAGAGAAGACGGCCAGCAAGTGGGTGTCAGAACAATCCTTCCTCTTGACCTTCCTCAGGATGCCTCTGACAGGAGACAGCTCAGCCCTCTGTGTCAGCCATGCCTGTACCTAAAGAGACAGCAGCTGTTTGGATGAGGGATCAAGGCCATTAATCTGGGACTGCCCTTGTTTGCATAATGATTGCATATATTTGCATGCCATTTGCTCCCAGCTTCTAAGCACAGCACTGTGGGTGTTTAGGTGCCATTTGCATATCACTGCAGGTGAGGCTCAGGCCTTTGAGATGCGGGCACTTATTAATTCCCTGTTCTTTTATGTGCTGGTTCAGAAAAGAACTTGAAATGCCTAATTCTAGAGTCATTCAGATGCAGGGTTCTGAGGGTGGGGGAGTTGGGAAGGTCCAGTTAAGAGCCAGTAGGGAGAGGGCAGCTGGAGCCTTTGGTGTATCCAGGGTGGAACCGATGGTGGGGGGTTTGGCTGCAGAGACAGCTCTGGTTCTTAGTTCAGAATAGTGGCCTACGCAGCCACTCCTGTCCTCCCCTGCTATGATCCCTTCACTGTGTGACCTTGGGAATGTCCCTCCCCCATCCTGTGTGGAAGGCATTAAGCCTCTAAGCTCACTCCATCCACTGTCTGCTCTGAGCGCAGGGGTTCTCCTGACTGCATATTGGAGTTAACTGAGGAGCTTTTTAAAAATACTAGTGCCCTGGCACTGCCCCCTGAGATTCTGATTTCATCAGTGGGCCCTGGGTACGGGTTATTAATAAAAGCTCCCTGGGTAACTTTAATGTGTAGCCAAGATTAAAAGCTAGGATAGGGCCTCTGGCTCTATCCTCCCACCCTGCCCCCTGCCCCCCACAGCCTCCCAAGACCCACCTCCCTCATTTCCAGTTGCTGCTAATCTTTCTCTCACTATAGGCTTACTTAGCCGCAGGGTCTGGCAGGACCATTTGGATGCTAGTGCTTCTGTTGGAGGCCTCAGAAATAAATCCATCCCCCCCCCCCCCCGCCACCCGACCACGTGGCTGATGGCTCTCATGTGGCAGGATAGCATTTGGCAGGGGCTGCAAACTCCTATCTCCACCTTGGCCTTGCCCAGTCTCAGCTCTCTCAGTCTCATCACTCTGCCTGTGGCTGGTCCAGAGAGGGGTCTGCAGGGGCCAGATGGAGTGGGGGGCTGCTTCTGTGCAGCTCTCCTCCCCACTCCGCTCCTAGACTCATGCATCCAGCTCATCCCACCCACCCAGGCTTGGTTGTCAGTTTCCCCACCTGGCAGAGAGGCCTGGTAGCCTCCCTTGGCTCCTTACCCTCAGCCCTGTGCAGTGGTCTCTCTGTAACCCCAGAGCCCCAGCCCAGCCTCCTCTCCTCTCCCACCCCACTTCCCCACTCCCCGCCCCCAGACCCATTCTAGAGAAGGAATGTCCAGAGCAGCCTGAGCATTATTTCAAACCAAGTTGTAGTAGACATGGCTGTCATTTGGTCTTCCCCAAACTTGCTGGACTCCTAACAGGCCTGTCCTGCACAGGGCAGGACGAGGGAAGTAGAATGGTGCCCCTGCACATCCCCCCACGTAGTCCAGCACTGGAACATCCCGGCCCACCTGTGGGTCCTCAGTTGCCAGGGGCCTGTGAGATGAAGGTCTGCGCATAGAGGACCAGACAGAACACCAGGCAGATGTGTGCCTACGGCGAGATGGCAGACCTCGAGGGAGACTATGGGCAGGTGAAGATGTGAACTCAGGGACCGAGGCTAGCAGTGTGGGCTACGGGGTTTGCTGTCAGCGCTCACATTCTGACTTTGCCATCACTGGCTGTGCAGTCCAGTGCCTTGGGCTTCTCACCAGTAAAAAAAGTGTGGTGCTGGCGTCTGTCTTCTGAATTTGAGGATTATGGGAGAGGAAGCCTGTGATGTAGCCTGGGGCTTGAAAGAAAAGTGAAAGTGTCAGTCGCTCAGTGGAATCTGACTCTTTGCGACCCCATGGACTGCAGCCCACCACGCTTCTCTGTCCATGGAATTCTCCAGGCCAGAATCCTGGAGTGGATAGCCATTCCCTTCTCCAGGGGATCTTCCTGACCCAGGGATCAAACCCAGGTCTCCTGCATTGCAGGCAGATTCGTTACCACCTGAGCTGGGCTTGGGACATAGCAGTCGCTCAGTAAGTGCTGTTGTGATTATTGTGCTCTGCCTTCCTCACCTCCTGGGGCTCCAGCCACTCCTTACAGCCACAGTCCCCTCTCCCTTGGGTTCCAGGCCCCTAAGCGGTTAGTGGGAAAGTGGGATTAGGGAAGACTTGTTCCTTTGCCCTTTGGGGTGGGGACTTCAGCTCCACCTTCTGGGGGCCTGAGGCTTCTCACTGGGGTTGGTGGTGACAGTAGCAGGAGCACCAGGGCTGGGGCAGCGCCTGCCACCTACCAGGATACAGCTCAGGTCCCGCAGATCACAAGCTTTGTTCCTGCAGACCCTGGCCCGAGTCCACCCAGAGGGAGGAGGGTCAGCGGGCATGGTCAAGCCATATTCCCTCCCCAGCAGTGACAGAACTGAGCCCCTGGTCTAAGTAGGTATGAAACTGGCGGAACTCGGTGATGGATTGCAGTGTGTATGTGTGTGCATGGAGGGGAGGTGGCAAGCGCAGTAGGGAGGAGGAGCAGAGAGTTCCTTTAGTCTAAATGGACCTGAACATCCTTCTTCTGAAAGGTGGACAAAAAAGACATTTCCAACTTAGTTATATCTCAATCAGGTTGAACAAGAAAACCACCAGGGATACCCCGGGGGCGCAGTGTGGGTGTATAGAGTGTGTGTGTGTGCATGTGTGTCTGTGCACACATATGCATTGTGGCTGGGATGGGGCAGTGGCCTGGGAAACACATCCGTGAGAAGCATCAGCCTTAAGACTCAGCGCACAAGCGCCCGTTGTCACTTTGCCACGCTCTGCCAACACTATCGCGTCTGTTGATGGTCACTAAGATGATCGCTAGTTGAAAAAGAAGCCTTACATTCCCTCCTATCTCACTGGCTCCCCCAGTGTTCTATAGCACTTCTCTTTTCTTTCCTTAAATTCCTGTTCATTCTCTTTCTTCCTCCTATGTCCCCTTGAGAAGCCAGTGTTACATCTTTAAGCCCAGTCACATCAGTGCAATTGAGTCCCGGGTAGTGGAGGCCCCACCCACCAGCTCTGTCCTTCCCCCTGCAGCAGGTAGAGCCCTTACCCCCCAGACAAAGGTCTGGGCTTCAGCACAGGACTGGGCTCTGCTGGCCGCCACCTATTTATCCTTCTCTGAGTCAAAAATATAGACTCTGGGGCCCAGAGAACTTGAGTTTACACATGCCACCTCTGTGAAGCCTTAGCTGGATAGAGAACCATTTTCCTGGTTCCAGGAACAAAGAATGGGCTTAGGGTCACTCAGGTTTGTTGGAGAAGGGAAAATCAATAACCTCCAGGAAAGAGACTTAGAACAAGAGTGAAAGGAGGAGAGGTGGGATGAGATCATAGAATGGATATAGCCAGTCCAGGCTTTCACATGAGGCTCAGGAGCAAGTTTTAGAAAGCTTAGATAGGGCCTGGGTGCTTCCATTTATGTTATCTCTATGCTCATGACCGCTGTCGCTCTTTTAAAACATTATATTTAGGTCTTGCTCACTGGAAGTAGGTAGACACTAGTCTTTCCAGAATGAATTTGTCCCTGTTTTCATCTCCACCATGACTGCCATTACCACCAACCCCGTCACCAGTATCAATACAGAAATGGCCATTGTGGACCGTTTTTGTTGACTGAATGAAAGCCAGCACTACCATCACCACCCCAGACATCTTCATCTCTACCACTGCCGGAATCAAATCATCCCTACAGCCACCTCCACTGTCATCAATTAATCACACTTTCTGCCACCATCCACCCCCCCCACCACTGATACCAACAATATTGCTAACAACCACCATTATCAGCAACACCCCCACCGTCATCACCCAGACTTATGTTACCACCTCTGCCACCACTACTGCACCAGTTTTGACATCAACGCTACCACCCCCACCACCGTCATGGACATCACCACTGTGGTCCTTATTGACATCACGACTACAGCCATTCACCATCGTTACCAACATTGCAGCTCCTCCCACCCACTGTCCTCCTCATCGCCATCATGCCTGAATCACCGCCGTTGTCATTGGTGCCACCGTCACCACCGCTCATTGCCATCTTCTCTCCTAGAACCATGTCCTTCCTTCAGAGCACGAAAGGAATGTGCAGTTATATATTCTTCAAGGCGATTGTCTGGTTCCCACTCAACTGCGACTGCCGTGGAAACAGGGATTGTGTCCTTCTTTTCCCCATGGTGGAATCCTCAGTGCCTGGACAGTGCCTCGCAGTACGGACTCCACAAATGTCTGTTGAATTAGCAAATTATTTAGACCCACACAATCTCTACACTGAAGGGAACTTAGTTCTCTTGGATCTGAATGCTCCCCATAGTTCTGCCTCAGGACTGGACTTTACTAGAGGGGGGAAAAAAAAGCCATGGGGTGATAAAAGTGATAAACTAAGAGAGGAGAAGCCTGTGCTGGCTCCCTGATGCACGCGATAACAGTGTGGGAAGATCTTAATCTGCAGTCCACCAGCCAGGAGCACAGCAGGCGAGCTGAGATGTTCAGTCTTCTAAGATCTTCATTTCCATCACTGTATCACTTGGAATTTATCTGAACCTGGAGCAGTTCAGCATCAAGACTTAATCCAGCTCATCTTGAAGACAAACAATGGTGTTCAGACATGCTTCCAGTAAGTCAGAGCCTCCTTGGAGGTAACTTGGAGGAAATGATGAGCTTCAAAAAGGGGTCTGAGAGAGCGATCACAGACAGGCAGGCTTCTGGACTTCCCAACCAAATTTCAACCACAGAACTCTTACTGAAGATTTTGTAATAATGGAACTCCAGTAATTTTAAAATCAGGTTTGAAAACCACTGGCCTAGAAGGCAAGTACTTGAATTGCTTAGTTGTGGAGTAGATGTTTGTCATTGATGTCCCAAGCAAAACTCATAAGCCAATTAATGCCACTAGGCGAAAAGAAGCATTAGAAGATGCGCATGTGATATTTTTATGGACTCTTCCCAAGGCCACAGTTAGCTCATCTTTTAATCTGGTTCTTTGTTGAAGTAGAAAACAGTTTTGTTCTTAGAGAACTGTATTCCACACAGGATCCTTATTTAGATAAATTGTCTTGGGAACAGAAGCTTGAGGAGGTGCACAGTATATGAATTTACCCATGTACCCTCTTGCCCAGCAAATGCTGGCTTATTAACCTTGCAGAAAAGACCCTGGATTGGGGGGGAAGCAGGACCCCGCTCTTCCGAAGAACCCCCTTCAGCAGAGGCACAGCAGACAAGAGACTCAGAGCCAGCCATGGATGGGAGATTGTCACCTGAGGGGAAGAAGACCAGCCGCTAGTTGGGGACATAGTGCCTTTCCAGTGATGGTCACTGAGAGTGACAGGTGGAAGCAGGAGCATGACAATGACAGTCGTGTTTCACCCACAAGAGCCAGGTCCACAGCGAAACCGCAGATCCCTCCCGCCCATCCATCAGCCCCCTCTGAAAAAGTGTAGTCGCTGGGCAGGGCTCGTGTGTGTACATACACACAGTAGGTGTACACACTTACCAAGCAGCTATGGAAGCACCTGGCCAGACCCCTGTCTCTCTGCAGGTTCAGCTTTTTCCAGCTAGTCTTCATGTCTGCCCTCAGGGTCACCCTCAGAGCATGGGCAGGCTGGGTGGGGGGCTTGGGGCAGGCGCACACGTTGGGGAGAGCAGGTGGCAGGAGCTTCTGCCCTCAGGGAGAGGCTGCTCTGCCTGAGTCAGGGAAGAGATGCCACTATCTGGAGAGACAAAGGCTGAAAAGGGGAACTTAGTTTGAGGCAGCATTTCAGGCTGAGAAACAGAAGGTGCAATTGTGAGGGGCTTTGAAACCAAGGAAGGAGCCTCTTGCTAGCCAGAGATTTGTGCTGTGACCTTTCCACAGGCTGCTGGGGAGGTTCTGGAAAAGCAATGTCATGTATGATTCGTGTGTGGGGAGTATAGAAGAGCCATGGCGTGGGAAGCCCTGGGCTCGGGCCCCCTCTCTGGACCAGGGATCGAGCAAGCATGTTGTACGTGTCCATCTCTTCCACAGGAGGCAGCCTGCTCACAGAGTCGGTTATGCCCGCAACCCTTTGCTGCCTGGCGCAGGACCACTGCAGCCTTGGAAAACCCACAGCCCCGAGGAGTTGCTGACCAGCACCGTCTCTTCCCAGTGTGTGCCCTTTCTCTAGCCCTCCCATCTCTCTTCTCATTAGACAATCCTGTCTCTGCCCTCACTCCCCACCCCAGGAAACACACTGCTCACCACAAACCATGACTCCAGAAGGCCGTTGTTATCACAGCTGTATTACCTACACCCTCCCCCGAATGCCCCATCGGACTTCATGCTGACCTCACAGCTGAAGCACCGCCTCATCCTGTCCATGGAGGGCGTCTGTCCACTGTGAGCAGTCTCAGAGAAAGAAATCCTTTAACGACTGAGGGACCTGGGGGAGAGGAGGTAGGGGTGGACAGACATCGGTCTGGCCCTCATTCTTCAGTTCATTCAGCCTGTAACGTTTCCCTGAGCCCCTGGGTGCCCAGCCCTGTGTCCACATCTGCCCGGAGGGATGCAGGGAATGAGGGATGAGGGCTGGGTTCTCAGGAAGCACAGTCTGCTTGGTGAAGCGCGAGTTATGCATGCAAGCAGTGAGAAGTCTGTGCAGAGCAACCCCCGGCGGTTGGCGGCAGAGAATACAGCACAAGCTGTGTCTCTGAAGTTAAACACACCTGCCGTAGACTGGGCTTGGGCGATTGGGGAAGGCCTCTTGGAGGAAGAAGGGAAGAAAGACAAATAATCAAAGTGACTTACATCCTTCTGGATGAGCTCAGCGTAAACTATGCAGGCAGCGGAGATCAGCTCGTCGGCATCGAGGTCAATGAGGTTGTTGCAGGCCTGTGCCGGAAGAAGGTGGGTGGAAGCAGGTCTCCCTAGGCACAGGCTGGCACAGGCAGTGACCTGCTGCTTCCAGGGGACGAGGCTGCTGCTCATGGCAGTCACTTGGGGCCACCCAATCTCTTCTCAACTGGCTTGGCACAGTGCCAGAATTTTACCATCGGAATTTTATATATTGGAGAGATGGGGAATGCAGTTTTCATTTTTGGCACTAGAGGGTCCCCAGGGTTTCCCCGAGTGTTTCATGGGATTCTGGGAGGACTCGTTTTATGATGGGGGTGCCATCTAAGATGTGGATCAAAGACTTCAGCTGCTTTTCAGAATTGTTGGAAAACCCTAGGTCTTTGTCACAGGAGGACCCTAGGGCCAAAGAGTTAACTGTCAGTCAATCCAGCCTCAAGGTTAAGAACCGTTCAGGGCCTCAGCTCCCCCAGATGCTAAACAGGGGTACTGGTGATGATGATGGCTATCACGCCTCTGTGTCAGGCTTGTCTGGAGGTTTACATGAGCTGGTCTATCCAAGCACTTGGCACAGTGTTTGGAGTATGTCAGTCTCCCCGGTATTGCCCAGGGGCAGCCAGGGCCCCTGAGTCTGTATCAGGGGTCTCCGGGAGCCGGTGGGGCTGGGCTGGGCTTGGCTGGAGGACGCTCTCACCAGGAGGATATCGTCGCCCTTCATGCTCTCCTGTAGCACCTCCTGGCGCACCATCTGCAGCATGCTGTAGGCCACCAGCACCTGGAAGTTCCTGCAGGGCTTCCCTGTGAGCAGCACCTGCAGGGGCCAGCGAACCGCAGTCTGGCCTGTGGTCTGAGACTGCAGGTGCCCTTAGGATGGTGCGGTACCCACCAACCACGTGACCCGTCAGCCATGCCTGGGCCTTGCTGCCCATGCGCTCATGCACTGACTCTCATTCATTCATTCAAGCTCTGGGGTTCTAGGCATTGTGCTTGCTGTTGGGGGACTCAGGGAAAAAGGCTTTAGGGAATTCATCAGCTAGAGGGAGAGAGAGAGAAAGAGAGAAGGAAGAAGGGAAGGAGGAAGGGAGGGAGCAGGAAAGAAGAAAGAGAGAGACAGGGGGAGAGAATGCCAAGAATGACTGGGTAACTCTCTGTAGCTTTGAGTGGTGCTTTGGCAAAACAACAGTTGATGGAATGTCAGCAATCCAGGGGTGTCACTAAAGGCCTGGTGGTTGAGCACGGAGATCAACAGGCCAGAAGTGAGGAGTGAGGTAGGAGGAGTTGACCTGTGGGGCACTGAATGCCAGGCTGTGCAGTGGGCCCAATCCTGCAGGCAGCAGTGGCCACGGGGTAGGGGGGTGGGTGTGTTCCCTGGGGAGTGCATCTTGCCCTGGAGACTGGGGTCAAAGAAGTGCAGGTGTGACCTGTCCTTGGGGAGCCCCTCCCTCTCCAGGAGTTGGGGCTCAGAAGGTGTGGGCACTCAGGTGGAGGGGAAGGCCAAGGAAGAGGTGGCTGGGAAAGTGAGAGCAGAGTGAGGGCCCTTGGGCAGGCAGGGTGGCAGGGAAGCTGAATACAGATCAGGCTTCTGCTGCACGAGTCTCGGCGCCCCTCCTGCCTGCACCGCCCTGAGAAGGTGCAGTGGAGGGCTAAGATGAACAGAGGGACCAACTGATGTTCTCATATCTCTCAACAGGGCAGGAGCAGGGTCATTGGCCCAATAAATCTCACTGAGCTGTATCCAAAATGAAGTGACGTGAAAGTCGCTCAGTTGTGTCTGACTTTTTGCAACCCTATGGACCCATGGAATTCTCCAGGCCAAAATCCTGGAGTGGGTAGCCTTTCCCTTCTCCAGGGGATCTTTTTAACCCAGGGATCGAACCCATGTCTCCTGCATTGCAGGCGGATTCTTTACGAGCCGAGCCACCAGAGAAGCCCAAGAATATTGGGGTGGGTAGCCTATCCCTTCTCCAGAGGATCTTCCCGACCCAGAGATGGAACCAGTCCAAAGCCAGCAGTAAAGGGAAGCAAGGACAAGGGCCTCCCTGCCGCCTGCCCCACGGGGAGAGCCTGTCCCTCTGCCCCAGAGCAGCAGGCACCTCACCTCCCAGAGCCTCCAGACGTCGTCAAAGGTCTTGAAGGCACGTTGAAAGCAGAGGCAGAACCAGGGGAAGAGGGATGGCACAGCCCCCGCACCCTTCCCTTCTGTGGGGAGAGAAGCCCAAGGGCCATGGTCAGGGGATGGGAGATAGAGCAAAAACACACATGGGCGAACAACTGAGCACGGAAACACACTTGGGAAAAAAAAAACCCCAGGCTGTCACATTTCCATCTGCCCTTGGAGACTATTCGGGGTGGATTTTCAACTGTCCAGATTCTAACCCCATCCAGATGAACCCTCCTCCCAAATGATCTCACCAAATGATCTCACTTCCTCCCCCACACTTGGGAGCTGCTGGCTTGGACTGGGTGCCGGCCCCTGCCCACGCCTTCCCTGGGGTTGAGGGAGGTGTATGGTAGCAGAGGGGGCCACTCACTTAAGTGCTCGGCAAACACAGGATCCAGGAAGTCGATCAGGGTGTTGAGCATGTCGAGGTTCTTCCCTACCCCGATGTTGATGACACAGCTGTGCTCCTGGGACAGATGAGTGGGCAGGAGGGACCCCCTTGAAAGCACTGGATGAGTCAGCCTTGCTCCATCAGCTCCCCAATGCTGGAGGCCCTGTGTGTGTCTGGCTGGGCCTGGCCTGAGTCTCTGTATGTGTCTGGGTGTTGGAGTATGGGTGTTTATAAACACACATCTTGTCTGTGTGATGTGTGTGTGTGGTGGGGATGTAGAGATGGACCGGATACGGCTCACAATGCAGTGAACTCAGGTATTCTTCCAGACACATACCGTGGGTCTGAACCAATCGGGACAAGGAAAGAGCAGTGGCACGTTGTTTCAGGGATGGAGAAGGGGATGAGGGTGGGTTCTGGGCAGCCTCTCAGAGATCATGAGGAAAGGGAGTAACAGGGAGCAGCACCTTTAAAGCTCTCAACCTCACAGTGTGGGAATACCGAGTCCCTGGAGGGCCTGGGTGCAGGTCAAGTAAAAGTAGCAATGAGAGACAAGAGTGAAGACGAGGCCTGGAATGTTTGGCTGAGGCTTTGGGATTCTGTTATGGAGCCTATAGGGAGCCATGGAGGGTTTGCAGGAGCAGAGCTGTGTTTGAGGCAGGGAGAATGCCAGGGGAAAGGTGCCCTCATTGGGCCTTTCCAAACCTTTCAAGGTTTGACAAGAGCTGAAACCAGTGCATCACTATCCTCGTTTCTCAGTTCCAATGCTTCCACCCCCCGCAACCCAGAACAAACCCCACTAGGGCTGGCATTGCCTTTTTCTGGGAAAAGCTCCTCTGGGACTCAGAGGGCTGTTTCAGGGCTGGAGGAAATGACTGGGGCTGCCAGTGCCTGCCTAACCTCAAGGGGTCATTTGAGGAACGCGGAAGTCCTTAAGCCAGGCCCAGCTCTCACCGTTTTCTGTAGGAAGAACTGGAAAAGCCAGAAGGTCTCATGGTCATGTTCTAGCATCAGCTGGAAAATCATCACCATCTCATGGAAGCCCTGCTGGTACTCTGGAGTGAATGAGGGCCCAGTGAGGAGGGGCTGGGGTGGGGAATGGTGGGGGGATTACGGTGAAGCCTGGGCTGGGGCAGGGGCACTGTCCCAGGAGGGAGTTGAGAAGGGGGAGCTGAAGGGAGGCCCCGCCCTGTGGCTCACCTGCTTGCGTGTTGCAGACATAACTCAGGAGCAGGATCTTCTCCAGCTTCTTCTTATCGAGGAGGACATTGCCCAGAGGGTCTTTGTCATAGAGTTTTTTAATGTCGTATGCTAGGTTGGGGGCAAGGGACAGGTGGGTGTCACCAGATCACATCTAACAGCATGTCTACAGGTGAGTTTATTACCCCCAATCCAAGAGGGTAGGACCTAGGACATCCTGGGAAGGGGGGAATGAAAAAATCTACATCAGGGACTTCCTTGGTGGTCCAGTGGTTGAGAATTCTCCTGCCAGTGCAGGGCACAGAGGTTCTACCCCTGGTCCGGGACCTAAGATCCTACATGCTGCGGGGCAACTGAGCCCGAGTGCCACAAGTACTGAGTCCAGACGCCCTAGAGCCCATGCTCCAGAGCAAGATGAAGCCACTGCAATGCGAAGCCCATGAAGTGCAACAACAGAAAGCCCATGCGCAGCAACCAAAAATAGAATGGAAAAAGATACACCAGACCACCATGCTTTACCCTTCACCACAACCTGAGCTGCCTGGAATTTTTCCTGCCTCCAAATCTTTGACCAGTCTGTACCCTTTGCCAGGAATGTCCCGCCTTCCTGCAGTTCAAATCCAACCTAGTTCAAGGCCAAGAGGGGAAGAGATGTAGACAACCAGCGAAAGTATACGCCCAGGGACACACACTGCTGGGCCACTTGGGGCAGCCGGTGGAGCCAGGCTGGTAGAGTAACCAAGATTGAGCCGGCAAAATTCGCAGCATGTGTCAAGGCAGCACCCAGGAACCAGGGCACAGACGTGACATAGGAAGAGCCAGGGAGGAGGGCTTCCAACCCTCCCCTCTGCCGGGCCCGGCCCACCCTCCTCGGCTCACTGATACTGTTCCGAGTCTCTATGAAGTTCCGGTGCAGGTTTTCCAGCAGGGGCTGAATCTTCTGGTACATCTGGCATAAGGCCTCGTAGTTCTTCCTGTGAGGATAGACCCGAGGCTGAAGGAGGCATCCTTCCCTGCAGGCCAGTCGGGGGAACTCCGAGCGGTGCCCTGACCCAGGCGGTGCGCGCTCCCCGTGCTGCCTCCCATCCCCCCAACTGCCCAACCCTAACCATCCTCCGATGGGCACCTGGAGTGCAGGGGAGGTGGCTCTGCAGTCTGACCCCTGCCCCTGAATCCTGGATCTGTAATTTAAGAACTAGGTGTCTGCCATTAGGGGATATCATGACTTGGGGATATCACTGCCCTCCCTAAGCCTCCGTTTCCTTGTCTGTAGAGTGGGGCTAATGCTAGCACCTGTGCCTCAGGATTGGAAGGACTGGATGAGGCGGGGTTTGTGCCCATCATTGGAATGAGCTTAGGTGTGTAGTGGGCTGAATGGTGACCTCCAAAGATAGGTCCATGCCCTAACACCTGGAACTTGTGAATATGACTTTCTTTGGGAAAAGGGTCTTTGCAGGTGTACTTAATTAAGGATCTTGAGCTGAATTATCAGGGTGGTCCTAGATCCCCCAGCTGTCCTGGAGTGTTCTCTGGCTGGCCCCTGAGCGTGTGGATATTCCCTACCTCAAGAAGGCTGCACAGGCCTAGGGATGGCTGGGCTGGGCAGGGTGGCGGAGCAGTGCGAGGAGGTGCCAGGGTCGAGCTCAAGTTGGCAGGGTGTGGACTGGGTGGGGCATGCAGCATCCAGGGTGGGGGTGGGGGAGGTGCCTGTGCCCCCCGTGTGGGGGTCCTGAGTCAGGAGAGCCATGGGGGTTTTGCCTCTTGAAAAGAGAAGTCCGTCTGGAGGAAGCAGCCTGGACCTAGCAGGCTGGGGTGGGCACCCCCTCCCACCCACACGGTCGCCTCCCTCCCTTGAAAGGATCTGAAGCGGTCCACCTCCTTGTGCTGTCCACCGTGAGCCGCTCGTCCTGGGAACTCTGCCACGAGTAGTAGCCCGTGAGGAACTTCCAGGCTTCTGTCCTCACCGTGGGGTGCAGGCCCTGGGTGCAGGCAGAGGTGAGAGGTTGTGAGCCCCCTGAATGCCTGAAAGAGCCCCCTCCAATGCCATGCCCGCCCCGTTGCCCACCACGCCCCCAGTTCCAGGGTGAGGCTGAGGGAAGCTTAGGACTGTACCCTTTCCAGGATGTTAACACAAATGAAGTCTCGTGACTTGGCCAAGTGACCGTTCTCGTCAAAGAAGCCATCCCATTCTGTCTTGTCAATGGGCGGTTTTCTCTTCACCTGGCAAGGACAACCACCTCAGCCCTCGGTTAGGAACATTTGGCTTTTCTTTCAGAGTGAGTTTTAAGTGATATACTCTGGATTTTGCAACATGAAGCAAAATTCACAGCCTCTGACTCACTTCTGAAAATTTAACCTGAGGAAATTACTGAAAATATATAGAAAAAATGCTGTATGCACAATAATTTTCATTGCACACTACTTGCTAGAATGAAAAATGCAAGCACTCTCTAAACGTTGTGCAATAAGGGAATAGTTAAGTAAACTATGGTTTATATGCTCAATGGAATATTGTGAGGCATTTAAATGGATACTTACAAGGAATGAATAATAATCTGGGAAAATACAAATGTTAACGGAAAAAAACAGAAAGCAAAGCTGTATATTCAGTCTGTATTCTGTCTGTGTACATATTCCATATACGTCTGTTACATATTGTAAAAACCACACCTTATATACTCAAGTGAATTGACCACTATAAAAATCCTATTTTAAAAAAAGACTGAAAAAAAAACCCTGAAAAAAAAACCACCTAAAAACAAAATAGTGATTATCTTTGAATGGTAGGATTATAAGTAATTTTCCCTTTTTCTTGTATTTTCAAGCTTTTCTATAACTATAATGTATACTTGCCTTGATAATGGAAAAATAAAATAAGTACTAATTGAACACATCTATGAGATCCATTTTACCTTTTCTAGAAGAGTAAAATGGTACATCATAAGGAATGGTTTCTGTTTACATGAGGGGTGTGTGTGTGTGTGTGTGTGTCAGGGAAAGGTGAGTGCAGTGCACGCAAAATACTTTAAAATGCTCATAAAACAATAATTAGGAGTTGAATTCCTGTTGGAATAGGGGAAGATGCCTAGAGGAGTCTTGCATTGAAGAGAATATCTTGAAATGCCACATCTCAGTCTTGAAAGTATACTGATGGACAGAGCTTGGCAGGTGAGTAGACATGTCTGATATATATATTCCCAACTTCCCATTGATAGATACCTGAATATGCATAGGTGTGACTCAAATTTGTGTACAAGTCAACTGAAGATCTTAAAATTCTGATTCTGACTCGAAAGGTCTGGGGTGGGGGCCAAGATGACACGTTTCTAACAAACTCCCAGGGCACTGCTGATGTTGATCTATTGACCACAGGTATAGAAAGGTGTTAGAGACAAAAACAGCACTGGAAATTAAGAATTAGAGCCCACAGGCCCAAATTTGGGGTAATTTTTGCTAACTCTGTTTGGTTGAGATGGATCAAGCAATATACTTTAATAACCCATCCATGCTCCATCTTCTAAACCAAAATAAGATATGTGGGCCCAAGAAGGTACAAAAAATCTTGGCCTTGGCCTAACCTTGGGAAGCAGGGTCTGCCCTGATGCTACATTCCAGTTGTATAGACATTGTTGTCTGAGCTGATCAGAGCCAGCTTTCTGCCCTCTGACAGCAGTCATGTTCTCACAACCTGTGCTCAGAAACTGCAGCCCTTACTTGGCAGGAAGTAGAAGAGAATAGGAAGAGCAGGGCTGTGTCCTGGGATCTTCCATTATGAAAGGGAATGACTGAACTTTAGGAATACATTTCCTTATGAATTTCAGTCAATTGGTCAATTTCTACCAAAAAAAAAAGGCAGCTGTGATTTTGACGGGGATTGCACTGAACCTCGGAGAAGGCAATGGCACCCCACTCCAGTACTCGTGCCTGGGAAATCCCATGGGCAGAGGAGCCTGGTGGGCTGCCGTCTATGGGGTTGCACAGAGTCGGACATGACTGAAGTGACTTAGCAGCAGCAGGACTGAAAGTATAGATCAATTTGTGGAGAATTGATAATGCTATTGAATCTTCTGACCCATAAAACATAGTATATTTCTCCATTTATTTAGGTCTTCTTTAATTTCTCTCAGCAATGTTTTGTGCATTTTGGTATGTGTAGGTTATTCATATATTTTATCAGATTTATTCACAAATATTTCACATTTTGGATGCTGTTGTAAAAGGTGTCATTTTTAAACTTTCAACTTCCAGCTCCTCATTGCTAGTATTTACAGATATAGTGGATTTTTATGTATTGATCTTGTATCCTACAACCTTGCTAATCTCACTTATTAGTCTTAGTAACTTTTTTGGTGGATCAATAGGATTTGTTATATAGGCCAGCAATCAGCAAACTATAACCCATGGGCCAAATCTGGCTTTCAATCTGGTTTTTTTTTTTCAAATAAAGTTTTATTGGCACACAATCATGCCTGTTCACTCATTTGTTGCCTATAGCTGCTTTTATGCTACAGTGGCTGAGTTTAGTAGTTACAACAGAGATGTATGACACACACAGACCTTACTGCTTTGACCCTTACAGAAAAAGTTTGCCAACCCTGACATAGATGGTCATGTTATCTGTGAATAAAGGCAGTTTCACTTCTTCTTTTCCAAGCTGGATGTCTTTTATTTCTTTCTCATGTCTCATGCACTGACTAGAACTTCAAGGGCAATGTCAGATAAAAGTGGTGAGAACAGACATCTTAGCTTTGTTCCTAATCTTAGAGGGAAGGCATTTGGGCTTTTATGATTCGGCGTGATGTTAACTGTAGGCTTTTTGTAGATGCCCTTTGTCAGGCTGAGGAAGTTCCCTTCTCTTCCTAGTTTGGTGAGAGTTTTATCAGGGATGGATGTTCTTCATCAATGGAGATGATCATACGGTTTTTCATTTTTTAGTTACTATGGTAAATTACATTGAATTATTCTGAATGTTGTCATTCCTCGGATAAACCCTCGTGGCGATGTATTATCCTTTTTAGACATCATCGGATATTATTTGCTACAGTTTTATTAGGATTTTGCATCAATGTTCATGAGAGAGCTTGGTCTATAATTTTGTTTTCTTGTAATGTTTTTGATTTTGATATCAGGGCAATGTTGGCCTCATGGAATAAGTAGGGACCTATTCCTTCTTTTCAATTTTTTTAGAATAGTTTGTATAGAATTGGTATTATTTCTTTCTTCAGTATTTGGTGTAACTCACCAGGGAAGCCAGCTAGATCTGGAGTGTTCTTTACGGGAAGATTTTTAACTACAAATTCAATTTTTTATTAGATTGAAGGATAGTGTCAGAAGAAATTATTTTATTTTTGACTTTTTAAAATTAGAGATTTATCAGAATAGGGCATTTTCCTTCTAATTCACTTTAAAAAATAAACAATACAGGAAACAGTAAGGAATCAATAAATGCATAAAGCATAAAAGTGATTGAAACCCAAAGAAATTAATTATGGAAACAAATGCTTAAGTTTCCTTAATAGTTGTAAACACTTTAAAAGCACTGATTTTATTTTAAGCACTTTATATTTACAACTGTTTAATCTTCACAACTACCTATGAGGCAGGTGAGGTTGTTACACTGCTTTACGTGTTAGGGAACCAGAGGTCTAGAGGGTTAATGAGTGTATCTGAAGTCACACAGTAAATATCAGAGCTGAGATCTGAACCCAGAGTTGTTTGGTGCAAGAGTCAGGGTGCTTAACTCCGATGCCATGCCACCAGGGAGTGTAAAAGGCAAGGATTTTCAGTTTAAATAAAAATATACATCCTCCTCGAGCTGTTAGGCTTTCCAGGTGACTCAGTAGTAAAGAACTAGCTTGCCAATACAGGAGTCTGAGGAGACACGGGTTTGATTCCTGGGTCTGGAAGATCCCCTGGAGGAGGAAATGGTAACCCACTCCAGTATTCTTGCCTGGAAAATCCCATGAGCAGAGGAGCCTGGTGGGCTACAGTCCATGGGGTCACAAAGAGTTGGACTGAGGGACTAAGCATGCATGAGGGCTGTTAACAAAAGTTATACTTTAAAATTAAATGCCATAGGGTAAAAAAATAAATGATGAACAAAGACATGAAAAAGGGGTTACACATAATGAAAGTGGCAAACCAATCAAAGCAATATTCACAGAACACTGTAATAAAAGCATCAACATAATAGGGCAGAGATCATTAGAAACATCACAAGAAGGCATCTGCTGAGTGCTCGGAGAATCTGCATCACTAAACCTCTACCTGCAACAGTTGGCCATCTGCCTACTTTGCTTTGGCTGAATTTGTTTTTAAAAAGCCACTGACCTCCTCCAGTAAACTCTGCTTCTCTCTGCCCAGCCTCTTCTCTGTATCTCCCTGGACCCAAGCTAACTACGGGGCACCCACAAGAACTTGTAAGACATTCGCTAGCAAGCCAAGGACAAGCTCAAAAAGCCTGACCACCTGCAGAGGCCTGCAGGTTGGTGCGGGGGTCGGGGGCAGAGGCAAGGTGGGTGGCGATAGGAATTTCCACAGGAAGTCCCCTCCCTCTCTTCACTAGTACATCAACACTGCCTGTCTGTGCCAGAAACCATAGAATCTGTATCTGGGGTTCTTCAAAATAATGAAGACAGTGATCTCAATGGCCCCTGAAATCCACCTTCATCCTCCTATATTCCTCTATTCCTTGCTCCGCCAACCTGTTAACACCCTGCCCACAATCTGGGTACAAGGACCTGGTCATCCAGGAGGAGACCCTGGTAGTCCATGAGGTGCTGGGTACTCCCCAGCTCTGCAATAACACCCTTCCTAGTCCCCTAGAAGAGCATTGCTAGGCAAAGCAGGTACGGAAATCTCTTCCCGCCTTTGTGGTGTACCTCAGCAGGGTGAAACTCCCTACCGGTAAACCTGGGGGAAGGTGGGCCATGCTTCCCCTGGAGAAGGGGGCCAGAGGTGGGAGCCTTAAATGGTTCAACCTCTCTAACAGCTGTTAGTGGCCCTTGCTGCAGGCATACATCTTTCCAGCCTCTTTCCCCCACTTCATCATTAGGTTAAGGATTTTCTCCAGTATGTTTTAGTAAAATAAGAAAGCCACTGGAGGATAAGAAAAATTCTCTGGAAGGGTTTTTTGATGCCATGTTGCTCTGAATCCTCATAGCAACAGTTGTTGTTTAGTCTTGAAGTTGTGTCCGACTCGTTGCGACCCCACGGTCTGCAGCATGTCAGGCTCCTCTGTCCTTTACTATCTACTGGAGTTTGCTCAGATTCATGTCCTTTGAGTTGCTGATGCTATCTAATCATCTCATCCTCTGCCGCCCTCTTCTCCTTTAGTCGCCAATCTTTCCCAGCATCCGTGTCTTTTCTAATGAGTTGGCTCTTCGCATCAGGTGGCTGAAGTATTGGAGCTTCAGCTTCAGCAACAGTCCTTCCAATGAATATTCAGGGTTGATTTCCTTTAGGATTGACTGGTTTGATCTCCCTTGCAATCCAAGGGACTCTCAAGAGTCTTCTGCAGCACCATAATTTGAAAGCATTGATTCTTCAGTGCTCAGCCTTCTTATGGTCCAACTCTCACATCCTGTGTAGCAACAGAGCCCCCAGTAAAGCCTGAGTTCAACTGTGGGACAAGACGTACTCCCAGCAGTAACCATAATCGTCTCAGTGATTCCTACCAAGAAAAGAGGGGATGTCCCAAGGAGGGCAGGCATATTAAGAGTAGACAGTTTGAGGGAGGGATGTGTGTGACTTGAGAGAGTTATCTGGGTGATATTTATCAACCCAGGTGTGGAGTGTGTATAGTAGTATAGTATCTTTAAAAAATGGCTTAGGGACTTCCCTGGTGGTCCAGTGGTTAAGAATCCACCTTGCAATGCAGGGGATGCAGGTTCGATCCCTGGTTGGGAACTGAGATCCCATATGCCGTGGAGCAGCTAGAGATTCGTGTGATGCAAAGTAGAGGTTAGGTGCACATCAGAATCACCCAGAGGGCTTGTGAAACTGTAGACTGATGGGCCGCACTCCCAGAGCTTCTGTTTCAGAAGATCTGAGACTCAAGAATCTGCATTCCTTATTAGACCGAAGTTGACGCTGATGCTGCAGAATCAGTCACCACACTTGGAGAATCACTGATTAGGAGATGGACTCCACAGCTTGGGTTTAAACACCACTCTGCCACTGCCTGGGCTTCCCAGGTGGTGCTAGTGGTAAAGAACCCACCTGCCAATGCGGGAGGCATAAGAGTTGCAGGTTCGATCCCTGGATCAAGAAGATTCCTGGAGGAGGGCATGGCAACCCACTCCAGTATTCTTCCCGGATGAATCCCATGGACAGCGGAGCCCGGTGGGCTGTGGTCCATGGGGTCACAAAGAGTCGGACATGACTGGAGCAACTGAGCACAGCACAGCTGCCATTTACTAGCAGCAGGTCTGTAGGAAGTTGCTTACCCCCCTGGGCTCAATGTTCTCATTTATAAAGTGAATGTAATAGCTTCATCTACCTCACAGAGTTATGATGAGACTGACTGTAAATAAATCATTTACAACAGTCATTGTACATAATAAATGCCATATGACAGTCTGTTATTTTATTATTATCCTTCTCTAAGTGTAGAGAAATGAAGAGAGATAAAAAAGAAAATTCAAATCAAGGCCTGGTGATAACTCGCAATAAAGCAGTAACATTGAAAACTCAGGGAGAGAGGTACCCATTTTGCATTTCTGCTTTTCTATGTATCACTCTCTAAATCACAATGATTAATGAGACTTGAGATTGGTTAAGGTCATTATAATTAGTCACCATGATTTTGAAAAATATACAGTGTGGAAAATTCTGACTGAGGCTGAATTCAAATGAATAGCTTCTCTTATTAATTGGACGTGGAACCACCTGCTAACAAAAGCATTACTGCCACCTGGTGGGGGCATACCAAAATTGTTGGCAAAAACACCAAGGAAAATTCAGCATCTTTAAGGCAACTTGCAAACCAGGAACTCCTTAAAGTTAGAATGTCACATATGGGAGAAAAGTAACAGTGGCTTAGATAGAAGGGTAAAGAAAGGACTTGTGTTTTTTAGTCCTGTTGTCGGTGATGATGGCGAGACCAAGGTTTGACCTACCTTGCTTCACCTTCTAGGCCAGCTCAGGGTTCCAGTCCTTCCCACCCAACAGGGAAAAATAGCCCTAACGGGAAAATATCCCTAATGCAAACCAGGGACTGGGGAGGGAGGGACTCGGAGCTGATGAAGAACACCCACCAGGATGAAGGAGGCCGACTGCCTGGCAGAGAGACTGTTTTCGGGAGAGAGGGTGGTCATGGCCCCTGCTGGCTGTCTTCAAGCAGCCTCTGACTGGAGTTTACTTGGAGCCCTAAGTGATGCTTTAATTAAGCAGGGGAAGGTGGTCTTCCTTTGGGGGGATGAGTTGCTTTCCCAGGAGGAACTGGGCCTCTGCTGACCTCCCATACTTGAACAGAGCCAGCCAATATGTCACAAAGCCCCTGGAATGCTCATCACAATGGCCTTGGAACATGGGAGCACTCAACTTTAGAGATAAGACACACCCAAGAACCAAGAGGACTAAACCTCCCAGTCACCCGGAAAAAACTGTAGTACTCACAGGATGTGTAATGGAGGCTGGGATCAGAAGACATGTAGACCAGTGTGTTGGGCTGATCAGGGAGGGCTTCCTGGAAGAGGCAAACCAGGAAGTCTTTCCATCTCGGGCTCTCCCTCTTCTGGGCCCCCTTCACTTGTTATCCCACCAGGCTAGTACAGAAACCTGGAAAGCACCTAGATTTAGGTCTCTTGAGTATAACTTTCAGAGATTCAGAATCAGAATGTCTGAGCTGGGGACATGGAGAACTGTATTTTGAAAAACTCCCTGGGTGATTCAGATTAGGTATTTGGATTGTAGCTTCAAGGGGTAGAGATCAGTTTCATTTATCTTTATGTCTAGAGCACTAAAGACAGTGCCCAAGTGACTGAACAAATAATTTAATTGAGGAGAAGAGTAAATGAAGCCCTTAGATCTCCTCTTACTTTCCTCTCTGTATATATTACAGAGGTTACTATACGTGCCTCATCCCCACTCCTTCCCTGAGTTCCTTTTGGCCAAGGTCAGTGTCTGGTCCTTGTGCTTTCCCCTCCCAGTGCCAGCCCCACCTCCTGGTGGTGCTCAGTATTTGCTGAATGGACCTGAGGAGCTGGCTTCTCTTGGCTCCAGCATCAGTTCTCCACCTTAAGCGTTGCTTGCATTCCTGCTCAGGTCTCAGCCATTAATGCCATCTGTCTCTAAAGCATCCTTAGTCATTAGGAGAGGATAGTAATTAGACCAACCAAATTGAAATCAGGAGCTTAGAGCTGGAGTGTGGACTCTGACCTCAAATTTGGATGTTCCCCCCTTCTGAGCCATGAATCCCCCAGCCATGAAATCAGAATACAGTCAGCCTCTGGCTTGCATGTCCTTATTAGCATAATGAATCAGCATCCATATGGAAGTCTTCAGTGGACACAATTCACTGTCTCATTTACTGTTACTGTTCTGCTCGCTTGTGGCACTGTAGGAGGCCTTTTAAATCAAAATGCTTTATTCTCTGCCTCTCTCCACTACTCCATGCCAACCTAGGAAAGCGTGACAGCCTCTTCCTCTGAATCTGTTGCCCCTAGGTCTTCAAGGAGCAGGAGGTGGGGCAGCTTTGAGTAGGGGAGGGGTGGAATAAGGACAGAGCAGCCTCTAACAGCAAGATACCTTCCTTCTGCGCCTTTCGAAGCAAATGTCTAGAGCGTTGGGCATGGCGAGGGCATTACTCACCATTTGGGATTATCTATGCCTCTGTTCCCCCACATCAACAGCGCCGATAACTGAGAATTAACTATGATTTTGCCTCGAGAAGCTGAGGATCAGGCAGGGAGCTGGAAAATCTGAGTGCTAAATCCGATATGGCTTCTAAAATGAACATGACGGGCATAGATCATCTACTGAACTTCCTTTCACCTCTGGCTCCTTATCTGCAAGCTGCAGATAATAACCCTTCCCCAATTAGCCAGCATAGCTTGGTCATATCACAAAAGCCTCATAGCAATTGCATGGAGACTTAATATTCAAACAGGACCCTGTGCTGAAGTGAGAGGGATTTTGAGCCCGGTTTCCCCTCTTTCTGACTCTTATAAGGTATTTTCATGTGTCAATGTCATTTTCTCTAGGGCTGAATGGTCCTTCCCATGTCCATTTATTTGCATGTAGCTCAGCTGGTAAAGAATCCATCTGCAGTGCGGGAGACCTGGGTTTGATGCCTGGGTCAGGAAGATCCCCTGGAGAAGGGAACAGCTACCCACTCCAGTATTCTGGCCTGGAGAATTCCATGGACTATATGGGGTTGCAAAGAGCCGGACGCAACTGAGTGACTTTCACTTTCCAAATTCTGTAGATTCTCCTGAGTTACACTCCCCACCTCCCTGGTGGGGGCCCACTTTTCTGCTTTAAATTCCCGTATGTGGGGATTCTTCGGGGCACAAGAATCCCAGGTTTTAAAATATTATTCTTGGTATTAGAGTGTGGGTAAAGGTTGGCAAGATGGAGCATTTGTTATTAGAGAAGCCCTGGGAGGGAGAAAACCTCCCAGTCCATCTTTGCTCTGCGGACTCTGATTGTCCAGGGGCTGCCAGGACAGTGGTGGGGAGGCAGACTCGGAAGAGAGAGTGGCTATGGGAATCTCTTGGTTATAACTTACCCCTCACCCCCACCAGAGCCTATAGATCTGTGCCTGTTCCACACTGCATATTTATTTGCTATTTGTAATGCCGATCTGGGTTTGATCCCTGGATTGGGAAGAGTCCCTGGAGGAAGGCATGGCAACCCTCTCCAGTATTCTTGCATGGAGAATCCCATGGACAGAGGAGCCTGGCGGGCTACAGTCCACAGGATCGCAAAGAATCGGACACGACTGAAGTGACTTAGCAGGCACACACGCAGTGCTGCTCTGTAGTACAGTTTTTCTGAACTTCTTAAATAGAAGACGTAGGCAAGGGAACCCCAATGATACTGAAACATGCCTCAGTTCCCTGTATGGAAATGGTGAGAGGTGCCTGGCGGAGTGACATACAGTGCTGATGCGATGAGAAGGCTCGTGGGCTTTGAAGCCAGAAAAACCCAGGTTCAGATCCTGACCCTGCCTCCCAGCCCCAATGTGAACTTGGCCCCACTTGTTGGGAGAGACCTTTTCGTTCGTGCTGTCTTTCCACCCCTGCTAGGCATGTAAGAGTGGGCCTTAGGCTTGGGGCACTCCCTTGCCAAGAGATAGGGAGCCCTTGCTGGCTATGCTGGACTTACTGCCTCGTGTAGGGTAGTCTTTCCCTGTTTAGATCTGGTGTGTGCTCCTTTGTTCTGCTTGAGTGTGTGCATCATATGGCACCTGGCCAATCCTGCTGCTGTATCTTCACCCGGCAGGGAGGGAAAGGGGGCTTTTCGGGGCCCCGGGGGACCGATGCCAGCTACTGAAGCTGGTCCTGCTCTGTCGCTTCTCTGAGTGAGTAAAGCACTCTTCCCTCCAGTGCCTGTGTGAGTGGTGTCTGTCTTGGTGACCCTGACACACTTGCAGACCACGGAGAAGGTTGACATTCTGGGCTGCTGGTGGCAGGCATTGCTGTGCTCTTTGCTCTCCTCCATGCAGTGGGACTCCCTCCACCCCAGAGGTGGTAACACGTGTCATTTGCTTGACACCATCTCTTAACCTTTCTGAGTCTCAGCATCATATGTCCTGAGGGGGGGAATGATAGCACCTCATGGAACAGGTAGGTATGAACCAGCATGTGTTGAGAGCTGAGCAGGGTCCAGGAGCCCAGGGCACAGGCATGGTTAGGAACCTCAGCATCACCATTAGTATTACCAATGCCCAGGAAACATCTGTGAAAATCTCTATGAACTAGACTTGAGTCAAGATGCCGCCGGCTTCCACCAGGCTTGCAAGAACATCAGTGCAAAAGTTCAAAGAGCTTGTGAGCCCGACAGTTCCTGTTTCTCTTCCTTTTTCCAGGAACCCGAGGACCACGGTTGCTATGAAAGCGGGGTGAGGCCCATATTAGAAACCAAGTTCACTCCAGTTCCCTTCATGTCAATGCAACATGACACGACTGAGAAATGAGATGCGCCGGGTCCCTGTAACAGTTATCAGGTAGCCTCCTTCAAAGGACACCTACCCGTGACTGTCTAGTCTGGGGCATGCTGCCTCTTGGTGTAAATCACATACATTCTGATTTGATTTCACTGCGAAGTGCCAACAACCTTTTATGCTAAAGCAGTGCTTTTCTCTTTGCCCCTCCCTGTGGGGAACCGGGATAAGTTTAGGTTTTCTGCAGCAGGTTTTTTGCCCTCGCCCCCATGGAGTGCGGTATTTCTGACAATGCTGGAGACAGCTGCACCTCATGTGTCAGTAGCGGGAGGGAAAGAGAGGGCTGGGGGTTGCGGGTGGAGACAGCTGTCTTCTGAGCGTGTGATGTTGGAATTCCCCAGAGCAATAGCCTGCCCAGCCACCTGAAGTCCCTGGAGCCAGTTGGGGTGTCCTGGGTTATTTGCTGCACTAGGGGCCAACCTCATAATCTTGGGGAGCCCTCCCTTGCTCTATCCTTGCCCTTAGTTAGTGAAGATGACACTGCTTGTCACTTTCAATCCAGCTGTCATGCACGCCAGGAATAACTCATAGGAGCAATTCTAGGTAGAAACCACCACAGTCAGCAAAGAAGAGGTGCTTTCAGCCCTGAGCAGCTGTCCCCACAAGCTCTCCCCTGCTCTGAAGGTGGTCTTGCTCCTTAGGGGGTCCTCATCATGGTTCTTCCTGACTCTTGCCCTCCAAGCCCTGGGGCCCCGCCAAGCACAGGACTCCGATTCTCAGTGAGAGGCTGCCTCTTTCATGCTGCGCTGTCTACTGCCCATTCAGTCCCCAGAAGCCCCTGTCTCATCTCTGGACATCCTGACCACGACTTCCTTTTAGAGGGCACCTGCTGTGTACTTCAGAGGAGGGGCTTTGTATATGTCATTGCCAACCTTGACCACCTGGTGAGGGCAACAGAAGCTACTTGCTTGGGATCGCCCAGCGAGTCGGGGGGGAGCTAGGAACCTCCATGCTCTACTTAGACTGGCTACCAGCCAGGCCAGCTCTGTGTCATGTCAAGCTGGCCCCCTTATCCTATGAGCAGAAGTGGGCATCTATGAACCCCTTGCTGGCCCAGGGGACCATGACCCGAGAGCCCAGGGGGGAGGAGGGAGCTTGCTCTAACTCCTCATCCAGGCTTTAGAATAGTTGTTCCGTCCAAATTCAGAGTGTGCAGTGTCGGGGGAGACAGTGGAGCAGTGCTACAACCTACATGTAAAGAGAATGGAAAAGAGTGAAATGGAGAGGAAAAAGGACAAGGAATTCCAGCAAACTCCAGGGACGGCTAATGGAGAGAGATGACATGGCTAATTACATCTCTGAAGGCTATCTGTTCCAAAATGAATTTTTAATGAAAAAATAATGCATTTCCCCTGCAACTGAAATCCAAGAAGAAAAGGAGTGGGCAGCGTCTCCCAGCGCAGGCAAGAGCCTCCGTGTGTCCAGTGGCGTCTCTGACCACTTGACCTGAATCCCTTCCCAGCATCATCACCCACAGAGTGATGCAAAGCAGGCACAAGAACCAGCAGTGGGAGCCTTGCACACACAGGGCTCCAGGGACAGCAGTGTGGACTGAGATCTGTACATCAAGCTCCATCACCTGTCAGAGCTGAGAGGGAGTTCTCTCCAGTAGTTCCAGGGGCCTTCTCTAGGCGGTGGTGGAGGTGTTCAGTCACTCCATCATGTCCGACTCTTTGCAACCTCATGAACTGCAGCATGCCATGCTTCCCTGTCCTTCACCATCTCCCAGAGTTTGCTCAAACTCATGTCCATTGAGTTGGTGATGCCATCCAACCATCTCATCCTCAGTCACCTCCTTCTCCTTCTGCCCTCAGTCTTTTCCAGCATCAGTGTCTTTTCCAATGAGTCAGTTCTTTGCATCAGGTGGCCAAAGTATTGGAGCTTCAGCAACAGTCCTTCCAATGAATATTCAAGACTGATTTCCTTTAGGATTGACTGGTTTGATCTCCTTGCAGTCCAAGGAACTCTCAAGAGTCTTCTCCAGCACAATTTGAAAGCATCAATTTTTTGGTGCTCAGCCTTCTTAATGGTCCAACTCTCACATCCGTACATGCCTAACTGGAAAAACCATAGCTTTGACTATACGGGCCTTTGTCAACAAAGTGATGGCTCTGCTTTTTATTTCCCCTGCCCACCCCCTCCTATTCTTCTCATCAAGAGTCATGGATCTGAAATCCATGGGTATAAAACTCCTTCTGTGAAATTAAGGTTTATCCATGGCTTTGTGAAGAAGTGAGCCCCATTCTCCCCTCTTTCTAAGACAGTCTGTAAGTGAGAATAGGGAGAGACGAGCACAAATTTTAGAGTCAAACAGTCTTAGGTTCAGATCCAAGTCTTACAACCTCTTTGCTGTGTGACCCAGGGCAAGTTATTTAATTTCTCAGGCTCAGTTTCCTCACCTGTAAAATGGGGAAATAGTAGCTACTTGGTATACTATTGTGAGGTTTAAATAATGTCTATATGGTGCTTAGCACAGTGTCCAGCACAGACTGAGCAGTTGTTTGTGTTATTATTTCTTCCAGAACACATCTGGGCTAACCTTGAACCTCCCAAGAAACTCTCTCCTGGGACCCCAGAGAAAGTTATTTAATTTCCCAGCTCAGTTCCCTCGCCTGAAAAATGGGGAAACAATAGCTACTTTATATACCCCAGCCTCAGTCAGCCGCTACCTAGCATGGCCACCTGGGCCGGGTATTAAGAACCACAGGGACGGCTAGGAGCACTGAGCTTGCTGCTGACCATTGACCACAGACAGGCTGTTTGGTCAGAGGCCCAGCTTGCCCTTTGGTGCAGAAGATGCAGCAAGGCTAGAGTTGGCAGGAGGCTTCTCCAGGGAAAAACGAGACCATGATGCTCGAAGGTCTACAGGTGCCCAGCCCATGTTACCCTCAGGGCAGACAGATCCCTATGTCAGTGCTCTATAGCCACACGCTCACCCCTCAGTGGGTTCACACCCCTGTCACTCATTCTACATGAGAGCTCCAAACTCATGCATAACACCCCTCAAATTCAGGAATGCACAAGTGCCCCTAAACTGCAGGACCACAGGCTTTAGTATCATTCTCCATGTAGTCACACCCAAACAGCCCCATCAAAGTGTGTGCAAACACACATATATTCTCCCCCTACCCCCAACACACACATCCACACATTTTCTGAAACACAGCATAATGTCAATCCAGGGCACCTCACCTCTACGCCAAACTTGCCGTCTAAAGTGTGTCCTGCAGATGATGGGATGGTAAAGCCTGCCGTGAGCACGTGTGTTTCTGAAAGGGAGGTAGGAAAACAGGCTTTTTATTGGTTTTATAGAAAAAGAGCTCCTTTAGAAGATCAAGTTCCCTCCCCGATCAAAGGCCAAATTGAAACCAGAAGACGGTTTGCTGAATTAATGAGCCCCCCCAGGTGACTTCCTCAGGTCTAGCACTGGTGCTGCCCTTGTGTTCATTAGCCACGATTACTGATGTTCTTTGGTCTACACGTGGAAAGGAGAAGAGACTGGGAAACTGCGTTGGCTTTAGGGGTCTTCTCTGGTAACCAGGCTGGCTGCGGTAGAACGGGGGCCTGAAGTTCAGTGATGCCAGGGCTCTCGTGAAAAGAAATGTAGAGGGCTTTAGTGAAAGTCACTCAGTCGTGTCCGACCCTTTGTGACCCCAAGAACTGTATAGTCCCTGGAATTCTCCAGGCCAGAATACTGGAGTGGGTAGCCTTTCCCTTCTCCAGGGGATCTTCTTAACCCAGGGATTGAACCCAGGTCTCTCGCATTGGAGGCAGATTCTTTACCAGCTAAACCACAAGTCTTTAGCTGGACAGAAAATGTGGGGGCCAGCACTCCAGTGGTGGTATTGTTGGAAGCAGAAAGAGACAGCATTTGAGAATGAACTTCCATGTGAAGCAAGGTCATGAAAGGAAAAGAAATTCTAAATTGGGGGTTCTCCAGTTTCACTCCATCTTAGTCTTCTTCATGCTGATCCTTTAGTAATATAGGTCGAGTAACCCATGGCTTCAAATTCAACCTCGTTTACAAGAGGTTTTGCTACTAGAGATTACAAAGACTGGAAAAGTAAGGCGGGAAAGAATTGTGTTATCATGGACACATGCAAAATTAGGACTTTCAGGAAGGTATGCATGTGTGTCAAATTTGATAAAATCTCATTTTACATGTTTTTTATACTTTCATAAAGTGTGTACTACAGAGTACATGCACGTGTGTGTATGCGTGTGCACACAAACACACACCCACTCTCAGGTACACACAGTGGGCAGGGTGGCCGGGCTGGCACAGCTGGGCCTAACCAATCCTGGCAGCAGATCACAGGTGGTTCCCGTTCCAGAGAGAGCCCGAGCTGCAGAGGCCAGTGAGGGGCGGTGGGCCAAGGGCTGACTCTGGGGACTTCCTGGAGGGCAAAACCAGAGGACCCCAGGTGTCCAGAGTGATGGGAGGGGGCATGCCATGCTGGGGCCTGGGGAGGTGAAGGAGGTGGCTGAAGGCCGAGTCCTGGAGGCAGAGAGGAGATCCTGACACACATCAGCACCTCACAGAGCAGGGAGGTCGAAAGTATTCCTTTCCCACCTGTTTTTTCTGGAACAGTTTTATCCCCCAGACCCTGGGAGACTGAGAGCGCTGCTGGCTCTGACCTCATGAGTAGGTCCGTGACTGTTCTAGGGACCAGACACAGGAGGCTTATTACTGGGATTCTCAGCAGGAGGCGTCTGGCTGGTGCCTAAGCCATGGCAGCTCGTGGGTCCTGCTTGGAGGTCCAGGTCTCCTGCGGTCTCGGTCCTCTGTCTTTGGGGCCTGCTCTTGGGGGTGGGAGGTGGGGAAGAACACGAGTAGAGAATCTTAATTCTTCTGTGTGTGCAACTGTTTCCCTTGCCCAGCTGGGGAGGGGCTGTACCTGTGTGGGGTAAGCTGGCGTTCAGGGCAGAAGAGGCTTACCAGCCCTAACCTAAGTCACCACTCTGGTGGGATTATAAGCATGGGGGGGGTTCCTCCTCCCACCGCCTGCTCCTCCCCTGTCCCGTGCCCCCTTCTCTTCTTCCTCCAGCATTCCAGGGACACAGCCTGCAGACTTCTCTGCTTTCTGTAGTCCTCGAGCAGCTGGGGGCAGCTGTTATAGGAATTGTTCCTCCCCTTCATGAGCAGAACCCACGGACTCATCTTTCCAGTGATAGGATTATACAGAAAAACGTTTGGCCAAGGACTTGGAGGCAGTCAGAGTTATGAGGGCAGTTCTGTGACAGGATCTGAGAAAGACGATTCTACCATCTGAACCTGAATGGAACCCTGGCCTGGGCACAGGCTGGTCTTGATCCCAGAGTTGTAAACTGAAAGCTGAAAAAACACTTACAGCAACTCTGCTTCATAGATAGAGAAATTAAGCTCCAGAGTGGGGAAGTAACTTGCTCAAGGTCACACAGCAAATCAAAGACAGACTTGTAAGCAGAATCCAGTCTCCTGCCTCCTGTCTTCGTGTCTTTAGATCTCAGCAAAATGTGATGTTTTAAAGCCAGGCTTTGAACAAAAGAAGGGGGACGTGCAGGTGAGGAGGGACCCTGATGAAACTTTAATGAAGGAGTCGAGGAAGCTCTCACTTTCTGCGGTGGAGGCGTTCTTTTTCCTCCTCCTCCCCTCTGAGGTCGGGCTAGGTGAAGGCCAGAAAGTGCCAGGTTCCTCTCATCCCGGGGGGTGGATAAGGAGTTGAGGGGAAGCAGCAGGCCTGGGTCAGGCATCACCTGCTACTCTGGTCTCGGCCGGAGTAGCAGCGGCTGCAGAAGCTCGTGGTGCCACCGCACAGAGAAGCTGCGATGAGGATTGATCTTCCTGCTGCTTCAAAGAGGATGGAAGCCGTCCCTGTCATGACTGTCGATCAAAGTCTCTGCAGAGGATGTTTTGCGTGCCCTCCCCTCCCCTGCTTCAGGCCGTTGGAGCAGAAGTCCCACTCCTTCTCATCATGCTGAGGCCTTCCTCCAAGTCTCCCTGCAAACTAGAGAGAAGTCCTCCAGCTAGAATCCCACAGCAGCTACCAGAAGCCAGGCGTCCAAATTCTCCATTCAACCTTTTCTCCAGGCAGCTCAGCCCAAGGTCGTGACCCAGTCTATGGAAACTGATACTAGCCTCATTGTACAGAGGACAAATTGAGGCCTAGAGAGGTTAAGTGACTTGTCCAGAGCCACAGGCTAGTTAACCTTTGGGAAACCACGATTATTATGGAGTTACATGGCCCTTGTCCTCAGAAAGTCCCCTGTCTGGTGGCAGAGGCACGTTCCTGCCTCTGGAGCCGGTTCACTTAGCATGTGTAGACTCCAGAAAGACTGTGAAAATAACCTCTGTGAAAAAGGAGGGATAAGCCTACTTCTAAAATGTCTTATTTTAGGCATCTGGAAACGTCCAGATTCTTTACTTTTACTTTGCCTCTTTTCCAGGACAGAACACAGATTTTTCCTTCCCCAGCCCCACCATCCCCCAATCTATATCCAACTGCCTCTATCTGCAAATATGCGCCTTATGTGTGAAAATCCTTAAATGCTTATCTATTAAATACAGTGCCAATTCCAAATTCCTTAGCCTGGCCTTCAAGGTTCTGAAGAACTTTGAGAGCCATGTGGCCTGTGGTTAAGAACTAGCTTGCCGGCTCCTCAGACTCCTAGATTTTGACCCATGTATTATTTAGCAAGCAGTGTGTTGCTTAATTTCTAGTGTTTGGGGGATTTTCCAGATATTCTCATTTTTGTTTCTTTTCTTTTATTAAGTTCCAAGTTTTCTTCCGGTATAATTTCTTTCTTTCTTTCTTTTGGGAGAGGGCCTTACCATCTGGCTTGTGTCCCTTCACCAGGGACTGAACCTGGGTTGCTGCAGTGGAAGTGCTGAATTCTAACCACTGGACTGCCAGGGAATTCCTTCATTTCTCTCTCTTAAAGAACTTCCTCTTACATTTCATTTAGAGCTGGTGTGCTGGCAATTAATCTTGGTTTTCCTTCAACTAAAAATGTCTTACTTTGCCTTTAAAAAACATTTTTACTGAATATAGAATTCTGGGTTGACAGTTCTTTTGTTTCAGTACTTTAGAGATGGGGTTCCACTATCTCCTGGTCTCCGTGTCTTCTGATAAGAAATCTGTAGTCTTTTTAATTATGTTCCCTCCTGGTGGCTTATTCGGTAAAGCATCTGCCTGCAGTGCGGGAGACCTGGGTTCGATCCCTGGGTTGGGAAGATCTCCTGGAGAAGGAAATGGCAACCCACTCCAGTACTCTTGCCTGGGAAATTCCATGGATGGAGGAGCCTGGTAGGCTACAGTCCATGGGATTGCAAAGAGTGGGACACGACTGAGCGACTTCACTTTCTTTTATGTGTAATGTATTGCTTTCCTCTGGCTTTTTAAAAAATATTTTCTTTTTCTTTTTTTTTTTTTTAGCAGTTTGATTAAGATGTATTTGAATCAGGTTTTCTTTGAATTTGTCTTTCTTTTGGGGTTTGCTGAGCTGTTTAAATCTATAAATTTATGTCTTTTCACCAAATTTGGAAAATGTTCAATCATAATTTCTTCAACATTTTTCTGCACCAAGCCTTTGCTCCAGTCTGTCTGAGACACCAAAGATAGGAATGTTAGAGATTTTGCTCTTATCCTATAAATCCCCAAAACTCTATTTATCTTTTTCCCAATTTTTTTCTGTTTTTCCGATTCAATAATTTCTACTAATCTATCTTCAAGTTCGCTGACTCTTTCCTCTTCATCTCCATTTTGCCATTGAGCTCATGGAGTGAATTTTTTATTTTGGTTAATGAATCTTCAGTTATAAAGTTTTCTTTTGGTACTTTTTTATAGGTTTCATTTCCTTCTAAGAGTTTCTATCTTTCCATTCATTTCAAGATCATTCCTCCTCACTTCATGAACTAGAGTTGTAACATATATGATATGTTTTATATGATATATGCTTTATATGATATATGCTATGTGATATAACAGCCTTCATGTGATAATTCCATCATCTGGATCATCTTGAGGCCAACGTCTGCTAATTATCTTTTCCTTTGAGAGTAGCTGAGATTTTCCTAGTTCCTTGTATGTGGAGTTATTTGGGGGTGTTTTGAATGTGATATAATATTATATAATCAATCCTATTTATTTTAGACCCCAAGTCCTGACCTGCCTTCTGCTTTGGGTCAGTTCTGAGAATGCACAGCTCAAGAGTGAGTCCAGGACTTTATACACAGTTTTAAGAGAGCTTCTTTTCCAGCTCTCCATGATTGACCTCATCCTCTATGGCTCCTAGAAGCCCTTTTCCTGATCCTCGGGCTGGAGACCTGGGCTTTTAGCCTCTTCATGTTGTCACACACTTCCCCTGACTGTGTTCACTTTCTGGGTAAAGCAAGATACGAGAGAGAAGAATTAACAGACTCTCCCCCATATTCCCCAGAAGGGCCCCTTTACTCAGTTTCTCCAGCTAGAGAGAAGGATTTCCTCTCAGAGTTTAAGGTCTTGCGCCACCAACACTGCAGGAGTATAACCTCAAGACCAGGGCTTTCCTCACATCTCTCTCTGGACAGTAAATGGGAAAAAGTGGAGATTCTGCACCCCCATCCCATTTGCCATCCTGCAGGGTCCCTCTCCCCAATCCTCTGGTAAGAGAAAGAGGGTTTTCCTGGCGTTCTTTCTGTTTGTGCCACTGCACAATCTGGGGATCATGCTTTCTAGAGTCTAAGCTGGGAAATGGTGGAGGAAAAAATACTTAAGAAACTTATTTCCGTATTGGTCATTTTTTGAGTGTTTATTTCCCTCTCCAATCCACCTTCTATCATTTATTTTTCAGAGTCCTTAGGCAGTGTTGTATGTACCTTTTCCAGGGTTTTTATTTATAATCAATGGGAGTGGGAAAACGAAGGATGTTTATTCTATCTTAGCTGTAACCAGAAGCCTGTAGACACGTAGTTTTACATGAAAGGTATGGGAGACTCTAACGAATTTTGCAAAAGTACTGCAAAATTTAAAAGAATGTGAAAGTCACTGTATTTATAAATTTAATTTGTCAGACTCACAACAGCTTTACGAGTACCAGATACTTGTTCAATTAGACATTTAAGTTACTTAGGAAAATCAAATATATTAAATGTTCCTATGTAGTTGAAATTGTTTAAGGAAATTTAATTAAGTTGTAAATGGCACTGATTGTTTAAGAGTTTAGTTTTTCCAACTTGAGTTAATCAAACTTTAATTGAAGAAAAAGTGAAGGTCTTGTGCTGATTACATTTATAAATAGAATAAGATCAGTAAGTGGAACTTAATCCTGAAGAAAAGCTTTGCTTTCAAATGTGTGTCCTTAGTAAATTGAATTTTAATTTTTAAAAGGCAACTGTAAATAGTATTTTTGTGTGCACAACCTCCCCTCTTGGTTCGGTTCAGTTCAGTCGCTCAGTCGTGTCCGACTCTTTGCAACCCCATGGACAGCAGCACACCAGCCCTCCCTGTCCATCAGCTCCTCCTGGAGCTTACTCAAACTCATGTCCATCAAGTTGGTGATGCCATCCAATAACCTCATCCTCTGTTGTCCCCTTCTCCTCCCGCCTTCAATCTTCCCCAGCATCAAGGTCTTTTCCAAGGAGTCAGTTCTTAGCATCAGGTGGCCAAAGTATTGGAGTTTCAGCTTCAGCATCAGTCCTTCCAATGAATATTCAGGACTGATTTCCTTGAGAATGGACTGGTTGGATCTCCTTGCAGTCCAGGGGACTCTCAAGAGTCTTCTCCAACATCACAGTTCAAAAGCATCAATTCTTCGGCACTCAGCTTTCTTTATAGTCCAACTCTCACATCCATACATGACACTGGAAAAACCATAGCCTTGACTAGATGGACCTTTGTTGGCAAAGTAATGTCTCTGCTTTTAAATATGCTGTCTAGGTTGGTCATAACTTTTCTTCCAAGGAGCAAGTGTCTTTTAATTTCATGGCTGCAGTCACCATCTGCAGTGATTTTGGAGCCCAAAAAAATAAAGTCAACCACTGTTTCCCCATCTATTTGCCATGAAGTGATGGGACCAGATGCCATGATCTTCGTTTTCTGAATGTTGAGCTTTAAGCCAACTTTTTCACTCTCCTCTTTCACTTTCATCAAGAGGCTCTTTAGCTCCTCTTCACTTTCTGCCATAAGGGTGGTGTCATCTGCATATCTGAGGTGATTGATATTTCTCCCGGCAATCTTGATTCCAGCTTGTGCTTCTTCCAGCCCAGCATTTCTCATGATGTACTCTGCATAGAAGTTAAATAAGCAGGGTGACCATATACAGCCTTGACGTACTCCTTTCCTGATTTGGAACCAGTCTGTTGTTCCATGTCCAGTTCTAACTGTTGCTTCTTGACCTGCATACAGATTTCTCAGGAGGCAGGTCAGGTGGTCTGGTATTCCCATCCCTTGAAGAATTTTCCACAGTTTGTTGTGATCCACACAGTCACTCTGCACATACACTAAAAATCAGTGATGGGGGATCACCTCTTCCAGAGATGACCATGTCACTCTCAGACCACTCTCACTGTTGGTAAAATGTCTTTCTTTTCACCTGAAATCTTGGGGTAGTGTGGACTGAACAACTTTGAGAGATTGACTGGCATGTTACTTTACTCCTTGGAGACTCAGTTTTCTTATCTGCAAAATGGAAAAGAACTGACCTCTAAGGTCTGTTTTAAGATCCAATAAGATGGTGCATGCGAAGTGCTTGTGTGTGTAAGTGTATGTAAAATGCTCAGCATAGAAACTGTAGCAGTTGGAGCAGAAGCAGAAGTAACAGTAAAGCTATTGCTGTTGCTGGTGGTGTGCTCTGAACCAGTTCCCAGAGGTGCCAGGCCCTGGCACTGGGAGAGGCAATGAGAAAACCAAACTGAAATGGTGGTTGGCGGTAGGGCTCTCGCTCCTGTCCTGCTTGCACGGCGGTTCCCTCCTTGGCCCAGAGCTCCTGACAGTGCAGGCAGCTGTCTGGTGTTGCCAGATAGTGGCTGAAAGATGCAGAGCTTTGCAGAGAGACCCATATTCAGACCCAGGCTCTGCCCTTCCCCCTGGGTGGTGTGGAAAAGATCCCCAGGCTCTAAAAAAACAAGCCTCCGTTCCTTCCCCTATCCATGGAGGTGAGGATCATGAACCCAGTGGGTAGATCTGAGTCTTAAATGAGGCCCTGTGCAGTGTCCAGCTTAGTACCTAGCATGAGCACATATACAGGGCTTACCGTGTATCTCCGCAGTGTGAATTTTATTCCAAAATGGGTTCTTTTGCTCCTGGTAATCCAGTTGTCTGCACTGACCCAAGTTATCTGGCTATCTTGTCTACAATGATCCAGCTTATTTGGTTATTTTGTCTACACTGACTCAGCTGAGGAGCAGAAGGCCAGGTCCTAGTCCTAGACCTCGATACAGGTCAAACCCCTTCTTCTCCCTGGGACTCAGATTTCCAGTCTCTAGATTGGGTATAATCCCATTTTGGGGCCACTGGACCGGCATAGCTGAAATGGCCTATGGATGTGGAGGGCTTAGTTCTGAGGGGCGGTTTGCCCTGACAGACCTAGGAGATCTGTGGACAGAGCAGGATTCCCTGGCCCCTTCTCACTACCACCGGAAGTTGTGCCTCTGAGGGCTGATAGTCAGCTTCCGTTATGATCAGGCCTGAGGGCAGAAGCAGGCAGCCATCTGCAGGCCTGTGTTCTGGGTCATTCATTCATTAGTCCAGTGCCCACTCCTTCACAGAAAAGGCAGAAGGGAAGCTCCTGGGCGCCAGTGCCATCCTGCCTCTGCTCGAATCCCCTTGCAGCCACTGCTGGCTCCCCTGCAGCTGGACTCCTGTGTCTGGGGGTCTGTTCCTTAGCACTGCCATGGGTGGCCTCCCAAGGAGTTTTGTGTGCCTGCCTTTGAGTCTTGCAACCTCAATCAGCCATGCCCAGGCTCACTGCAGCAGCAGTCATGTCCTTCAAGGTCAACTCAGGCCCTTCCCTTCTGCCAGGAAGCCCTCTTGGCTCATCCAGCCCATGCCACCCTATCCCTTTCCTGGAGCGTCTGAGGCCCACCCTTTAGCTCCTGCTCATACTCTGTCCTGCCCTGGCCTCTCCCTGTTCTTTAGGAGGCTCTGTCACCTCGTCAACGCCCTAGGTGGGAGTTTCAGGAGGGAAAGCCCAGAACACCTTCTCTTCCTCCATGACAGCCCTACTCTGGGATGGGCCCAGAGGGGCTCTGAAGCTGTTGACTGATTGGGTGAGGGGCTGAGGCCAGCTCCTGGCTGTGTTCCTCAAAGTATAGGCTGCAAAGAGGGTCTTGAGCCCCCACAGTGAGACCCAACACTCCTTGGGGACCAATCTCTGGTCTTAATAATGAGAACATCTTCCATATATATAGGGTCTCATGGATTCAGAAGGTTTTTTTCATCCCTGCAGCCATTTGATGGAGTGAGTTTGATGACCTCTGCCAGGAAAAGAGACATTCAGGTATAGAAAAGAAAAGCTGGATCTCCCAAGGGTGAGAGGTGCTAAGGCAGCTGCCCTGGCTAGAACCTCAGGTTTTGTTTGACTTTCAGGCTCTTAATCTCTGTCTCTGACTTGCATGAGGTGAGGTGGGAGGTGGTACAGAAGTGAGTGAGCGCCTGCCTGCAGCCTTTCTGTGCTTCCTTCAAGCCTTCTCTGCTGGAGAGAGGGCAGACCAGGAAGGAGGTGAGCAGAGAACCAAAGCTGGGGATTCTGCCTCGCATCAGCCCCCATCACAGTATCTGAAAGTCATGAGGGTGGGGTGGATGTGAGTATAGGCCTGGCGTCCCTCCACACTGCTCTCCCAGCCCTGGACACGGGAACCCCATGAATTCCTTACCCAGGCTCCTTCCTGGTATCCCAAGGGGCACAGATCTGAGTGTCTCTAGAATGAGGTGGAGGTGAGGTTGGAGAAAGCAATGATCTCAGCTAGAGACTGCGATCTAGCTCAGAGGGCCCTGCCTCCTCCCTTCCTGCACTGTATCCCAGCAAGATTTGCTGTCTGAAATCTCTCGTCCTTGTTTTCAATAAGCTGACCTAGAAGGGTCTTCCCCTTTCTGGATAATTTTTCTCTGGTTCATCTTCTTCCTTTCTCTTCTTTTCACCTGACTCTAGCACAGCCTGTCAGCATTCCTTCCCACTGGCCCAGCAGAAGCTGCCAGGAGATGAGCGCGCATGTGTGTGTGTGTGTCTGTGTGTACGTGTCCCTGTGTGTATTTCCTAAAGACAGGCCAGGACTCCCCTGTCAGACGGGCAGGGACCCAGACTTGCCCAGCAGAGCTTGCAGGAGAGATGACCCCCAACACCAAGCTCACTGGCAGGCTCAGGAAGTGAAGGCTGCTGGCAGTCAAAAAAAGCCAGGTCAACTCAGTAGCCACCTTCCAAAGGTTTGGCCAGGGCTGCCGGCAGGCGGGGAGATCTGATGCTGAACTTAGGGCCAGTAGGGAGTGGTGGAAGGAACCAGACCAGAGCTGGCAGCTAGAGGACTAGACACATGGACGAGTGTCACAGATGCTGAGCATTGGCAGGGAGTGTGGAGAAGGGTCGGCACAGCCCCTCATTATACACATGGGGAACCTGAGGCTCAGAGGGGTCAGGGCTTGGCCAGGTGTCACAGAGCAAGGTTGTTCAGTCACCCAGTCATGTTCAACTCTTTGCGACCCCATGAACTGCCGTGTGCCAGGCCTCCCTGTTCCTCACCATCTCCTGGAGTTTGCCCAAGTTCATGTTCATTGTGTCAGTGATGCTGTCCAGCTGTCTCATCCTCTGATGCCCTCTTCTCCTTCTGCCCTCGATCTTTCCCAGGATCAGGGACTTTTCCAATGAGTCATCTGTTTGCATCAGATGACCAAAAAACCAGAGCTTCAGCTTCAGCATCAGTCCTTCCAGTGAATATTCAGGGTTGGTATCTCTTAAGACTGATTGGTTTGATGATCTTGCTGAGGAGCAAGGTAAGCACTGAAAATAGATCTTTGGGATTTTTTTTTTTTAATTTTATTGAAGTATAGTTGATTTGCAATGTCGTATTTAATTTCTGTTATACAACAAAGTGACTCAGTTATAGATACACACACATATATTCGGTTTCATATTCTTTTCTGTTACGGTTTATCACAAGATATTGAATAGAGCTCCTTGCGCTGTATAGTAGTAGCACCTTGTTGTTCATTCTGTATAGAATAGTTTACATTTGCTAATCGCAAACTCCCAGCACTTCCGTCCTGCAGTCTCCACCCACTTGGCAACCACAGTCTGTTCTCTATATCTGGGTCTGGTTTGTTTCACAGGTAGATTCATTTCTGTCATATTTTAGATTCCACGTATAAGTGATATCATATGGTGTTTGTCTTTCTCTTTCTGACTTGCTTCGTTTAGGCTGACAATCTCTGGGTCTATCCATGTTGCTGCAAATGGCCTTATTTCATCCTTTTTTAATGGCCAGGTAATATTCCATTGTATGTATATTTATACCACATCATTATCTGTTTATCTGTTGATGGACATTTAGGTTGCTTCCGTGTCTTGGCTGTTGTGAGCAGTGCTGCTGTGAACATAGGGATGCATGCATCTTTTTGAATTATAGTTCTGTCTCAATATATGCCTAGGAATAGGATTGCTGGATGATATGGCAACTCTGTTTTCAGTTTTTTTAGGAACCTGTATACTATTTTCCGTAGTGGCTGCACCAGTTTACATCCTTACCAACAGTGTAAGAAGGTTCACATTTCTCCACACCCTTTCCAGCAATTATTATTAATGATGGTCATTCTGACCAGTGTGAGGTGGTGCCTCACTGTTTGATTTGCATTTCTCTAATAATTAGCCTTTTCATGCTATTCATGGGGTTCTCAAGGCAAGAATACTGAAGTGGCTTGCCATTCCCTTCTTCACAATAAACTGTGGAAAATTCTGAAAGAGATGGGAATACCAGACCACCTAACCTGCCTCTTGAGAAATCTGTATGCAGCTCAGGAAGCAACAGTTAGAACTGGACATGGAACAACAGACTGGTTCCAAATAGGAAAAGGAGTACATCAAGGCTGTATATTGTCACCCTGCTTATTTAACTTCTATGCAGAGTACATCATGAGAAACGCTGGACTGGAAGAAACACAAGCTGGAATCAAGATTGCCGGGAGAAATATCAATCACCTCAGATATGCAGATGACACCACCCTTATGGCAGAAAATGAAGAGGAGCTAAAAAGCCTCTTGATGAAAGTGAAAGAGGAGAGTGAAAAAGTTGGCTTAAAGCTCGACATTCAGAAAACAAACATGGCATCTGGTCCCATCACTTCATGGGAAACAGATGGGGAAACAGTAGAAACAGTGTCAGACTTTATTTTTTGGGGCTCCAAAATCACTGCAGATGGTGACTGCAGCCATGAAATTAAAAGACCCTTACTCCTTGGAAGAAAAGTTATGACCAACCTAGATAGCATATTCAAAAGCAGAGACATTACTTTGTCAACTAAGGTCCATCTAGTCAAGGCTATGGTTTTTCCTGTGGTCATGTATGGATGTGAGAGTTGGACTGTGAAGAAGGCTGAGCGCCGAAGAATTGATGCTTTTGAACTGTGGTGTTGGAGAAGACTCTTGAGAGTCCCTTGGACTGCAAGGAGATCCAACCAGTCCATTCTGAAGGAGATTAACCCTGGGATTTCTTTGGAAGGAATGATGCTAAAGCTGAAGCTCCAGTACTTTGGCCACCTCATGCAAAGAGTTGACTCATTGGAAAAGACTCTGATGCTGGGAGGGATTGGGGGCAGGAGGAGAAGGGGCCGACAGAGGGTGAGATGGCTGGATGGCATCACGGACTCGATGGATGTGAGTCTGAGTGAACTCCAGGAGATGGTGATGGACAGGGAGGCCTGGCGTGCTGCGATTCATGGGGTCGCAAAGAGTTGGACACGACTGAGCAATTGAACTGAGCTGAATAATTAGCAGTGACGAGCAACTTTTCATGTGCCTATTTGTCTGTGTTTTTGTCTTCTTTGGAGAAATGTCTTTTTAGGTCTTCTGCCTATTTGAAAATAGGTCTTTGGATTTCAGGTTTGTTTTTTTGTTTGTTTCTTTTACAATGCATCATGCCACATTGTTCAAAAATCAAAAGCTGGAAAGTGTATTCATCTCTATTTGCTGCCCCCTTCCCAGATGCTTCTTAGTATCAGAAACTCTGATGAGCCTCTGTGAGATCTAGGAGTCCTGGAGGCCTGCTCCTTCTGTGGCCGGGCAGGACCTACTTACTATTCAGAAACTAGCAGAGCTCCAATGAGTGAATGGCTGTGCCACAGTAAAGCTAAGGCAGACTACAGTGGGATGTGGGGAGGGGCAGAAAAGGAGAGAATTTTACTCATCTACACCTTGTGCTGTTCCTAAAAGGTTTAAGGTGGCTAGGAGGCTGTGTATCCATAAAGCTCTCTAGAGTATGACCTGACCTTGAAGGAAAAACAGGATACAAAGAGGACAAGACAGAACACGCATTCTAGGAGGAGGGAATAGGTTGTGTAGAGATATAGTAAATGTGTGAGGCCTCACGAAGCCCAAGGTGGCTGGAAATGTGAGGGCAGTGGGAAATGCCGAAGGAAAGGGGGACTCTACTCAGACTCCCTAATAACCAGCCCACTGTGGGCACTATTATGGATAAACTCATATCTTCCTAGGCTGATCTCCTTAGCCTCAGTCACTGTATAATCTCAATAATGCTGTGTAACAAACCCTTGGAATTCAGTGTTTTGAAATAATAAGCATTTAAGTTACTATTCTGTGGGTCAGCAATTTAGGCTGGGCTCTGCTGAGTGGTTCTTCAGGTCTCAGTTGGGCTCACTCACATGTCTGGAGGTTGGCTGGCCACCGACTGCCCTAGACTAGCCTTGGCTGGGGTGACTATGATGACTTGGCTCTGCTCCACGTTTCTCATCCTCCAGTAGGCTAGTGGGGGGTGTGTTGTCATGGTGATGGCAGAGCACAAGAAGGCAGGCTCTGGTGTCAAAGCACATTTCAAGCCTGCTGGCATCCCGTAGGCCCAGGCAAGTCATGGCTGTTCTCAGGGGCAGGGGAGGATAGGGAAGAGCAATGCAGAATAACACAATAAAGGGCATGGACACAGTGTGGCGGTAAAGCACTGGGGCTGTGAATGTGATCCACCATAGTCATTTTCTGTCCAGCCTCGCTTGGTGCAAGTATCCACACCTGCATCCTTGGACAGGAGCAGAGCAAGCCTCCAGGACCTAGTTCAAATCCTGCCTTCTCAGGGGAACACTCCGTGATGGCTTAGCTCTCAACTTCTTGGTCCTCTGAGGGCTCAGGTAGGGGTGTGTGTGTGTGTGCATGTGTGTGTGTGTGTGTGTGTTGTGTTGTCACCTCAGTGAGATGACTGGATCTAGTGAGTGGCTGCCTGCTGTTTTTATTTTTTAATCATCCCACCATGCTGGGCTGTGGAGCACAGAGGTGAATCAGAGATACCCTCTGCCCTCCAAGATGCCCAGTTCTCTGAAGGAGACACTCCTTCCAGCAGTGACAACCCAGCAAGGACCAAGACACAAGACTGTGGGGCACAAAGAGAGACCAGGGGCATTACTGGGCCTAACCTGGTGGCTAGGAAAGGCTTCCTGAAGAAGGTAGAGCTTCAGTGGCGTCTAGAAGCAGACTAGAAGGACTAGAAGCAGGCCAGTAGCTCTAGGCAGATCCGGGAGAATCTGTCCTGTGCAGAGGGCATAGCACGGGAGAGAGCCGGAGGGAGCAGGTGGGTGTGTTTGGGGAATGGCCGTGGCTGTGTGAAGCTGAACCCAGGGAGGTATGTTGGGGAGTGTGTGGATGGGCCTGGAGAGGTTACAGGGACCCTGTCACTGTACCGTGGGTGTTGGTGCAGGATGAGGGTGGTCATGAAGCTCAGCTGGAAAGCTGGCCCTGAAGTGGATGGGGCAGAACAGAGGCTGAACGAGCATATACTTAGCAGTCCAGGGGTCACGTGAGGAATGTCTGATCCGAGCAGAGGTAGTAGAACCAAAGAAGAGGCGGTGGTTTAGAATCTGTTGGGCTTGGTGGCCTGAGTCATCTTTGGCCCGGAATTTAGGGGCTGGGACCCCCTACAGCTCCAGAGACTGCCCACTGGTTAGAAGTCATTGGAACTAGGCGAGGGTGGCTTGGGAACCAGGGCCCCCCAGAGGTCAGGGCTCTAGCCTCCTGGGCTGGGCCTGGGCTGCTGACAGGTTTCAGGGCCCTGCCTCTGCACAGCACCCACCCAGGGGCCCCGGCCTTCCTCTGGAGCAGCTTGGCACAGCCCGTCCTCCCCACCCCTGCTTCTTCATTGGGCGCATCCTGCCGGGACAGCACTGCTGACCAAGAGCAGAGGAGTCTTGGAAAAGCCACCAAAGAAAGGGGGTGTCAGAGCAACTTCCCAGACCTGCTTCAGACACCTCACTCGTGCCCCAGGCCTGAGGGGACTGATTGACAACCAAGGAGGACCCAGGTTCCATGTCCACTCCGTGGGGAGCTTTCAAAGACAGCCCTGGACGGCCAACCTCCTGTTTTCCACCAGAAGTGGAAGTCTCAGCCCCCCTGGGAGCCTTTGGCGCCTTCTCCCCTTACCTTTGGCTGATATTGGCTCAAGGAGCACCCCTTCCTCCCCCACGGTGTCCTCTGGCTCCTGGGCTCCCTTTGAGAACTTGTCAAATGTGTCACTAACTGTACCCCGCTGGCCCAGAGCAAGGGCTTCTCTGCCAGAGCCTGAGACTGGCTCAGCGTGCAGGTGGCCCAGACTGCTAAGGGCAGTGAGGCCCCTGGATCTCAAATTAAGAATTCCCTGGGGAAGAACCATGTTCTGTTGAAGTCTTTTCTTTCCTTCTTTTATTTATCATCAGGAGCTGGGCTTTGGAACAAGCTCAGGCTGCAGAATCAGGAAGCCTGGGTTCCTATCATTTGATTTTCGGAACTTCTTTGGGCTTCAGTTCCTTCAGCTCTAAAATGGTGCTAATAAACCTCAAAGGCTGGTCTGTGAATCCCTTGGCACATCATAGGTGGTAATTTTTTAAAAAATTCATTAATTCAATAATGTGCATAAGAAGTTATCATACCCCCTCAATTCCTAGTACATGGGGAAGCCCCAGAAGGGAGAAATCCTTGAGGGGAAGGACCTTGGAGAGTTCACAGGTGTATCCTGTTAAATGTCCCTGCCCCACACCCTGCATCAAAGGAGACAGATCAGGATAAATCCAGCCAGCAGGTCCCAGGGTTGGAGACCTGGGACCAGGTCAGGCTTCCGAGGCTGGGGCAGGAGATGGTGGCAGGAGGTGATCAGGATGGGTGGCAGATGGGTGATCAGGAGGGGAGAAGCAAGCTGGGCCTAGCATTTTGAAAGGCAGAGCGGACAGAGATAAGACATCCTCATAAATCCAGTGTGGTACTGATCAGGGGCCCTTTAGAGGACCTTCTCCCCTGGAAGGAAGAGACTTTGATCTATGAATACTTGGTCTCTTGGCTGACAAGGTCATGTCCTATTGGTCTGGCCAGGGAGATCGAGCAATCCTACTTTGCAGGCCCTGGGCCAGGTCTGCTCAGGCCCAGGATAGTGGGGCAGCATGGCCTTGCGCCTCTTGGACATCCTGGAGCATTTTCTGCCACAGACCCACTGAGCAATGCCAGGGATTTTGCTGCTGGAATTGGAAGCCTAGAAGGGGAGAGGTCCTGGGATACAGAAACTACACAAGGACCAGGAGATGGCCCTCCGAAGACCTGGAGTTCCTGGGTGGAGGGAGTGTCTTAACCTCTGGCTAAGATGCAGAGGGGGTGGGGAGAACCATAAAAAGGTAGAGCACACCCAGGGCTCCTCCAGAGCAGGAGACTGTGCCTCATTTTCTCCCCAGAGCGCAGGGCCTGGTGCAGTAGCCGTGGGAGTGTTTGTCAAATTGGTTTGATAAGAAAGGTAGAGTGAGATACAGTCACAGAGAGGGGGAGACCAACAGACAGAGAAGCAAAGAGAGGAAAAGACATGCAGAGTCAGGTAGAAAAACCTAGAGAGATAATGGAAATGGAGAGAGGAGAGAGAGGAGAAATAAAACAGAGCAGAGATGGAGAAGGAGAGAGAGAGAGAAGATTGTGTCTTCACCAAGTCCCAAAATAGCAGCTGCTGGTGCCGGCAGCCTGCCCTGAGATGGCCCCTTAATTGGGGCTGAATTCAGCATTCTCTGAGCCCAGCGCAAGTGTCACTGAGGACGGCATGTGCTGGGCCAAGGTTGACAGAAAGGGCCCAGCTGGAGCTGAGATGTGCCTGGGGTCTGTGGCTTCCTGCCCCAGGCTTCCTATGTCCCCTCCAGCTCCTGTTATGCACACTCAGCTCACTCAAGGATGCTGCTCTGAGAAGGGGTTTCAGCCTGGGGAGGTCAGGGCCTCTTCTGCTCACCTGAGGAGGTGGGAGAGGGATTGGGCTGGGAGACAGTGGAGGGGAACAGAGGCTCCTTGCATTTGGGAAGAGACAGTGGTTGAAAAATTGGATTCTTGGTGCTATTATTTCAGTACAAGTTGCACTTTCACCAAATGATCTTAACAGGCCGATTTGTCTGCTTACCTGCTCTCAGCCAGCACCCAGCAGTGTGGCCCCAGCAGCCATAATCTCAGGTACCACCCTCGCTCCAACCCATTTCCCTGCTGCTTGGGAAAAAGGGCTGGTCCTGTGTCTTAAGGAAACACAGCCCCTGTTCCAGCCAGGTATAAAAGGAGGTCTGGCTGGCTTCCATTTCCCCTTAGGGCAAAATGAAAATGCCTGCTATTCCTTGTGCTGTGAAGAATTTTCGTTGGATGCCAAGAACTTTCCAGCAGCATGAAAATCAAGGCTAGCATATAAGGAACGTTGAGTTGATTGACCATCACCTACTCCCTTGCTCTGGCACATGGAAAATTCGAAACTTTTCCTGTAGACCTGTGCCACCCCTGTGCTTGTGATGCTCAGTACTGGGTTAACTAAAATTTGTTAATAGGCAGTTATATGGAAAGTGTCCCAGACCCAAAAGAAGAAGGAAAGGAAATTCATATATGTTGAGCACATTTTTATATGCCAGGCATTGTGCTAAACAGGTTTCCTTATGTTGCCTGTGATGTTTTTATTATAATTTCTGCTTCTGACATGGGAATAGTGACTTGAAAAGATTAGGTAATGAGCCCAGGTTCACCTAGCTGCTCAGTGGGGGAGCTGAGACCCAAACCCTGATCTTCTTGCATTCAAAGCCCATTTGACTATGGCAGGTGACCCAGAGAACATCAGGGAAGGCCTGCTGCTAGAAGCAAGACTGAGGGCTGTCATTGAAAGTGGAGTGAGCAGTCTTTAGAAAACTGGGGAAAAATTGATATGCAAGGTGGCTCTACTGTGCCTTGATGGGCCTGGATCTGAGTTCTCAGATGGTGCAGGGGTATCAGTAGGAAGCTTAATCCCATGGGGCCAAGATTTTAGTTTGTGTTCACCTGGAAGCATACCCTGAAATGATTAATATGCAGAAAATTTATCGGAGAATGGCCTCAGGGCCAATGTTTGTGGGGAGGAAAGGGAGCAGGGTTGGGCAGAGGGAGAGGCTGAGCTGCGAGGCTGTCTCAGTGATAGTCTCAGCTGACTCTGCAGGTGCTCTGAGGCTGGAATGATCCTGCTGAGTTGTCTTGAGTTGGGGTTAAGGAGCTGGGCCTTTATACTGTGTCACTGACCAGTAATTGGGTGTTGACTGCCTTGGGAAGGGAATGTGATCTTGGACAAGGCCACTTTCTTCAGAGACAATTCCGATAGACAGTGGAGAGATGAGAGCTGTCAGACAGGCACCTCCCGTCAACTGTGAGAGTGAGTCCTGTAAGGGCCATCTGGGTGCTTCAGCACAGCCTCCATGGCAGCGTTTCTCACTGATGCCAATGGGAGAGGTGACTGGCGACAACATCCAGGCAGAATAAAGACCATGGGTGAGGGTTTCATAGGGGCGGAGTCCTACAGCCTATGGGAGAAAGAGAAGACTGGACTGAGGAGTTCTGGCAGGCAGCTTAAAGTTTGAATATTTCCCCTCTACTCCCTGTACCAACAATGCCAGATAGAAAAGGTGCCCAGGATGGGACTGTGAAAGGAAAAAGCTGAGGACAAAGTCATCCTCTGGCGAATGTGTCATACAGAAAGAACCTGAGTGCCTAGCCCTGTGTGGATCTGCAATGAGCAGGAAGACAAGGAGGGAACAGCAGAGACAAGTAAAGGACAAGTTGGTCCTGTCTCAAGGCATCACATTCTGGGTAAGGGGTGCCACTTCATATGTGGGAGCCGGCGGAGAGCAGCACACAGTGTGCTCCCAGGCTGTCTTGGGTGGTTCTGCCAGATCTTCTGGTAAATTAATTCAGAGAAGGGAGCCAGCAAGGTGGGAAAGTCAAGGAGAGATTCTCAGAACAGGAGACTTAGGATGAGCCTTGAATAACAGAGAGGAGTCAGGCAAGCAGAGATCCACGCTCCTGAAATGTCCTCTCACTTGCCTGCTCTGCGACCTTGAGGGAAGGGAGTCAGTATTCACCCAGGGCTGGTCCATCTCCAGTAGGAGGTGACCCAGAGACGCACCCAGTCCTTTCTTTTATCTTCATAAACCTTTGCTTTCTCAGGCACCCTGGATCTATCCGTGGTGCTGAATAACAGGGAGCTTGTCCTGGCCTCACCTGGGGAGGACCAAGTCTGCAGAGTTTCAGTTTCTCCTTCTGCCAGAAAGTAGCAAGATGAGCCTCTTCACAGAGGGTTTGTGTATGGGGGCTGCAGCCAAGACCAGGAGATCTGCCCCTGGATACCCAGGCCTTAACTTCCCTTCACTGGGCAGAGCCGGACAGGATAAGTAGACTGTCCAATCTGAGAGCAGAGCACAGGGGCTGTCACGTCCTTGGTGCCTATGAGCATTATAATGGGGGCCATTCATGTTGTGCCCTCAAGGGAGCTTCTCTTTGGCAATAGAACCATTTTGTATCTTGATTATAGTGGTGGTAATACAGATTTATACATGCAATAAACTTATAGAACGAAGAATTGATGCTTTCAAACTGTGGTGCTGGAGAAGACTCTTGAGAGTCCCTTAGACTGCAAGGAGATAAAACCAGTTAATGCTAAATATTCAACTTTGAATATTCATTGGAAGGACTGATGCTGAAGCTGAAACTCCAATACTTGGCTACCTGATATGAAAAGCTGACTCATTGGAAAAGGCCCTGATACTGAGAAAGATTGAGGGCAGGAGGAGAAGGGGGTGACAAAGGATGAGATGGTTGGATGGCATCACTGAGTCAATGGACATGAGTTTGAGCAAGCTCTAGGAGATGGTGAAGGACAGGGAAGCCTGGCATGCTGCAGCCCATGGGGTTGCAGAGTCAGACACGACTAAACAGCTAAATAACAAACAACAACTACACATACACATATACAAAAACTGAATCCAGGCGAAAACTAGTAAAATCTGGGTAGGGTCTATCGTCTAGTTAATTATATTGTGCTAACATCAATTTCTTGGTTTTGAAATCACTATAATTGTCCCTATGTTCCTCCATACCGTTGGGGTAGCTGAGTGACAGTTACTTAAGGACATTTTTATGCTATTTTTGCAACTTCTTGAAGACTATAGTCATTTAAAAATTAAAAAAATACATCATGCCCAATGGCTGAGCTTGCTTAATATCCTCTTATCAGCCCCTCTTCTTCACCCATCTAGATGCTTTGAGGGCTGAGCTCTAGTTTTTTCTTCTCCAGGAAGCTTTCTGATTACCCATGCCCACCTCTGGGTTCCCATAGTACTTATGCTGTGAACTCGTAGCCAGGCCTCTGACCTCTGTGGTTTCATGTGTCTGTTTTACTTCCATAACCATGCTGAGAGTTCCCTGAGGGTGAGGATTTTATCTTCGGGGACTTTCATTTCCTTCTCAGATCCTGAGGATACACAACTGGTGCTCAGTTATTACCTGGTGACAGACTGATAAATATCTGCGTCTCACAGAACCCGGGCTTTCCCAAGCCTTTAATTGCCTCCTTCCTTCCAGCGCTCCTGTTAAGTATAGCCTTGTGGCAGCCTGTCTCCGACAAACATACGAGGAAGTGAGAGAACACGGGGCTTGGAGCCGCAAGAGCCACTGGGCCATGGACCACTTACTGCACATCCACATCGTGACAGCGCTGAACGTCCCGTGCCTCTAACCTAATCTTCGTAGGAATGCTGCAACTAGGGAGCTGCACCCCCACTTTACATATGAGGAGAGACACACTGTAGGAGGGGGTCACAGTAAAGAATCAAAAACCAAAGCTGTTTCCCAGATGTGCCACTGTGTAAACTTGGGCCAGCTGCTTAACCTCTCTGCTAGTCAGTTTCCTCATCTGTAAAATGGGAAGAATAGTACCTTCATCACAGGGATTTTGTGAGAGGTAATGACATAATCTTTGTATCTTTCATCATTCTGTGGACTCCCTAAAGGCAGGACCAGGCCTAAGATGTGGTGGATGTTTACTATGTATTTGCTGAAGTAACTGGTGAATGAAAAGAATGAATGAATGCTTATAAAGTGCTCCCTCAGTTTTGAGCACAGGGTAGGAACTCTCTAAATGTCGTTGTTCAGTTGCTAAGTCATGTCTGACTCTGTGTGACCCCGTGGACTGCAGCACGCAGTCCAGGCTTCCCTCTCTTTCACTATGTCTCTGAATATTAGCTCCTTCCTTCATTCCACCTCGGCCCTTTCTGGCATGAACTCCCGTTCAAACAATGCCAGAATGGTGGAGAAGCTGCCAGTTCCTTCTGTTTCCAAAGGAAGGAAAATGCACCCCTTGCAGTTTGGGGGGTTTGGGCATGGGAAAGTGGCAAGTCCAGGCTGGCCCTCCCTCTGCCCCTGAACTCCTCTCAGGGCTAGCGGAATGCTGTGCAAACCGGTTACCTGGGAGTTGGCTGCTCTAGGGTCTTTTCCAGGGTGCCTAGAGAGTGAGCCTCAAGCATCAGGCCTGCAGCCCTAGTGTTCTCCCACGAAGTAACCCTATGCAAATAGGTCAGGGCACCCAGGGAGGATTGTAAAATGCCCCCTTTGGGGAAAAGGCAACAGGGTCATAGAGCATCTGTGTGTGTGTTCTTGACACAGAATCTTGGAATCCAAGCTTATGAGGGAACTTGTATATCATTAACGCACACTTCAGAAGGCTGATTCCTGGTCAAGGAACTGGTCCAAGGCTTGACACCACTAAGGATGGGATCTTTCTACTTTCCTGGGCATGGCCATTCACTGCTTATGCTTGTGAGAAGGGCAAGAAGGACCATTTGCACATTTCTGGGATTCAGGGGTGACTGAACCGAGCTGAGAGAGCAGTGGCTGTGTAGTTGAAGGCTCCATGACCGATTCTTTTCACTGTGATAACTGGGACAGAATCTTGCATTTGCCTGGAGGGTCAGGCTGACAGATTAATCCCTTAGGGAAGGGTAAAGTGGCTATAGAATTCACACTAAAGTGTAAATGATTGACAGGCTGGGTTCTTCCCTGTCTGATCAAGACCTGGCCTGCTGGTCCCAAACACGGAACTCTGAGGGGCCATTCCAGATAGTTATTGTCTCCAGGGCTGTTTGACCAGGTGGATAAGACAGCACATCTCTACTGGCCCCTCTCTCCTTGGTTCCAACATCCCATCCCTCCATTTTGGCCCCAGGAGTCCACTTTGGTAGAGGATTATTGGATTTAATCAATATGTCCTTAGCTTGACATAATTCTCCTCATTCTGGCTCAGTTGTGCAGGTCCATTCCTTTTGCCTGTTTCAATTTCAGGGCTGAAAAGAATTCCCGATGCTTTTAAGGTCCTTCTCATAAATCATCACCCATGGTTAAACATGGATGGATTTATAATTCTCTTTTAAAGATAAGGAAGCCAAGCCTGCATAGGTGATGGTAAAGGGACGTGCCTAATGTCACACTGGGAGACCCTGGCAAGGCTGAGTCTGAATCCCAGGGCTCCTAGTTTCTGCTCTTGCACTTGGCTCAGGGTATGTTTTCCCACCAACTTTCCAGTCTGCCAGCAAAGGTACCAACTACAGTGGTTTTACCTTTTTTACAACTGCCAGCTAATGTCATCCTTTATTTCCAGTTCTTCCTGCTTAGACATGAGTGCCTGCTTTCAGGAAGAAATAGGGCTTTGTCCTCAGGAGGCTCATGTTTGGGTGGGCAGACAAGAGTGTGACTCAGCGAGCAAGGAGATGCAGCAAGGGGGTGCAGGCTGAAGGGGGTCAGTGCATGAACACCAAGAAGAGCTGGGAGATCACCGAGGTCTTCCCAGAAGAGAGCACTTGGGAGGGCTTGCAGCCCACTGTGGGCTCAGGGCAGCTTCTTGAGTGGAGTGTCAGCGAGGTGATGGGCTCCTTTTGGGAACAAAGGCTGGAGAGTCAGTGAGGATTCTGTGTAAATCCTCCCTACCTGTAGATGTTTGCTTTTTTCCATCACACAACCCCTTACTCAGCAGAGCCCTCCATATGCCCAGAGTCCCTGGTCAAGCTTGCTTTCTTCTCCAGAGGCCAGATGCCCTTCCCAGGTCCACAAGCTGCCCTCATATCCACTTCTGAAGACAGGCCTCCAGAGGGAGCCTGGATCTTAGCCTCACTTTTCCCTGCCTCTCCCCCCCGCCCCCGCCCCCCAGCTTGGAGCATATTCTAACAGAGCCGCAGTCTCCCTCGAAGACTCCCCCGAGGACTTCCCTGGCAGTGAGTCTAGTGGTGAAGACTCCCAGTTTCCAATGCAGAGGGTGTGGGTTCAGTCTCTTGTCAGGGAACTAAGATTACACTCACACATGCCATGCGGTATGACCAAAAAAACCCTATTTTTTTAAATTGAAAAAAAAAAAAACTTAAAAAAAAATCTAGAAATTTATTTTAAAAAAAGACTTGCTCAAAGTCCCCAGTGGCCTTGATGCCCATGAAAGGCTGAGCCGCGGGAGCAGGGCTAGTCCGTGTCAGTCATACTGCAGTCTCGTCTCTAGGGGGTCGAGGTTTTTTTCTAAAATGATTAGTAGAATGAAGGCTCAGGTTAGGCCCGAAATGAAGTCCTGTCTCTGGACAGTCAGCGCTCAGTTGTAGGAGTCAGTGATGAGAGGTGTCCCAAACAGTGACACTACATGGTCTTTGTCTTTTGTTTCAGAAAGCAGGAAAGGACACGCAGCCGTACACATATGACTTTACTGTGTGTCCGTCTCAGGACCCCGCCCCAAGCCAGGTGCTGTGGGGGAGGTGGAGGAGACAAACCCCCCTCAAGGAGCTCCCGGCTCTGGAGGCCAGATCAGCCTTACTCAGAGGACAGTTCCCAAGCCTGTTCGTTTACTAGGGCTGCCATGAGAAAGTACCACAGATCTGGTGGCCTAAAACAACACAGTTAATTTTCTTACAGTTTTGGAGGTCAGATGTCTGGTGCAGGTTTCACTGGTTAAAATCAAAGTGTTGACAGGACTGTGTTCCCTTCTGGAGGCTCTAGGGGAGCATCTATTTCCTTGCCTTTTCCAGCATCTAGAATCTGTCCCCATTCTTTGGTTCATGGCCCCTTCCTCCAATCTTCAAAGCCAGAAATGCTGGTTGTGTCTTTCTAGCACAGCACTCTGACATCGACTTATTTGCCTCCTGCTTCTACTTTTAAGGACCATTGTGATTGTATGCATGCATGCTCACTTGTGTCTGACTCTTTGTGACCCTGTGGACTGTAGCCCACCAGGCTCGTCTGTCCATAGAATTTTCCAGTCAAGAATACTAGAGTGGGTTGCCATTTCCTTCTTCAGGGGATCTTCTCCATCCAGGGATTGAACCTGAGTCTCCTGCATTGGCAGGTGGATCCTTCACCACCGAGCCACTAGGGAAGCCCCCTAATAACTAAGGCACTCTAAGATATTAAGCACCGCTTTTCAGGGCACTGAATTTACCTGCTCGGCTGTAGCTGAGCCAGAGGCGGGTCTTGAGTATGGGCTTGTGGGAAGGGAGGATAATAGAGCACATGGCCCAGGCCTGGAAATGGGGTATACTGCATTCACTATTGGTGAGAATTTGGTCTGACAATTGCACTTGGTTGCACAGAGGCTGGGAAATGTAGTCCTAGCTGACAACTACATGGCTAACTCCAACTTTATCATTATGGAGGGAGGAGAATGGATTTGGTATAGAACTAGCAGTCCTCACTGTAATTCTTTAGTTCTCTGCCATCTCATGGGGACAGGAATGAAATCTGTCCAGATCACAGCTTCAGCTGATAAATACCCTCTAGAGATGTGTCCTCATCTATTCCAACTCAGCCATAGCCTCAGGTCTCTGGGCATCCTGGTGACAACCATGATACCGAGGTCATTGTCCAGTTCAGAGTGAGGGTGAGCCAAGAGGAGAAAATGGCTTTGCGTTTTGGTCTGCCTAAGTTTGAGAAGGCAGTCAATCTTAAAGAAAATCAGCCCTGAATATGCATTGGAAGGACTGATGCTGAAGCTGAAATGCCAGTATTTTGGTCACCTGATGCGAACAGTTGACTCCTTGGAAAATTCCATGATGCTGGGAAAGATTGGGGGCAGAAGGAGAAGAGGGCGTCAGAAGATGAGATGGTTGGATGGCATGACCGATGCAATGGACATGAACTTGGGCAAACTTTGGGAGATGGTGGGAGACGCAGAGGCCTGGTGTACTGCAGTCCACGATGTCACAAAGTGTCAGATACAACTGGGAAACCGAATAACAACAAGTTTGAGTAGACAGAAGTTGGGGTTAAGGGATCATATTTAGGATATTGGACATACTTACTTTGATTTGTCCCCTTGGAATCCATAAAACACTGGGGATTTTCAAGATATACCAAGGACAGCAGGATGGGGAACACACTGGTTCCTGCCCCTCCCCCTCTACCTGTATCATCAGTGCCAACATTTACTGAGCGTTCACCGCATCTCAATTCCTGAGTTGTATGCTTAATGAGAAAGTGACGCCGTTTGCCGAAGACTTGAGAAATGCTCAAAGTTACAGGTGGGGAAAATGGGGAAATAGCTGTCCATCCACTCCTCCCTCCCGCCATATTGTTCCAGGAGCTTCTCAGGGTAAGGTGAGAGGCCTCTTTCTTCATGCTGGTCATGGCCTAGGGAGCGAGGACGGAGGTCCTGCCTTGCCTTGGGTTCAGAAGCCCAGGGAGCGCGTCTTCTGGTTTTCTCTCCTCAGTCGCACTGAGCTTCTCCATTCAGACTTTCTGACCATGGCGTGAATGTTCTGGACAGTCACTCCCAGGTGGCCTGTGTTTTCTCCCCTCTGGCCAGCGCTGGCTGAGCTTCCTGCAGAAACAGTGTCCTGAGTTGGACTGTCTGGAGCTTGGGGCCCAGCCCTGACTTCTGTAGAGGAACTCTGAAGAATGTGCCTGCATTTTCTGTGGCTGTTGGGGAAGATGCCGCTTGTTGTGCAGCTCAATGTCCCCTCAGTAATGGCTCCCATGATAAATTTTGCTTAGAATTTAGTGCCAGAGATGTGTTTATGTCTCCTGAAAAACTGGCCTTTTGTTCTGGCAGGGAGAACACTATATCCTTTCGGTTCCACTTTGGTCTGAGCTGCCAGGAACCTCGGAGCTAAATTTAATGATTAATTGCAACAACCTCAATATTTTCAGCAGAGGATGTAGTTCTTGCTTCCTTTCCCATTCACCAGAGCTTCTCAAAGAAAGGGCTGTAGATGCCTGGAACAGAATCAGCTTGCTAAAGTGCAGCTTACTGGTCCAATCTCAGACCTACTGGATAAGCATCTGGGAGAGGTGTGGGAGTGGGGAAGCATGTCTTCTGCACCCCAAGTCCATTCTTATGTAAACTGAAGACTCTCTGCTGTGGGTCATGTTGATCTTTTATCTCAAACATCCTCCAGTAAGGGTATGGTCTCCTTCGTGCATGCATGCTTAGTCGCTCAGTCGTGTCTGACTCTTTGCAACCCCATGGACTGGAGCCCACCAGGTTTCTCTGTCCATGAGATTCTCCAGGCAAGAAAACTGGAGTGGGTTGCCATTCCCTTCTTCAGGGGATCTTCCCAACCCAGGGATTGAACCCGGGTCTCCTGCATTGCAGGGAGAAACTTTACCCCCTGAGCCACCAGGGAAGCTGCATGGTCTCCTTCAAACCACTTCAAAATGTGTTTGGATGTAGAAAGATTTTTGAATTACATAAAGTCAGCAATGGAATACTGTGTAGCTGTGAAAATGAATGAAGGGACTTTCTAAGAAATAAAAAGATCAAGATATCTCATTAGGTGAAATAAGAAAGGAGCAGAATAGGATAGGACACTATATAGGATATAGTATACTAACTTTGGTGAAAGTTAGTATAGGATACTATAGGGTATAGGATACTAACTTTGGTGAAAAATAGGGGAGAAATGTGAATATATATTTGGTTATGTTTATAACAGACATAAGGAAAGTCTGGAAGACTTCATAAGAAATTAGTAGCAGTTTGGAGGTGGGGGCATAGGAACTGGTTGGATCTTAGATGGGAATGAAAGGGAAACTTTCACTGTATAGCTTTAATGTATTTCCTTTCCAGGCTAGGTGAAGATATTTCAGATTCAAAAAAAATTTTAAAAATCTGTATACCTGATCAAAAGACAGTGCTGTTTCACAACCGTGTTACTTACCTGTTCTGTTAAGATGTGTGTTAGGAGCCATAACGTTTCCTCTGTGTGAATCCTTATCTCACACAACTCCATCCCAAGTCAGCTTTCTCTGAAAGGGCCCTGGAGCTCATGGTTCTGGACAGAACCAGCTAAACCTTGAAAGAACGCTAAGTGGAGTGAGGAAATTAGAGTGAGCATGGTTCCTAGCTTCTAAGAATGTTCGATGTTCACTGCCCATGTTCAAGAATGTTTCTCCAACAGTTTTGCCTGTCCAAGGGGGTTTCTTGCTAAGACAGGCTCCTCCGAGGCCATTAAATATCAATAAGACCAATCAGAATTTGGAGACCGAGGCTTTGGTTTGCATCTGGGTCAACACTGGGGTTATTTGAGGTCTGGCAAAAGGTGGTTTGAAATAAGCAGTTTGTCGGAAGCAGGATGGCAAAGTTCACGGCAGGCATAAATCAGATGAGAATGAAAAGAGGCAGAGTTAGAGAATAAGAGAGCAGAGAGAAAGAGGGGGCCAGAAACCAGCACCGAAGCCCCTGTACTGCCCTCCTGAAAAGAACAGCTCCCTTTGGTATCCTCCCAAGGTGAGGGGTGACAAAGCATTATCTTCACAGCCCCTGTGACGATCCTTGACTTTAACTTTTCTCCAGAACGCTGGGAGGCCTACCTTTCGCTAGTTGTTGTCGTTCAGTCCCTAAGTCGTGTCTGACTCTTTGTGACCCCATGGACTGCAGCACGCGAGGCTCCTCTGTCCTCCACTATCTCCCAGTGTTTGCTCAAATTCATGTCCATTGAGTCAGTGTTGCTATCTAACCATTCCATCCTCTGCTCCCCTTCTCCTTTTGCTAGACTTTGTCTTAAATGAGCTGAGGTCTCCAGGACACGTGCTTACCCAGTTTTTGGTGGCGGGTTGGGGGAAAGCTTTAGAGTTCATCCAATCAGGCCCCTTCATTTTCCAGAGGAGGTAAGAGTGTGGAGAGTGAACTCTCCAAGGCTACACAGTTTGGACCTAGAGTTGCCATTGTTCCCTTGGAGTCATCAGGGGTGAAGCGGTGGGGTTTCCCTGAAATGCTGACATCCCCAGGGGATCCAGCAGGCAAAGGGACCTTCTCTTCTCATCATCATTCAGTTTGTACTTTGGGGACCTGTACCCTCAGATCAGAGGCAGGGACTGCCCCAAGGTAAGTTTGGGGGAGATAATGGAGAAAACACCCCTGAAAGGGGCTGCAGATACACACGTCTTGGGTCATTAGGAATGGCTAGCCAGGGAGATAGAGAAGTTTCAGAAAGACTGTCCCTAAGAAGGAGAGAGAATGGCATAAATTATGACTTATAACTCCCGCCCACCCCCAGTAAATCCTGACCTGGTATTTCACTGTTCTAGCTGCAGGCACAAATGCTGGGCCTCTGACGGATGGATGGATGGTGTACTTGAAATGATGGAGCACTCCTCCTGCGTCTCTCCAATCTCTTGAATGAAGCCGGCCCTGTTTTATGCTCAGTATCTATAACAAGGACGTGTCCTGTAATAAATGATGGTCCAGGGATGGCAGGACCAACCTGTCTCCATTACATCCTCTTTGGCAACGGAGGCCTGCTGGCCGGCCTTGGGGCCAGTGGAGCTCACAGTCCAGCTCCTAGTGGCAGGAGGATACATGGGCACTGGCCTCCTCTCCCGCCATGTATCTCACCACTGTGTGGCCATGGTGGGGGGCAGAGTGACTTTGATCCTTCACTACTGGCACAGCAGAGGGGGGCATTTATTCCAGTCTGTGGTTTCATTTTCTATGGCTTGGGGAGTAGGTCAGGATTGGGGAACCTGTTGTGTAGACATGAGAGTAAGAGGCCAGAGTCCTTGGCTGATTGGATCTCGAGCTGACTTGGAGATGGATTCATCCATTTGGGGAAATGAATGCACCCCTGGGCACAAGCTCTACTCACAGAGAAACATTTGAGCCCATAGTGGCCTTGGACCTGCTAGGATCGCCTAGGAGTTCTGTGCACCCCACCCTGGACATTAATTCTGTACTGAAGTTCAAAGAAACTCTTTCTGAATATTCTTTCTCATCTCTATGCATTTACCTAGGCACTGAGCCAGCCACGATGCATTCCGATCCTCTAATGTTTCAAGTCATTCTTTCTCGTCCTGCAAAGGTCAGGTTCATGCCCTTCCTCATCTAAGAAGCCTGCACTGAGGACTCTGGCCTGCACAGAATTCCTCCTCCCCCAGCTCCTGTGCGTTCATTCACCATGTGAACCACCTATCACTGTGGGTTACTACCTAAGTGACAAGTGACTTATATCTAATTACTAGGAATAGGTTTCCATTCCTAACAAACCGTGAACCTCTTAAGCTTCTCTCGCCCTGCCCACCTGGCCCTTGCAGGGAGTAGATGTTCAATAGATGGGAGCTCAATGACTGCCTTGAATTGGAGGACAAGTCTCTTCTCTGCCACCAGCCTGGGAGGTCACCAAGCATAAAGAAGCTGCCTTTTCTGCCAGCCTGTTGCCCTGCAGAGAGCACTGGCAGAGAATGCAGGGAGAATGCGGGCCAATAAAGCCGGCCAGTGCAGTCCCACAAAGCAAAGGCTGAGCCGGCTCTCTCAGTAGTGGCTGGCAGAGCAAGCCTGCCCTAGATGTCAGTGCTGAGCCCTTGTCCCTAGCGTGAATCTCCCCCTGGATCCCAGACACCCCACCTTCCATGAGGGCCTAAACTCCTTCTCCTCCCAGTGTCCCTGGGCTTCTGTCCATCAGAGCCTCTAGAAAGCCCAGGAGGACGCCTGCTGCTTCTTCTGGGTTCAGGGAGTGGAATTCACACCTGCTGTGTTCCTAGTCTAACGAGGGGCAACACCAAAAGAGAAAAAGGGGTCACTCGGAGCTGTCAGACCCAAGCACGGTGACATCCTCCTCCATGGGGCCTGGCTGAGTTCCCACCCTCCCATTCTGGCCTGCAGAAGGGCTCTGGGACTTGCTATACACTGAGCCCCCTTCCGTGTGTCCTCTTCCCAAATGTCATCTGTGCAGACTCCTCACTCGACAATCAAGCTGTTCTTATTCCTACAGATCTTGGAGAGGTCAGTTCGTCCAGGCCCCCGTGTCCAAGTCAGTCCAGGAGTGAAGTACATGTCCTTGGGGAAAGAAGATAATGTCCTTGGGGAAAGAAGATGATGTCACATTTATGCCAAAGTTTACCCACCCGCTTCTCCAGAAAGTTCATCCTTGTATCCGACCCACATCTCTCTTGGTGCAGCTGCAGCCCAGCTTGCTCACTGTTCTCCATGGAGCTTGGCTTCTATCCTCAAGCTCCCGCCCTTGCCACCTCTTCACTGGCTGTTGGCCAAGATGGGATCATCCCGTGACCTCGCTTTAAACCTCAGAGCCTGGGGAACGGCTTTTATCATCCCTGCCGGTTGATTCCATCTGTCTTAATTACATTTTCGATTTTGTCACTTTACCGTCATTTCTTATTTCATTCAGCGGCTGAACGTGGCCATGAGGACCGGGGTGGGGGTGGTCCCTACCTTTCCCGGCCACTCAGCGGTTCCCAGCTCTGTCACTCAGGACTGGCAAATTGCTGGCACCTGCCCTGGGGCTCGCTGCAGAGGAGGATGAATAAGTCGCCACCCTTACCCTCCACCCCAACTAAACAGCCTTGGCTGTCACCCAAGGCTCTGATCCAGGACGTCCCTGCTGCCAACTCCTCCAGCCAGCTGCCTGCCCGCCCGCCTGCCGCCTGCCCGTGGGTTTCAGGGTGACCTGGGGCTTGTCTCCAAAGCACTGCAGGAATCTGTGAGGGCACCAGACTGCCCTGGGCTGGGCACCTGCTCAGCTGGCCTCTTGCCTGGTTCTGTCTCTTTCTGAACTTGCTGTGAGAGGCGAGGCAGCTCATCTTAGTCCTGTACCTGTCTTCGCTCTTCTACCAGAGGGACAAAGGGTCTGTACTACAAGTTTTGGGGAAGAGTGATGAGAGGGTTTTGAAAGTTAAGAATGATGTAAATGAAGATATTACACTTATACCTGGATAGCCTTTAATTATGGCTTATTATCTAGGAAGCTGATGAAGTTGAGCTCTTACACAGGGGGTCAGTTAGTTCAACACTCTTTCCCCATCACAAGACAAGTCCAGGAGCTTCCCTGTGGTCCATGACTAAGACTGTGAACACCCAGTGCAGGGGGCCTGGCTTCCACCCGGGGGTCAAGGGACTAGATCCCGTAAGCTGCAACTAAGCATTAGCACCCCTCAACCAGAGATCCTGCCTGCCACAACTGAGACCCAGTGCAGCCAAATGAATGAATATTAAAAAAAAACCAGAAAGACTAAGTCCATACTCCAGCGGTAGTATGGACTCCACTGAGCCTTGCCAATGGTCCTCGTCATAAGCTAAGCTATGACCTTGGCTCCAGGCCAAGCCCAACCCTAGTTACCTGATTGGTCCCTGTGCCAGGCTGATTTCTGATCCTGGCCCTGGACTGTGCCTCTGTGCTGGACAATCCTGGCCTGGTCTCTACATGAGCCCCGACCTAGGCCAGCTGGGGTGTATCCTGTATCTAAATACATACTCTTCCCACAGGTGGGTGAGGAGAGAATGACTGGTTGGCTGTGGCATTACCCTAGTGCTTGGCATGAAGGTTCATCTGACTGTCCTGTTCCCCAGGCTGCAGGCCCAGTAAAGGGATCCCTGTTTGAAGAGCGAATGCTGTGTGCCTTTCTGAGGAGGAGCCACAGGGTGGGGAGGGGGCTAGTCAGAACCCAGCCCCAGTTCATGACCTGGAGCCCATTACTTGAGTGTGTTCATCCCCATCCTGTCCTGTCTTCAGAGTCTAAATATCTGAGACACAGGGCTCTGCCTTTGGAGCCAGGCTTAGCCCCTCACCCTGCACACCTCCTGGGTTGCCATCTGGTCTCCATTCTGCTGCAGGTTGAAGGTAAGCCCCATCCGGTGAACCATGGGCACCACGGTACCACACCTCTCTCCCTCTGCCCCATGACAGCTTGCCGCTTGTACAGCCCCGGGAGAGGGAGAATAAAGTGGCCCCCATTGGAAAGCCTTTCTCTTCCTCCCTATCTCCAGCTCTGCCTCCTCCAAGAAGTCTTCCACAACACCCCATCCCCTCCGAGCACTCCACACTTCCCTCTGCATAGCCGCAATGGCCCATGTTTGGCGCCAGCCATCCACAGCCCTGAATACTTCTCTCTCTGCTGATGGCATATTTATTGCCACACTTGTAATGGCCAGGTTTGAACTTCTCCTCCAGTAGCGTCAACACCACACATTCTGGAAGCAATACCTCTGAGACCTCATTTCACACATCACGATGCTGTGTCAGGACCCAGGCTTGGCTGCTAAAATGGAGATGAAACAAGGGAGAAGTCTCTGTCTCATTCATGCAAAGCCCCAGCCCCTCTGGCATCTCGGTGACCTCTGTTGTGATTCTCCGCCATGCTGGGATGTCACCTTCACCCTCCTGTTCTTATCTCAGCTGCCCGGAGGGCTGAGGGTAATACTGCTAGCGTTTGGCTCCCCACCCCACCCTCTCCGCCGTGCTTTCACTTTATCACAGAGCCTGGAAACCTCCTGACCGAATTTCTGAGTCCTATGAGACTAGGACCAGGTGATGAGTTCCAGCCCATGTGCTCCACCCACATGCAATTTGGAAGGCAAAACGAGGGCTGTGGCCGCTCTTCCTTAGGCGATAGGCGTGGATGGTCTGTAGCCACTGGCTCATGGGAGTTTTGACAGTAGCTGGATCTTCAGTGCATTGTCTGGTCACCTCGTGTCTGTTGGTGGCTGTGACTTTGGAGCCGTTTCCTGGGGCATCCTGACCCCTGCTTTGTAGCTGCCGTGATGTGATCAGAAATCCTAGCAGCATCCCACAACCTCCATACTTCCAGCCCTGCCAGTGACTGTAAGCACCTACCCCTTCATCAGGGCTTTCCCAGGTGGTACAGTGGTAAAGAATCCACCTGCCGATGCGAGAGACACAAGGGACGTGGGTTTGATCCTTGGGTTGAGAAGATCCCCTGGAGTAGGAAATGCCAATCCACTCCAGTGTTCTTGCCTGGAGACTCCCATGGATAGAGGAGTCTGGTTGGCTACCATCCCTGCAGTCACAAAGAGTAGGGTATGATTGAGCACAGCACAGCACCCCTTTATTAAATCTCATTTTACTTGGAAAACCTAGAGTAGTTCCCTGTTCTGCACCCAGACTGATTCTGACTCTCAGATTATGCCCACGACATCCAGGGAGGATGAGAAGTGCAGGCTTTGCTCTGAGAGGCCATGTACCCAGCGGAAACACAGTCTATCTACTAACATTACCATAGGAAAGGGGAGCAAATGTGTGTGGAGGAATACTAGCCATCTGCCTTGGGTACTATGATAAATCTGAGAACATAGGACAGGCCTCATGGGTGCTACTACCCCAGTTTATTAACTTTAAAGCTCCCCAAGACCACATAAGATTCCTGAACCCCATTTGTCAGTCCAAATCCACTGACTTTGCCAGTTTCTCTGCCACTGATGTTCTGACCAAGGTATGGAGGTGAAGTGAGATGAGTGGAGACAGTTCAGGCTGTGGGACACTGTGTCAGCTGGGCTTCCTAAGGGCCCGGCCTTTTGCTCTGTGCTAAGGTTACTTTAAATTCATTCATCCCATAAGCCCCAGGTGGAGCGAGCTGACCCCTCTCTGCACTCCTGCTCCTCCAGCGCTTATCTGCAACTAGGCACCGGCCCCAGTGGATTGTACTGGTCTGTCCGTGGCTCTGCCTCTCCCATAACGTGGCATGTGGGTCTGAGTTGGCAGGGGCCTTGTCTGATCCTCCTCTGGATTCTCAGAGCCCCGTGCCACCTTACCTATCCTCAATCCACGTACAACCCCTGCCCTTCCCAAACATGTAGTATGTTCTTCTGTCACAGAGACTTTAAAAGGGTACTCCTTCCACTACGTCTTCTCAACCTCCCACCCCCTGAGTCTTACCAGACAAGACCCACCAGGTACCACCTCCTCCAAGAAACTTTTCCTTCATCCCCAAAGATGGACCGAGTGCCTCCTCTAGGCTCCCACAGCCTCTAAGCTTCCCTCTATACCCTCCCTACTCAGAATGTGGTCAAGGACCAGCGGAGTTGGCATCTCCTGGAAGCCTGTTGGAAATGAAGACTTTCAGGCCCCACCTTGAACCTCCTGAGTCAGAACAAGCAGTTTTGCAAAATCCCCAGGTGACTCCTGTGCACATTCAAGCTCCTGCCCTGCTGATTACAAGGACTGGGATCATCTGTCTGGGGTCTTTTATCTCCAGCCAGATGGTGAGCTTGTTCTAAGGGTAAGAAACACTTCTTATTCTTTTTATCCTTTCCTTCCTTCCCCAGTAGGGTTGCCAGACTTAGCAAATAAAAATACAGGATGCCCAGTAAAATTTGAATTTCAGATGAACGATGAATAATTTTTCCTAGAAATACGTCCATTACAACATGGGGGGTATAGCTACACTACACAATGACTCGTTGTTTACCTGAAATTCAAGTTCAATTGGGCATCCTGTGTTTTATCTGCAACCCTACCCCGGCCCTTGCTCTGCTGACTTGCACAAAACAGGTGTTCAACCCACATTTGCCAAATGGGGGCTTAAAGGACGTGTGAATGTAAGCCTCATCTGTAAACCAGAGAAGCTTGCCTGCCAGTCTCCTTCCCAGGGTTGCCACTAAAATAAAACTAGTGAAAGTGCTTTAGAAACGCTAAAGCTGTGTACAAATGTGGCTTGTTATTATAGTCATCATCACCATTGCCATCATCCAAATGGCCCCAAATACGCCTAAGCTAGGCTTTGCGAGCATTTGTGTATGTCAGTAATTCTTTTATATTGCTCAGATCAACCTGGATTTAGCACATTAGGGCAGATGACATTATATTATAATCATGTTATTACTATTATTATTGCCACTATTGATATTGTTACAGTATGCTACTTTATGGATCACTGTGATTATTTTCCCTGCAGAGAATATTATGTTCTTGTCATTGACTTCATTATAACAATGATACCTGAGACCTTCCCCAGGGCTCTGAGTGGCAGGTGCCTGGAAGCCCTGCCTGTCCCTCTCTTGGAAGCGGAAGTGTGCCGGCCTTGGATCCTTCAGGAGAACCAGAGATACAAGGTTAATTTCTGAGTCAAAATCTAGGTCAGCAGTTCTCACAGTGTGCTCCTTGGACCAGCAGCATTGGCATTACCTGGTAGCTAGAAACACAAATTCTTGGATTCCACTCTGGATCTCCTGACTCAAAAACACCCAGGGACCCGTGTTTTAACAGCCTTCCAGGGGATTTGATGCACCCAAAATATGAGAAACATTGGGACTTGGAGTTCTTGGGCCCCTTCCAACCCTACAACTATAATTCTACTTGTTCAGCAGGGTCTGGGGAGACAGGGGCCAAGGGAGTGGGGTGGGGGGAGCTTGAGTGCTGGGAGAAGGGATAATACTGTGGTCTTAGGCCGCATGGCCAGGGCCCTCCTTCTATTCACAGGCTTCCTAGGGAAGAAATGGATTTCCACAGGTGGGATAGGGGAGGGTAGAGCACTCCAAGCAGAAGAAACATCATGTGCAAAGGCCCTGAAACTTGGAAGAGAGGGCTGAGTTTGGGAACGGGTGGGTTTCCAGGTTCTCTGGAATCTGTGATATGAATGAAGATTGTTCAGAGAGCTGGAGTGTGGCAGCCCTTGGATGCCATGGGACGCTTCAGATTTCCTCCAGTTGGTTTGTGAAGGCCTCTGGAGGCTTTTGAACATCAGCAGAGCTGTGCTTGTGTATAATGGAGGAGGTAAGACGGGAAGCTGTGAACACAGCCAGGGAAATTCTGTCAGGGCTGACTCGAACAGCCGAGAAGGCAGGCCTGAGTTTGCACAACATGCCACCCATGGCTCTGGCCCCAAGAGTAAAGCTGGTGTCCTCCACACAGCTATCATTTTTTTACTCACGGCATGAAAAAAAGTGAAAGACCAGTCCTGACTGGTTAGCCTTTCCTGCTCCGCTGACTAGGAGATTGCCATCTGGGACAGTGCCAGGCATGACATGCCTGGCTCCCTCCAGCAGGCTTTGGGTCCCAGTCCGGGCAGAGGCTTTGATCTGGCTGCAGGTGGTGCCAGGGACTTTGGTGAGGGTTGTTGCCTTGCAGGAGCCTGGATGGGTTTAGGGACACACAGAGGGCGTGGGGACAGATGGACCCTGGCCCTGGCCCCTCCCTGCTTCCCTGGCCAGTAGGGAGGAGGCTGCCTTTGGATATGGCCTCATTAAGGTCTGGAGAAGGAGGAAGCAGGGTGGGGTGGGGTTGAAGGTGAAGCAGAAGGAAAGGACAGATGATTATGCTACTCCCGTTCCCTTTCTCTCGCAGCCTCCACCCTGCCCCTGAGCTGCCTCGAGGTACGCCAGCGGCAGCGGGGGTCGGGCCTCACCTCTTTCTTTGAGGAACATCAGAGAATATCGTGCCTCTTGGCCTCTTGAGGACTAGAAGCATTGGGAGCGCAGCCGCACATGACCTTCTCATAAAAGGGACTGACCATGCAGGCAGCCGTGGGGCCACCACCTATGGCTCTACAGGAAGTGGGCGTCACTGAGAGGGTCTCTGGCAGGAGAACAGGGACATGGACTACCCCCAACTGATGAGAGAAAATACTCATCCGAGTACAATGGACATACCCCATGGAGACTCCAGGTATCACTGTATGTGCTGGGGGGCATCTGTACATGGGGCTGGTCCTTGGATGGCAAGCCAGGCAATTGCGGTGACCGTGCCTTCACTATGGGCTTCCCTGGTGGCTCAGATCATAGAGAATCTGCCTACAATGCAGGAGACCCAGGTTCCATCCCTGGGTCAGGAAGATCCCCTGGAGGAGGAAATGGCAACCCACTCCAGTCTTCTTGCCTGGGAAATCCCATGGACAGAGGAGCCTGGCAGGCTACAGTCCCTGAGTCCCTGGTGGGCTCAGTCGGACATGACTGAGCAATGAACACTTCACTTTTTTTCTTTCTGCCTCTATTGTGCTCCTAGGTTGGGGAGCCAAGAATTACACATGCAAAGTCCCTGGCATAATACTGGCACCCAATAAATGTTCAAATTCCCTCAGTTGTCTTGAGCAGTCACTGTGACCCAGGTTCTTTTGTGACCCTGTGGGCCTCTCCCCCCGAGTCCCTTGGAGACAGGGCCATTGATACCTCCAAGTCATGAAATGTATGTTCTCTGCTTCCCATGGACATCTGGTCTCACCTTCTGATGGGGGGATTCCCAGGGATGCTTCACATATCCACTGCCTAAAGCCAAAATGTTGGATGTGAGGCTCTTCAAGGCTTTGTAACTAATGGCCCATTCACATGGTAGAGGTAAGAAAGGGGTGGAAAATTCCTGGCCCCAAGTCATGAAGGGAGTCAGGGAGACAGCATTAGAGTCTGGGATGTCTGACTCTCACTTGCTCCACTGAGTCGTGTTATCAGTCTCTGGTACCATCCCTGGAGGGGTGGAGGAGGGTTTGCCGCAGAGAGCCCTGACACCATGAGGCCAGTACGCCCCTCTCCCCCATCCTCCTGACAAAGAACCTTAGGAATGCTACTCCTCACCCCTCTGGATGGTTCCAGCTTTTGAATCACATCACCCATGCCTTTAGAGCAGTTGCTGCGCTTACTGATTACATATTGGGCAACTTAATGGTTAAGGGCACAGAGTCTGGAACCAGATTGACTGAGTTCATGTTCCTGTTTTGCCTAGTTCTATTGCCTAGATTGACTTGGGCAAGAATCTCAACCTCCCTGTGTCTCAGTTTTCTTATCTCAAACTAGGAATACCAACAATGCCTACCTTATAGGGTTGCTGAGGATGAAGTGTTGACCATCTGGTGATGTCCATGTGTAGAGTCTTCTCTTGTGTTGTTGGAAGAGTGTGTTTGCTATGACCAGTGTGTTCTCTTGGCAAAACTCTATTAGCCTTTGCCCTGCTTCATTCTGTACTCCAAGGTCAAATTTGCCTGTTACTCCAGGTGTTTCTTGACTTCCTACTTTTGCATTCCAGTCCCCTATAATGAAAAGGACATCTTTTGGGGGTGTTAGTTCTAAAAGGTCTTGTAGGTCTTCATAGAACTGTTCAACTTCAGCTTCTTCAGCATTACTGGTTGGGGCATAGGCTTGGATCACTGTGATATTGAATGGTTTGCCTTGGAAATGAACAGATATCATTCTGTCGTTTTTGAGATTACATCCAAGTACTGCATTTCAGACTCTTTTGTTGACCATGATGGCTACTCCATTTTTTCTAAGAGATTCTTGCCCACAGTAGTAGATATAATGGTCATCTGAGTTAAATTCACCCATTGCAGTCCATTTTAGTTTGCTGATTCCTAGAATGTCGACATTCATTCACTCTTGCCATCTCCTGTTTGACCACTTCCAATTTGCCTTGATTCATGGACCTGACATTCCAGGTTCCTGTGCAATATTGCTCTTTACAGCATTGGACCTTGCTTCTATCACCAGTCACATCCACAACTGGGTATTGTTTTTGCTTTGGCTCCATCCCTTCATTCTTTCTGGAGTTATTTCTCCACTGATCTCCAGTAGCATATTGGGCACCTACCGACCTGGGGAGTTCCTCTTTCAGTATCCTGTCATTTTTGCCTTTTCATACTATTCATGGGGTTCTCAAGGCAAGAATACTGAAGTGGTTTGCCATTCTCTTCTCCAGTGGATGACATTCTGTCAGACCTCCACCATGACCCATCTGTCTTGGGTGGCCCCACACGGCATGGCTTAGTTTCATTGAGTTAGACAAGGCTGTGGTCCATGTGATCAGATTGGCTAGTTTTCTGTGATTATGGTTTCAGTGTCTACCCTTTGATGCCCTCTCGCAACACCTACCATTTTACTTAGGTTTCTCTTACCTTGAACGTGGGGTACCCCTTCTCAGCTGCTCCAGCAAGGCAATACAGTCAGCAAAAACAAGACCGGGAGCTGACTGTGGATCAGATCATGAATTCCTTATTGCAAAATTCAGACTTAAATTGAAGAAAATAGGAAAAACCATTCAAGTATGACCTAAATCAAATTCCTCATGATTATACAGTGGAAGTGAGAAATAGATTTAAGAGACTAGATCTGATAGACAAGAGTGCCTGATGAACTATGGACAGAGGTTCGTAACATTGTACAGGAGACAGGGATCAAGACCATCCCCATGGAAAAGAAATGCAAAAAAGCAAAATGGCTGTCTGAGGAAGCCTTACAAATAGCTGTGAAAAGAAGAGAAGTGAAAAGCAAAGGAGAAAAGGAAAGATATTCCCATTTGAATGCAGAGTTCCAAAGAATAGCATGGAGAGATAAGAAAGCCTTCCTCAGTGATCAATGCAAAGAAATAGAGGAAAACAACAGAATGGGAAAGGCTAGAGATCTCTTGAAGGAAATTAGAGATACTAAGGGGACATTTCATGCAAAGATGGGCTCGATAGAGGACAGAAATGGTATGGATCTAACAGAAGCAGAAGACATTAAGAAGAGGTGGCAAGAATACACAGAAGAACTGTACAAAAAAGAGCTTCACGACACAGATAATCATGATGGTGTGATCACTCACCTACAGCCAGACATCCTGGAATGTGAAGTCAAGTGGGCCTTAGAAAGCATCACTACGAACAAAGCTAGTGGAGGTGATGGAATTCCAGTTGAGCTGTTTCAAATCCTGAAAGATGATGCTGTGAAAGTGCTGCACTCAATATGCCAGCAAATTTGGAAAACTCAGCAGTGGCCACAGGACTGGAAAAGGCCAGTTTTCATTCTGTTCCCAAAGAAAGACAATGCCAAAGAGTGCTCAAGCTACTACACAATTGCACTCATCTCACATGCTAGTAAAGTAATGCTCAAAATTCTCCAAGCCAGGCTTCAGCAGTACATGAACCATGAAATTCCAGATGTTCAAGCTGGTTTTAGAAAAGGCAGAAGAACCAGAGATCAAATTGCCAACATCCGCTGGATCATCAAAAAAGCAAGAGAGTTCCAGAAAAACATTTATTTCTGCTTTATTGACTGTGCCAAAGCCTTTGACTGTGAGGATTACAATAAACTGTGGAAAATTCTGAAAGAGATGGGAATACCAGACCACCTGACCTGCCTCTTGAGAAACCTGTATGCAGGTCAGGAAGGAATAGTTAGAACTGGACATGGAACAACAGACTGGTTCCAAATGGGAAAAGGAGTACATCAAGGCTGTATAATGTCACCCTGCTTATTTAACTTACATGCAGAGTACATCATGAGAAGTGCTGGGCTGGAGGAAGCACAAGCTGAAATCAAGATTGCTGGGAGAAATATCAATAACCTCAGATATGCAGATGGCACCACCCTTATGGCAGAAAGTGAAAAGGAACTAAAAAGCCTCTTGATGAAAGTGAAAGAGGAGAGTGAAAAAGTTGGCTTAAAGCTCGACATTCAGAAAACTAAGATCATGGCATCTGGTCCCATCACTTCATGGCAAATAGATGGAGAAACAGTGGAAACAGTGTCAGAATTTATTTTTCTGGGCTCCAAATCACTGCAGATGGTGACTGCAGCCATGAAATTAAAAGACACTTACTCCTTGGAAGGAAAGTTATGATGAACCTTGATAGCATATTCAAAAGCAGAGACATTACTTTGCCAACAAAGTTCCGTCTAGTCAAGGCTATGGTTTTTCCAGTGGTCATGTATGGATGTGAGAGTTGGACTGTGAAGAAAGCTGAGCACTGAAGAATTGATGCTTTTGAACTGAGGTGTTGGAGAAGACTCTTGAGAGTCCCTTGGACTGCAAGGAGATCCAACCAGTCCATTCTGATGGAGATCAGTCCTGGGTGTTCATTGGAAGGATTGATACTGAAGCTGAAACTCCAATACTTGGCCACCTTATGTGAAGAGCTGACTCATTGGAAAAGACTTTGATGCTGGGAGGGATTGGGGGCAGGAGGAGAAGGGGACAACAGAGGATGAGATAGCTTGATGGCATCACTGACTCAATGGACATGAGTCTGAGTGAACTCCGGGAGTTGGTGATGGACAGGGAGGCCTGGCATTCTGCGATTCATGTGGTTGCAAAGAGTTGGACACAACTGAGCGACTGAACTGAACTGAACTGAACTGAGAATGAAGTGAATTCCTCTTTTTAAGGGACTTAGAGCTGTGTCTGGTGTACTGTGAGAGCTTGAGTTACATTAAACAAGAGTTTAATGTAATGACCTTAACTGTTGTAATTTAGGTTTCCTGGAAATGGAGCTCAAGACAGAGATTCAGGTGCATAGGATGTATTGAGGGGTTCTGGCAGGAGAATGAGAGGGAGGGAGAGAGGGAAGGAAGACAGAAGAACATGGGGAAGATTTAAGTAAGGATGTGGTCTCAGCTGGGGTCTGGCTGCCCCACTGTGAAATAGCACCTGCTTCATAGAAGGAGTCTTAACCTGAGGTGAGGGGGCACATGGTAAGAAGAAAGGAGGCAGCTTCCTGCCTATACAATTCAGTGCTTGTCTATAGGGTGCTCTGAGTGCAGTGAGAGTGGAAGTTTCCAAAAGAGGTGAATGCTATTTGCCAAAAGCAATTCTAGAGAAGAAGGAGCCTGAGAGCCATTGGCAGCTGACATTTGCAGCAGCTGGGCAGTGGATGCATGGGTCCAGCAAAAAGGATCTGGGCAGGGCACCAGTGGTGCTAACTAGCTTAGAGCACTGCTGCTGCTGCTGCTGCTAAGTCGCTTCAGTCGTGTCTGACTCTGTGCAACCCCATGGATGGCAGCCCTCCAGGCTCCCCCGTCCCTGGGATTCTTCAGGCAAGAACACTGGAGTGGGGTGCCATTTCCTTCTCCAGTGCAGGAAAGTGAAAAGTGAACGTGAAGTCACTCAGTCGTGTCCGACTCTTTGCGACCCCATAGACTTCAGCCTACCAGGCTCCTCCGCCCATGGGATTTTCCAGGCAAGAGTACTGGAGTGGGGTGCCATCGCCTTCTATTGCACTCAGTCCAGTTCAGTTCAGTTCAGTCGCTCAGTCGTGTCCGACTCTTTGCGACCCCATGAATCGCAGCACACCAGGCCTCCCTGTCCATCACCAACTCCCAGAGTTCATTCACTCAGATTCACATCCATCGAGTCAGTGATGCCATCCAGCCATCTCATCCTCTGTCATCCCCTTCTCCTCCTGCCCCCAATCCCTCCCAGCATCAAAGTCTTTTCCAATGAGTCAACTCTTCTCATGAGGTGGCCAAAGTACTGGAGTTTCAGCTTTAGCATCATTCCTTCCAAAGAAATCCCAGGGCTGATCTCCATCAGAATGGACTGGTTGGATCTCCTTGCAGTCCAAGGGACTCTCAAGAGTCTTCTCCAACACCACAATTCTTTTTTTTTTAAATTTATTTATTTATTTATTTATTTTTTAAATTTTAAAATCTTTAATTCTTACATGTGTTCCCAAACATGAAACCCCCTCCCACCTCCCTCCCCATAACATCTCTGTGGGTCATCCCCATGCACCAGCCCCAAGCATGCTGTATCCTGCGTCAGACATAGACTGGCAATTCAATTCTTACATGATAGTATACATGATAGAATGCCATTCTCCCAAATCATCCCACCCTCTCCCTCTCTCTCTGAGTCCAAAAGTCCGTTATACACCGCTGTGTCTTTTTTCCTGTCTTGCATACAGGGTCGTCATTGCCATCTTTCTAAATGCCATATATATGTGTTAGTATACTGTATTGGTGTTTTTCTTTTTGGCTTACTTCACTCTGTATAATCGGCTCCAGTTTCATCCATCTCATCAGAACTGATTCAAATGAATTCTTTTTAACGGCTGAGTAATACTCCATTGTGTACATGTACCACAGCTTTCTTATCCATTCATCTGCTGATGGACATCTAGGTTGTTTCCATGTCCTGGCTATTATAAACAGTGCTGCGATGAACATTGGGGTACATGTGTCTCTTTCAATTCTGGTTTCCTCGGTGTGTATACCCAGCAGTGGGATTGCTGGGTCATAAGGTAGTTCTATTTGCAATTTTTTAAGGAATCTCCACACTGTTCTCCATAGTGGCTGTACTAGTTTGCATTCCCACCAACAGTGTAGGAGGGTTCCCTTTTCTCCATACCCTCTCCAGCATTTATTGCTTGCAGATTTTTGGATCGCAGCCATTCTGACTGGTGTGAAGTGGTACCTCATTGTGGTTTTGATTTGCATTTCTCTGATAATGAGTGATGTTGAGCATCTTTTCATGTGTTTGTTAGCCATCCGTATGTCTTCTTTGGAGAAATGTCTATTTAGTTCTTTGGCCCATTTTTTGATTGGGTCGTTTATTTTTCTGGAATTGAGCTGCATAAGTTGCTTGTATATTTTTGAGATTAGTTGTTTGTCAGTTGCTTCATTTGCTATTATTTTCTCCCATTCAGAAGGCTGTCTTTTCACCTTGCTTATATTTTCCTTTGTTGTGCAGAAGCTTTTAATTTTAATTAGATCCCATTTGTTTATTTTTGCTTTTATTTCCAGAATTCTGGGAGGTGGATCATAGAGGATCCTGCTGTGATTTATGTCTGAGAGTGTTTTGCCTATATTCTCCTCTAGGAGTTTTATAGTTTCTGGTCTTACATTTAGATCTTTAATCCATTTTGAGTTTATTTTTGTGTGCGGCAACACCACAATTCAAAAGCATCAATTCTTCGGCGCTCAGCCTTCTTCACAGTCCAACTCTCACATCCATGCATGACCACAAGAAAAACCATAGCCTTGACTAGACGGACCTTTGTTGGCAAAGTAATGTCTCTGCTTTTGAATATGCTATCTAGGACCTCGCAAATTCCCCTTCGCTTAGCAGAAAGGAGGAAGCTGTCCTTGGTCCTGACTCTTCCATTCTAGCACCTCTCGTAGGCTGGGCTTCCTCTCCTACTCTGTCCCCAGCAAGAAATCAAAGCTCTCACCAAGAGCTAGAGAAATTCAAGTGCATTCCCTAACCCCTGTACCACTTTATCAGATCCCACCAGCACCCTCCTAGCAGAGCGCTCTCCCAAGGACCTCTAAGCTCAAGAGGTTCTGACTCCTGGCACTCAGGCAGGATCCAGCTCTTCTGGCGATAGCTTGGTCTCAGTGCCTCCCCCCACCCCTGGGCCCCTGTGGTGGGTTCTTAACCATGCAGGAATTTCTATCACACCATGAACACCTTGGAGGAAAATTGGCAAAATTAATTGGAAATTAAAGTCACCAAATGAGCACTGAATTAAGAAACCATTAACTCCAAATGACTGCTGGAAGGGAGCGGAAGTTAATTACAAAGGCTGCCTGGTTATTTTGTGTGTTTTCAGCATCACAGTTATCATCTTAGATCCTGATGTCGGAGTCTGATTAACATTCTCAGCTATCAGTATTGCTTTTGGTGTGATGTGCAACCCTCCCCAGGCATCCATGGACCAACTCAGGCATTGAGGAAGCCTTCCCCTGCCCTGCCTGATGCACAGCCGTTTCTTCCCACATCTGCCCCCTGCCTCAGTATCCTCTAAGGGAAGCCATTGCCGCTGGCATCCCAGGGAGTCCTTGCCCACACATTATCATTGCATAATGGGCACCACCATCCACCTCATTAGGCTCTGCTGGGGATCAGGATTAAATGGGATAAAGTGGAAGAAACACATGGCTTATTAGCCAAGGGGGCTGTGGGAAAGAGTTGTGAGGAGAAGCTGACTGTTTGAGAAAGAACTGCCCAGCTGTACCACCCTAAAAGGCAACTCTGGGCCAGCTTTATTCTCTCCGTGGGAGCAATCTGAAGCAATAGAGATGACTATAGGATGGCTGCTTCATGAAGACATGGGTTTTTGTTATTTTGTTCACAGTTCTAGCCCCATGGCCTAGACCTATACCTAGAACAATAACTGTTGAATGAACGAGTGAACTGGAACTCCCCAGAAACCTTCACTTGCTCATTTGCTGAGGGAAAGTTGCTGTTTGCGATGACAAATCACCTGCTGGGAGCCAGGGTATCTCACCCGCAGGATGTGGTTGAGGCCGTTATGATCTATCACTGGTGCTGTGGCAGAGCTGGGCCCTCTATCTGACCTTGCATTCCCCTCCCCCTCCCCCATTCTCTATATTACATCCCAGTGTGATTGTTCCAAAATCTCTATCTATGGGCGCTTGCATGCATGCTCAGTTGCTAAGTCGTATTCACTCTTTGTGACCCCGTGGACTGTAGCCCGCCAGGCTCCTCTGTCCATGGGATTTTCCAGGCAAGAATATGGAGTGGGGTGCCATTTTCTTCTCCAGGGGATCTTCCCAATCCAGGAATTGAACCGTAGGCTCCTGCCGCATCTCCTGCATCGGCAGGTGGCTTCTTCACTGCTGAGCCACCAGGGAAGCCCTCTCTAGTGATGCCCCTCCCCAGTTCAATATGCTGCAGTGCCTTTTTGCTGCCTACAGAGTAAACTATAACAATGTGAAAGCCTCCAGCCTGGAACTGGAGACCCTCAGAGATTTATAATCCCCAAAGCTTCCCTTCCAGAATGTTCCTCCTCCAGGAAGCCCTTCCCAACCACATGGGCCCACTGTGAGCCTGAGTTCTCTCTTCTGTGACTGTCTTTGCTTTGCATTTAGCACATAACCAGGCACTTTCCCATATTTTATCCTATCTAGTGCCCTATGCGGTAGAGAAGGCAATGGCACCCCACTCCAGTACTCTTGCCTGGAAAATCCCATGGACGGAGGAGCCTGGTGGGCTGCAGTCCATGGGGTTGCTAAGAGTTGGACAGGACTGAGCGACTTCCCTTTCACTTTTCACTTTCATGCATTGGAGAAGGAAATGGCAACCCACTCCAGTGTTCTTGCCTGGAGAATCCCAGGGACGGGGGAGCCTGGTGGGCTGCCGTCTATGGGGTCGCACAGAGTCGGACACCACTGAAGCGACTTAGCAGCAGCAGCAGTGCCCCATGAGTGGTTTCTGTCCCTCTCCATATTGATTATAATCTCCTTGGGCAAATGGATTAGTATATCCTTGGGCCTCCCACGGAAAGTGCAGGGAAGGGCTGAGAACATAGAGATCTCATTACGAAGGACATTGGTTGCTCGATCAATGAGTTCCTTGGCTTCCCCTTGTTGCACTCCCCCCCACATTCAGCACATCTCTGCTCCGTAATTCTCACACTATCTTGTAAGCATTGATTTTCACATCTGGCTTCATCCTCTTGGCTGTGGGATCTTAGAGAATAGGGGATGAATGCCCTTTCTTCCTGTTTTCCTAGCAATTGGCACAATGCCTGGCACCCTCAGTAAACAAGAGATGATTAAAATGATACCTCCCTGTCTCTATGTTCTTATCCTATACTCTGAGAGAACCTTATCTATACCTTCCATTACATTCCTTTCATCTCTTGCTCATTTATTCATTTATTTGTTAAGCAACTGTTTATTAAACATCGATTCTGTGTCAGATATGAGGCTAGGTATTGGAGGCAGGGTGATGAATGATGAAAAGACACGCAGTCTAGACATTTTCATTTCTCTGTCATACATTGAATTGCTTGAGGTTGGGAACATGCCTGAATGAACTCCATGGTTCCACTGCTTAGCTCAGGACTTGGCACTTGAAGTATTCACTAAGTGTCTACTGAATTAATCGAAAATGTGTCTAATTGACTTCAGTCCCCTTTAAGCTTGTGGTTACCCATTAATTCTATTTTTTAGGTGGACTGGAATTGCTATAAGGCTGGAGTTGGAGAAGTCACACAAAGGCCAATGTATTGGGAAGATGTTTTCATTCAACAAACAGTTCTTGAAAATGTCCCTGCCCTCAAAGAGCCCATAATCTAAAGGAAAAGACCACGAGTAAGCAAAGAGAAATAAGCCTTGTGGGATAAGTGCAGAATCAGGGGGAGAGTGGATGTTGGTATAAGACTAGCAGAGATGAGGGAATGCTTTCTTCTGCCCCGGGATGGGGAGCAGACTTCCCAGAGAATTTTTGATTTGGGCAGGGACTCAGAAGTGTGTCATGAAGACAAAATGAGAAAGGCCGAGGGAACAGAGTGTGCAAAGACACAGTAAAGACCTGGGACACTAGGAGAATTTCTGGTGAAAGGTCGACGCTGCTAGAGATTATAAGATAAAAGCGAGTGGTGGAGCAGGCAAGAGGGAGACCACGTGGTGGCCTAAAGCCCAAGAAGCACAGGCTTCAATTACATAAGCTGGGAGAGACTCAGACTCTGCTATAGCCTCTTGAAAAGACAGCAGAGAAAGAGAAAATGGAAATCCATATGGGAGAAATAATATGAACCCAGCAGGCAGGGTGAGAGGCTTACTTGTAGTCCTTGCTTTTCTACCTAAGTCTATCTAAGTATCTATCCAGTGGGGTTACCTACCCGACATCCACCCCACCACATAGCCCACAGCTGACCAGTCACAATATTCTACTCCCCGGGCCAGTGGTTGGCTTAGAGTTGATCGCATGACCCCATCCAAGCTGCTGAGACTCAGTTCTGGGCTGTTTTGTTAGGATAAAGGGGATAGCTCTTCTGCTAAGGATGTTGAGAGGGTATGAGAAACTGAAGCTATTTGCAGCCCTCTGCCCACCATGTGGTAAAGGCTGGCCTGAATGAAGCCAGTTTTGAGGGCTGCAGAGCCAAGAGATGAGGTGCAGCTAAGTTCTGGTGTCATCACCTGACTGCTGGTAGCAGTGAGTTGTATTTCTGGATTTTTCAGAGAATTAAAAAAAATTTTTTACCATTTTTTAAAAACTGGACCATTAGGCATCTATTATTTGCAACTTGAAAATTTCTAAGAAATTTTCTCTCACACTGAGAGAGATTAAAAAGGAAGTGTAAGTTTCCTACGGGTGAATACCAGGTCAACTGCTGGCATTGTTTGGACTTGCTAGACAATGGATTAATATATTCTTGGACCTCCCACAGAAAATGCAGGGCAGGACTGAGAACATAGAGATCTCATTACAGAGGACATTGGTTGCTCGATCAATGAATTTCTTGGCTCAGGGAAGATAAGCATAAGGCCGTGTGCCTAAAATGGATAAGTTTGGGAAATGCCTGTAGGAAAAGGCCAGAGAACACCACTGAGTTAGTATCTGAGGAGAGCAGTGGGAATTTAAAGAAGTGAGATAGACCTAGGACTCATCTAGGCAGGGAAGTCTGTTTATCCAGGAATGGAGGGAGCTAAGAGAAGACCCCATCCTGAGTTAGGGGGAGAAGTAGGCATAAATGGAATTACCAGTAATACAAGATCGTGCTCAGAACAAAAGTTTGCCCCAAGAGAATAATCTAGAGCAGGCATTGGCAACTTATATCCTATAAAGTTCTAGTTAGGAAATATTTAGGTTTTGTGGGTCATAAAATCTGTTGCAGCTACTCAACTCTGCTGTTGCAGAGCAAAAGCAACCATAGACAATAAGCAAACAAATGGGCATAGCTGCGTCCCAATAAAACTTTATTTATATGACTCACAGATTTGGTTGTGCATCACGGTTTGCTATGTTAGGCCTTAGTTAGACCTTGCATAGTTAGACCTTCAAACTAAAGAACATAGACTGTGATGTTTAGTACTGTAAGCAGAGCCATGTAAAAGCATGTGTTTATAACTCACAAGTCATTTTCTATTTATCCCTCCTTTGCCCGCCATAGAGGAATTCCTCAGTAGAGTAGCAGGAGTGATGCTAGGGTGGACTGTAATCCCCTTAAGTCCTCTAGATCTTGGTGTAAAAATTAAGCCTTGAAGCTGAAAAGAAAAGGCATTAAGGTCAACAGTACCAAGGACAGCGCCACTCCTTGGAGGGCAAGTGTGGTTTGGAAAGCCCCTTGTTTTCATACAGATAGAACAAGCCTGTGATCAAGGGCCAAGAAGGACATCTTTGCAACTCTTACCATGAGGTGGAGGAGCCAAAAAAAAGGACCTGATATCCTGAGAAGTGTCCTGAGAATCTCAGTGCTTGCCTCCACCTGCTGACCCCTGGGACTATATAACCAGGGACGAAGAATCTTTTTCCCAAACAATCTAAAAATGAGCCACCACTTCATGCTAGTAGGTCTAGATATGAATGAAAGGGGTGGCTCCAGTGATCACTTTAGCTCATGATATCTCCTCCTCACCTGTCAGATAGAGATAATAATTGCTTTCCTGCCTGGTTCACAGGGTCATTATGATTATCAAATGAGACAACGGGCAGAAAAATGCTGTGAGGAGCAGAAAGTACTCAGTCCAAATGTCCAGCTCAGCCTCTGACCTGCCATGACTCTCATCCTTTTCTTTTTTATCCCTTAAAAAAAAATCTTTCCTTTCCAAGTGATGAAGGGAGTCAAAACTAGTTTCAACCTTACTACCAGTAGCAGGCATTGCTGCTCACTTACCCAATATCCATCCCACCTTCCAACCATTTCTCCCACTAACAGAGCTCAGGCTGTGTTCAGAGGCAACCCCCTTCTCTAGAAGGTGGTGGGTTTCATTAAAGTAGTCATTGTGGTCCCATTTGCCTTGCCAGTTGTTGTCTTAGGAAAGGATGACAATTCTGGCCAATGAGATGTGAGAGAAAGACTGGTGGGAGGTATGGATAATGAGCCCACATTGATTTTCTTAAAAGTTAAAGGGAACATTTAGGAAGAACTGATCTCCCAGAATAGAGTGAAGCCAGTAGTGGAAAAGCACAGGGGAACGTCCTGGAGCCCCTGGAGTCCACCCCACCTTTGGGGCTCTTGTTTTGTGAGATGCTAAAATTCCTTATTGTTTAAACCATGTGGGCCAGAGCTTTCTCTTATCTACAACCAAAGGCATTCTCACTGGCAATCACGGCTCGTGAGGAGACGACCCGGGAATGCTGTGTGCTCACTGGTCCCTACCTCCTCCCAGATCCTCTCTCTCTAACCACAGCTTCCTTTCACCTTCTTTTCAGAGCTTCATTTGGAAGTGAAACTGACAAGCCATATGCTCCCCAGGCCTATGCTCATCTTTAATTAATCTTTGGAGGCAGAGAGCTGCAACTGTGGGGAAGAAGGCTGGCTGTTAGAAGCACAGTCCTTGTCTCCCCACAACCCGCAGACCTGAAGAATTTCCTCCTTCACTCACATGCCTCTCCTACTCACTGCTGAGGGATAGAACATTTTTAGGGAAATATTTACTCTGACTTGGACCAAGAGTGGAAGAAGGAACTTGTGGCTCCTGGGGTATGTGCTTAAGAAGAGCCAGGAGTTAAGGCCCATCCATTTGGGAGCACAGAGCCAGGCTTGGGCCCTGAGAGTTTATCTTGGAGCTTGCGTCTGGGATGGGTTTGTCTGAAGTGGATGGCTCAACTTACTCCCAGAGTAAAAAAGCCTCTAATTATGACTCAGCCCCTCTTGGCTGCACCAGGCATCAGCTGTCTTTGAACAAAAGACGTTCAGAGCTAATGGATATTCCAAACCTTAGAGGACATGGCTGAGTTAGGGGTAGGGGTATGACATTAGGCAGACCATGAGGAAGCCCAGGACTTCCTCGTAGGATGAAGTAGATCAAGTGATGTGGGGCCCAAACTGAGTCAGCAGAAGTGTAAGGTGTGGTTGGGCTTATTCAGCTGGGAAAGAGACTTATCAGCTCCAGAGATTGGTAGACAAGAAGGAGGCTCAGATGAGAACAGGCAAGGCACGTGGTCACAGGCCAAGGCCAAAGAAAACAAGGTGATATCCTGCTTCTTAGAAGACTAAATTATGTTAACCCCAGAGCCATCCTATTAATAGCATGGGCTTCCTTGCCAGCTCCAGCCCAATGTAGCCTGTTCTCTTAGATGTCTTCCTCTCTGACAGCAGACTAGAATGCAAGCAAAAATGTTGCTGGCTTCACCAAGGAGCTCTGCTGGAAGATGAATCGTGGCCTCTACTCTGGGTTGGCTATAATAATAATCAGTTCAGTTCAGTTCAGTCGCTCAGTCGTGTCTGACTGTGCAACCCCATGAATCACAGCATGCTAGGAGTAATTGATATTTCTCCTGGCAATCTTGATTCCAGCTTGTGCTTCCTCCAGCCCAGCGTTTCTCATGATGTACTCTGCATAGAAGTTAAATAAGCAGGGTGACAATATACAGCCTTGACGTATTCCTTTTCTTATTTGGAACCAGTCTGTTCTTCCATGTCCAGTTCTAACTGTTCCTTCCTGACCTGCACATAGGTTTCTCAAGAAGCATCTCTTTCAAAATTTTCCAGAGTTTATTGTGATCCACACAGTCAAAGGCTTTGGCATAGTCAATAAAGCAGACTTAGATGTTTTCTGGAACTCTCTTCCTTTTTCCATGATCCAGCAGATGTTGGCAATTTGATCTCTGGTTCCTCTGCCTTTTCTAAACCAGCTTGAACATCTGGAAGTTCACGATTCACGTATTGCTGAAGCCTGGCTTGGAGAATTTTGAGCATTACTTTAATAGCGTGTGAGATGAGTGCAATTGTGTGGTAGTTTGAGCCTTCTTTGGCATTGCCTTTCTTTGGGATTGGAATGAAAACTGACCTTTTCCAGTCCTGTGGCCACTGCTGAGTTTTCCAAATTTGCTGGCATATTGAGTGCAGCACTTTCACAGCATCATCTTTCAGGATTTGAAATAGCTCATCAAATATTAAAATACATCCGGGCTTCCCCCAACTCAATCATTCTTGCTCTTTCTCTCCATGTCGACCATCTGCGCCCACATCCAACCAACCACCATCCCTCACCCTGTTAGGAGAGCCTCCTGTTCCCCCAACTCCAGTGTCTTCCTTTTTATCTTCTGTCTCCCTTCTGGAAACTAGAAAGACCTTTCTAAAGCATAAGTCTTAGCACATCACTCTCTTGTTTAGAACTTTCAGTGGCTCTTCATTACCTTCAACAAGAAGGCCGATCCAGTTTCCTTAACGTGGCTTATGAGGCCTGCTATTATTCTGCCTCGCTTACCTCTCAAGCTTCATCTTAAACCAGACCCATTTTTTAAATTCAGTGCATTGGCCATGTCAGAACCTCAAATACGTCATGTTCTCTTGCATCGCTGAGCCTTTCTGTGTAGACTATTTTATTCCCTACAAATTTCCCTTCTCTCCTCTCCCACCCCCATCATTGCTTATCTGTCCCTACCCACCCTTCAGCTCTTACTAATGCCGCTTCCTCTGGGAAGGCTTCTTGATGCCCCAACTCAGGCTCACTCCTCTCCTTGGGGTTTCCATAACTCCCTGTGCTTATTCCCATCAAAGCTTGTCACTCCATGTGGTGGTTGCCTCTGTATCACCCAACTGCATTGGAGTGTCCCAAGTATTTTTCCTTGCCACGCCGTGTGGCACGTGGGATCTTCCCCAGTCAGGAATCGAACCTGTGCCCCCTGCCCTGGGAGCATGGAATCTTAACCAGTGGACTTCCAGGGAAGTCCCAAATGTTCCAAGTATTAAATTGCGATATGAAACGTTCAGTATTTGACCATTCTGACTTACAAAACGGTCACCTTCGCATGGTTCTGCTCAACACAGTGACCGTGACTGTTGTGTTATCTGTTGGATCCCAGTGTCGAGCACAAAGCGCAAAACACAATGAGTGCTCAGCAAATGTAGATCACTGTTTCTTAGTGCGACTTCAGTTTGAGTTTTCATGCCTGATGGCCAACATCGGCAGAAATCTCTTTGATGATAGAAACAAGGTGTATAAGGAAGAGGTCTCCTGGGGTCACCTGATCCAGCCTCCTGCCTCCTCTCAGCATTGAGGTACATGTGAGTATTGACTTCGTCTAGAGCTGTCCCCCACCAGAAGTATGCTCTAGCAGGACCTAGGGCATGTTCTGAAGCTGGGGAACACCAACCCGAGTCTAGTTGGTGACATCATCATGGTCACAGATGATCATTGTCTGATGACGACATTCTGATGTTTCTTTGGCCAAAGGTTGAGCTTGTCTAGTACAGCTTTGCAAAGCCGTGCTTTATGCTAAGTCATTTCAGTCATGTCTGACTCTTTGCAACCTGTGGACTGTGGCCCGCCAGGCTCCTCTGTCCATGGGATTATCCAGGCAAGATACTGGAGTGGGTTGTCATTTCCTCCTCCAGAGGATCTTCCTGGCCCAGGGTTCGAACCTGCATCTCTTACATCAGTCTCCTTCATTGGCAGGTGGGTTCTTACCACTAGCACCACCTGGGAAGCTCCCCTGCAAAGCCAGGCTAGGCCTTATGGACTATGAAAATCATACCTTGCAAAGCCCTATTAAAGTTCTGGAAACCTATAGAAAACATCAAAAAGATTAGACTTGATATTTGGACCCTCCTCATTGATACATGACATTATCCTGCCTCAGGGACCACATAGGGTCTTGGGTCAGGGATGGAGAGTCCAGCTGCCTCTCCCAGGAGCATATCTCTCAAGTGAGGTCTGAGTTAAGGCATCAACAACTCATTTGTCCTGTTCCTCAGTTAGGAGGGTGAAATGCAATGGCATCCTTCTACTAATAATTAAACAATTAACAGTACTTTTGATTTTCAATGACTTTTTTCCTTTTCCAGGGCCTTCTGCCTGTGATAAAGCCACAAGTGCATATGAGATCCAATGTATGGATTGATCCTGGTGCTGTTGCCTCGAGGAGAGGAAAACAGTTTGTGGGTCTGCCAAAGCATCCCACCATCTTCAGCTGAACCTCTGTGCCCTTGCAGTGCTGTGGGTGGTTTGGCAGAGTCCCTGTCAGCAGCCAGAGCTGTGCTGGCACAGATGGTCCAGCAGCATTTCCTCCAGGTACGTGGGAGGCTGGTGGGGAGTCCTTACAATTACTTGTGGTCATGTCATATCTCTGTAGGCCTAGGGTCCCAGTGACATTTTCTCAGCTCACATGCACTTTCCTCCTGCACACACATATATACATCTCTAGGGCGAAGCCGGTCGTTTCTGCCAGGATTGGCAGACTACACACTATTTTGTTCTCATGCTTCTCAATCTCAAGAGGAGTCCAATCTGGAAGGCTGCTGGGAATTCCCAGGGCTTGCCATCTCAGGGCCCTTTTTCCTCTTGGCTTTGCCCTTTCAGTGCCTACCTCTGTCCTCAGCAGGATGGTCTAGGCAAGAAACCCCACCTTCTCCAGGCTCCCCCGAGGAATGCACTCATACCTGAGCATTAGTGAGAGATGCAGTGTTTACTAAAGAGTTTATAGGGCAAATAAAGGGCATCTATATCACACACTTCAGGAACATCAGGACCTGTCTCCAGAACCCCTACTTGACTGCCCCCACCAGGGCATTCTCTCTTGGGCCCTCCCCACTCCACACTCAACCTCTGTGTCTCCCCTCTTCTCCAGGGTCTGATCACACCCACCCCTAGTTGCATCTTCAGCCCTCTAGGCTCCTACTCCCACACTTGACCAGCAAAGTACCTGGTGGATGGGAGGCCTTCCTGGTTCTCATTGCCAACCCTGGAGGATACCTGGAGATTCAGAAATTCTGTTCTGCCTGATTCTCCTGGTTGTGATACCACAGTATCCTTGCACCTCCTTTTGCCATGCTGCCTTAGCACACCCGCTGGGTTATTTCCTGATTCCTCCCAGCTTCACTTCTGCCCCTGGTTCCAGCAATGCCTCCTCCCACAGCCTGGGGTAAGGCCCCTTCCCCTAGCTCAGCTCAAGCCCCAAGACCTGTCATCTGTACGCACCCCTGACCTCTGACAGGCTGTGTGCCCCGCTCTTGTTTCCTCCTAGTCTTGCCAAGGGGACTCAGAGCACAGAAGTAAGGAGTAACAGATGGAATGGTTTACACTTGAAGAACCAGGAAACTGCTAGTGAAGAAGACAGGAGGGATATGGAATTCAGAGAAAATATTTTGGCAGTGGTGTCAAGGAATAAAGAGGAGCCACTTGAAGATTTTTGGAGTAGATTAAGACTAGGCCATGGGCACCTGACCTAGGGTGGCAACCTTGGGAAAGGAACCAAGGGGACGGGCTAGGAGAGCTATTTTCTGAGCAAAGTAAAGAATTAGTTGTGGAGTTAGCTGTGGAGCTAACTGGGTGTGAACAGTTGAAGTTGAGGGAGAGAGTAGAAAAAGAAATGAAAAAGGAGGAGGTGGGAGAGATTGACAGCAAGATAACAGGAATTTCAAGGTCCAGGAAAGAGATGAGAAGACAGAAGGAAGCAAATATCGAGATAGAGAGAGAGAGAGAGAGAGAGAGAGAGGAAAATGGAAAGACAGCTGGAGGCAGAGAACTGTGTAGAAATTATAGTGGGGTCCACCCGGGCCTGTCGCAGGACGCGAGCCTGCGCTTGGGAGAAACTGCAGGGGGACGAGCCGTGTTCATCGTCCCTCCATGCCAGAGCCAGGCTGGTGCAGCCCAGGGAGAGTGTCCATCCTGCTGGGTGTCAGAACAGGGACCTGGGGCCTGCGGGAGGGGGACCTGACTTACTCACGGAAGATCAGCAAGTGCAGGGGTTCACTTTGAGTCCAGACCCCAGCCCAGGAACCTGCTTCTTCACCTCATCCTGCCCCAGCCTGACTCTGAGTCCCTTTTCTAGGCAGCAGCCTGTGTGAAGGGGCTGCAGCCTGAGCCCTCCCTGGGGAGAGGAGAGACTGCAGGCCCCGGAATGGAACCAGGCTCTCAGTTTTGGAGAGAGAAGCAGGGCCTAAGCATGTGGGGAACTGGGAGCATATAGCCCACACTCCCACCAGCTCCAGAAGGCCCCAGGGTGATCCCTTTCCTTGCCTGGAGTAGTAAAGCCTGAGTTCTTGGCCCATCACCCAAGGTCCTGCATGGCTAGGCTGCCTTGGGCTGGGGGAGTTTCTTGCTCCTCTAGAATGGAGTTTAGGGGAGCTTCTTGTTCCCCTAGAATGAAGGCCCAGCCGGGGCCCCATACACATGAGGGCCTCCCCACCTCCTCATCCATCCTCAGGCATTTCTCCTTGCCTGGGGTACTCCCTGTGACTCCCTGCCTCTGCTGACCTTCCTCCTTCTCTCATAAGCTGCTCCACACTGCCTTCTCCAGGCAACTGCACAGACCCCTGCGGCCTGGGCAGGGGGGTGGGAAGCTGAGGCAAGAACTATGCTGGGGTGGGGCAACATGACATCTGTCGAAATGGTCAGAAGATAGAATATGTATTGAAACTCCTGGAAGAATGGATACGTGGGTATGTACAGCTGAATCCCTTTGCTGTCCACCTGAAACTGTCGCAACATTGTTGATCAGCTGTGTGCTCAGTCTGATCACTGAGCAGTCGTGTCTGACTCTTTTCAACCCTATAGACTGTAGCCTGCCAGACTCCTCTGTCCATGGGATTCTCCAGGCAAGAATACTGGAGTGGGTTGCCATTTCCGACTCCATAATTAGCTATACCCCAATACAAAATAAAAAAATTAAAACAAAACCTCTCTATTTTGGCCAATTTCTCATTTACCAGCTCAACCCTAGACCCAAGATACAGGAGGGCGTCATCCCACAGCCTCCAGGGTGAGCTGCAAGGTGTGAGCTGGACACTAACCTCATGGCTCAAGGCCCAAGTGACACACACCTCCTCAGGACCCCAAGCAGGGAAGGTTCCAAATCTCTGCCAGCCCTCTGCTCACCCGCAGAGTCCCTGACCCCAGCAGCCGAAGCCACATCCTCCCTCCATGAAGAGAATGTCCTTCTTTTAAAGATAGGAAAGGACTAGAAGGTGTGACCCATCTCAGGGGCCTGTGTGGTAAAGCTGATCAGGGCAGGGTGCAGGATGGGGGCTCTTTGGAGTCAAAGTGGGGAGGGCACTTCAAAACCCCCTCACAACACACTGGCAGCATCCCCAAGCAGATCCTGGGGTCCTGCACCGCCCCTCAGGGCAGCCCTCACACCTGCCTCTATTCTAGGCGCCCCTTGGCTTCTACTGCAAGGGCCTGCAGTGACTCAGAGATGGATCAGCTCCAAGATGTTTCCTTTTCATTTAAAAAGGAAACCAAAAAAAAAGAAAAAAGATGCAGAAGAAAGTGTTTAAGATGCCCTTGGCTAAGAACCTCAGCCATCCTTTAATGCCAGATGTTAAAAGTCTGGCTTCCAAACAGCTGCTCCTGAGTGGCTGGCTCAGCCAGGGAGGAGGCAGCGTGTTGAGAGGGCGGGCCAGGGTGCAAGCTTCCCCTCACTCAGTCTCAGCTGCCCCTTCCCTGACCTCCAGACCCACAGCCCTGGGCTCCCACTTTGGACCCTGTTCTCATTAGCCCAGCTCATTCCTCCACAGCCCGGGGCACTGGAAGGAGCCCTCCGCTGAGTTCAGAAGGGCAGCCCTGCTGTGACGAGCTGAGTGGCCATAGGCAAGTCACTCTCCTCCTGATCTCAGCCACCTCACCTGGCAGAGGGCGTTGTGGGTATATTGATCACCAGGGACCTGAGGTTATTAACTGTTTTCTCGCTTTGTCTCTTTCGTGTGCATCTGGACATGCCTCGTGGTGCCTGCCCCCTCGGAGCCTCTTTAAGAAAGGCCTCCCTGCTGCAACCCCTGAAGCGGAGACTGTTTTGATTTGACCCCCCCTCACCCCCCTTACCTGGCTGCTGCTGATGGGACAGACATAGGCATGTGGGCCAGTGTTCATGAGCCAGTGACCTGTGTTGATGAGCACATGCCAGGGGAAACTGTCCTTGTGAGAGAGCTTCCTTGATAAAGTGGCATTTAAGCCAAGATCTGAATGGAAAGTAGGGTTGGCCAGGTGGAAAGGGAGCACAGTGTATGCGGAGGCCAGGGATGGGGGGAGCCTGGAATGGGAGAGTCGGTGAGGCTGGCGCTGCGGATTTGGAGGAGGGGGAAGCAGGGGCGAGAGAGGGAGAGGGACAGGCCTCCGGGGTCCTGTAGAGCCCACATGGCGTTGGGACTGACCCCTGCCTGCTTCCTTCTGTCCTGCCTCCAACTAGCTGTCTGTTCCCTTATGGCTTCTGCTTCTTTGTAATTTCAGCCTGTCTGTAAACCCAGCCTCTCTGGAGACCTCTGTCTCCTGACGTTACTGCATCAGCTTTTGCTGCTAACAAGTACCTGCTGTAAGAATCCCCAGCAGCTGCACAGCCACTATTTCCTGGGCACAGCCTCACTGCCCTCCACAATGACCCTGACAGTATGGTCTCCATTTTCTAGATGGCAAAACCAAACTCGGAGAGGTGAAATCACTTGCCCAAGCCAATGTGGCTGGCCAATGTCAGAGGCTGGATTGGGGTTCATATGAGTTTGATACCACCCCCACCCCTGCTGGTGCTCTGGGTGCTATGAGACTGCAGGCAGGGTTGTGTGGAGTAAGCCGTCCACTGTGGTAGGCTCTAATGGGAGCCGAGAGGCCCAGGGCTTCTACAGGCTGATCTGGAAGGTCTGAGAGGTAAGCGTCTTCCAATGGTGAGGGTGGGCAGAGGGCAGAGCCTGGACCACCTGGGAGCACTGGGGCAGGAGCGTGGTCTATGGGTGTTCAGAAGGCCTGAGACCATGGCCTGTGCAGCCAGTCTGCCAGCATGGCCTGAGTTCCATCTATCCTGAGTCTGGGGCCCACTGTGGAACCAAGAGCCAGGGGCATCTAAGCCCTGCAACAGGAGTGACCCAGCTGAACCAAAGACCCTCGGTGATCTAGACAATCATTTATCCATGGAGCACCTCAAAACCAGATGGCTGAGACCGGTTTTGTTGGGTCGCAATGGATTTCACTCCTTGATTGTCCTTGATTTGGTTGAGATTAAATTTGTGTTTCCTTCAGCACACGGTAATTAGAATAGCACAGCGATAGGAATGCGAGGACCCTTGCAAGTCACTTTGTCCACTTTTCTGAAGCCTCTTCAACTCCAGCCTCCCTCTGACAAATACAAAAAGCTCATACCTGGGCTTCCCTTGTGGTCCAGTGGTTAGGAATCTGCCTTGCAATCCAGGGGATACTGGTTCAACCCCTGGTCTGGAAAGATCCCACGTGCCACGGGGCAACTGAACCTGTGTGCCACCACTACTGAGCCTGCGCGCCCTAGAGCCCCTGCTCCACTACAAGAGAAGCCACTGCAATGAGCTGCCCGTGCACTTCACTAGAGACAGCAGCCTCTGCTTGCTGCCACTAGATAAAGCCCACATAACACAGAAGACCCAGTGCAGCCAAAAATAAGTGTAAATAAATAAATATTAAAAACAAAACCTCACACTTGCCTTTAGTGATGGGTGACATTTCTAAATGGATTCAATGCTGTGGTTGTAGCAGGCTGAGTAATAGCCCCCAAAGATACCAGGTTCTGATCCCTGGGGCCCAGAAATGTCACTTTATTTGGAAAAGGGGTCTTTGGAGATGTGATGAGGTTAAGGGTCTAGAGATGGGGAGAGTGTATTTTGGAGTATCTGGGTGAACTCTCAGTGCTATCCCTGGTGTCCTTAGAAGAGGGAGACAAAGGGAGATTTGGAGGGACGTGGCCAGAGGCTGATGAAAGCCACAGCTCCCAGAATGTGGAAGAGCAACGAATAGATGCTCCCCTGGAGCCCCTGGAGGGACTGCAGCTCTGCAGAATCTTTGATTTCAGCTCAATGTAAAAGATTTCAGACTTCTGGCCCCCTAGGTGAGAATGAATCTATGTTGTTTTAAGCCACCCAGCTTGTGGTAATTTGTTATGGCCGCCACACAAAGTTAATACAATGATTTGCTAATACAATCAGAGTCACAGTGAACTAAATAAGCTGTTTACAAACCTGAAAAGTCACCCTTGGAGGTTCTGATGGCCTCCCAGGCTGAGTGTTTGATATTATTTAATGTACCCAATTTACAGAGCAGAAGACTGAAGTCTAGAGAAATGCAAGGACTTGCCCAAGATTGCAAAAGTAATTATTAGCAGAGATAGAACTGGAACCCAAGAAAATCAACTCTCAGTCCTCCCATGGCCCCAAGCCACCTCCTTCCACCTTTCATTCCCTGTCTGGGGAGAAGTTTCTAGAAAGTTTCGGTGAAACAGAAAAGTGAGATTGGGGCCAGGTTGGGGAAAACCTGGAACAGCGCAGTTCAGAGTTGGAAGCTTATCTGATTGATAAAAGGTGCAGATAGCTCAATATTCTTCTTACTAAAAAGTAGCTTCCAGAGATTGTGAGACGTGTCAAATCTGATGCATACGGCCTTAAGGAAAGACTGGTTATAGACCCCGTGACAGATGTCAGACCTGGGTACCTGTCAGTCAAGAAAGGCTTCTGGTGGGGAACCAGTGCACAGAGAAGGACAAAGGGGTGGGCTGAGAAGGGAGTGAGAGGCAGGGCGAGGGCCAGAGGGAGTAGTGGGGTCCAGCTACAAAGTCCTCAGACATCTCAACTTTGCCGAAGAACAGCCTTTGCCATGAACAGAAAAGTGAAAAGAGTGAAGTGAAAGTGTTAGTCACTCAGTCGTGTCCGAGTCTTTTCGACCTCATGGACTGTAGCCTGCCAGGCTCTTCTGTCCATGGAATTCTCCAGGCAAGAATACTGGCGTGTATTGCCATTTCCTTCTCCAGAGGCTCTTCCCACCCCAGGGACTGAACCCCAGTCTCCTGCATTGGATTCTTTACCATCTCAGCAGCCAGGGAAGCCTCCCATGAGCAGAAGATGTGACCAGTGTGATCACTGGTGTATGTATGCACACTGCATGTACACATGTGCTCAGAAGCACACATGGGACCCAGCCACATATACACACACACACACTCAAGGGCTGGAGCCAAGCCTGGGCATCCAGAAAGAGCTATCTACAATTTGCCAGTTGCCCTTTGGGTTACACTGTAAGTCCAAAAGCCAAGTGGAGCATGTTGCCACAGTTTGTTCTCCTGGCATCCCAGCTCTAGCCAGGATCCACAGTGTGTGAGATGCAACGTGGCCGAGAATCACACTGCTTCCTCTCTGTGGTGCTCTGCTGCCAAGCCGCCCAAGGGCCCGTCTCCCTGGACCTGACTCCCCCACCCCTCCCTGATGTCCCCCTGCTGGATCCCCAGCACAGGAAGTGGCAGATCCAAATCCTCATGATCGATGGCCAGACTCAAATGCTCCAGGATTTTGGAAACACTGTTTTGTAACTATTTTTAAGGGGAGAGACAAGTTTTCAGCTTAGAGGGGAAGAGGGGGCTCAGGAGAGCAGCTGACCTAGGAAAAGAGCCTCAAGCCCAGAAGCACCTGTCACATGTGTCCAGCATCTATCTCAGAAAGACCATTGTCTTGGGGAGCAGGAGAAATATACCCAAGAAAACCAGCCCAGCAACGGGCGCCAGAGCAGAAAGTACAAAGCACACAGCAGAAAGTGAGGGCACAGCTGAACAGTCAGCCCCCTTGGCTTGGAGCAGGCGGCCACCCACATAGCACAGACACCTGGGGTACAGGGACCAGAGGGTGACCTGCTGGAACCCGGGCAGAAAGGAACAACTGTTACCATGATTCTGTGCTGAGGTTTTGCTGTGCTGCTGCTATTTTTTCAAGAACCTCCCTAACCAACCTGGAGGCAGGCCTAACACCAGGGGAAGACCAGGAAACTCTGCTATGCCCCACCCAGGCTGACACATACATTCAGAGATGGACCAGGCTCCTTCTTGGGGCAGGGACAGGTTAAGCCTCCTGCAAGCAGTCCAGGCCGGTGGACTCTGGGCCTCGGTTTAGCCTTATCCTCCTTCCTTAACAGTTTGCATGAGATAGCTTGGGGCAGGGCATGGGGGCTTGGCTCCGGCTTCCATGGTTAGGGGTGGTGTGTCTACACAGTATGGTCTCCGTTCTGCTGGGTCGGGTGCTCACTGTCCACAGGTCTGTCTCTCCCTGTAAGGCTGAGATAGTTCTTCCCTGACCCCAGCATCACCCAGGCCAGACTTGGAGCAGAGCATGCCTGGTGGGCCCCCATCTTGGGAGAGATGAAGGAGTGCCCATCAGGGGCCCCTCAGTTCTTTTTTTTCAATTTTTGGTTGTAGTCTGTAGAACCTTAGTCCCCTGGCCAGGGATCGAAACCGTACCCCCTGTGCTGGAAGGCAGAGTCTTAGCCACTGGACCACCAGAGAAGTTGCAGTGGTCCCCAAGTTCTGCATGGAGACTCCAACGTTCCCCTCTCCTCCAGAGTTTCGGAGACAATATCTGTTTAGGGCCCTCCTGGTGACAAATGGTGGAAACCCAGTCTGAGCCAGTTAGGCACAACAGAGATGTTACTGGATCACAAAATCAAATGTTGGGGAAGGCCAGGGAGCTGGCTGCCTGGGGGAGACTGGACGTGAGGCTCCTACACCTCAGGTCTTCTTCTTGGCCTCTGCTCTCTGTTGGTCAAGGATGCTGGCCTCCTTTTCCCAGGCTAGACTTCTCTACAGCTGGACCCTTGCCCACAGGCCGCTCCAGGGTTCCCTGTGCAGAGCGCTCCTGGAAGAAAGAAGGAGCTCTCTTTCTTGGGCTGTAAATTTTCAGATCCCAGGAGAGAATACTGACTGGCCACACTTTGGGTGGGAAGTGGTGTTAAAGGTGGGAGTTCTGTTGTGTATGTGTGTGTGTGTGTGTGTGTGTGTGCAGGGGGCGGTTCTATGATGGATAGCTCCCTGAGAAGCAGGGAGAGGGCTGGGCAGATAAAGCAATGAGGATCTTAGATCGTCTACAACATTCCCTGCCCCTCTGAGCTGGCAGGAGTCAGAAGCAGGGGGTGGCACTGGTGGGAAAGAGGATACACAGAGGCTGTCACTTCTCTTGGTTCCCTGGCACCTCTCAGGTCACCTCTCAAACCTCTCTTTGCCATTTAAGTTCCTTAACAGCTCCTCCCCCACACACTGATCTGCCCAACTCCTGCCGCCCAAACCCTCCCTCCACTCAGGTAACTTCACACACAGCGGAGTGGTTATGAGCATGGTCTCCGGAACTAGACTGTCTGGATTCAAATCCCAACCTTGTCCATCACTAGCTGTGTGACTTTGGGCAAGTTATTTAACTTCTCCATGCCTTATTCGCCGTGAGGGTTAAATAGATTCAGCCATGCGAAACCACTTAGAGCAAAGCCTGACACACAGTAAACTGTCAGAAGTGTTAGCGTTATCCTGGCACCTAAGTTCACACCATCCCCTACCTAGGATCCCCCTTCCTCTTGTCCAAATCCTCCCCATCCTAAGGCTCTGCTGACCACGGAACCAATATGGACACTCCTCATCTCAGAATCCCTGCAGCACTCAGAGTTGAGCATCTGTGGGGAAGACTCGTCCTCCTGATTGGTCCAGGTTCCCTCTTGTGGTGCACTCCGTCCCCGGAGCACCCTAGCAGATCTAGGCACACTGGGGTGTCAGCAAATGCTTGGACTCCCCTCCCCCACAGGACAGGCCAGCAGTGGGAAGAAGCGGCTGTTAGCAACCCTGGAGATCAGTGTGGATGGAGGCCATTAGAGCTAAGCGAGCATGGCGTCATCTCCCTGGGAGCCAGGAAGCCCCTGTACCTGTGACATCACACCTTCACCCATAAAAATAGCCAGCACATCTTAGCAGACTGGGCACGGCCTGCTCTGGGAGGTGACAGGTTGTGAGTACAAGTCAGCACGTGCCCAATGGATGACACCCCTCCTCTGGCCCCAGAGCAGGGGATGTACACCATTGGCGAAATTCTCTAAGACAGAAAGACAGGAGAGGCAGGAAGACGGATAGAGACAGAGTCCAGATTTTCCAAATTTAATTCTGGAAACTGGAGCCTGTGTGGGTCCCTGCATCTGAATGTGAGGCCTTGCCCTGGCTCTGAAACTAGGTCTCTGCCCCTGCCCTTCTGTGAGTCTGCCTCGGCTGAGAGAGTGCCAAGGGCTGTGGGCGGCTGGGCAGGCAGAGGGCAGCATGACGGAGGTTTTAGGAAGACAAATACAGATTAGTCAAGGACCGTCAGACCCAATTACATCTCCAAGAACCCGACAGTGACATTATTTAGTCTTTGGGCCCTTCTGAGCCAGATACCTGGACTCCACCGCCTCCCATGGGGCCTCTTCTGGGCTCCAGCCACAGAGCGGACCTGGGTGCCTCACTTCATGCTTTTTATTTTTATTTGTCTTATTTTTGTCTGTGCCGGATCTTCGTTGCTGCGCTCTCTAGTTGCAGCGAGCAGGGGCTACTCTTCATTGTGGTGCAAGGGCTTATTGTGGAATCGTCCCAGACCAGGGATTGAATCCATGTCCCCTGCATTGCCAGGTGGATTCTTAACCACTGGAGCACCAGGCAAGTCCCCCACCTGACTCTCTGAGTGAGTCAGGATCAGAGTGGGTGCCCTACCTGTTCCTCTGGGCTCAGTGAATATCCCGGGGTGGGGAGGGGCGTCCGCCTGCCCTCCCACCCTGAGGGGATACAGACAGTGGCAACTAGCGGGCTGGGGTCACTCTTGGCCTAGAGCCCTCCGATCTTCTGGTTGTCAGCATCTAAAATGTTACGAGATGCAGCAATGGCTTGGAGAAACACCCTGAGCTGCCCTGCACGTGTGTGTGTGTGTGTGTGTGTGTGTGTGTGTGTGTGTGAGCGTGAGCGTGAGCATGAGTAGAAGCAAAGGGTTGTGGCAACAGTCTGTGAGTCTCACGTGCGCTGAGGTGTGTGTGTACTTGAGCTTGGAGATGAGTGCTCAGAGATGAGTGTGAAATAGCTGGTTGGGAGAGTGTCTATGTGATGCCTATGAGGGTGAAAGCTGGGGAGGCTTCCTGGAAGGGGAGATGGTGAAGGAGCCTCCTGATACACATATCTGGGCTAATCCCCTTTATCCTCCTATCCTATTTCTATCCCTCCTGGTGAAGAGTGGAGCCACATAATTCCAAACGCCAACGCCAAGTCTGTATAACTTGGGACCTCATTACAGAATTATTTCTTTCCCTCAGAAAATTTGCTGAAGCAAAATGGTGTTTGGCTTCAGCAAATACTCAGCCAGTTTACTTTCCCAGAGCTCACACTGGAAGGAGAGTGATGAGGAGCCCTGGGCAGTGGGAGACCCACTGGGGACCTTTCATTAGCAGGGAAAACCCTCAGTAAGCAACCTCGCTCCAGAGAGGACCTCGTCCTTCTCTGTCTTTGCCCGGCTGTGCCCTTTGCCTGACATCTTTTCCTCTGCCCTTGCCCACCTGATAGACAGGAGCTCTTCGGGGATCAGTGTATCTGCTATGTCTGGGAAGCCATCTGATCCCCTTGCCTGCAGCGCCCACATCTTGAACTGCACTGGTTCCTCTGGATTAAGAGTCTATCGTCTTCCCCATCAAACTGGGGTTTCCTTGCAGAGAGGATTTTGTTCAATTCTCTAACCCCAGCACAGTAGCTACTTTTTATTTTTATTTGACTTTATTTTTTGATTGGAGTATAATTGCTTTGCAGTGTTGTGTCATTTTCTGCTGTACAACAACGAATCAGCTATGTGTATACATATATCCCCTCCCTCTGAAGCCTCCCTCCCACCGACCCCCAATCCCACTCCTCTGTCATCACAGAGCGCTGGGCTGAGCCCCCTGTGCTGGACAGCAGCTTCCCAGCAGCTCTGATGCACACAGGGCAGTGCGCATGTCAGCGCTCCTCTCTCAGCTCACCCCACCCCTCCTTCTCTCACTCCCGGCGTCCACAAGCCTGCTCTGTACATCCGCATCTCTATTCCCAGTAGCCACTTTCCAAAAGTTAAAATACTGGCCACCTACTATGCGCCAGGCACTTTATTTTATTCCTCTTTTATTCCTCAAAAAGCCTGTGAGCTCAGTTCTCTTCCCAGCATAACCTTTTATACAGGACATCGAGCCTCACACCGTCTGGGAGAGGAGGCGGGCCTTGAAACCATGCCTTTCCGACATCAGAGCCCAGGGCCATCACTGTTCCGCGCTGCTGCCTCCCTGCCGGCAGAAGTTCTGGAGTCGAGGTCCATGCTGGCCACGCCACTTAGCTCTTGTCACCTGAAGCCTTGGCTTCTTGATCCATACAGTGCAGAGGCAGATGCTCCCATCTTTAAAGGTCTCTGCCAGTAGCAGGAAAGGCAGTTATTGTGTGTTTAAAAGATCTTGTTTTAAAGATTTTTCCCTCTGCTTTGTTTATTTGATTACAGTCTTCTGCCCGTGGCCTCTGCAAGCCAGGCTGAGACACAGGTGTGTTTCCTCCTGGCAGTTTGGAGCAGGGGAACAGAGCCCAGAGCTGAAGCCTCAGAAACTGGGTTTCACCTCCCACTCTGTGATCTGCACTACCCAGCCTCTGGTGCCCGAGGCCAACACGTACCCACTGAGCCAGACTGGAGCTGTCACTGGGACTGTGCTGACTGCAGACAGAGCGCCTCTTTACTCCTGTCTCTGAGGGTCTGTCATCCTGAGTGTCCCCGAAACTCAGGCTGAATACTGTACAGATCCTCCCCAGGCCAGCAGAAGGAGGCAGAAACCCAAGTCCCCAGCTGGGCAGGCAGTAAAGGGAGGCAGAGCCCAGGACGCTGGCTGCCTGAGCCCCCAGCTGTGCCCATACAGCCCCTGGGCACTCCCAGACTAGCCCGCCCACGCCACCCAGGTCCAGGACAAAGGAGCCTGGGAAGAATGAATCAATGGGCCCTGAGCCACGGCATCTGAGCGCTTCCCGCAGGGCAAGCTCTCTCTCCTCCCCCCACCCGCCCTCCTTCTTGTTCTGTCTCTGTTACCTCTCCCCTCCCTCGCCTCCTCTTTTCTTTTTTTCCCCTCTCTCTCCCACACAGATGCCTCTTAAGAACTCCAGACGACACTCCACAGCCTTGAAGCAGAGGGGAGGCCACAGGGTCGAAGTTGCGCTGTTTGTTCTCAATCAGAGGAAATTCTCGCTGGAGACAGTCAACCCAGCTCAGGGTACCTGAACCCTGACCTGTAGGAATGTGACTTTCTCACCAGCCTTTTGCCTCTGATTAAAGTCTCAAACATAGCTAGGAGTTTGTTGAATTGTGAAGTCACCCACTATACACACACACGTGCGCATACGTGTGCACACACACATGCACACAATCACACCTGCCTGACTGGGCCAGGGGCTAAGTCGATGGATGGTTGGGTGCTCGAGAGATGGAAAGGTAGGCGCCACCATGGGTGGGCAAACGAGACTGGCTTGGTCAATGAAGGCATGATGGGAGGGAGACTCGGGGCTGAATGGGAGAACAGAGAGCTGGTGAACAGAAAAATGAAAACAACTGTTTTGCATTATCCCAGCATGGAGATGCTGATGAGCCCACTGGGGGCTAGGCTGATATCCTTACAAGGTGGTTATGACATGCCCGTGCGTGCATGGGAACTAAGAGATTACCTAAAAGTTCATGATTGGTCAGCTTGGCAGCTCCCATGGTCCAGAAGGTCTCTAAGCAGTCTCAGGTCAAGAGGAGAGTGACGGCAGCTCAGTAAAAAGACAAAGGCCCAAAGAAAGCCGAGGATTGGTCTAGAGCACAGGTCAGAAACTGCTTCTATTAGTGATCACATAATGAATAGTTTAGGCTTTGCAGGTTACACAGTCTTCGTAGCAACTACTCAACTCTGTGGCTATAACACAGAAGGAGCCATAGGTCACAGGTAATGAATGCATGGCCCGTGTTTTATTGAAACTCCATTTGTGGGGTGTTGAAATTTGAATTTCATATGATTTTCACATTTCATGAAATATCATTCGTCTTTCATTGTTGTTCAGTTGCTCAGGCATGTCCAACCCTTTGCGACCCCATGGACTACTACATGCCAGGCTTCCCTGTCCTTCACTGTCTCCTGGAGTTTGCTCAAATTCATGTCCATTGAGCTGATGAGACCATCCAACCATCTCTTCCTCTGTCATCCCCTTCTCCACCTGCCTTCAATGTTTCCCAGCATCAGGGTCTTTTCCAATGAGTCAGTTCTTGGCATCAGGTGGCCAAAGTATTAGAGCTTCAGCTTCAGCATCAGTCCTTCTAATGAGTATTCAGGGTTGATTTCCTTTAGGACTGACTGGTTTGATCTCCTTGCAGTCCAAGGGACCCTTAAGAGTCTTCTCCAGCACCACAGTTCAAAAGCATCAATTCTTTGGCACTCAGCCTTCTTTATGGTCCAACTCTCACATCCATACATGACTACTGGAAAAACCCATAGCTTTGACTCCACAGATATTTGTTGGCCAAGCGATGTCTCTGTTTTTTAATATGCTGTCTAGGTTTGTCGGGCTTCCCTGGTGGCTTAGAGGATAAAGCGTCTGCTCAAAATGTGGGAGACCTGGGTTCGATCCCTGGGTAGGGAAGATCCCCTGGAGAAGGAAATGGCAACCCACTCCAGTACTCTTGCCTGGAAAATCCCATGGACGGAGGAGCCTGATAGGCTATAGTCCATGGGGTTGCAAAGAGTCGGACACAACTGAGCGACTTCACTTCACTTCTAGGTTTGTTAGAGCTAGAAATGTAAAATTCATTCTTCGCTCTTGGGACACAGAAAACAGGTGATGTTTGGCCTGAGGGCCATAGTTTGCTGACCCCTGGGGTAAAAGGTGCCCGAGACAGATCAGGTGCCAGGGTGGGGAAGAAACCTCAAGCTGTTAAACAGCAAGTCACACAGCCAACCCCCCCAACTCTCTAATTCAGATTTACCAAGGGAACTTCTGACACCTTCTAACTTGCTCTCAGAGAAAGAAGACAGATCTGGGAGTTCATGAGTACACAGGCCCCTCAAAAATTTGATTTCTCACTGTGAATTACCAACCCAGAATTTTTTATGATAATCTGACTTCTCCCGTTACTTTCCTGCTGGGAGAAACTCTGTTCTGCCAAGGCAAACATCCGCTCCACTTGAGTAGCATTTCTTATTATAAATTAATAAGTTGGCATCAGGGTGTGTATATAAATATCAGTCCCTGTGAGCTTGGTAAATGTAAGTCTGTCACAGAGAGATGAATCTCCTTAGCACCCAGCTCTCCAAAGCAGATTCCTGTGGCTCCAAGGCTTGCAGTTAGGCCCTCGGAAATGCCACTGAAGAAGCCTCCAGGGTGCCACCCAGGGTGCTGGTGAGGGGCCTCTGCTGTACTCACTGTCTGCCTCTCCATTGTGTAGGCAGCTGGCTAGAATGGGCGGCTGGGTGTAGGTGGATGGGTGGATGGATGGTGGATAGGTCAGTGGGTGGATGGATGAGTAGAATGAGTAAATGATGTATGGGAGACAGCTGGGTGGGAGGATGGGTGCATTGTGGATGGAACCTACAGATTTCTGGGTTCAGGCACCCAGGAAAAGTGGTCCTGGTGGGCATGGAGGGTGACAAGGCAGCCACTTTTGCCACAAGAGGTAAAGGTGGAGCCAAGAACAAGCATGTGTTAAGGCCTTCCATGTGCCAGCACTGAGAACAGGGCTGGTTCCCTCACCCTTTCTCTGCCCCTTTCTGTAGTCTTCTGACCTTGTATTCCTGAGCTTGATCTTAATATGCCTTACTCAGGCCTTTTCTGGCTCATTCACTAATTAAGAGACTCCTCTCTTGTTACCAGGCCTTTCTGGAGCTAGGGGTCTCCTCCCACACCCTCTGAGCTCCAGCCCTTGGTTTATTTATAATGGGTGCAAAGTGTTTTTGCCCTAAACCTTACTTGAGGAACAGAGTCCATCTCAAGAGGATTTTGCAGTCATTTAAGCTTCCAAAATGGGTCTCCAGCCCACTCACTCGTCTTTTTCCCCGCTTCCTTCTCTCAAAGATTGAGGGCAGGAGGAAAAAAGGGCAACAGAGGATGAGATAGTTGGATGGCATCATCAACCCAATGGACATAAGTTTGAGCAAACACCAGGAGATAGTGAGGGACAGGGAAGCCTGGTGTGCTGCAGTCCATGGGGTTGCAAAGAGTCGGACACGACTGAGCGACTGAACAGCGACAACTTCTTCAAAGCAGTGCTGTACCCATCCCTGTCTGGGGCCCATTAGGGGTCAGACTCAGATTTCCCCCTTGCCATTCCCAGATATTCAGGTTCTTCCCTCTAGGAAGCCCTCCCTGATTGTTCCCAGTTGAGCCCCAACACCCATGGGATAGTGACACTCTGAAATTCAAGTCACACTCAGAGATGTACTGGGCTATGGTTTCTGTGTGTGTGTGTGTGTGTGTGTGTGTGTGTGTGTGTGTGTTGGAGGGCTGGCCCCTTGGAGCTGACCTAGGATGAGCCTCCATAAGTGCTGAGCAGCAACAGCGCAGGCTGATTGCTCCATCTTAAATGAGGAGTCATTTCATTTTCCCAGCGAAGCTTCCCTCCGTGGACACACTGAGGATGTGCAAAGGGAACATGCCTAGCCCACTGGAGGAGGGAACCGCCAGGAAATAAACACTGAGCCTGACTATTATTACTTTTTTTGTTGTTAATTTATTCTGTGCTTAGCTTCTAATAGGCTCCAAGATGACTAAATAAACCTGGGAATTGACTCCCTGCTCCCCCAAACCCCATCTTCAGCAAGGGATAGCTCTGTCTGCGGCATAAATTAGCAGAAGCCAGAGTGTAAAAATATGATTCTGTGAACAAACAAAAGCCTCCAGTCATGAGACCAGCAGCGGCTGAGCTGTTCCCACTGCCGTCAGCTCTGTTTCCAAGCAATTAAAAGCAGAAGGAGAAGAGACGGCAGTCCCCCAGTGGGGCCAGGAAGGAGGCTGGCAGAAGGGCAGACCCCAGGACCCTGCTGCAGCCCTCAAGACCCTCAGAGCTTGTGCTGGGGCTGGCCTGGCAGGCAGGAGACCTGGTCTGTCTGGCCTCAGGCTCTGGGGGACCCTGGGGCATGGTTTTGCCTACTGGCCTCAGTTCTTTCATCTTTAAAATGAGCGTTTTTTTTTTTTTTTTTTAAAGAAGAGAGACTTCCCTGGCAGTCCAGTGGCTAAGACTATGTGCTCCCAGCGCAGGGAAGACGGGTTTGATCCCTGGTTGGGGAACTGGGATTCCACAGGCTGCTTGGGGAAAAAAAATTTTTTAATGATCATAATAACTCCTGGGGGCCTTCTCACTGATGTTCCATGAGAAGCAGACAAAGTAAAGGGTGAGAAGTAGGTTGAAGAAAGGTAGAGGTGTGTGATGGGTGATTTCCAGGCCTTCTGGCAAGTCAAGGGGCTGCCAGGGAGGGTGCAGCCCACCAGAGACCTCCCTTTCTGTTCACAGTCTCCACTTACACCCAGACTGTAGACCTCAAAAGTGATACTGAAGGAGGTTGAGTTTGGCCCAAGGTCACTTTCTGGAAATCAAGCCATGTCTGCCAATCATACAAGCCTCTCCCTCCCTGCTCCACCTCATAGAACCAGAGCGTCAAGTTATGTGCTTCAACTCAATGGACATGAGTTTGAGCAAACTCCAGGAGACAGTGAAGGACAGGGAAGCCTGGCCTGCTGTAGCCCATGGGATCGCATCAGATTGCCCCATTGGAGACTCTAGAAAGGCTAGAGGACAGAGCCAACCTTCCCCACGCACAGTCTCAGGGCTACGTGTTTGTCCTTCTCTCTCAGGCCTGTCCTCCCGCCCAGCTCCATGGCGCCTTGTCTCTGAGTCCGGCCCATGGCAGTGAAGAAACAGGAACCCCTGCCCTGCTGGAGCTTCCATTCAAGTGAGGCCAGATAAACCTTAAACAGAATGAAGTATAGGATGGTGGTAGGCACAGTGGAGAAAAATAAAGCAGGGAAGGGGGTTCAGTTTTCAATCAGGTGGTCTGTTTGAATCTTTAAAATAGGACTTGACAATTCGGGAAATTGAAACTCTGAAAGGGTAAGTCACTTGTTCAAGGTCAGACAGTGAGGAAGGGAAGAACTAGGATTCAAACCAGAATGTTCTGATGGGGGAACTTTGCTCTAAACTACTGGGTGACCGTGACTCGAAACAACCCCACAGCAGACAGAAGCTCCAACAAGGCAGCCAACAGATCGAGGAGTTCCATTTATCCTGTGCAATCTGGAAGGCTTCTCACAGGAGGTGGAAGCACTTGAGGCTGGAGGGGAGAAGACCTTGCCGCCCCCCATCGGAGGCTGCACTGGGCCTGGGAGAGAGTGCTGGTTCAGGCAGGGACAACCTCTGTTTCCCTGCCTGCCAGCCTCCCCTCTGCCTGGATGGCCTGCCAGATTCTCTAGCCAACTCCCGCCTTCCGGCGCCGACTTGACTTGGGAGGCAGGCCGAGATGAGAACCCTCCTGCGCCAGTCTAGGGCAGGCCAGCAGCCAGCCTGAGGCTGTGTCTCCTCCCAGCTGCCTGCATGAAACAGAGGAACCGCCAGCCTTGAGCTCTGGGCAGTAGCCTGTTGGCCCAGCAGAAAGCCTAATGGGGGAAGTTTGGTAGAAAAAAAATGGAAAGTGAGAGAATTGATTTTTTTTTTTTCGGCTACACAGTCGTAAACACAAACTGGAAGATACATCTCTTCCTTTATGGGAGACAATCAAAAACACAATACAAGTTTATAGAGGGAATGTGTCTTACACGGGATATTTTCCCCCAAACACTTGGCAACTTGAAACCGCTTCATTCTAGAGATAAGTAATCAAGCGGAAGAGGAAGGGTGGGGGTAGGAAGAGAGAACCCAGGGTTTTATGAGCCAGAGGCCCCAGTCAGTTAGGGAGGGGTGGCTCTCCCTCTATGTCTCACTCCCTTGGAGGTCCAGTGAGCCCAGGGGCCCAGAGTCAACCTTTGGCAGCCAAGGGCATCATCTGGGTCATCACCATACTAATTCTTTCAGTGCAGCTTCCCTGGGCAGCTCCTCTATGCTGGGAGCCGAGGACAGGCAGCTCAGACCTGCTCCTCACTCTTGAGAAAGAAGGGTATGTAGGCAACTGAGGCTGACCACAAGCTAAGTGAATCAAGAGTGTGTAGACGTCTTGTCCTTCCCCTCCTCCTCTGCTTCTCTTCCCCACTCTCCACTGCACTCCAGGGCACCCGGCTGGGCACCTGCCAGGAACTGCTCCACAGAGCCCACCCTCTGGATCACTGAGCTGGGGTCTCTATGGCAGCAGTAGTGTCCAGAATTTTGTGGTTTTAAAGCCATGCAACCCCCTCCGGTACTGTTGCCTGGAGAATCCCATGGACAGAGGAGCCTGGTGAGCTACACAGTCCATGGGGTCACAAAGTCAGACACGACTAAGTGGCTTAGCGCACATGCACACTGAACTCACCTAACCCCCTGTAGCAGAGGCCAATTCTGGCTTGGCCAGAGGAAGGAACAGTTCTACGCCAGCTCAGCATCCACCTCAAGGATTTGCTGCCGATCTTTCTTTCTGGTGCCCTAAGAGTCTGCTGGGCGCATGAGCAAGTGTGATCCAGGCGAGCAGAGGAGTGAACACCCTTCTGGGGCACCCCCCAGCCCATGGGGGATGGGACCCAGTAGATAAGTGTTCCAGCCTTCCATCACTGGGCAAACAGGTTGGAGAGGTCTTAGGGAGCACAGCCCAGTCTGTACCCTGGCCTCTCTGCTAATGCTCCTATATAGCATCTTTCCTGCCTTCCCCTCTATCACCCCGCCCCCTCCTTCCTGCTTCCTGACACTCCCTCCCAAATACACCGCAGGCACCCAAGTCCTGGTCTCAGATTTTGCTTTCAAGGGAACTCAAACTAACAAGGCCTCTCTAACTCCCACTTCCATACTCCCCAACATGTAATCTCTCTGGCCTGCCAAGCACCTCTAGAATTGCTCAAGACAGGAACTTCTCTGGTGGTCCAGGGGTTAAGAATCCGCCTTCCAATGCAGGAGAGGCAGGTTCAATTCCTGATCAGGGAACTAAGATTCCACATGCCATGGGGCAACAAAGCCTGGGCACCACAACTAGAGAGCCTGCGTGCCACAAAGTCCAGAACCCATGCACTCGGGACCTCGCACACTGCTAGAGAGTCTGTGCACTGCAAGGAAGATCCCGGGTATCGCAACTGAGACCCAACAGCAGCCAAAACTAAATAAATACATATTTTAAAAAAAAGAATTGCTCAAGACAGATAGATCCTCACGGCATAGGAGCAGAGCCCAGTCTCAGCTGTGGAAAAGAGGACAGTGGGCCTCTTGTCTGGCAACTTGTCCCTGTGTCCCCTCCAACCTGACCACAGAGTGAGGATGGGGGCCCAATGGATGGAAGAGGCTGAAGTTCAGCTCCACCACCACCACCACCACCACCCATGTGACCTTGGATGAGTCACTTAACCTCCCCAGTCCCGTTCTTCCTGTCTGTCAAGTGAGGATAATAACACCACGCTGAAGAGCTGTGAGAACTAAATGAGACCGTGTGGAAGAAAGAAGCACAATCCAGACTGAATAACATGAACCACTGTTTGTATGAATTTTGTCTCCCTAAACAGACTGCCAATTCCTTGAAGGCGAGGGCCTGCTCTATTTCTTCCTGTCTCCCCCACAGCACCAGCATGGAGCTGGTGCATAGGAGGCTTTCGCTGAAAACTCCCCGGTGGGAGTGGGGGTGGGCCCCGGGCCCCGGCTCCTCTCAGATCAGCTGCGCCTGAGGGGCTGCAGATGGCGCTGGCCGTGAGTATGCCCTAGACGGCACAGGCTGGCCTGGCCCCCTGCCCTGGGCCAGCAGGAGAATCAAGCTGGCAATGGAGGAGGCACTGGTCAGAACCCTGGCAATGTAGCGCTGGCTGGCCCAACCATGCCAACTCTTGTAAAAAATCCAGGATGTAAAAAATCCAGGATGACGATGTTGGGGGCTTCCATCAGCCCTGGACTCTCTTTGAGAAAAGGGAAAAAATTGGCTTCCACTCTGAGCCCAACTGCATTCGACATCTGGCAGCTCAAAGTGAAGTGACTCATGCAATCCTTAGATACAAGGAAGTGGGGGGAGAAGGAGAAGAAAATCACACAGAGCAAGGAGGGAGGGAGGGCAGACGGGTGATGCGATGCTGCCCAAACAAAAGACTCAACAGCCAGGGTGGAGAGCAAAGGCTGGTCCTGTTTCTATGTGCCAACAATGAGTTGTCCAGCCTTTATTCTGCTTAGCTTTGCACCTGGTGTCAGAATCTCTGGCACCAGGCACTGATGACTTAAAGAGACACAGATGCTGACCAGCCCAGGCAAGATATGGAGTGATGCTGCAAGCAGTGAGCAGCCTGTCGCTGGAGGCATGTAAGAGAAACTGGATGAGCCCTGGTAGGGTTGTGTTATAGACTCTGGGCTAATAGCCACATGTGCCTGTCTGACCCTGAAGTGATCCATGAAGGGCTGGGGAGGGGGCTGGTCTGGGGAGTGAGTGAAGTGGAGGTTAAAGTCACCTAATCTCATGCCTAAAGCCTAGTGGTCCCACTGCAGGAGCAGAAGCCATCTCTCTGCCATGCAGGTGACAAGGGCAGGCAGGATGGAACCAAGGGGCCCTGCTTTGGCTTTTTCTGCAGACCGGGGCTTGATGGCCTTCTTCTCTCCAGCGTGACTGCTCTGGGGGGATAGGGGAGGAAGAAGATCAGCCTATGATAAAATCATCACCTCAGAGAGCTCAGGGCATAGCAGGGGAGGAGCGCAGGCCTGTGGAAGGACAGAGGAAGAAATTCTGATTTCACACCGTCCCATTCCTTTCAGCAGAGCAGACTCAGGCTAAAAGCCACTCAAGGAAGAGAGAGGTTGGCAGGTGGCGGCGATCTTGGGAGAATTCTTGGAGAAAGTAGAGCCTGGGGCTGTGTCCAACCACAGATAAAGGTCCAGCCAATCCAAGGGACATTCGGAGAGACAGAAAGGAACAGGGAGGTCATCCCTGGTGCCAGGCCTGCTGAGCCAAGATGTGGACTGAAAAAAAGAGTCTGGCCTGCAAGGGGCCAAAGCAGGCCGTCAGGGGCCAGGAGGTCTGCCTCTGTCACTTTTAGGCCTTAGTTTATGCCTCTCTGCCAAAGATTTATCTTTTCAGGCTTTCTCCTGGATGGTTGGAAACCTCAGACAGTGTTTCCTGACTGCTGTTCCCCTGGGACCGCCACATACCAGCAGAAGGAGGTAGGACGGCCTGCAAGCTGCCCTTCCCTCCGCGGTCCTCCTATTTCCCAGGAGCACAAGATGTGTTGGGCCACCTGATCTGGAAAGGTTCTGTTAGCTCAGCTATTCTCAGATTCTCAGGTCTATGGACTCAAGTCAGGCCAAAGCAGAGGTCGCTACTCAGCTGGCTTAGTGGCCTGACTGCCAGCATCTGCCTTGGCCTCAGCCAAAGCAGTTCAACTTGACTCTGGCCTGTGGGTCTCGAGCACCCCTCCCCACCAAGTCAGGCCTTCTCTTCCTCTCTAGGAAGGCCCCAGCAGTCACCCTCACCTGCAGGCCTCAGCTCATGCTGTTCCCCTTGCTGGTAATGCCCTTGCTCTTCATCTCTGAGCAAACTACACACCCTGGAAGGGCCAGTGGCAGATTCACGTCATGTTCTTTCGTTCAGCCTTTGAGAGAGAGCAGAGGCTCTGCGGGGCCCCGCCTGGGAGCAGGTCCCAGGCAGGGGTCTGCTCAGGGTGTGCCCTCGAGGAGGATCCTCTCTCCCCTAGGAGCCTTTGCCGAGTACCCCGCCCTGCAAGCACTGAGGAGCTCACATGCTTTCTTCCCCACCTTGCCCTGTTGCTGCCAACCTGCCTCTCAGGAGAGCACGATGTGGGCCTTAGGAGCGTGGGCTCCGCAGTGAGATCCCTGAGTTTGTGTGCAAGCTCCCCGCCCCTAACCGAAGGATCATGGACAAGTCAGGGAACCTCCCTACACCTCAGTGTCTTCATCAGTTAAATGGGGATAGGACAAAACCTACTCCATAGAGTTCTCATGAGCATAAATAGGTCATCTAATAAAATGCCAATATTGCACTTGGCTTATCGTAGGGGGTCTCTGTTACTCAGGCGCAGTGCTCAAATGGTACCACGTGCATTTGAGGACCCCAGCCCCTCTCCCCACTTGTCTCTGGGCTCTTCAAGGGCAGGGCTTTGGAGGCTTTCAGAAAGGGGCAGCGTGCATGGTTGAGGACTCCATCATGAATGTATACTTGACTGTTTCATCAAGCCCTTGAGCCCCATGGACTCCCAGGGACCACCTGAAGGGAAAGAACCAGGACAGGTAAGTTTTGACTATATGGAGTAGGGCGCTTGAGGCATCCCAGAGGGGTTCCTAGATAGTTGGGGTACCTGGTAAGCTCTGGGGGTCAGGGCTACTGCTGAGGTTGAAGCAGCTTTGGCTATCTCGGGCCTCACTCAGGGCCAGGGAGATGGAAGGCATGACATCCATGGACAGACAGGCCCCGTCGCCCTCCTCAGGCTTCAGAGCCCCAGCATCTGCCTTACTGCAGACTTGAACTGGAGATGGAGGAGTTAGGGGCGCTGCCAGGGAGGAAGCCTGGCCAAGGGGGTCTGGGAACCACACTCTAGGGGAGACTCACCTGCTCCAAGGACAGGTATTCTGACTTTGGTCTGTTTCTTTCCTGAGATTCCCCCAGCACCCAGAATGGGGCCTGCACGTGGTAGCTGCTCAGTAAGCTTCTGTTGAATGAATGAGTGAATGAAGGGAAGGAGGAGTTATCAGGCAGAGCTTGCTTGTCAGACCCTCCCCCAGTTCTCCAAAAAAGCCCATGCTTCTCAATACTCACACCCCTCTAGGCTCCCCCTACTCCAGCTGCTACCCCTAGCCTAGCCCCTCCCCGGGCCCTAATGCAGACCCCTTCCTGCCCAGCCCCCACTCCTGCCCGGCAGCCCCACGCAGGCTTCCAGGCAAACCCAGGGAGGGAAGCCAAGCTGCAGGCTTTCTGTTGTCATTTGCTGTCAGGTCGCAGGTAGTAGCTCCCGTGGAGAACCAACTGCCTTCTCCGAAGAGTTTGCAAATACAGCCTGGGAGGGGGCAGCAGGCACACATCATAGCCGGCTCCATCTCTGGACACCCTGCCCCCATCACCGTCTGGGTGTGGTGGGGGGGTCTCTCCCACACTCTGAGAGCTTTCCCCTCTCGACAGGCTTTGAGGCCCAAGCAGTACATCCCTGGCCTGGAGCTCCACTGCCCAGCCACACCCCTACCTGGTCCTGGCCACTGCTGGGCAAAGGGGAAGGCAGAGGGGGAAACTGAGGCTCAGCCCAGGCACCTGCCTTCCTCCTGACAAATGCCGGGCTGTTTGTGAAGCAGCAGGTCCAGAGCTCATGTCTGTCTCCTGCTCCGGGTGGATGCAGTGTAGGCAGTGGGTGAAATGCCCAGGATACGAGTGGCACTGACAGCCCCTGTGGGTCACGGTGTTGGCGGCTACAGGTCAAGGGGCCAGGGTGGGAGGAAGGGCGGCCCCTCCCTCCTATAGTTAGGAGGTCCCACCGCCCAGAAGGAGCCACAGGGCAGCTACTCGCACCCCAAAACTAGCGCTGTCAAAGGCACTGCTGCAGCTGCTGCTGCTAAGTCACGTCAGTCGTGTCCAACTCTGTGCGACCCCATGGACTGTAGCCTACCAGGCTCCTCCGTCCATGGGATTTCCCAGGCAAGAGTACTGGAGTGGGCCGCCAGTGCCTTCTCCAGTCAAGGGCACTAATTGTGTCCAACTAGAGTGACCACTCATCATAGTTTGCCTGAGGCTTTCCTTGTTTTAGCACCAAAAATCCCACATTCCAGGAAACCCCTCAGTTTCATGTAAACCAGGACAACTGCTCAGCCCACTTCCAAGGTGCCCTGCATCCACCCACCCTGCCGAGTACACTTTGGGCTCTAATCTCTAATCAGTCACCTCCACCACCTCTGCAGGGTCTGGGTCTCCCTGGAAACAGCCTTAGTCTCCTATGGAGCCCTTGAAGGCCTTCCACCCCAGAGAGTTTCTGCTTCTGGGCGCTGCTCCAGTAAAGGCTTCTAACTGGCTTGATGGAGCCTGCAGCTCTTTCCTGTTAGGACCCTCGACAGCCATAATGAGATGCTGATAAAGGGGACTTTTCAGGTAGCCCTCCACTGAGGACAGGCCAAAGCGCCTGCCTCTAGCCACCAAGGGGGCAGTCCAGGGCACTAGGGTACTACACTTCCACACCATCCTGCCAGGCTTAACCTGCCCTCTGGCCCCTTCCTCTGCTGGCTCAGTGCCCAGTGCAGCAGGGGCTGAGCATCTTTAACTGGGTCACCCCCACCTCCATCCCCACCATCACGCTTTCACCAGTGATAGCATTTCAGCTGCAATTAAGAATTTCAAGTTGCAATTAAAAATTAATTGGAAACCGTGGGTTGTTTGTGTCTCTCTGACCTCCACCTGGCTGGCGGGGGGCGGGGGGAGGGGCGGGGGGTGGATGCGGTGCGGAGGAGGGAAGGACAGGTGAGGAGGAGGGCTTTTTAGAGGGCTCAGATGGTATAAAGAATCTGCCTGCAATGCAGGAGACCCGAGTTTGATCCCTGGCTCGGGAAGATCCCCTGGAGAAGGGAATGGCCTTCTGCTCGGTTCCCTGTGGACACAGAGGTTAAGGTCTCTTTAGCATTGTTTTCTTAGCCTTTGCCTTCCGGTGGCCTCTGTCCCCTCTCCATCTCTCCTTCTCAAGTCGTGCTGCCTGCAGGTGGCCCTTCCAGGCCCAGGGTTCCCTCTTCCTCCAGAAAATCCCTTCTAGTTCCTTCAGGCCACTGCCTCCTCTGAGTTCCAGAGCACCTCCTAGATTTTATCCCCTCTACACTGATGATATAGGACTTCCCTAGTGGCTCAGATGGTAAAGAATCTGTCAGCAGTGCAGGAGACCTGGGTTCGATCCCTGGGTAGGGAAGATCCTCTGGAGAAGGGAATGGCAACCCACTCCAGTATTCTTGCCTGGAGAATTTCACGGATAGAGGAGCCTCGTGGGCTACAGTCCATGGGGTCACAAAGAGACACGCCTGAGTGTCTCTTTTACTTTCACTTTTGTACTGGTAATAAACCAGGCTATGTGAATCTGTTTTCCCCCAGGTCTTAGAAAGGGCGAGTCCTGGGTTCTCGTCTATTCCATGATACAGAAATTTGATCTAACAGTACTAAAAGCAAAAAGGCTGTCAATAAAGCAAATTATAGATGCCAGATCATGGGTTTATACCCCGAAGGCCCCATGAGCCACAGTGACTAAAACCTGGGGTGGTGGACTGAGGAGGCGGTTGAACTCCTTGCTTAGAGAATGATTGTGACTGCTTCTCCCCCACTAAAATTGTATGTGTGTGTATGTACACATATTTGTCCATGCCTTCTTGCAGATATATGTGCTTGTGGAGTGGGATCCATTTATCACATTTTCAAAGGAGTCAGTGCATTAGTTAGGATTTGCATTCAGCTGCTAATAACAGAAACAGTGGCTTAAGCAAATTAGAGGTTCAGTCTGTCATATGAGAAGCCTGGATTTAAGCAGTCCAAGGTGTTATTGTAGGTCCATGATGATTAAGGATCTACGTTCCTTCTATCTTTTGACCCACTATCCTTAGCAGACAGCATTCATCCTCAAGAGTCCAAAATGGCTACTTGAGCTCCAACCATCACTTCTACATCCCAGGCAAGGAGCAGAAATCAGGAAGCTAGTGTAAAAGAGCACATGTCATCTGTCTATCTTCCCCTTAAGGAATATCCCCAAACATCCACACTACTGCTTATATGTCATTGGTATATAGTAGTATACACCTATAAACCAATTAGTAGTATACACCTATACTTCTAGGTGTAAGGAAACCTGGGAAATGTAGTCTTTCAGCTGGATATATTGCTACTGGGAATAAAACGGAGGTTCTGTTACTAAGAAAAAATGGAGAGAACAGGTACTGGAATGCAATAAGTGGGCCATGTCACATTCAGTAACCCAAACATGCTAAAGAAGTCCCAACACCTTGAGGCTGGTGTCGGCCAAGATGTTATGTCTTTCTGGAAGTAAAGAGACTCCACATAGTCCCAGGGCCACCCCAGAGTCAACACCTTCCTGTCTGCACAGAGTAGGAAGCCAAAGTTTACCTGAGCAGGCGCTGGGCAGAGCTTCCTCTTAGCTGAGTTTATAGCCATGCAGGAGAGAGTGGGAGGAAGATTGGCCAGGTGAGGCCTGGGCTCTGACATAGGGAGACAGATCAAGGACTTAATTATTTTATTCTTGAATTTGCTGTTTCATTTTGCATCTAAATTGCAGGCCTCCAAATTACTCTTCTAGGAGGTAGTGGGCACCACGACTGCCCCCCTTCCTCAATTATTTTCTAATGAAACACCTTTGCCTGCCTCTAGCTCCTGCCAGGAGAGGTGCAGGATGCTGCCCAGAGCCTGCAATCACCCTGCTGTTTTAATTAGGAAAGAAGTATCTTCTGAGGATGTCCATAGTGAGGCTGGTAATTAGTGAGCAAACTAACTGCCTGCTTTTTCAAAACGGACTTGGATACCTTACAGGGACTGCCTTGACCAGGGCTGTTTGGAGCCTTATTAACAAACTTGTTTTGAGCACCTAAGATGTATTAAGCAGGGGCTAGGTGATGAGGAAGACAGACTCTCCCCACCCCATCCCCCATGACACAAGTAATTATAAATGTGATATAGGGATTTTGAAGGAGAGTCCAGGATGGATAGGGACCAGTCATAACCTGATAGGTAGAACAGGGGAGAAATGGAGGAGCAGGAGCGCTAAGCCCCTCTTCTGAAGGTTTAGGCCAAGGAGAGACAGGGTTCAGCCTCATGGGACAGGAATAGAAGCACATTCATTCAACCAGTGTTCACTGAGCCTGTGTTTCAGGCTCAGTTCTAGGCCTGGGCATACCTCAGTGTATAAAGCAAGAAGCTGCCCTTATGGAGCATACACTCTAGCTTGCAAAGACAGCAAACAATTGAGCAATTCAGTACAAGTGCTATAGAGAAATAAAGCAGACTAAGGGAATATGGAAGAATGCAGGAGGGAGAAGGGCAGTCGGTCAGGAACTGTGCCATTTGCGATGAGATGGAAAAGCAGTCACAGAGTAAGTCTTCAGAGTCATCTAAGCCTAAAGCCTATAATAGGCAGAAGAAAACACAAGTGCAAAGGCCCGGAGATGGGGATGTGTATGCCCAGCATTTGCTGAGAAGCAGCAAAGAGGTCAGTGTGGCTGTAACAGAATGAGGGGAAGAGAAAAGGAACAGGAGGGGAGGTCAGGTTGGTAAGAGAAGGCAGGTCATCGAGGGCCTTAAAGGCCACAGTGAGGACACAGGGTGTTGAGCCCACTGCAGTGTGGAGAGGAGGCCGGAGAGGGCAAGAGGAGGAACTGGGAGATCAGCTGGGAAAATATTACAACAATCACAGGGAGTAGTAAGTGTTTTGGTCAAAATTGTCAGGATATATTTTATTAAAAAAAGAAAAACCAAATGGTCTAGTTTCCAGTTTATTAACTCAGCAATTGCAGTGGAGGTCACCGTTTTCTCAATGGTTCCAGCAAGAGTCCCAGAGCAGGATCTCATTGGCCTAGGATGGATCATGTGACCACCATCATGACTCTAATTGGCTCGGCCTGAGTGATGTGCTCATTCTTATAAGGACAGGGATGAGGTGAACCCTACCCCCATCTCAGACTGAAATGAAAAGAATGGATGTTTAACAAAAGGAAAAGATGATTATGATTTCCAGAAGAAGAGGGGAACTGATGGTGGGAGAGAAGGAAAAACGGGTTTACTTTACATGGCATATACAGAACAGCCAGGCTGAGTGCACAGCTGTTATCAGAGGAAAGAAAGGGAAGGAAAGGGGAGGAGAGGGAGGCAAGGAGGATGATTCAAACCTAGAGGACTTGTTCCAGGGGGTGATTAAGGAGAAAAGTGGTATCATTGAGGGTGTCCTGGAAGAGTAGAGCTGATTCACAGGCAGGAGAAGGCCTTGGATTTGGGCACAAAAGGGCCAGACTGATCCACTGCAGGGGCAGGCAGAGAGCCTGGCGGGCTAACTGCAGCAAGAAGACACAGTAGCAAGGGTGAGCCTGCCTGTGTCTACCCCATGCCCTTGGAATATGTCCCACCAACAGCCTCCCTGGCCACCTTTCTATTTGTGGAGCAGTCATCACGCCCCATGTTAGACACGGCTGCTGTTCCAAATGGATTATTGCGAATGATTTAATCACCCACATTAGCACTCCCTGGCTCCCACGTGGGGGCCCCGGAGCATCTCCTCTCACATCAGCCCTGGCAGAAGCTTTTCTGAAGGGGCTCCTGCCCAGATCACTGCAATTGACACAGGCTGCTAGCACGTGAAGTGGTCTCCATAGTACTTTCCTGCCCCTGGTGGGGGCACGATAGGATTCACCAGAGTGTGGGAAGAAGGTTACAGAACCTCTATTTTTGCTTTATTTTTTATCTGATCCTGTAAAAATTACTATTTTATATTCATTTTATAACAGGTAGAATACATGAGCCCAGAAATACATGCATATAATTTACAAATGAATCAATATCTATATATACTCATGATATCCTTCAATTTTTTTTTCTGATAGGAGTGAGCTGTCAGAAATGTTTGGGGGCGACTAGTGCAGAAAATGGGCTTCCCAGGTGGCACTAGAGGTAAAGAACCCACCTGCCAATAAAGGATATATAAGAGATATGGGTTCGAGGGAATGGCAACCCACTCCAATATTCTTGCCTGGAGAATCCCATGGACAGAGGAACCTGGTGGGCTACAGTTCATAGCGTCTCAAAGAGTCAGACGTGACTGAAGAGCCTGCGTGCACATGCAGTGCAGATAATCACAGCTAGTAATTATGCGAAACTTGCCGTGTCCTAGGTTCTGTGCCCAATGTCATTTACTCTTCCTAGCAGCCCATGTTTACAAATAAGGAAACTGGCGCACAGAGAGGTTAAGTAACTTGCTCAAGCCTACTCAGCCTGGAAGATGCAGGGCTGGTATTGGCCCCAGTGGTCTTGCTGGGAATCCATGAGCTTTTCAAATTTGACTGGGATCCTGGAGAAGAGGCAATCTGGGATTATCAAGTATATCTCTTGTTTCTGACAGGATCACCCGTAAGCCATCCAAAATCAGTGACTCCAGTCCCAGAGGAGCCCCCCAGGCTCAGCCCATTCCTGCTTTTCATAGCCCTCTCTTGCCAGCCCACCTGTGCCATTCTCATCACCCCCATTAGATTTCAACCCTTTTCTCCTCTTGGAAAATAGACAGCTCAGATTAGTTTTGTTGGCTGGAGCTGGGAGGGCTGGCCAGTGACTGGAGTTCTGTCCTTTTAGAAAACATCGAAATGGAGGAGAGGGGATGAAAGAGGAAGCCACAAAGTGTGAATGAATCCTGGAGTCATGTGATGGAGAGACTGAGAAGGGAGCCACGGGGCTGCTGGAAAAGTGAGAAAGAGGATTGTGGAGCCCAGGCTACAGGTGGGAGAGGGCATGGGGGAGGGAAGCCAGCTAACTGCCTGGGGTCCTCAGCTCAGGTGTGGCAGCTGAAGGGGTCAGGGCTGCAGGGCTGATCATCCCCCCAGAGAGCACAGGGCCACCACGCAGCGAGTTCCTAAAGCCTCAGAGAAAAATCGAGGTCATCAAAGGAATGAGACTCCTGCCCTGAAAGCTTCCCTACCCCAAGCCTGCCTCTCACTAGCTAAGATCCCCAGGACTTAGTGGCTCTCTTGACCAGGGCTGAGCAGTCAGGCTTGTCCTTTGACTCTCTGACCCTACTCCGAATCAGGAGGGCAGCGCTAGGGCCAGCCGTAAAGTGGTGAACCCAGGAGCCTCCTGTACAATGATGTGGGCATATATGTCCAGACAAGTGTATCACAGAGGCTAACATTTCCTGACACAGTGTGCCAGGCTCAGAGCCAGCATCTTTTCATCTCATTCAGCCTTCCCAGTCTATGAAGTCCTTCTCATTTACAGGTGAGCAACTCAAGGTTTAGAAGCCAGGACATTGCCCAAGTGAAAGTTGGCAAGTGGTGAGCCAGGATTTAGACCCAGCCTATCTGATGCACAGCACCCTCTCTTAAGGCTGACCTTACACCGCTCCCAGCAGGCAGTCCCAGACCTCCACTCCCCCACCCCACTGGAACCTTGCTCTAAGGAAGTTAAGTCCTAGAAACCTTAGCTTATGATAGCAGCCCCAGGCTGAACTCTGAACATGTTCACACAATGAACCAGTCACACTGCACCCCACACCAGGTCACCCTCTGAGCCCCGATGGATGGCCACATTAAGAACAGCAGCCAACACCATCATTTTCTGAGCAGACCATTGCCAGTGGACTTGTGAGAGTCCAACCTTGTGAGTGGACTTGTGAGAGTCACAGCCTTCTCAGGAAGACGTTAGGATGTTCGTGCCCTGTGAGATGCTGATGGGATGTTGGGAGTTTGGCTGGGGACTCAGGATTCATATGGGGTTCTTCTTGCCGTCAGGTTCTGAATCTTGGAAGTCAGGCCCTGGGAGACATACCAGGCAGGCAGCTGGCAGGAAGGATAAGCAGGCTGGAGGCTTCTGGGATGGCAGTGACTGGCACAGCAGGGACATGGGTGGGGAGGGGGACTGTGTCTGTCCAACTGAGTCCAGCCAACTGGGAGCCTAGCCTATTGATCAGAGAGAGAAGGGTCCCAAGGGCCCCTGCCCAGGAACATTGGGCAGCTCGAGCAGAGAGGTGGTCTCCTGTGCTCCCCACAGGGAATGGCCTTCACCTCTCCCGATAAAACCGAGTGCATTTTCAGGCTTTGTGCTTGCCTGAAGCTTCCAAACAGAATCTTAATCACTCTCCAGCATGCTCTCCAATATTCCCAGTGGAAGGAGGGAGCAGGGCAAGGATGCCACTTTTTATTTTCCAGATGAGGCATCTTGGGTCCAGAGAGGGCAATTAGTCCATTCAAGGTCCCACCCCTCTTCTCCAGGAAGCCTTTTTGATATCTCTGATCTTCCTCCTTCTTGTAGGTCAAGAAGCAACAGTTAGAACTGGACATGGAACAAAGACTGGTTCCAAATTGGGAAAGGAGTATGTCAAGGCTGTATATTGTCACCCTACTTATTTAACTTATATGCAGAGTACATCATGCAAAATGCCAGGCTGGATAAAGCACAAGCTGGAATCAAGATTGCTGGGAGAAATCTCAATAACCTCAGATACGCAGATGACACCACTCTTATGGCAGAAAGTGAAGAAGAACTAAAGAACCTCTTGATGAAAGTAAAAGAGGAGAGTGAAAAAGTTGGCTTAAAACTCAACATTCAGAAACTAAGATCATGGCATCCGGTTCCATCACTTCATGCAGATAGATGGGGAAACAATGGAAACAATGAGAGACTTAATCTTCTTGTGCTCCGAAATCACTGCAGATGGTGGTTGGAGCCATGAAATTAAAAGATGCTTGCTCCTTGGAAGAAAAACTATGACCAACCTAGACAGCATATTAAAAAGCAGAGACATTACTTTGCTGACAAAGGTCCATCTAGTCAAAGCTATGGTTTTTCCAGCAGTCATGTATGGATGTGAGAGCTGGACTATAAAGAAAGCTGAGCACTGAAGAACTGATGTTTTTGAACTGTGGTGTTGGAAAAGACTCTTGAGAGTCCCTTGGACTGCAAGGAGATCAAACCAGTGAATCCTAAAGGAAATCAGTCCTGAATATTCATTGGAAGGACTGATGCTGAAGCTGAATCGCCAATACTTTGGCCTCCTGATGCGAAGAACTGACTCCTTGGAAAAGACCCTGATGCTGGGAAAGATTGAAGATGGGAGGAGAAGGGGATGACAGAGGATGAGATGGTTGGATGGCATCACCAACTTGATGGACATGAGTTTGAGTAAGCTCCAGGAGGAGCTGATGGACAGGGAAGCTTGGCCTGCTGCAGTTCATGGGGTCACAAAGAGTCAGACACAACCGAGCAACTGAACTGAACTGACCTTCCTCCAGCTCTCCATCCTCCTCCCACAAGCACCAAGAGCTCAGGGCTTCTCCTTTCACAAGGTCATATTCTATCTTTACAACTTTGCAGGCCTCAATGTTGGAGTAAGTGATGTGTTCATTCCTGGTGACTGGCTTGCTGCGTGGATACAGTCTGTGTCAACATCACAGATCATCCAAAAGCCTTCTCCATCCCTCATGCTCCATAGGGGTCTGGCCTCTATTCCCCTCTGCCCCTTCACTACAGAGATCAACTCATCCCCAGCTGTTGGTGTACGGGGTCATTCAAACTCTTGTGTGACCCTGGACAAATCACTTGCCTCTCTGTATAGTTCCATCATGGAAAATTAGGATTCCAATAGTGCCTGTCTTACAGATTTGCTGCAAGGGTTACATTTGGCAGTGCATGTAGAGCAGCTTATAATGAGCGGGATCCAGGAAAGCACCTGGTACTTGCCTGGTCTTAGTTGATGGTCAATTCAGCCAAGTCTCAGTTCCTGCCCTCTGCCTACCACCTTCTCTATACCCTGGTTGGCAGGAGGTGGGGTAGGGTGTCCTTGCCTGGCCAAGGGATCCTGAAAGCCCAAAACCCTATTCCCACTGAAGTCTCAGACCATCCCACCTGCTAACTCATTCCAGCCATTTTTCCACTCTGCCTGCCCCCACCTCCTGCCTTTGCTCTTGCAGTTGTTGGTTTAATGTGTGCAATACAATTAGGCAAAATGACTTTTCCATCAAACTCCCAACAATTTTCCTACCCCCACCCCACCCCAGCATTGCGAGGCCCCATTCCCTCCCTCCCTTGGGGACTATGGAGTCTAATTTAAGGAAATCATTCCCTGAGTAACTCTCCTCTATGGAGACCCCACACACACACCCCCAGAGAACCCTTAGAAGCCAAGATGGGATTATGTTGGACAGGAAGCCCCAGGAAACAGAGTCAGATCCCAGTGAGAGAGGGAGTCCACAGGCAAGACGTTTCTACCATGTGACTCACTGTCTGGAGAAGGGCTTTCTCCAAAATAGAATCTAAAACCAGAACTTGGAGAGCCAATGGGAAAGAGGGACAGGCGACACGAGGAGCATCCTCAAGGCCCCCAGGGTGGAGAGAAGCCGCCATTCTGCCTCCACGCCTGGGCACAGACTGTCCCCAGAACTGTCTG